>NW_022995380.1:31933777-32593577 GCF_004354385.1 Drosophila innubila
TTAGAAATTTTACCACTGTCCCACAAAGCAACAACAAAAACGCGTTGCGATTAACACGAGAGACAGTGTGAGTGTTAGCGTGTAAGAGAGAGAGAGAGAGAAAGAGAGAGCGAGCAGTTGCTCAAAAGGAGTCTGTCAAACGAAGGCGAAGACAGAAACGAGCGCGTGCTAAGGAGCAACAACAACAGCAGTTGTGACGTTTTTACATTTCTTCAGAGAAAAAAATTATGAATTCTGTACTTAAACAAGGAATATTCAAGTACAAACGATCTTTAAATTTTTCTGAGTTTTTAAGATGTAGTACTTAAATCATAATCGCAGAAGTTCTAAGTATGTATGTATAAAGAAAAAACTTAAACTACTCCAGTATAAATAACTCTTTTAATTATGGAGGTAACTCAAGCAAACTCAGATGTAGTGTTAATCAAAGCCTTATAAATTTCGACTAAGTTTGCTTTAAACAGGACTATTAAATTATAATTTAATATTTAAGATCGACTAATGCTTTGAAGTTTAAACAAAACGCCATAAATTCAAGTAGGAACGTAACTAATTGAAGGATGTCAAGTTTTGCTGAGTGTATGTATATTTAGTGGTAGGAAGCGTACAAAAGGTGGTGGTGTGTCTGTGTGTGTGTGCGTGTGCGTGTGCTGGTGGTCACGCAAGACGTGACAGAAGCGACGCAAGCGTTAGCAGAAGCAGTAGCAGCAGCAGCCGAGAACCAATAACAAGAGCGAAACAAAGGCAGCTGCAATTGCACCTTTCGTGTGCGTCAGAGAGAGCGCAGCTCACAACGAAGAGAGCGCGCGCTGTATAAGTGTGTGTGTGAGAGAGTGTTATGTGAGTGAGCGGGGAGCGAGAGCGTAAGGCAAAGTTAAAGGTAAAGGTAAAGCGGCTGCCGCATGCCGACGTCACATTCGGTCTTAGTAGTTGTAATTTGCAAAGCAAGGAGCGAGGAACGCGCGCGAAAAACGAGCTAAACGAAACGAAGCGAAAACGAGTCGTGTCGTGTGGATTGACGAGTGTCGAGTGTTAGCAACAACTACAACTAAAACAAGAGAAGGAGTTAAGAGAGCAGGGGGCCAATTGACGCGTTCCAAACGTAGGGAGAGCGGGAGTGAGTTTGAGAGAGAGAGACTTGAACTGCAGACTTGAATTGCATTTTTGTTGTTGTTGTTGTCACATTTTGTATTGCTGACAATTGTTGTTATTTCATTTCGTATCGATTTCGGTTTCAGTTTCAGTTTGTTGCAAGGTGGCAACGTTGTGTGCAAATGCCAACAACAACAAAATATCAACAAAACTGTGGCAAGTGCGGCAAGTGTTTATTATGGGCCGCTCCAAGTTTCCCGGCAAACCATCCAAGTCGATTAATCGCAAGCGGATAAGTGTGTTGCAACTCGAAGATGCAACAGCAACAACAAGTGAACAACAACAGCAACAACAGCAGCAGCAGAGTGAACAGAGCGCCAATGCGGCAACGAGAGAGAAGAGCAACAATTGTGATAACAACGATGATGATGATAATGCGCCAACTGGCGGTGTTGCTGCCACAACTGGTGGCACAAGTGGCAGCAGCAGCAGCAGCACCTCAACAACAAATGGTGGCAGTGTAAACGGTGGCAGCAACAATAGCAACAACACCAACAGCAGCAGTGGCAGCAATCACCAAAGCAACAACAGCAGCAATCACCATAGAAACGCAGCAGCAACATTTGCAACCGCCACAGAGTTCAAGGCATGCAAAAATCAAGGCAACAATAATGAGGCAGCAACTGTTGTTGTTGTTGCTGCGGCGGCGGCAACAATTGCTGATGCTGCTGCTGTTGCCGAGGACACAAACAACGATGACGACGATGACAGCAGCCATGACAAGAAGCCAGCAACAGCGCCAACAACAACAACAACAGTTGCTGCTAGCGCCCTTGCAACGTTGCAACGTGTTGCACGCAAAGGAGGCAATAAAAAATTCAAAAACTTGAATCTGGCCAGAGCGGAGGTTATGTTGCCCTCAACATCGAAACTCAAGCAGCAACAACAATTGCAACTTAATTGCCCTGCATCATCATCAGCAACTACAACAACAACCGCAGCAGTAACAACAACTGCAGCAGCAACTGCAACAACAACAACTGCAGCAGCAACTGCAACTACAACAACTTTGTCAGTACCAACAGCAACATCAACAACAACAGCAGAGACTGCGACTGCGACGTCATCGTCAACGTCGTCGTCGTCATTGGTGACGTCCACAACAGTGGGGGGTGAGGCAGTGGCAGTGGCAGGCACATGGGGTGGGGTGGTTGCAGGTCTGCTGACAACAGCAACAAACCCCTTTGCCACAGTTGAGCCAGCAGCAGCAGGCAGCGCAGTCAGCAGCGCGGTCGGCTGCAACGAAGACGTTGCAATGGTAAGTTGATTGTGTTTTTTTTTCCTTTTTTTTTTAGCCCCGCAAACGTTTTCTAAATGCTTTCAGTATGTGCAGAAATTGTTTGCACAAACCAAAAAATAAAACAAATTTTTGCTTATTAATTCTATGACATTTAAAAAAAAAAAAAAACCAAGAAAAGTTTTTTTTTTTTATTGGCATAAAATAAATATAACAAGCTTTAACTTTTATAAATTGAGTTTATTTTTTTTTAACTTTTAATCTGAAATGTACTTGAATTAAAATTCATTTTCGGAATTTTATTTGATAATAATTGACTGACTTAAATAAATTCAGTTCAGTTTAAATTTTATACTAATTTTATAAGTCGACTCAATTTTATTATTTTTATTTTATTTTAAATCTTAAAATTCTTTTGGTAAACTCCACTAACTTGACTTTGAATAAATAAATAATAAATAAAATTTAACTTTTTAAGTGAACTTTGCTTTTTTTTAACTAGAAAAAAACTAAATCACTGTAAATACAGTAATAATATATAAAGTTTACTGATAATATTTTTACAATAAAAAAAACTTTTCTTGGCTATAATCTTTTCTTTCGCTTATATTTTTATAGTTGCTTATGGTAAAGGCAAGCTAAAAATAATTATAATAATGGCATATATTGGACTTAAATATAAAAAAAATATATATTTATTGCTTTGTCAAAACAATTAATTGGCTAACTGTATATATATATGTGTAAGCCTGAAAAATGAAGTTTATAAGCTATGGTCGATTTTCCTCACTGATTTTGATTGTCTCGCCTTTTTTGTGTGTGTTGCGTGTTTATTATTTGCTTATTTGCTGCCCCATTTTAAACCAAATGTAAATAAGAGAAACACGCTAGTTACCCTGACTAACTCTTTGCCTCACTACCTTTGGGTTTCCTTTGCCTTTCCCCTTTTCCTTCCAACTGCTTGCCACACTAAATTATGCGCACCAAGTTGCACTTGGTTACTTAGTTACACTTGCAACGACAGCGGTTACCCTTCTAAATAGTCTGACTGTCTGCCTTGACTTGCCTCGAGTAGCAACTTGCAACTTGCCACTTTTCTTAGCTGACTCGCTTACCTGCTTAATTGGCTCTTATGACGTTGTCTCTTAGCCAACTTACAGGCTGTACCTGCAACATAACTTGTTTTCCCCCAAAACTTGCACTTGCTTCTCTTTTTTTTTTCTTTTTTTTTTTGCTTCTTTGCTCCAATCCCCTTTTTTCGTATTTATTTTTATTGTTGTATTCCATGCTCTGCTTTGTTTTTATTTTTATTTCCATTTTTTTTACTTTTGCTTTTGCATGCTTCTTGACTTTATGTAGCTGTATGTGTTAGTATTGGTGTTGTTGGTGGTATTGGTGGTGGTGGCAGCAGTAGTGGTTGCTTTAGTTTTTTACGAGCATGCATGTAGTTAGTTGCATGAATTATTGATTGGCTGTGGGAGACTCCACTCTACTCTACTCCTCTCAGGAGTTTTTTTTTTCTCTCTTTTAGCCCAGTACTTAAAGCTTTAAGGGGCTTTTCAGCTAATGACAAAGTCTGTCCGTTTGAGTAATTACATACATCTCAGACACTAAAAAAGATATTAACAAATTAACATAAAAAAAGGATTATTTAATAATATAGCTAACGACATATTTTCAAACTAAAAATTCCCTAACATGGTTTTTTTTTTAAATCAAAATATAACACTGTTTTTAAATTTTTTAAATAAAAATGAAAAATACAAATTATTTTTTTACTTTTGTAATAAGAATAAAAAAGAAATTTTAACTAAAAATTAAATGTACAAATCTGTTGAACCAAGTGTTGTACTCTTAAAATCTATAATCATTCAATACCCTTCATAATACCCTTCACTAAAAATTAAAATAACCCTTTTATTTTTTGTTCTTAAAATAAAACAATGAAAATTAGAGTTATGGCTTGTGGAAATATAATAATCATTTTAAATTGTTTATTATTTCTTAAATTTTATAATCGTTAATAACTTATTTAATTTATATTTGTACTGATTATGATTGTTACGCTTACTGGGAATTCAACAGTCGATTAGTTGACTGCAGCATTCTTCCTTGCTTCTTTTTTTTTTGTTTGTTATTGTAAAGTGTTGGCCCTAAAACCTGTCGTTTTGCATTTTTGCAGCTGATGGCTTCCAACGACCAAATGACTAATGAGGCGGCAACGGTTGCCCCCACCACCAACAACAGCAACAACAACAACAGCAGTAGCAGCAACAACAGTGTTGCAGTGTTGGTCAAAACGAGTGAATGCAGTTCCAATACAAATGCAGTTGCAACAGTTGCTGCTGCCACCGTGACAGCAGCAGCAACAGCAACATCAGCAACAAATCAAAAGCAGAAACTGAAGAAAACGGTCACCTTTAAGAATATACTGGAGACGAGCGATGACAAGTCGGTGGTGAAGCGTTTCTACAATCCGGATAACCGTGTGCCCCTCGTCTCCATCATGAAGAAGGATAGTCTGAATCGACCTTTGACATATTGTCGTGGCAGCGAGTTCATTGTGCGTCCCTCCATTCTCTCCAAGATACTCAACAAGAGCTCCAATATCGATAAGCTCAATTCGCTCAAGTTTCGATCGGTGCAACCAGCAACAACAACAACAACAGCAACCACAACATCCACAAATGATGCAACAGCAGCATCCACATCATCATCATCCTCCTCCACTTCCTCATGCGCCTCCTCCTCCTCGACATCGGCGAGTCTCTTTGCCTCTGGTTTGTCGCGCGCTTTTGGCGCTCCTTTGGAGGATGAGGATGCCGTCTCCGGTGGCGTCACATTTCGCAGACACGACGACAACGTCGACGATGATGATGGGTAAGTCGCCTTTTAATTACAATTATTTCTCGCTTTTTACGTGTGTTTTCGACCAGTTAAGTAACACGCGCGTTTTAAATTCACAGTTTAGTGGCATCTCCAAAGTAGGCAACACTTTTTGAAAGCCTCTTCTATCTTGATTCATTTGTTTCTAGATCAATTTAAAATTATTTATATACTGAATTTCTTAATATAATATACATATTGCCAAGTCGTATTTGTCTAAAAATAGCGACTGATATATTATTTCGTTCTGCATTCAAAATTAATGAATTTCCAAAAAAAAATCTTTTGCCCTCTGGACCTCGATTTCAATGCAAAGGGTCCCCCCTTTGATATTTCGAAAATTGAAAATTTTAAATCTCAAGTTTTCACTTTTAACCAACTCCTTATATAGTAATTAGTACAAAACAACACTTTAAATTTGAATCTGAGACGTTTCATTTTTCTGTAAAAATTCATGTCAAATCTGACAAAAATTTTGACTTGTAAAGTTGCTAAGTCAAAGGTTTGATCAACTTCAAACATTCATATCTTTGTCAAAACTCTCCCGATTTTCAAGCGAAATGCCATTTTGATGATGATTTGGCCTCTTAATTCATTCTGCAATCAATTTGTATTAATGTCGTTAAAAAAATTTGTTCCTGTTAATCTAGATGTCCATTTTCATTTAAATAAGTTTGCTAATTATTAGAAATCAAAATTATCTTAAAATTCTAAGATTAATTTTTATAATGTCTACCTAAGGGTTAGCTTACTATCTTAAAGATATTTTGAGCTGAAGATATTAAAGCCATAATTTAACTGGACTGTAAAGTAACGGGTAAAACTCTAAGCAAATATTTTACTTAAATTAATATTTAATTTTTTTTAATAATTTAATAAAATGAATTACTTTATACTTTATGAAAACTTGAAACTGATTTTAACCTTCTTCTTTTAGCTCGGCAAGCAGTGATGAAATGGAGGATGATGACGAGCTTGAGAACGACGATGACGATGTGGATGACAATGAGGAAGCCACATCAGAAAAGAGCGCAGAAACAGCTGTCAGCAACGAGGAGAAGGAGAGGGAGTGGGAGAAGGAGAAGGAAAAGGGCAACGACGATAGACAATTGGTAATGGACAAACATTTTGTGTTACCAAAACGCAGCACACGTTCATCGCGAATTATTAAGCCCAATAAGCGACTTTTGGAAGTTGGTGGCATCAGCAGCAGCAGCAGCAAAAAGAACACAAATGAAGTGCAAAACGTCAAGACAAAGCCCAAAAACTATTTTGGCCTTGGTGACCTTGCTGGCGATGTTTCCACGGCTACCACTTCATCGGCTTTAAGCCTTAAACTGGGCAAGGAAACGTTTTCCAGTTTTGGAATTGGTAGCATAAAGCTCAATAGCAGCTTTGTTTTGCGACAGCCGCGTTTGCAATTCGGACAAACGGTGGACAAAAGCGGACTTTTTGCCAAGTCGTCAGGTTCAGGTTCAGGATCAGGACTGCTCTTGGCCACGACCTCATCCGCATCCACATCCTCCAGTGCCATTTCAACCACAACAAATGCGATCAACTTTGGCTCACACAATAGTGCCAATTCAGGTAGATTCTATTTATTTATTTATTTATTTAGTTTTAAATTAGTTGACAGCAAGATTTAAAATTAAATATAATAGAATAGAAGAGAATTAAATGAAATGTATAGTTATTTTTATAGTATAGTATTTTTATTAGTATAGTATTTTTATAATTTTGCATATGGCATAAAAAGGTTAATATGATCAACAAAGTTATAAGTATTACTTTAGCACCGATCTTGTACATTTTATATATAAAATACTAATTGATTGATCATTGCACCGCCCAGACCATAAGACCCAGGAGACTGAAATTTTAACACAGCATAGCTGAGAGAATTTTATATTTTTTATTTTTCAGATTGTAGATTTTTTAATAACGAATTGGGTGATAATTACAATTTTCTTTTCTTTTTAGTGGTGCCTGTGTCATGTGCTGTGTGTGCAACAGCTGTAAGTAACAAGGATGCGGGGCAGGAGCGGAAATATGGCGTCATTGCCTGCGAATTTTGCTGCAAGTTCGTTTCGCGTATGATCAAATTGTGCAAGTTGAGCACACCTGGAATGCCCACTCAGCCGCTGAGGTGCAAGGATGGTAAGTCTGCTGTGATTTCACTACATAAAGAATGCTTTCTAATAGTTTCATCTTTCAACCGCCAGGTGGCAGCTGTAATTTAAGCTCGCTCAACAGTCAATCGAAGAACTTTTTGAGTTCAAACATATTCAAGAAGCTGCACAAGACGCGTTGCACGGCGTGTTGGCTTAGAAGATGCCTCACAACGTTGCAGTTGCCAACTGGACACAGAAGTCGCCTCTTGGCCATGTTGCCAGCGAACATGCGAGTTGACGTTGCACCCAAGGAACAAGACAAATCCCTGGAGTTGTCGTTGTTGTCGCCAACGGCAAACTTAAGATTTGCCAACAGTTCCACAACAATCAAATGGAAATCGAGTGTAGAAACGACAGTGAACTCGATTAAATCGAATCCGCTGGCCGAGAATAATGTGACCTTTGGCAGCACGCCACTGCTGAGACCTGCCATACTCGAGAAGCCATTGTTCCTGAAGATTGGCGATCAGAAGAAGCCTATAGAGTCCAGTCCAAGTCCCAGTGAAGCGAAAATAAACCGCAAAACCAAGCAAGAGAAGTTGGAGAAGGAAAAGGAGAAATGTAGAGAAGTGGGAAGTGAAAAGCTGCTAAGTCCAGTGACCAAGGAGTTGCCAAAGGAGGAGCAAAAGGAGTTGACAACTAATGGAAATTCGACTCCAAATGTGGAGACAGTGGAGACAACTACTGTGGCAACTGTGACAACTGCGACAACAGAGAATCTAAAGCGTCAACGCATTGATTTGAAGGGTCCACGTGTAAAGCATGTTTGCCGCAGTGCATCCATTGTGCTGGGCCAACCTTTGGCCACCTTTGGGGATGATCTAGAGGAGCAGCAGGAGCAAGAGCAACAACAGGAAATGGAAACAGAAACAGAAACAGTTGCCAGCAAGAAGCCAACGAAAACAGCTGCGGAAACGGAGCAAATTGTGATGGATGAGAATGAGAATTGTGCCAGCTGCAAGTTGAAGCCCGAAGACAACACAACTAATGTCAATCCCACTCCCAATCCTCCAGCAACTGACAATAAGTTGATAAAATTACAAACAGAGGCTAAAAAACTAAACAAAGTCAACACAAGAAATCTAAGCACCACAACAACAAACATTTTGAACCATAAGAAACAACGCAATCTGGAACATCACATGACCACGAGTGTGGCAAGTGTGGCAAGTGGCAACCATACAGCCAGAAGGGCACTGGCCAAAGAAGTGCAACGCTTGAAGACCTTAATATCCATAGATTTCTGGGAGAATTATGATCCCGCTGAGGTCTGTCAAACTGGATTTGGTTTAATTGTGACAGAGACGGTGGCACAACGTGCTCTCTGCTTTCTCTGTGGCTCCACAGGATTGGATCCTTTGATTTTCTGTGCCTGCTGCTGTGAGCCATATCATCAGTATTGTGTTTTGGATGAATATAATCTAAAGCAAAGCTCATTTGACGATACACTCATGAATAGTCTGCTCGACAATACAACAACAACGACGGCGACAATTGCAACGTCAACAAATTGTGGCACAGCCTTAAATCAGTTGCAACAACGACTCAATTGGTTGTGTCCACGTTGCACAGTGTGTTATACGTGCAACATGTCATCGGGCTCCAAGGTCAAGTGTCAAAAGTGTCTCAAGAATTATCATAGCACCTGTTTGGGCACCAGCAAAAGATTATTGGGTGCAGATCGTCCATTGATCTGTGTAAATTGCTTGAAATGCAAATCTTGTGCCACCACCAAAGTGTCCAAATTTGTAGGGAATCTGCCCATGTGCACGGCCTGTTTTAAACTGCGGAAAAAGGGCAACTTTTGTCCCATTTGCCAGAAATGTTATGATGACAACGATTTCGATTTGAAGATGATGGAATGCGGAGATTGCAAACAATGGGTGCACTCCAAATGCGAAGGATTAAGCGATGAGCAGTATAATCTATTGAGCACGCTACCCGAATCTATTGAATTTATATGCAAAAAGTGTGCTCGAAGATGTGAGGTGTCCAGGCAGAAGGCGGATGAATGGCGACAGGCGGTAATGGAGGAGTTTAAAACCAGTTTGCATAGTGTGCTGAAATTACTAAGTAAATCCCGTCAAGCTTGTGCCTTGTTGAAGCTGAGTCCGAGAAAGAAACTGCGCTGCAGTTGTTCTGGAGGAGCGGGAACGGCAGGAAAAACCCGTTTACAGCCAAAATCCTTGCAATTTAATTACAATTCTCTGGGCAGCGATGGCGAGTCGCAAAATAGCGATGATGTCTATGAGTTTAAGGAGCAAACGAAGCCAATGGATGCGGTGCCATGTAGTTGTAGTTGCCAGCAATCCTTGCAACCACCACTACAAAGTCAATCCTTCAGCCTGGTGGACATTAAACAAAAGATAGCCGGCAATTCCTATGTATCTCTAGCGGAATTCAACTATGATATGAGTCAGGTTTTGAATCAGAGCAACTGTGATGAGCTGGACATTGCGTATAAGGAGCTGCTGAGTGAACAGTTTCCCTGGTTTCAGAATGAAACGAAAGCCTGCACAGATGCGCTGGAGGAGGACATGTTTGAGAACTGTGGCTACGAGGAGCTGGAGGAAGGAGGAGGCATAAGTGGAGTTGGAGGCGGAGCAACTGCCAATTATGTGACACCAATAGAAACTGAGAATTCTGGAGTGCTACTCGACATACCACTCGAGGATGTCGATGATTTGGGTGCTTTGAAAACCCGACTCGATCAAAGAATATGTTTATTCTGTCGCAAAACCGGAGAAGGACTGTCTGGCGAAGAGGCACGGCTTTTGTATTGTGGCCACGATTGTTGGGTGCACACCAATTGTGCCATGTGGTCCGCCGAGGTCTTTGAGGAGATCGATGGCTCCCTACAAAATGTGCACAGTGCGGTGGCACGTGGCCGGATGATCAAGTGCAGTGTTTGTGGCAATCGTGGCGCCACCGTCGGATGCAATGTCAAAGCGTGTGGGGAGCATTATCATTATCCCTGTGCCAGGAGCATTGATTGCGCCTTCCTCACGGATAAATCCATGTATTGTCCACTGCATGCGCGGAATGCATTGAAATCCAATGGATCCCCGAGTGTCACCTACGAATCCAACTTTGAGGTATCACGTCCCGTTTATGTGGAGCTCGACAGGAAGCGCAAGAAGCGCATAGAACCCACTAAAGTCCAGTTTCACATTGGTTCCTTGGAGGTGCGACAACTTGGTTCGATTGTGCCGCGTTTCTCCGACTCCTTTGAGGCAATTGTGCCCATTAATTTCCTGTGCAGTCGCCTCTATTGGTCCTCAAAGGAACCCTGGAAAATAGTCGAGTACACCGTGCGCACCACCATACAAAATAGTTACTCTAGCACCTTGACTTTGGATGCGGGCAGGAACTTTACAGTGGATCATAGCAATGCAAATGGTTCCTTGGTTCAATTGGGTTTGGCACAGATTTCCAGATGGCACAACAGCCTGGCGAGAAGTGATTTACTGGACACGGATTGGGCAGAGTTTCCCCCGCCGCTGGATGAGAACACGGAGGAGGGTGAGCCGGGGAATGCGGGAAATGCGGACCTATTGCCGCCAGAGATTAAGGATGCCATATTTGAGGATTTGCCACATGAACTGCTCGATGGCATCTCCATGCTGGACATATTTATGTATGATGGCGAGTTGGGCGACAAGACGGAGCTGTTTGCCATGAGTGAACAGTCCAAGGATGCACTTGCTCCAGCTGCTGCTGCTCCTGTAGCTGCTGTTCCTGCTGCCGTGAGCATCTGTGATGAGGATACACGCAATTCGAGCAGTCTCAACTGCTGGCCCGCCAGCAATCCTGTCGAGGATGCCATGTTATCCGCCGCACGCAGCTCTAGTCAATTTCAGGCCAAGACGGCGCTCAAGAAGATGGCCAAATTGGATGGCAGCAGCGTGGCGGCTTTCAAGCGACGCAAGCTCTCCAAGAACCTGGCCGAGGGAGTGCTCCTCAGTCTGAATCAGCGGAGTAAGGGAGTCAAGGAAATGGCCACTGTGGCCGGGATTACACGGCGGCAATCCATCAGTGAAATGTCCACGGAGGCGGGCAGAAATTTCACCTGGAGCGCGGCAAAGCGTTATTTCGAGAAGGGTGAGGGGAAGATTATGCAAATGGATGGTGTGGATGATTCCATCACCGAATTCCGCATCATCTCCAGCGATGGCACGCAATTCACGGGTCAAGTGAAGTGCGAACGTTGTCAATGCACCTATCGCAATTACGAAAGCTTCCAGCGACATTTAAATACCTGCGAACCGATGAGCACCAGTGAATCCGAGTCGGAGACAACGCCACAGCAACAACAGCAGCAACAACAATCACTCAGTGCCGAAAGTTTGCAAGAGTTGCAACAAAAAGCACTGGCAGCTGCCACACTGAGTGGCAACTATTTGCAGACCACATTTCCTCAGGTGCAATTGGGACAATTTGGTGTGCAGGGTCTACAAGGATTGCAGGGACTGCAGGGATTGCAGGGACTGCAACAATTGCAGCTGCAACCACAATCCTTTTTCCTCACGCAACCAACAGCCACCACAAACGGTGGCAACCCTGCCAACGATGAGCTTCAACTCTATGCGAATTCATTGCAGAATTTGGCGGCCAATTTGGGTGGTGGTTTTGCATTGACACCAGCAACACACCACCAGCAACCGCAGCAACCACAATTGCTGGCGTTATCCACAAATGCCGATGGCACACAGCAATTTATACAGTTGCCACAACAACAACAACCAGCAGCAGCAGCAACAACAACGAGTTATCAAACACTGCAGACTAGCAATAGTGATAAGAAATTTATGTTGCCAGTGGTGCGCAGTGGTGCAAAGCCACACAAAACTGTGACCAACAAGTTGCAACAAAAACAACTTAAGACGGGGCAAGGTGTCAAGCCCATACAAGCCAAGTTGCAGCCACAGCAGCAACAACAACAACCACTGCAACAACAACAGTTGCACCACCCACAGCAACAGCAACAACAACCGCAGCCTATACAAGTGCAACAACTGTTGCAGCCACAGCTGTTGTTTCAACAACAACCACAGCAACAACAACAAGCTGCCCCACAATTGTTGTTGCCCCAAACGCAACCACAAAATATTATCTCATTTGTCACCGCCGATGCGCAACAACAACCACTGCAATACATAACAATACCCAACAGCAATGAGTTTAAGCCACAGCAACAACAACCCACATTTTTGACCAGTGGCGGTGGTGCAACATTTCTGCAAACGGATGCTAGTGGCAATCTAATGTTGACCACAGCACCACAGCTAATGGCACAACCACAGGTCATTGGCACATTGATACAACCACAGACATTGCAACTAACCACCAGCAATGCTGCGGACAACACACAGGCACAACAGCAACCACTGATTTTAAGTGGTGCCACCGCTGGTAATCCTACAGGATTTGCCACTGATTTTGCAACGGCTGCACCACAGGTGATACTTGCCACACAACCCATGTATTACGGATTGGAGACAATTGTGCAGAATACGGTGATGTCATCACAGCAATTTGTATCCACCGCAATGCCGGGTGTACTCAGTCAGAATGCCAGTTTCTCGGCAACAACCACCCAAGTGTTTCAGGCCAGTAAAATTGAGCCGATTGTGGATTTACCCGCTGGCTATGTGGTGCTCAATAATGCAGTCGATGCAAGTGGTGCAAGTGTTGCCAATGTTGGTGGTGCTGGCAGCTTTATCAATGCCACCACCAATGACTACAACTTTCAGTTTCCCACAACAACAACAACAGCAGCTGCAACTACAGCAGCAACATCTGTCAGCAGCAACATAAGCGATTATTCCGCACCACTGGTGGTTACAGCCAAAATACCACCAGTTAGCCAAGTCAACAGACGACAGACACAGGCACAAAAGGCTCAAAACAAACCACAGCAAACGCAGGTGGTTAACAAGGTGATGCCAACCACCACGCACCAGCAACAGCAGCAACAACAGCATCAGCAACACCAACAACAGCAACAGAAAACACTGGTAAATCAGCTCAAATTGACAGCACAATTTCAACGACAACAGCAGCAGCAGCAACAACCACAGAAACAAGCAACTGTGTTGCTGCCAACAGGCACCAATTGCGGTGCACCACCGAGCATTGCCTCCAAGCCGCTGCAGAAGAAGACAAATCTTATAAGACCCATACACAAAGTGGAAGTGAAGCCAAAAGGGATGAAGGCAGCGCCCAAAAGCAACATTCAACAGCAGCAACAGTTGCAGCTGCAAGCGCAGCAACAACAGCAACAACAACAGCTGCTGCTGCAAGCGCAGCAACAGCACCAACAACAACAGCAACCTGCAAAGCTGACAATGTTGCCACAACGTCAGCTGCAACAGCAACAGCAGCAACAATTGCCACTGCAGCAGCAACAACTGCCGCTGCAGCAGCAGCAGACACAGCTGCAACTTCCACAACAGTTGCAACTGCAACAACCACAATTGCAACTGCAACAACCAACACAACAACCAGCCATTATTAACATTCTAAACAACACTGAGCCACAACAACTGCAACAGGCAACAACAGCAACACAACAGTTTGTCATGTCGGCAACAGCCACAGAGCTGCCACCAACAGAGTTGCCACAACGCTTGCAACATTATGCCAGCAATTGTTTGCCCACCAATGTGGTAAATCCGCTGCAGCAACAACCACCAACAGTTGCAACAACAAACAGCACAATAACAACAACAACCACAACAACAACAATCAATAGTCGACCCACAAATCGAGTGTTGCCGATGCAACAACGACAACAGGAGCCGCCAGCAACAATTGCTGATGATGCGGTGGTGCAATCACCAACACCACCAAAGCCCATCGAGGAGACAACGCCAGCAGCAGCAACAGATGTGTTGCAAGTGGCAAATGTTGGTGGTGCGTTGGCCAAATGTTATGCACAGTCGCCAGTTTACGAGACGGAACTGAAGACAAATGTGTTGATGGATGTGTTGCAGGTGCAGCAGCAGCAACAACAACAACAACAGCAGCAACAAGCACAGCAACAACAACAAGCACAGCAGCAACAACAACAAACACATGAAACATTGTACTCAGAGGTGATTTATGAGAAGGATGAAGTGGATAAATCCAAAGATCTGATGCTCATGGAGTCTAAAAATTGCCAGCAACAGCAACTGCAGCAACAACAGCAACAGCTGCCACAACCACAACAGCTGGAATTGCTGGCAAATGGTTTTCAAGTGGAGCATTGTTTGCTGGAGAAGCAGGTTTATCAGGTGGAGACAATTCCCATGGATACAGAGGATCATTATGCGAATTTGAAAAACTGCAATGAAATCGAAGATGAGCAGCAACAACATAATGAAGAACAGGAACAGGAGGAGGAGGAGGATGAAGATGATGATTTTAGTTTAAAAATGGCCAATTCCGCCTGCAATGATCATGAAATGTCGGATAGTGAAGAACCCGCTGTCAAAGAGAAGATTAGCAAAATTCTCGATAATCTAACAAATGATGATTGTGCGGATTCTATAGCCACAGCAACAACAGTGGAAGCCAATAATGCTGCAGGGTATCAGCAAATGGTCGAAGATGTGCTGGCCAGCACAACAGCAACAGTTGGTGTAGGTGTTGGTGTTGCCAACGATGATGAGGCATTTACAGCTACCGCCGAGGAAACCGCTGCTGTGGAGGCAGCTGCCAGTTATATCAATGAAATGGCCGAGGCACATGAATTGCAATTGCAGCAATTGCAGGAAAACTTAACGAAATCAAAGCCAAAAGCAGCGGCAACAGTTGCTGCACCACAGCAACCACCACGTGAACCAATGCCGCGTGATCCGAAGAAAATCAGTGGACCACATTTGTTGTATGAGATACAAAGTGAAGATGGCTTCACCTACAAGTCCAGCTCCATAGCGGAGATCTGGGAGAAGGTCTTTGAGGCGGTACAGGTGGCCAGAAGGGCTCACGGCCTTACCCCACTCCCAGAGGGACCCCTCGCCGATATGAGTGGTTTGCAGATGATGGGACTGAAGACGAATGCACTCAAGTATCTGATCGAACAGCTGCCGGGTGTGGAGAAGTGTGCCAAGTATACGCCCAAATATCACAAGAGGAGTGAGAATCCACAGGCGACAGCAACAGGAGTTAATCATGCTGGCAGTGGAAATGCCAGTGGAGTTGGAGTGAATGGCTTACTCACTGCTCACGGCGATGTACAGACGCTTATAGACTATGGCTCCGATCCGGAGGATCTGCTGGAGAATGCCTACGAGTGTGCCAGGTGCGAACCGTACAGCAATCGCTCCGAATACGACATGTTCAGCTGGCTGGCATCCCGACATCGCAAGCAGCCCATTCAGGTCTTTGTCCAGCCATCGGATAACGAACTGGTGCCCAGGTAGCTCAACCAGCTCATTTAATCCCATATTCACTTTAAATAACAAACTCTCAATCTTTGGCAGACGCGGAACTGGCAGCAATCTGCCCATGGCCATGAAGTATCGCACCCTGAAGGAGACCTACAAGGATTACGTTGGTGTCTTCCGCTCACACATTCACGGACGTGGTCTCTACTGCACCAAAGACATTGAAGCAGGTTTGTTGACTCTCCACTAGATTCTGGATCTCGATTTCAATGCCCTTTGGAATTTTTAAAATTGAAAATTTTGAATCTTAAGTTTTTACATTTAATCCACTTTTTATACCTTAAGAGGATTTTAAGAGGTTTCTTTTCTTGTAAAAAATCATGTCAAATTTAACTAACATTTGGACTTGTAAAGTTATTAACTCAAAACTCCAACCAAATTCAAACTGTCATAACTTTATGGAAATTTAACAGATTTTTAAGTGGAATATCATTTTAATCATGATTTGGTCCCTAAATTCATTCTGCATTCAAATTGTGGAAATTTAGAAAGTTTAATTATTTTTTAATTCGGCCAGGTTTTGGTTTCAATGATAAGGGTCCACCCTTTGATATTTTGAAATTTTAAATCTCAAGTTTTCACTTTTAATCAGCTCCTTA
This sequence comes from Drosophila innubila, assembly GCF_004354385.1. NCBI lineage: Eukaryota > Metazoa > Arthropoda > Insecta > Diptera > Drosophilidae > Drosophila > Drosophila innubila. Next base: position 31,950,255 of record NW_022995380.1, read on the forward strand.
TATCATACATAGTATAAAACAGCACTTCAAACTTAATTCTAAGAGGTTTAATTTTCTTGTAAAAAATCATGTCAATTTGAACAAAAATTTTGACTTGTTAATTTGCTAGGTCAAGGGTTGGACCAACTTCTATCTTCCATGACTTTATCAAAATTGAACTTTTAAAACGGAATGTCATTTTAAACATGGTTTGCCTTTTTAATTCATTCTGCATTCAAATTGAATTAATTTCGTGTAATAAAATCTCATGTTGTGTTCCGGTCGGTTCCAATATCAATCCTAAGGGTCCCCCTTTAAAATTTTTAAAATTTTAAATCTCAAGCTTTAAAATTATTAATAACTTGTGTCTGTAATAATTAAATTTTAATAAATAATAATTTTTAAAACAGGTGAGATGGTCATTGAATACGCCGGAGAACTCATACGCTCAACGCTGACGGATAAACGGGAGCGTTATTACGACAGTCGCGGTATAGGCTGTTACATGTTCAAGATCGATGACAATCTGGTGGTGGATGCCACAATGCGTGGCAATGCGGCACGTTTCATCAATCACTCGTGTGAGGTGAGTAATTAATTGGCATTGATTGATTGAGAGAGTGAAATGTTAATCATTAATATGTTTTACAGCCGAATTGCTACTCGAAGGTCGTCGATATACTGGGCCACAAACACATCATCATCTTTGCGCTGCGACGCATTGTGCAGGGTGAGGAACTGACCTACGACTACAAGTTCCCCTTTGAAGACGAGAAGATACCCTGCTCATGCGGCTCAAAGCGTTGTCGCAAGTACTTAAACTAGACTAGGAAACGGAAGCGGAAACCACAACAAACGGAAACAACAACAACATACTCATCAATAAAATTGCAGCTAAAGATAGAGAGAGAGAGAGAGAGAGAGAGAAAGGAGCATGTGTAGTTAACGGTTATTTCGATCGAAGTTTTTTTTGGTCAATCGTGATACATTTTCATTATAGAGCATACAAATAATTAAGTAGAAGTTGTAAATCTAAGAGTTAAAACGTTGATATTATATTGATATGTATATGTCAAGATATATATATATATATATGAATAACCCGATTGATATAACTCATAGCTGCATACACACACACATACACACACTCGATGATTTCAGTATTCAGCAGAGAAATATGGAAAATATATATGTATATGCTAATATATCAGATATATAACTTTGTATGAAATTCAGTATGTTAAGGCTTGACAGATTCTATATACTTATTAACAATTAATTACGATCAAGATCAACAATATAGTATATATATATATATTAGCGTTAGATACAGTTTCTGATCAAGGAATAAATAATTTTATGATTACTTACAGGGGCTTGTGTTAGTTTGTAAATACGTAAAAAGGCTTCACCATAAAAAAGCATTAGGTAATTAACATGTATAATTAAAAGTAAGATAATAACAAATCTCTACAAAATAAAAAAAAATTAAACAACAAACAGATGAAACTATTTTATGGTAGAATTATGAGAATTATGCACACAAAACAAACAAACAAAACACATTGCTAATTGAAATTGAGTATTTACTGTTTGTTGCAATTGATCCAACTAATTACAATTAAAACATATATAAATAAATGGATAATTCAATAATATTCACTGGGCCTAACCTTATTAATATAAACGCAACTAAGCATCACCATTTTGAAATTATTTTGTGAACAGACAACAACAAACACCAATTTTATTGTTATTGTAAAAACAAACAACGCATATGTATATATATTTATTATTATAATTATTACGATTATTATTAACAATTAACAATTATTTGAAATGTGTCCATGTAAATTGTAATTGCATTAAGCTCTTGTGTTCTAAATTTTAATTGTAATTTAAATTTATATCTTAAGCATATCTTTTAGCTTTTAAATTATGTAAAATTTTTATGTTTTTTTCATAATTTGCGTAAATGTCAGCCAACATTTGCAGGCTTTTAAAAGTAATCCTTATTTATTACGCAGCTCCCTCCTTTGTATTCTATTAGTTTGTTTAAGCTCGTTTTTTTGTATTCGGTACGAGAAACCATTCAATCAACCCCCTTAATTATCTATCTACTTATCTTTATCATATACTCTATATTATTTAAATTGTTTGGTTCGGAATCATAAGAAAAGGAAGAAAAAAGCTAAGCAAACGCAAAAAAAAACATGAAAACGAATGTACAGGCAAAGAGTTCCACAGCATTTTTGGCAGCCATTCAGACGGGGGCACTTTTTGTCCCAATGTCAAGGAATTTTATATTTTTATTCCCTAAAGAAAAAAGTTTAATAAACTACAGAATAAATTATTTTAAATAAATGGCATTTTCATTCATTATATTTAAATTCAAAATCAATTATATATAAACGAATTTATATATTACTAGGAAGATTGGCCCCCGCTCGCTTCGATCACAATTTTTCTTTCTACCGATCGGTCCTGTGACAGCTATATAATATAGTCGACTGATTTGAACGAACATAACCAAGTTAAATGCTTATTCTCTCAGTTTGGTTCTGATATCTCAATAAACAAAAAACTTTTTCATACTAAAAATTCATTTTCGATGTATCATTCCTATGGCAGCTATATGGTATAGTGATCAGATCAAAAAATAAAAACAAATTTGATCTGCCTGATCCAGGAACCTACATACCAAGTTTGAAGTCTCCAGCTTTTATGGTTTCTGAGATCGACGCGTTCAAGCAGACGGACAAGACTCAATCGACTCGGCTGTTGATCCTGAACAAGAATATATATGCTTTGGGGAGTCTGCCACGCCTCCATCTGTCTGTTACATACATTCTGCCAAACACATTATACCCTTTCTTTCCCATTTTCAATGGGCGCAGGGTATAAAAATGTGCAATTTGTAAACACTTATACACTTTTTTATAAAAGCTGTTGCAAAATGTTGATTAAAAGTGGGAAAGAATTTTAAATATATTATGTTTTATTATAAAATATATAAAGGTAAGTATATGAAAAAAAGAAGTGAACTTTGATCTTTGAGTTGTTCAACGCTGAGTATGCTGAATCCTCTGCTTGGCCTCGTTGGCCGCACACAAAGCCCTGTAGGCCGCCTTCTTGGTCTTGGTGTAATCCCCGCGAGCTTCGCTCAGTTGTCGCAGCAGGAGTTGAACTCGTTTCTGGGCGGTTTCCATGAGGGTCGTCTTGTCCGCCATGGACTGTTGGCAGGCGGCTGAAACTTGCTCGGCACTCGCGTAATTGTCCCGGGCCAACTTGAGACCGGTTTGCAGCAACTTCAGTTCATCCTGTGCCTGTCGATGGGCCTTCAATGCCAGCTGGCTGTTGGCCTCGGCTGAGCTCAGCTCTTGCGACTCCTCCTGCACCACAATCTCCGCCTCTCGCACCTCCATCTCCAGCTGCTCCAGCACCTGGAGCTTGGATGAGAGCACAGCTTCCGCTGCTTTGGCCGCTGTTGCCGCCTTCTCAGCGTATTCCAGTTTAATCCGATCTGAGGCGACTTTCACAGCACTCGCCATATCATCGTTGGCCTGTTTTGCCTCCTGCGCCGCCTTCACCGCAATTCCCGTGCTGCGAGATTTGGAGCTGCCCGCTCTGCAATTCTTCCGCAGCGATTGCGATACCTCTTGGCCACTCTCTCTTTCCCTGGAGCACTCTCTCTGGCCATGCTCTCCACATTCATAGGGCATCAGACGCTTCGCTCTCAAATGCCGCGGATCCCTTCTTAAGGGATAACTGGATCCAATTGTTTGTTGGGTTATACAGGACAGTATTACGATGAACCACATGACTTGAAATTCTTGCCTCATTTTCCCATTTCCCACAAAACATGACTAAAAATTCTAGACCCCCATTTTCTATTTCCTACAAATGTTTTGTTTATCGATGTATAGAAAACTCTTTGTCCTGACTGCTTATTCACTGACTCACTGATTATTGCACAGCTAAAACCACAAGGTCTAGAAACATATAAAATATCAAATTTAACTAAATTATAAATATGCTATGGATGAAACCAAACTTTATATTTTTCAATCTATTATCAAAGTTAAGGTAGCTATTAAATCTGATTTAAAAATTTTAATTTAATAATTATATTTCTATTAGAATTTATTAATTAGGGAATTAGACACAATTTTGGTTTGAAAATAGCTAAAAAAAAATAGCAAATGAAAAACAGGTGTCTTACGCAACTTTTAAATAAAATTAAAGATATCATAATTTTTTTAAAATCATGTAAATTAATTAAAATAAGAAACAATTAAAAAGTAACTTTATTCTATTTTAAAACTTGTAACATTTCTGGTCCCTGGTTTTAACTTTCAGACTTTCAACAGGAAAAACGAATAAAACAATGAATTCGGAAAGATGGTCAAAATGTTTTATCTTTCTATTTTTCTGCTCCTCAACATTGGCTGTGTATCCGAGAGCTATTTTATGAGACCACGCGATAGGGTGGGTTAAAATTGTCTGCTTTTTATAGCTCCCTATCAATTAATATATATTGGTAGGTTTACAGCAAACGTAACCTGGATATCTATCCCGATGTGGTCAGATTGGAGGAGGAAGGTGCCAAGAAGGAAGCTGGAGAGGGTCAAAACTGTCAGAGCTCCAATAAGAACTGTGGCAGTTCCTTGGGTAAAACCGATCCCAAGGCCAAGGCCTCAAATATTGCACAGAAGGCGGCGCAGGAGGCGAAGGCAGCGAATGATGCACAAATGGCAGCTGCGGATGCTGCCGCAGCTCAGGTCAAGTCCGAGTTGGCCGACAAGGCGCTGCAGTCCGCTCGTGCCGCAGAGGCAGCTTTGGCGGGCAAACAGCAGATTGTCGAGCAACTGCAGTCGGAGCACACGGAAGCCCAGGCTGTGGTTCAAGAGGTGACCAACTCGCTGCAGAATACACAGACAAATGCCGCCGCTGCCAGTGATGCTGCCGTGGAGGCCAAGAACCAGGTCAACTACCTCAAGCGACTCGTCCAAGCGGCCATCGCAAATCTGGGCCAAATCGAGAACGTCTCGAATGGCGCCCAACAGGAGCTGGCCGAGAAGACACAACTCCTCGAAGCGGCCAAGCATCGTGTAGAGACTTTGGGCCTTCAACTGGAAGCGGCCAAGCAGGACTTTGAGAAGACCAAGAAGGCGGCCTATAAAGCAGCCTGTGCGGCAGTCGAGGCCAAGCAGAAGGCCCAAAGGAATCGACGCAGGTCCTTTTGAGAAAAACTCCTTTCCTTTCAATTACTATCTATACTTATCTTAAAAATGCACAAATTTATATATATTTTATACAGCCTAATTTTAAGTTGACTCTATAATTTATTTTTACTTGAACAGATAAAGTAGAATATGACTTAATTATGATTTATCTTTATTTATATAAAATTTCACACAAATTCAGGACTGTTTGTCCTGACTGACTGACCAAGTGCCTGATATTTGTGCAGTCCAAACAGTAGGACACAGAGGAATGAAATTTTAACCCAACATAGCTGAGACAATTTATAAAGCTTAGCCCCTATGAAGGAAATAAAAGTCCAGCTACGAGTAACACTTATTTTAAAAATGCACCCCTAAATAAATATTTTATAAAGATTAATTTAAAGTAAATATTTTAATGTAATTGTTTTATTTTTTATGGTAAAATAAGGCCCAGTGAAAAATACCAAAGACTATTCTTTGTAGGAAATTGCGATTTATACCTTTCTTTAAAATGTATAAGTCTACGACGCAGGTCCTTTTGAGAAAAACTCCTTTCCTTTCAATTACTATCTATACTTATCTTAAAAATGCACAAATTTATATATATTTTATACAGCCTAATTTTAAGTTGACTCTATAATTTATTTTTACTTGAACAGATTAAGTAGAATATGACTTAATTATGATTTATCTTTATTTATATAAAATTTCACACAAATTCAGGACTGTTTGTCCTGACTGACTGACCAAGTGCCTGATATTTGTGCAGTCCAAACAGTAGGACACAGAGGAATGAAATTTTAACCCAACATAGCTGAGACAATTTATAAAGCTTAGCCCCTATGAAGGAAATAAAAGTCCAGCTACGAGTAACACTTATTTTAAAATGCACCCTAAATAAATATTTTATAAAGATTAATTTAAAGTAAATATTTTAATGTAATTGTTTTATTTTTTATGGTAAAATAAGGCCCAGTGAAAAATACCAAAGACTATTCTTTGTAGGAAATTGCGATTTATACCTTTCTTTAAAATGTATAAGTCTTAAATTGAAGTAAACTCTTTAATTTGTTTATTATTTTAACTTTAACAAGCATAAAAAATAATACTTGACTTCGTGGCAAGTTACTTAACAATCATTAAAAAACTATAAATATTACAGTCAAAGCTTTAACTTTCACATGTAAAACAGAAATACTAACTTGTCATTTAGGGATAGATGAGAGATGAAAATGTGTTTAGTATATTATCGGCACAATGCTATATATTTCCCTATTTATACTGCTCAACATTGGCTGTGTGTCCGAGAGTTATATTATAAGATCGCGTGATAAGGTGAGTAGCAGCTAAAAACTATCTCTTAAATCTCCAAAAATCACAAATTATTTGATCTGTTGACAGATGTACAACAAACGTAACCTGGACATTTATCCCGATCTGGTCAGGTTGGATGAGGAAGCAGCTGGCAAGAAGGAAGGTGCAGAGGGGCATAACTGCAATACCAACAAGAACTGTGGCAGTTCCTTAGGTAAAACGGATCCCAAGGCCAAGGCCTCAAATATTGCACAGAAGGCGGCGCAGGAGGCAAAAGCAGCGAATGATGCACAAATGGCAGCTGCGGAGGCAGCTGCGGCACAGGTGGGTTAATGTCTACAAGCAAGAGCTAATATTTAATTAAAACTATTAAAAATAAACACCAAATGAGCGCCTAGATCTCAGAGACTATAAGGGATAGAGACACCAAAATTGACATACGAATTTCAATAAGCTCTACGAAGGCGAAAGGCCAACATACCTACGGTTTTTAAGAATTTTTCTATTATTATTATTATTATTTTATTTTTTATGATATTAAACGTTATCTATTAATATTATCTATTATCCCACTTAATCGGATCAAGATCTGACAAGTAGAACGGCAGTTATAGCTAACCAAAGTCATTATAAATTTAGGCAATACAAGCACCCAAAAGTATGCAATAGATTTTATTAGATAGTAATTTCTATAAAGTACTTTTATATTTAATGAAATAAGTAACGGGTATCCTATGGTCGGGATCTCGACTATAACTTTACCGACTTGTTTTTTGTTTTTTTTAAATCAAGATAGACGCTTGCTAATAGACCCCCTACTTATCCCCAGGTGAAATCCGAGCTTGCCGAGCGGGCGTTGCAATCCGCACGTGCCGCAGAGGCAGCCTTGGCGGGCAAACAGCAGATCATGGAGCAGCTGGTGACGGAGCATCGCGAGGCGGAGGCTGTGGTCCAGGATGTGACCAATTCGCTGCAGAATACCCAGGCGAATGCCGCCGCGGCGAATGATGCTGCCGTGGAGGCGAAAACTCAGCTGGAGAAACTGAAGCAACTGGTTCAAGCGGCCATCACGAATCTGGGCAACATCGAGAACGTCTCGAATGGCGCCCAACAGGAGCTGGCCGAGAAGACGCAGCTGCTCGAGGCGGCCAAGAATCGTGTGGAGAATTTGGGTCACCAGTTGCAAGCCGCCAAGCAGGACTTTGAGAAGACCAAGAAGGCGGCCTATAAAGCAGCCTGTGCGGCAGTCGAGGCCAAGCAGAAGGCCCAAAGGAATCGACGCATGTCCCCACAGAGGACTCAGTAATTTACTTTGTTTCTTACGATTTATCAGATTATAGACTTAATTTTGTATATTTTTTATGGCACATTAATAAAAGGACTATATTTTTTTTAAGCAAATTAAAGAATTCGAATAGCCAATGATTTTTAAACAGGGCTTAAAGTAGTGTTGTGAAAATATCAGGGTTAAAGGTTACTTACCTGAAAAATACACTGATTTTAGGATATTGAACTGGATTCAATTTGGACATATGTATATCACTTGTTTACCAAAACTTTAGATCTTAACCGAAAAGTTATTATTTAATTGTTATTTAACCTGTGTTTAAATTCTGCATCAAAGCAGGAAAATATATTCATAAACTAGAAACTGTCATAACTTTGTTAAAACTGAACCGATTTTTTAGCGGACTGTCAATATTCTCTTGTTTTAATCTCTAATGTGATTCTGCATCAAAATATAATTTTGTCTTTCAACATTGCCACATTTTTTTTTGCATACTTACCCCATGAAAGTTTTTCAAGAATATTTTACAGGGTATAGGCAGCGTAGTTGCAATTGCTTCAAGTGTCGAAATGTATCGAATTTGTCATGAGATCGAAGCAATCGAATATGCTCTATCGAACAGTTCTCTTCCTCTTGCTAATACTGCTGCAGGCGATTCCCAGATTGGACAGCTATGGCTGTGCTGGAGAAGGAGAGACCGAGGATATCCTCGCGCAGCGTATATCCAGCTTGTACTATCGCGATGCCGAAGTGGGTGGCTGCGGGGCGGCGGAGGGGGAGGGTGGTGATGGTTGTGCACAGTCGAGGAATCCCCTGGGAGGGGGAGGAGTCGGGGGAGGGGGGGACCCCAAGACGAAGGCCTCCAACATTGCACAGAAGGCGGCGCAGGAGGCGCGAGCGGCGAGTGATGCACAAATGGCCGCCGCCGAGGCAGCAGCGATGCAGGTGAAGTCGGAGCTGGCGGAGCGGGCAGCGCAGTCGGCGCGGGCGGCAGAGGCAGCGCTGGCGGGCAAGCAGCAGATTGTGGAGCAACTGCAGCAGGAAATGTGCGAGGCCGACGCCGTTGTGACCGAGATCACAGCCTCCTTGCAGGCAACCCAGGCGAACTCGCATGCGGCGACTCAGGCCGCACAGGAGGCACAATCCCAACTTGGTCAGATGAAGCGCCTTGTGGCAGCTGCCACCGCCAACCTGGCCAACATTGAGAACGTGGCCAGTGGCGCCCAACAGGAGCTGGCCGAGAAGACGCAGCTGCTCGAGGCGGCCAAGAATCGCCTGGATGGCCTAAACCGGCAAATGTGCGAGGCCAAGCAGGACTTTGAGAAGACCAAGAATGCGGCCTATAAAGCCGCCTGTGCGGCAGTCGAGGCCAAGCAGAAGGCGAGTCGGGCGAGAAGAAAGGCGGCGAATTGGCATAAGCACCTGAAGAATCCCCTAAAACACAATGTCAACTAATTATAATAATATTACTCACTTTTATTTTTTTTTGTTAAATTTTACATTTGATTTTTCACAGTTTACCTTTAAAATAACTCAGTTATAAGTTATACATTCACTTAAATTCAAATTTAACAATTTAAATTGCATTACAAAATAAGGGGATTTATTTGCATTTGTCTTAACAGCATTCACCATAACTTCCATTGGGAAAATAATAACATTGGCATTAACAGAATCACATTCCCTTATATTCCCATGCCGGGACTTTATAAAATTGCCTTAAGATACCTCATCAGCCCTGGTAGCGTTCGGAGCGGCTGGCGTCTGCTATGAAATAACAAACAAATATCAAATATATCAAATACATCAATATTGTAAATCGATATTGTTTAAATCGCGCGCGTGATTTTGCCAGCGCAACAGTTCTGCTCCTCTGCTGTTAATCGTGCGCTGCTAAGTGCACCCTGTGCCGCTGCACTGCTGCGCAACAGCTGTTTAGCATCGCGATAGGCAGCACTGGCTGATTGCTGCCGAAGTTGCCGGCAAATTGTTGTTTATTAGTTAAATGCCTTAATTTCTTAGTGTAAATAAGTGTTTTTATAATGTTGTTAAGTAAAATAAAATATATAAAAGCGATTGGCGTGCGCTGCAATAGTTTGCATTACGTAACAACGCCAATATTCTACGTAAATGCAGGTGAGCAAATCGAATTGTTGAATAACAATTGAAAAGTAAATAATATATAATTAATTTAGCGCCACACATTGGTCACCTGTACTCGGCGGTCATAGCAGATGCCCACTGTCGTTATCAGCGACTGCGGTATCCAGAAAAGACTGTGATTCTCTGCACGGGAACCGACGAACACGGAACGAAGATTCAACAGGCGGCAGCGGGGAAAAAGGCAGGAAACGAAGCGGGAAAGGAAGCGGGTAACAGAGCGGGAAGCGAAGCGGTTCATGTGTCACAATATTGCGATGAGATCTCGATGCGGTACAGGAATGTCTTTCAGGCAGCGGGAATATTGCACGATGACTTCATACGCACTACTGAGCAGAGACACAAACAGGCGGTGTCTCACTTTTGGGTATGTCCACTTTAGATACCCTGCAAAATTGGGATAATTTGTTTAACAGACCAAAGGAAACATCTCAGTTTCTGTAAGGCAGGGCTTAACCGTGATCTTTAACCGGTATTAACCGATTGAAATTAAAAATCATAACTATTTTTCAAAACCGAAATAGCTTCATTAATTTGAGTAATCTTATGAAATAGATCCTATTTCGTGAAATTTAGAATTTGTCGCTTACAAATCAACATATTTTTTTTATTTTTTATGTAATAGAAAAAATGAGACATCTCAGAAATCATAACCAAAAACATAACATAGCCACATGGTTTTTAATATTAATTTGAAAAATCGTTTTAAGTAGATTCTACTTTATGAAATTAAAGAGATTTTTGCTTAAAAATTGGCATATTTATATTTGAGACATCTATAAGCCAAATTCTAGGAAGCAGGGATAAAAACCGCTGACCGGTATTAACTGATTTAAATTGGAAACCATAACTGCAAAAGTAACCGAACATAACTTTATTATATTTTTGTTGAGGTATTTAAAGAAACTGTTGGCAGGGTATCTCGTAGTGTCTTCTCCCGTTGTTACTTGATATTAATTGTGGTTCCTTTGCAGCAAACGTTGCAGTCCCGAGGTCACATTTACTCGGCAGCCTACAGCGGTTGGTACTGCGTCTCGGATGAAACCTTTCTCACGGACTCGCAACTTCGGGTGGACGAGCAGAGCGGAACACGCTACTCCCTGGAATCGGGACATCCTGTTGAGTGGACGGAGGAGACAAATTACATGTTTCGTCTGTCACAGTTTCAGGACGATGTGCGTCATTGGGTTAAGCAGGAAGCACGGATAAGACCGGCCAAGTTCGAAAAGATTCTATTGGACACGCTGAGCGAACCGTTGCCCGATGTGTCCGTCTCCCGTCCCGCGAATCGGGTACACTGGGCAATACCCGTTCCAAATGATGACACACAAACAGTCTACGTCTGGCTGGATGCTCTCATCAACTATCTCACTTCTCGCGGGTATCCCAATGAACAGGTAATTGATTCCCTATACGAAAAATAGTTCTCGGAGAATACGAAAGTTTGAAAATGAATAAAGAGAAAACAAAACTAGGAAGCATTCAATTTGGAATTAGAAATTGGGAAACTAAAATTATATATTCTGATGCAAGGAAATTAAAGTTAAAAGAAAAAAAAAATAGGGATGCTTAAAATTAGGAAAATTGTTATTAGAAAATAAAAATAAACATTAGGAAAATACAAAGTATTGAGATTAAAAAAAATTCTTAAATTGACTTTTCCTAATTTTTGTCTTCCCAATTGTCTACATATATTTGTTAATGCAATTTCCTAATTTAAGATTTATTTTTTTCTTATTTATTTTGTAATCTGAGTATTATTCTTAGTTCAATTTCCTAATTTATGATTCCTTTATTTTCATCCTTATCTTGGTTTCCTAAAATTGCATTCCTATTTTATTATTTTTTTTGGAATTCGTATTAGGTACCCCATTGAAAGTCTGACTTTTTCTCTTTGTAGTACGTCACGAATTGGCCACCTGCCCAGCAAGTCATTGGCAAGGACATTCTCAAGTTCCACGGCATTTATTGGCCAGCATTTTTGATAGCCGCTGGACTCTCGCCTCCTCAGCAGCTCTACGTGCACTCTCACTGGACTGTGGACGGACAGAAGATGTCCAAGAGCAAACACAATGTCGTGGATCCCATCAAGGCGGCTGAACAATACACCATGGAGGGACTTCGCTACTTTCTACTGCGCGAGGGAGTCGCACACAGTGATGGCAGTAAGTATTCACACTAGTTGTGACTTGGACTAACCACAAAGTAAACTGACTGAAATATGTAAGAACTATACTGCCTTGCATTTAAATAGGGACACAAATATTTACCTCGAGATGCAGGTGTTGATTTCAATACAAAGGGTACCCCCTTTGATATTTCGAAAATTTAAATCAACTCCTTATATCGTAATAAGTCTAAGACAACACTTTAAATTCGATTCTGAGAGGTTTCATTTTTTTGTAAAATATCATGTGAAATCAGACAAAAATTTTGACTTGTAAAGCTGCTAGGTAAAGGGTTGAAGCAATTTCAAAATTCCATAACTTTATCAAAAGTTAACCGAATTTCAAACGGAATGTCATTTTGATCATGATTTGGCTTCCAAATTCAATCTGCATTCAAATTTAATTAATTTCGTGTAAAAAGATATTTTCGGTCTGTTCCGGTCGGTTTCGATATCAATGCTAATGGTCCCCCCTTTGAAATTTTGAAAATTGAAAATTTTAATTCTCAAGTTTTCACTTTTAATCAACTCCTTATATCGTAATTAGTATAAAACAACACTTTAAATTCGATTCTAAGAGGTTTCATTTTTTTGTAAAAAATCATGTGAAATCAGACAAAAATTTTGACTTGTAAAGTTGCTAGGTCAAGGGTTGAACAAACTTCAAACTTCCATAACTTTATCAAAAGTGAACCGAATTTCAAACGGAATGTCATTTTGTTCATGATTTGGCTTCCAAATTCAATCTGCATTCAAGTTTAATTAGTTTTGTGTAAAAAGAAATTTTTGGTCTGTTCCGGTCGGTTTCGATATCAATGCTAATGGTCCCCCCTTTGAAATTTTGAAAATTGAAAATTTTAAATCTCAAGTTTTCACTTTTAATCAACTCCTTATATCATAATTAGTATAAAACAACACTTTAAATTTAATTCTGACATATTTCATTTTTCTGTAAAAAATCATGTCAAATCTGACAAAAATTTTGACTTGTTAGGTAGTAGTTCAAAGATCCTACCAATTTCAAACTTTCATAACTTTGTCAAAACTGGCCGATTTTTAAGCGGAATATCATTTTGATTATAGTTTGGCCTCTTATTTCATTCTGCATTCAAATTTAATGAATTTCGGAAAAAAAATTACTGCCCTTTGGATTTCGATTTCAATGCTAAGGGTCCCTCCTTTGATATTTCGAAAATTTAAAATTTTAAATCTCAAGTTTTCACTTTTAATCAACTCCTTATATCATAATTAGTATAAAACAACACTTTAAATTTGATTCTGAGATATTTCATTTTTCTGTAAAAAATCATGTCAAATCTGACAAAAATTTTGACTTGTAAGGTAGTAGGTCGAAGGTCTACCAATTTCAAACTTTCATAACTTTATCAAAACTGGACCGATTTTTAAGCGAAATATCATTTTGATTATGGTTTGGCCTCTAAGCTCGTTATGCACTTAATTTGTATTAATGTCGTTCAGAAAAAAAAAATTTGTTTCCTCTGTAGCTTGGTGTTGATCTTAAACCTAAGACGTCCCCAGGGGAATTTTGAGGATTGAACGTTTTAAATCTTAGTTTTTCACTTTTAACTTCATTAAAACACATCAAATAATATTTAAAAATATTATACATTTATATTATGGTTCTTTAATAATTTGAAAGTAGAAAGTATAGATTTACGAAATCCATTTTGATGTCCATGTATGTACAGTGTATGCAAATGTATGTCGTCACTTGCTTGATTTCGTTAGTTTTCCTCGTACCTTTGTTTTTCATTTGCATATAAATGTTATGACAAAGTTACAACAACATAGTTTTTGGTCTGTCAGTCACTGACGACTTTTGTTTATTTGGTTGCAAAGTTGTTGTTGCCTGAACTTGGCTTAAGATTCGCTCACGAATTTGCATATAATAAACTTCTGTTTCGGATCAAGATTTCCAGACGTCTCAAAGTTTTCAAGTTGCTGCCAGATATGATTAGTTTGTCATCCTTTTTCTTACAATATATTTAAATGGCCAGCAGATGTTTGGCAACTGCTTTAAATTTGTTTAAGATTCTATTGCCATTGTATCTGATGTTCAATCAATTATGCAACTGATTTGTTGTTAAGTAATCTGTTATCAATTGTTATCCTACCATTCAAGTGGTTTGTTCTTCTTTCCGACACACCCACACCCAACTTGGCCAAAAAGCAATTAACACGCCTCGACGCATTGCCAGAAGTAATCAAATTTAACCATGTTGTTGTTGTTGTTTGATTGTCGTTGTTGTTGTTGTTTGATTGTCACGCCCACATTTCCTAGAATTGGATTGATTCCTTAACCGTTTTCAGCATTCAATTTGCATAAATGAACTAACGCTTCTAAGCCTCAATTCTGACCTTTGAAAATGTGACTTACTTTTCAGGTCTCTGTTCTCCGTTCTCTTTTCCCTTAATAGCTTGGCATGACGTCTGCTTTGTTTTTGCCAGCAATTTAAATTTAAATTTAATTTTCCATTTTAAATTTTCAATTATTATTACCGACTTTTCTGACAACCCCACACCTTTATTCAATTGAATTCTCCTTGTGCAGTCTTTGGGCCACGTTAACAGGCAACTTCTGGTTGCTTCTCCATTTTATGGCCTGTTGCCTTGCGGCTAATTTAATTGCATCTTTTTTATGCCATTTGAGCTGGGTATTATGCAATTCTTATAAGCTTAAGAACGCTTTAAACTGGTACTTTAAAGACTTAATAGACTCTTGATGAGTTTTGGGAGCAGAGTCAAATATTCTATAATAAACAGTCTCCCAATTGTAGAAGATGACAATTAATTTCGACATATTTAGCTGCTTCTTTAAGTAGGAAAAAATTACCTACTTTTCTTTTATTAAAAAATTGTGATACAAAAAAATCATAAATTCGTATTATTTTTAAAATTATTTTGCTTAAATAATAATTAAAATTTATTAATATTTTTTTACTCTTTTACATGAGTTTAAATACTTTTTTAAAAAATATTTAAAGACTATTACGAATAATATAAATTGCATTATTTCTTTAATGAGTATTAAATTTCTTCAGTCCCTGATTTTTATAAAGATCATACTAAAAATCTCTATATTTTAGTCTAATCTATTTTTAAGTGTGGAAAACTAAATTTAATTTTGATAACAAAATGAAATTGAAAAGAGTATTTAAACTTCGGCCTACCAAATATATGTTTTCTTGCTCGCGTTTTTTTTATTGCAGTTTCTCGTTAATATTGTGCAAATTAAAAAGAAAAATGCGCGAAAAACCGGCAGCTGTGGCAGTGGCAAGATTATTAAATTAAGCAAACTTTTGAGTGGCAAATATTTGTGACAGGCACTGTTGAACGCCGCCGGGCGATGAGAAAAACATTTTTATCACTTCATAATTTCAATAAGTTTTTGATCAGTGCATTTTGCACTCGCATTCGATTATTTTCCAATGTCGCGTAGTCTCAATTGCTGACATCCGTTTTCCATTTTTATGAGCATCCACAACAAGAAAAAGAAGAAGAAGAAGAGGAAGGAGAGCAGTAGGGAGGGGGCATGTGGCAGAGTCAGGGGCAGGGGCAGGGGCAGGGGCAAGCATCATTAAGTGCACAACTTTTCATTACCAACAATTTAATTTTGAAATGCTGCCACGGTGCAAAGGTTGCTGCCACTCGGCGGCCGGAGGCGCCACTTCCGCCCAGTGGTGGCAACGACAACAACAACGGCAATGCACAGTGGGGGAAATGTCCAATCTGGCACGCAATAATTTCTATTCAAAATATTGGAAATACGCTAATATTTTGTAGCATATCAAATCACTTTTTTGTCGATATTTGTATTATTGGTATTCGATATTGTATTATTAAAAGGTTTTTACTAATTTAATTTTTAAACATATTTTTATTATGCATTACAAAAATATGAAAAAAACTTTTATTTTTGATTCTCAAAATAATTTTTTAATAAAAACTGAAATAAAAGAAACTTAACTACATTTTAATTAAAATAGTTATTATTTGCAATTCCTGTTTTTAAAAAGTTTGTAAATTAAATTTGCTGCCTTTTTTGCATAGAAAAGTAAAAAGAAAATGTTTAGTTCTGTTAACATTTGATACAATTTAGTATTTGTAATAACAATTCAAGGTGGGTTTTTAAATCATAAATATATGTGTTTAGTTTAATTACTGAAAGATGCTGCTAAGAACAATTTTTTTTTTAATTCAGAGGCTACATTTAATGTACTACAAAAAATTATTAAAATAAATAACTTTTTATTCTTTAGTTATTAATTAATCCGTGCACTAGAAAAAATTATTGTTCTAATAAAACTACAATGATTAGGTTTTTTATTCTCAAGTTATAAATCCGAGTGAGTTCGTCCATTTCACCCACTGTGCAACCGGCTGAGCTGAGCTCTCCAGCTGCTTGCAACACTGAAACTACATTTGCCAAGTGTCTGGGGCATCAGGGGCATCGGTGGCTTTTGGGGCAAGGAGTCTCACCATGTTGCACCACGTTGCACCACCGTTGTGGGAATAGTCACATTTAAAAGCCGGACAAAGCTCTCACCAAATTGTTAAGAGAAATGCGCGCAAATGAAGCGCGATTTCAATTTCAATTTCCATTTGATTGTTCTTGCCACGCCCCCAAAGGCAACAATCGCTTTAAGCGGCAAGTTGCTGGCGTGCCACCATTTAATTTAACTGCTTAGGGACTTGCAACTCCCAAGTTCGTCTTATCTATTGTCACATTTTTTAAAGTGCATTAACAAATCCTTTTCATTTTCCTTACTCTTCTTTTGTTTGAGATATTCACATGTGTACACTGTACACAATTCATGCCCTATTTCTATTCCTCATCTTTGTCTGACTTTTAAAAGCACAAAGTTCGAGTTTTGAAAGCGCATGAAAGCCCAGATTAAAGCAGTTTGAATATACAAATGAGGCGTGCTCGACAAACAAATACTCATTGTTAGAATTGAAAGTTTCTGAAATTTAGTTTAACGTTTGTAGTCTATTATTCCCTTTTTTTAATACCTTGCTTACATGTTATAGACTCTCATTCTCTATTTATTTTATTTGTTTTTTAATATTAGCCCGATTCGAACTCAAAAATAACCCGATTCAAACTCATAAAGAAAACAGAGTCGATCTCAAAACAATCCCAAATCTTAAATTAATCCCAATTCCCTGATCTTTTTATATTGGGGATTGATTTATAAGCGATTTGAGAAATTAATTTATGTCTATATTTTCTTTTACATTGTCTCTAGTTGAACATACCCCATTTGTGTATGAATACAGGGTATATACATGACTCTCTTGTCTTTAGCCATGTCCTGGAAAAGGCGTTCGAGCTTAAATCCAGCACCTTTTGACTTTTGACTGTGTCTGTGGGCGACTTTGGTTCAGTGTAAAAGTGTTTAAATATTTGACGTCGACACTTGTCAGGCTGCCACTGCCACGCCCTTGTAGTGCCACAGTGTGGCAAGTAAGGGAGGAGAACGAGGGAGTGTGTGTAAGTGTGTTTTTGGTGCTGGCAACTTTGCCTGCAATATTATTTGCAAGACACATGAAGGCATTTTGTGGCAAGGACAAAGTTAAAAATGCGGCAAGTGCGACAAGTCTTTTAAGCAATTTAAGGTGCAGCAAGGTACGCGGATAGCCATGGGGCATGCAACAAAAAATATTATTTATGTTATGTTATGCCAAGCAAGTGGCACAACATTTGTCTGTGGCAGCAGCGTTGCCACATTTGCGGCAGTCACGTGCACCTGTGCAACATGTGCAAAACTTACTACAAATTTTCGTTGTTGCTGTTGTTGTTGTTGCACATGCTATTGCACATGCCACAAACATGTGGCACCAGGACTTAAGTGCAACGCGAGTCGTGGCTAAAGCTTATGGCCAAAAGCCGCTTTTAACAATTTCATCTCTGGCACACGTAAAACCGTTAAAGCAACCAGGCTGGATTTCGATTTCTCGACTGCAGGTTGCAAGTGGCAAGTTGCAACACGTGTGGCAGCTCCTTGTGGCAATTACATTAGAAACCAACGCATAATTGCCGGCAAAATGCCATTAAACTGGGCTAAAACTGATGTTTTTACCCTCCTTGATTGCAATTGATTGACCCCTGACCCCGCCCCTCTCTACGTGCCACGCCTGATTTTTTGTCGATCTGTGAACGTCATCAAAATGTAATGCATTGAAAATCAAATTTCGTTCAGTTAGAAATGAAATTCAAGACTTGCTTTGGTACATTTCATAGCTGAGTAATACCCAGCCACCCCATAGGGTATATCCGACTATCAAAAAAGGATTGTTATTAAAATAGTTGTAGATAGTGAAAAATAAAATCGCAAATAGATAGTTTGATTTTAAATTGATTGAAATATAATTAAAGTAAACCTAAGTTCGATTCTATAAAATGCTCCGAGTTGAGAACTATTTACTTTTCAAGGAGCAAACTAAAATAAAGACTGAGGCTGGAATTGCAACACTGACACATAATTAGTTTTATTTTTAAACAATTTTCTCAACCAAATTTTATAGGATATCAACGTAGTCCAGCATTTGTAAAAGTGTACGTCTTTTCGCTAGTTTTAGCCTTACATATATTTGATATGTATGTATGCATAAGTATGTATGTTGTATGTTGTATGTTGATTGTGAGTGCACGGCATTCAAATTCAGGTTGTTCGACAACTTGACTTTGCTGCAGTGCCTGCAAAAAGTTATGCACCAGCAACGACAGCACAAATGCATTAATGATGTGGAGATTGGAGAGTACGGTGGTAAAGTAGGTAGCACTTTTGGTACACTTGTCAAAACCTCAGCTATTGTGTGTGCGTGTAAGTGTGTGTGTGAGGTTTTGTGAGGTTTTGTGTGTATGCACTGAAAAAAAAAATCTAAATAAATAATAAATTTAATATAAATATAAAACCTGCCTTTTTTTTAAATTTGAGTTCTTGAATATTTAAGAACATTTATTCTTATACTTATATTCGTGGTCTTGAAAAGATAACAACTTTTGATCTTAGAACTTGACCTAATTGGAAGTGTTCTTAAAGCTGAGATGTGCTTTCTAACTTTAAGAATTTTACTTTTAGTGCTTAGAGCAATATCTTGATGTCAGAACCATTTTTTTTTAACAGTGTAACTTCAAATCTACATGCATATGCATTTGTCTTTTTTTTTTGGGACATAAAACAGCTGTTGTTCGTGCTCTTGTGCTGCTCGAGAATCACTTGGCATGGAAATGCAATTCCCAAAACTGGGAAAACTATTTGAATAATACCAGAGCAATTTTTGTTGTTGTTGTTGGCATTGCATGAATGCATTTTGTGGATTTCCGTCAATAAATCGATGGCCCGAAACTAATTAGTGCACATATTCGAAATACTTGGAAAGGTGTCAAAAATACACAAATAGGTGTAAAATTGATTGCATGTCAGCGGCAATTTGTGGCAAATGCCGCAACATTTTTAATTACCAACAACAATGACAATTGAGGGACAAGTGTTATTGGCCAAAACGAGCATAAAAACATTTGTTGGCTGACCAACTTTGATTATCGGCCATTGTCTGTGTGATTTCAGTTAGTGATGACAGTTTAAACGGAATATCTATTTATTATGTGTATAATATTGTTTTCTAGAATTCTTGTGTATATTTCTGAATATTATTTACATTTATTCACTAAATTAAAAAATCATATATTTGTTTATATTATTTAAAAAAAAAAGTGTAGTTCAACGAATATTATTTTTCCTTTAGTTAACTTTTGCTAATTACCAAAAAAAAAAAATAATTATAGAAAAAGAATTTAATAAATACCCATTAAAAATATATATATTTTTTGCAGAAGAAAATGTGTTAGTTTTTGATAGGTCAAAACACTTTATACGTGTAATTTTTTTGGCCTCATTAAAACATTTGCTTGGTTTTGTTGCTCATTGCAAATGATTTACATATAAAACTATTCAAGAACTCTATTGAATTGAAAGAGTTTCACGTATTTTAATTAACGTTGCATGCCACATCGCACACACAATATCGAAATCATTGTCGCTGGTTTTTGACGCAACTTTATTCGAATTATTGACCCATGCCAAATACGAGTACGAGTATGCGAGTAAATGAGTATATGAGCGAATGAGGACACACAGCACAATTTGTCTGCATTTTGTGCAGATAATCAACAGTCGATAATCATGGCCAATACCAATTAGCAATGATCCGTTACTAATGCTCTCGCTTTTACCGTGTCCTTGTGTCCTTTATCCTGTTTTCCATGTCCTCTGTCCTTTTTTCTGTGTGGTGTGTGCATTTATTAAAGGTAAATATTTGTACCACATTGCTAATTGCTCGACATTTATTTGTTTTATAATGCTCTTTGGGAGCTTTTTAAATGCACAGTTTTCATTCGAACAAAGCGTGGCAAGGGTTGCTCGAATTTGAGATACCCTTTAATCAATAAAATATTCTAATCTCAAGAATAAACTCCCAAATATTTACTCCGAATTTAAATTGTAATTATTAATAGCCCTAAATACATCGAAAAATCTTGGTCGTACCAAAAAAATCATCCTTTTAATCTCAGATCGAAATTTAAAATAAAAATAAATGCACATTTGTTAAATACTTCTTTTAATTTTATCCCGAAACTGTGTCTTAGAAATTTAATTCACACATAAATTGTAATTAGCTAAGCTTTAGGATTGAATTGAATTTTTTAAACTCATCTAAAGTTCATTATATTATACAAAATTCCCTTCACTTCGAAGTTTATTCTGAATGTAATCTACCATAAGTTTGACATGCCTCACAATCTTGCAGTAAATTAAAAACGCATAGTTGATTACTTAAAGTTGAATAAATCTGGAAAAGTTTATGGGTGACAAATACCATACTGATTTTAAGTTTACTCTTTGCTTTGCCAACATCTGCTGGACATTTATATAATATATATTTGTTGCATCAAGTGAGTGAGCAGAGAGGACAAAGAGGGAAATAGTAAAAGCTGCTTAAGTCTTAAAACCTTTGCTCCGCTAAGCGACTTAAAATATTTGTCGCACATTTTTAAAATGCAATTTTCCGCAGCTGAAAACTGTTTTATTGCTTTAAGTGTTGTTGTTGTTGTTGCTGTTGCTGCAAACCATTTGTTTAGTTAGGTGGATTTAGTTTATTTGTAAATAGTAAATAAATAGTAAATAAACATTTAAGCAACGATTTTTAATGGCAAAATATTTTTGATTTTCCAAATTTTTAGATTAATATGTCTATTTGTAGCCAGCTTAGAATTTAATAAATGCTTTTAATGTCATTAAACAAATGCTTAGCTGATAATCAGCCGACATCACTCATACGCACTGTGCAACCCATTGGGAACTTGCGCTCTAATGAGGAGCCAGTCATTGTCAGCTGCAGGCGTTTCTATTTATGGTTTTTTGAGTTTAGGAAGTAAAGTTTACTTTGCGTTCTTTGCAGATTTCAGTCACGTTAAAGCGCTGCGCATACTAAACTCTGAGTTGGCGGACACTTTGGGCAATTTGTTATCACGCGCTTGTGCCAAGTCGCTGAATCCACAACAAATGTATCCCGTGCCACATGCCGAGCACTTTTCCCAGTTGTTGCGGGACTTGGATGCGGCCAAGCGAATGCAGGAGGCGAAGCTGCAGCTGGCGGGTAAGTCATTTTAATATTTCAGCCAAGCCACTAACCAGTTGAAGTGCTTGAATAGGAGTTGGCCCAGATGCTGGAACACTTCCGACCAATACCTAAGCTACAAGTGCTCGACACTTGTGAAAGCCAACGCTGCACAGTGGCAAAAGCAGCTAGATTAGCTTAGAAATTAGTATTTTTAAAAATAACCTGTTGATGAGGTAATGGTCTGGTGACAAAAGTATATTCATGCCGCAAAATTACTAATATTCAGTTTTGTGACCTAAAACAAATTTACATATTAGATTGACCATTTTTCGTACTTGTAGATGAATAAAAGTAGTTAGTAAAAAAAAATTATGCTTGTACTTTGCATAACTTTGTCCTGTGGAAAATCGTTCTGATCATCATTTGGTCTCTAAATTGATTATGTAGCTGAATAAAAGTAGTATATAAAGTAATAGGTAGAATAAGTATTTACGTATCTAGTCGTTTTCACCACTGTGCGCTGAAAAGTAATGCCATCCATTTGGAATTTTTGCATTTACAGGTCGCTGCGAGCAACACTACGAGAGCAATCACTTCCACTTGGTGGCGGACACGGTGATTGCCACGCTGCATGCAACCAACAATTTCTTTGAGTGCACGAAGCCCTGGGAGCTAAAGGCCGACGGCAGCTCACCGAATGCGCCACGCCTCGAGACAATCATCGCCATGACAATGGATGCACTGCGACTCTGCGGCATTGTGTTGCAACCAATGATGCCACAGCTGGCCAGTCGACTGCTCGATAAGCTCAACGTGCCGGGATCACAGCGCACTTGGTCTGTGCTCAGCGAGAGCTGCAACAACAGCAAAAGTTGCCACTTGACGGGTGGCAACCCTGTGTTATTTCAGCGCATTGTGGAGTCAGCTCAGCTTCCGTCGGAGTCTCATTCTCCGGCGAAGTCTCTGCAAAGCAAGCGCAGTAAATCGAAAAAGCAACTGAAGATGTCTTGAAGTGTCACGTAGCCATAATAAACTGAACTGAATTCTATCCAAAGTCAACTCTGTTTCATATACAATGCTCAGTGAGTCAGTCAGGGCAAAGAGTTTTATATTTTATCTACTTATTCATTTGGTTGAGCATTGTGACATTTATGAATTGCGTTTTGTGTCACGCTGCGTATGCTTAATCTAAATAGCCAACCCAAGTGGCCACAAATCAAAATCCACGCAGCGCAATATTCTCAGTCTCATTCTCATTTTGATTCTCTTTGTGGGTCCCACTTGGCTCGACGCTCATTAAAATCCACTTAATTATGTCGAGGCGTATCCTCACGTAACGAGACTGCTGTTTCCGTCCATCTCATTCTCTCTCTCGGTCTATCTCTCTTTATGTTCGTTCCACTCTCGTTTATCGGCTAGCATATTTTGTTATTTATTACACATAATTGAGATACGTTCACTTTACGGACAGCAGGTGCTAGAATTTCTACTGCTTTAACCCACATTTTCAATGGCGAAAAACTCTACTCTTTAATTAGTTCCCCAGAGCTCTTAAGTACTCGCAGTTTTCTCGCAGTTTCATGAAATTGCTTAGTTCTTAATTTATTTTAATTTGACTGAAAAATCTATTCAGGAGGCGTCTAACGTACGAAAAGTCAACGTCAAATGAGAATAAATGGCAATTTTTGGCTTCCACTTCCATTCAAGTCAAAATGCAGTGCTAGTAAAAGCTGAGCACTCAAATAAATAAGTAGTTTAAGCTGCTCGGCTGACCAAGAGCAATAACCAGCAGCAATAACAAGCTGTCAGAGCTGTGTATCGTATGGAAAGTACTATAAGCATGTTACGTATACGCAGCATTTACTTCGTAAGTTTGACGATGCCCAAATGGCTGAAAAGGTAAGTTGAATGTTGCGTATATTGCGTATACGCAGTGTATGATTAAGAAAAAATTATAGGAAACTATAGGAAATGGCAAAAATTGTATATAATGTTATAAAAAAATATTTTGACAATTGAAATGAACCGAAAACAAACAAACTGCATTTTTTATTATTTCAGTTTCACATACAAATTTAAAAATATTGCCAATTTTTCAATCGAATTTTATAATTTTATTTTGATTTCTAAATAAATTATCTTATAGTCGACTGTGTGAGTCCTTGTAAAATAAATATGTAAATTAATCAGCCAAAACTCACAAAAATAAATAAATATTTGTTTCAAAAATTATGACTTGATGCCTGTTAAAGATATTGTTAATTAAATTTTTTGAGTTTTGCGTTTTCCTATTCGCGTACATATTACGCATACGCAGGATATTTTATGCCTCTCGTGCACTGCGTATAACACTTCTTGACTAGTAAGTTGTGTGTACACAGGACATACTTGAAGTCTCTTGTTGTTTCTGTTTTCTAGCTGTTGTTGTCTCACACGTTGCGTATACGCTGCGTATACTCGATGTCTGTTTGCACTTCAGCGTGTGCAATAAGTGTTGTGAGAGCAATAATTCAAGTTGGCGCTGAAAACACAGTATCCCTTATGACCCAGCCCTTAGCGTGCCATTAACAGTGCCTGCCAATTAGCAATGCCTGGCAAATGGTCGAGAATTTGGACTGGCGTCATTTGGCGGCGGCAAGCAGCAGATTCTCTGTGCACCTGCAACATGGCGTGCTACCAATTTCAGTTCAGAGGTAATTAGACGAATTGAGCGAAAAAGAGGAGAAATTTAGAGCTAGAGATAGATAGAAAAATTGATAGATAGAGCAAGAGATACGAGTAGTTAAAATGTTGCTTGGTTGTGATTTGTGTGAAACTTTTCAAGTTTGTTGAAGTTGGCCAAGTGGATTGCTCCTTTAAGCCAATAACAGTTGCAGGCAGTAGAGTACACTCAACTCTTAGCAAATTAGTCTGTGCGCAATTAAAGTGAATTTCATATTAAAAATGCGTTAAAAGCGTCAGAAACGTTAATAAAATGCAGGAAGCTGGTGCAAAACAGAATCCTGGACAGGATGCGCAAGCAATCTAAAGTGCTTGCCAGAATAGCAACAGCAACAGCAACAACAACGATAACAACTACAACGAAAACAACAACAACAACAACAACAAGCTGCTTCACTTGTTACCTTTTGCATAATAAATTGAATTATGCAGCAAGGTAACTGGGCAACCAGCAAAGGCAAAACGGTAATATGGTCAATGATTGTGTTTAAATGCTGCTTAAACTTGGTACAGCATGCAACTACACAAAGAAAAAAACAATACATTATTTATTACTATTACGCTGTGATTCAACTACATTATCTTTTAAGATCTTTTAATACGATTTTAATTCAGGAGATAATGATAAAATTAACTATGGGACTGCAAAATTTTTGTCTTTTTCTAAGCAAATATTTCTCTAAGTGTAGAGTTAAGGTCACAATTGATTGTTCTAGCGTGCAATATGATTAATTGCATATCTTTGGCGCATCCTTTGGCATTGATTGTTGTGCATAATTTAATTGCATACGTGGCGTATGGGCAATATTATAAATGAATTAGCTCTGGTAAAGGCAATGCCTGGAGTGCACCCTGTATCGAATAGTACTTGAATCGCAGTCAGACATGAGCTCAAGTGAAACATCAAAGCACAAATTGATTTCCTTTTTGGCTGTACAAGGACCGAAGCCAAGCGGAATTGGCATCCTTGGGATTCCTCTCTCTCTTTCTCTTTATCTCTGTCTTCTCGCTCTGTACTTGCAAATGCCAAAAATTTCACGTGATGCACCTGAATGATGTGCAATCTCAGAGCAGCTGCACTTGCACCAATTGCAACAAGAGCTGCCACTTGAGCTTCGTCAGCGCACTGTGGCTCATTTTGGGAAATTAGCTGGCAAAAATATGTAACTTTTAGCCCGCAGCGATATCGGCCTTGAATTTGAAATGTAGATTTTCTAAACACTTTAAGATAATTTTCTGTATTTGTGATCTCAAACCGCGAATTCGATCCCTTGCAATTCGAATTTCGCAAAAAGCCGTCCAGTCGCACGATTAAATTGTTGTGTGAAAATTTCAGCCTCCTAGGTCTTATGGTTTTGGCTGTGCAATGATCAGTGAGTGAGTCAGGACAAAGAGTTTTAAACTAGAACCAATTCTCGATGGAGCCACATAATATTTTTTGCCAAACGGAACAATGCTATAATTAATTTTTAACGCATACTTTTGCCAATTGCGCCATTGTACAGCGTTGATTGCTTTGATTTAAGTTGCCAAGTTGCCTTCCTTAATATTCAAAAGCACCGTGTATACTTGCATTATGCTCTGATTAAAAAACCTGCAATTGCTCTCCTGCTCTTTAATTTTCTTGTGTTCTTTCAGCACAAAGTTGCTGTTGTTGTTGTTTTGCTGTGGTACTCCGTGGTCCGCTTAGTCAGCATGCCGTAGCATTTTCCGGCTGCAGTTTCAAGTGAGTGATGTGGCAAGTTGAGCAGCTGCAAGTGGCAAGTGCATGTGGCAAGTCCCGGCTTAACTCTGCCACAAGGCGACTTAATTATGAACCCAGTTAGATTTCAACCAAAGAAAATTTTTTACTTCTCGATAAAAATGAAATCAAAAATATGAGTTGAATAATTTGAACAGAGAATGATAACTTAATATTCTACTAACCGGGTTATCATGTGTTTTTTTGGGGTAAATGTGAGTAAATGTTAAATTTTCACTTTTAATCAATTCCTTATATAATAATTAGTATAAAACAACACATTAAATTTGAAACTAACAGGTTTCATTTTTGAGCCGAATTGAATATATTAAAGTTTTTAACCAACCGAAGATGTAATTATACACAACCTTTAAATTTGATCTATAATTCAAGAGTCTTTGACTAAATTGCATTAGGTTTTTCGAATGGAAAAACAATAGCAATAATTAGCTACAGCTAAGGTGGAATGAAGAAGATAAAAACTTTATCGATTGCATGCGTAATTGCAGTTTAAATAATTGATTAAAACAAACACGTTTATATGTGGTTGAATTGCAATAAATAGTTTAGCTTGAATATGGCAAACAAACAGTCGTAATTTAAACATTAAGTAATTAAATATGTTAATGAAATAAAGCATATCTGGCATTTAATTAGTAAAGCTCGTTAATTAGCGCAGATTTGTGTGGACAATGAGGCGAGACCGAAGGCGAACATGGCCCAAAGCAATTGGGCTAAAACTGTGACCATTTCGAGTGTGTCTGGCTAAGCTGACAGTTACACAGACATAGGCAGAAAGGGAGAGATAGAGAGAGAGGGAGATAGACAGCCAGACAGGCAGCTTAATGTTGCTTCAGCCATTTTGTTGGTCGACTTAAAGCCGAATAGTCCACTGTCTAACTGCTTTGCCGCTTCACATAATTTGTAATTAAATTTCACTAAAAAATGCTACCGAAATCCTTAATCCTTTAACACAGATACAACCACACACACACACACACCCACACAGACACACACATGCTGTCACACATACACAAGGGCGTAGGCAGGATGGGAGCTAACAAATCAGTTAGTGAGTCAGGACAAAGATTTTTATATATTATTAACAATATTATTCATTACTTTATATACTTGGTAGTTAAAATTTATATAATATTTTTGACCCCCTCCCTGCCACTCAAAGTTATCTACGTCCTTGAACACACACACGCACACATGCTGTCACACACACACACACACACACACACATGGAGAAGCAACGACCGCAACAAACTATGTGAGTCGTTATCCCTTTTAATGAATTTTTTCTGCTTGCCCGGCTTTTGCTTTTGCTTTTCATTTTGCTGAGCTGCGTTGGCAACCCTACTATGGCACAACCCTAAAACCTGCCCACTTGTCGTTGCAGCCGTTGCCAAAGTAAATATTTTACTATGCCACTATTTGAAGCACAGTGTCAGGCTGTTGCCGCAGCTGGAGAGACCACGCAACAACAAGAGCAACAACTACAACAACAACAAAAACAACAACAACAGAAACAACAAGATTAACAACACAAGAGCAACAGTCTGGTAGCCATTTTATATTTTATAATATTTTTTCAGGTCAAAATGTCGTAGAACTTGTATTAACCTCATGTTGCTTTTGCTTC
The DNA here is from genome assembly GCF_004354385.1 of Drosophila innubila. Taxonomy (NCBI): domain Eukaryota; kingdom Metazoa; phylum Arthropoda; class Insecta; order Diptera; family Drosophilidae; genus Drosophila; species Drosophila innubila. Next base: position 31,978,149 of record NW_022995380.1, read on the forward strand.
TGTGTTGGTTTGTTGCTCTCCAAAACATTAAATGTGGCTTAGTGTCAACGAATGGCAATTGCAATTGCAATTGCAACTTGGATGTTGCATGTTGCATGTGCCTTGTGCTTATAACTTATTTACGCATTTAATTCACAGTTTTATACGCTGCTATTAAGAAAATATCATCTGTTCTTGGACTGCTTTTAAGCACGAGCAAAACTTAAGTAAAGACTAAAAAAAAAAATATAAATAGAGCACTTTCAACGTGCTTTTCATCTCAAGTGTTGCTAACAGCAATTCAAGCAGCTTGAAAACAGTCTTTATGCTCATCAAAAGTTTCAGTATTCCCTGTACAAATTGTTAATGGGTAGGCTAATGAATCAGTAGCAACGAATCGATTTCTCCATGAAATATGCATACATTAAATTAGCATTAAATAAAAGCAGTCAATTAACAATAATAAAAAAATATGAAAGAAAATAAGAAAACGTGATTTTTTAATTTATTATATAAAATATATTTATTATTAAATAAAAATTATCATAATTGTTATTCTTTGAACATTAAAATTGAATTACTTTAACGATGCACTAAAATTGAAAGCTTAAGAGTATCTACAGGAATTCCATCCTACATACATTCATCTCAATTATCAAGTTTGTTTGGTGTTTAGGGTATCTCTTAGTCTAGCTGTCTCCACTGTTGCCTCATAAATAAGGAGTATTGAAAGAGTGCTGTTGATTAAGTAGGAACAAATTAATTTGCAGCGCTCTTCTTGCAGGTTGCATGACAATGCAATAAATATGAAAAAGAACTGGCGAAAAATGTTAAGCGAAATTGCATTTTGAAACGTGGACCGAGAGAGAGGGAGAGAGTGAATGAGACAGGGACTAAGCTCAAGACAGACAGGCTGACAAGGACAAAGGACAAAGGTGATGACGACGATGACGGAAGAACAAATGAGTGCAAGCAAATTAATTTCAACTGCAAAATGCTGTGTCATTCTATATATGTGTGTGTGAGTGTGTGTGCAGGTGTGTGAATGGCTGAGTGTATGTGTACTTTTCTTGGTGCAAAGTCAACATTTTGGTGCAATTTGTCCCATTGCATAAGCGATTGGCATTGGAGCACTCAAAAGTATGCTACACCAAAAGCCGTCAAAAGATATATTTATATACGGTATGTGCTCTGACTGAAATCGTATGTTGTAGGAGGCTGACATTTTGACACAACGTAGCTGCGACTTTATAACGTGCAATGAGATGGCTTTTGGGAAAATTCGACTTAAGGTTCACACTTTGAGTGAATGGCTTTGTATTAAAGATATCTTGTTATTTAAAATAAAATAAAAGCGTTATTAAAAATTGTTCTTTCTTTTTGTTTTTTTAAATTCAAGAAATTAAAAAGAAAGTGATAGAGACAAAGGAAAAACCCCTGAGAGTGCGACAAGAGATTTCAAAGAGTCAAGTTGTCGGCTGCAGCTTTGATCTTGAAACAATGCTCATACGCAGCGTTGGCTGGCATTGAAGAAGGAGTAATGAAAGAAGCGTAATATAATGCTGATGTCTAACTGATACCTTTGACTTTGTGCACTTGGCATTTAAGCCAAGCGACTGGACAGATGTGAACTGATTCTGAAGATGGCCTTTTTGCATATGCCGACTGTTTCCATTATTAAAACTGAGACTGAGACGAGAATACGAAATGACTCAACTGGTGCAATGTCAGATGCGTAATTTTTCACTAGAAATGCTCCATATTTATCGTTGGAGTCAATGATGAGCAGATGACTAATTAATGCCACTTAACCTGTGCGAGTTTCATTTCAAAGCACAAAACAAAGCCAATTAAAAATGACAATGACAACGACTTAAAGATAAAGCTTAAATTCCGTAGTCTGACAGTAAATCCACTTGATTTGCTCCCTTATATACAATATATATATATAAAAGAGAGACGACACAAAAACGAATAAAGGAATTGTGTCCCTGAGCCGCTTTAAATGTTTTTGTATGCTTTTTTTCGGGGCTAAACCAAAGATTGAAAGGGAGAGAAAATATAAATAAAATTAAATGAAATAAAATACAATTCTAAGCGCTTAAATCTCATCAATCAAATGGAGTTGTGCGCATAAAGTTATCGGCTCAATTTAAAGCAGATAACTCAACTCAACTCCAAAAGGGCTTTCTACTTTTCAGTTTATTGTTGCAATCGGTTAAAACGACCCTTAGGCAGGCCAACATCGATTTGGTTACAATTGAATATTCCATTTAACTTGTAGATCTTTCAGTGCTGTTTTAGGGATTGTTTTGGGCTCTGTTCGTTGCCCTTGAACAGCTCGATTACAATAGTTTGTAAAACATTCAATAAGCCCACTTGTGCGTAAATTTTAAATTCTGACATTAGGACTAAATGTGAGTAGTTTTCAAACTGACTGTAAATATTTCATGTGAGCCAACTTACAGTTGTTACTAAAAGCCAAAGGTTAGCTTTATTGAATTCTTGTTAAATTTATTTTACACTGTAGTGTGAGTTCATTTCTGCTTCCGCTGTAGTTAATAACGAGAAACACATTTAACTTTCTAGCTGGTCTTATAAACTTAGGTTTTATAAAATATTTGTTTTGTTTAAATTTATAAAAGTTTGTCTCAGCTATGTTGTGTAAAAATTTCAGTCTCCTAGGTCTTAAGGTTTGAGCTGTGCAATGGTCAGTAAGTGAGTCAGGTCAACGAGTTTTATTTATAGAAGTTCTAAAAAAATAATAAAATCTAATAATCCACCTGGTCGATTTAAAAGTTTTTCTGCTGAATATTAATAGAATAATACCAAGCAAACAGAAACTGTAAGGTAAACAGATGTTAAAACACTTACATTAATTGTAGATTTCATATTGCTTCCATAGATTTTTTCAAATTTAATCTAATAAAAAGTTTTAGCCAAATATTCTTTAACTTTAAGTGAAAACACGTAAATTCGATTTAATTTTAAGCTTAAATTTGTTAGACCTTCTGCTTCGGGTTATTATTATTTAACTTGGCTATTTGTGTTGTCTGCGGCTTTAAGCCAAACTTTTATTCATCAACAGATTTTAAGACTCTGTCAATATTGGCAAAAGTTTAAGCAAAAATTTTGCAAACTCGCGTGAATTTTGAGAGGCTTTTCGCCCAACTTAAATGAACTTGGCTAACACGCGCAGTGCGCCTAATTAAGTCGCCAAATAATTTATGAAAAGTTACCTTGGGAGTAAACGCAATTTGGATTTTGTCCTAAACAGATTTTGAGACAGCCTCTGCCTCTCAGTGACCATACTATATTGATTAGGTGCGTAAATATGCGCGCTCAGGGACATTTTGTGTCAATTATGTCATAGGCCATATGGCATATGGCATTGAGTAGGGCTCGACTCGGGTTGACGCTAATAGATTGTGATTATGGGCCGACGGACCGCTTGACATTTATACCACAACGCTGGTAAATGTTGGAAAATGTGAGAAATTTGCGACTTACATCAAGTGCGGGAATTTCTGAAGGAGCTGCGACTCGACATTTGCCTCAGGGTCTTGGATAATAAAACGTTTAGCGCTATTGAGTTGACTACACTGATAAAAAAAGGCTTTAAAATCTAGATTTTGGCCATAGAACTATGAAATTTTGGTCTCAAAAATGCGTTAAGGACTTAAAGTGATATTAATAAGAAAAAATTCGTATTTTTTTAAAATCAAATTCATGTATAAGAGTGGTTTTTAATACTCAATAATATAATATACTTAATACAATAAAAAGGTTTTAATTTAAAAACAAAATATGTGGAACGAATGTTGTTGATTTTAGAAGTTGGTCTTTCTTTTTTTCCGGTATATTTGGCATAAACTTTGTCGATATTTAAAAAGTTGTTGCTAATTCAGCTGAAGTACTTGAAGAACTCAAATTTGAGGTAATTAACTCAAGAGCTCGCCGAGTTTTAATAAAACTTAAAATTTCGTTTGAATTATGGCAGAAAAGTTGTTGCAAAAAGTTGTTGGAAACTAATCGATAAGCGAGTTATAGTCGAGTTCAAGTCAAGGCAATTTCTCTGGCATATCAAGCATACGCACCGTTGGCCATGTGAATGTGTGTGTGTGTGTGTGTGTGTGAAACAAAGCATGACTAATGATAACTGTGGGCAGCAATGTACGTACGTATATATATCATTTCGGTTAGCAAATAACAAACATCAGTGGAAGTATCAGTGAAAGGAGAAATGAAGAGAGAAATAAAGATAAATAGCGTTTGAAATGTTGCTGTTGTTTTTCAACTGAAACGAAATTTGTTACACACTCGAGCGAAGCACAGCATGCAGACATTTTCTATATTTCTCTCTCTGTCTCTCTCGCTCTCTTTCTCCCTCTCTCTGTCTCTCTCTCTATAAATAAAATAGTAGAGAAATAAGCAACCGCAGCGACAACGAGCACATTTGCAACATTTATTGAGTCGTTGAACGAGTTGAATGAGTTTGGATTTTATTTTTATTTTTAAACGTTCACTGACTCAACTCTCAACGACGGACAAGGACTAAACGAGCGTACACTGTTTAAATATTTATTTCCGAGCGACGACAACACACACACGCATAAACACACCCACACAACCTTTCACAAATTGACAACAGACGAAAAAATGCATATGAAAAAGAAAGAGTGGACACAAAAATTGACAAGTGAAATTTGTTTTTAAATAATCGACAGGCGTGAATTGTTGTTATAAATTCAGTGATAAAATGAATTTTTCATAAAAAAATGCATGCGTGCACTGACAGAGTATTGCTGTAAAATTTTAATATTTTGTAATTTTAAAGTTTAGGCACTTAAGAAAATATGAAATATTACAAATAGATTGCATTGGTTTTTTAAAAAAAAATGGTAGCTCAAATTCGCAGATTTCAACCAATTCTAAAATATTTTCACCAACAAAACGTAGTTCAAAAATCAGTTTATGTTTTAAGTTAATTTAATTATTTAAATTGATTTAATGTATAACACTTAAACTAAATTAAATTAAATTACATACAAATATCAAATTTTTATTTTTTTATCAGTGTATAAATTGAGCTTTTGCTTAATTTTCTCCAATTGAATTTTTCATAAAAACGCATGCATGCAATTAATAATATAAATAATTGCCGAACTGAATGAATAGAAGCTGTTACAAATGAAATTAACTGAAACTTAATTCAATTTCTGCATTGAATCGCTGTCATCAAGCCGAGCTGTCCACATTGACCATTTATGGCTTGGAGTCTCTCGTCAAGAGTGGAAACTGTTTGTGCAACCAACTCAGCCTGTGGCTACTGTGGCAACAAGCTCACCAGTTAAAGCCAAAGCCAATGCCAAAGCCAAAGCCCAGAACAAACAGACGATAATGAGGCTCATTGAACCAACATGCCACAAGGCATTAACTTAACTTAAGTCAAGCACTCCCTTGGCAACATCAACATCCACATCAATGCAGTCCACATCCACTTTCAGCTGGCTTCTGAGTGCAAAAAGCAATTGTACCGAGTTCTTTAAGGGTTAGACTTGCAGATAATCATTTGGAAATTAAACAGCTCACTATGGGAAAAAACCGGCGAGAAAAGAAGAAATATCTATTTATATACTATTCTTGAAACCACAAAATCATACAACAATTAGGTGCACATCATGATTCAAAAATCTGCTTAAAAACTATTTTAAATCATAGAAATCAATAAACAGATAATATAATTAAACAAATAAAATAAAAATTATATTAAAAATAAAAAACAAAAGAAAATTAGTCTAAGTATAAACTGTTTATTCTACAGCTACTAGATTCAATCTAGTCAATTACAAATATAAGCTTAATTTTAAATATGTAATTTCTATGAACATATAAAATATAAAGGTTGTTAATTTATTTACGTGACTATTGCAGTAACTTAAAAGTTTAATTTTTTTTTAATTCGTAAACATTAAAAATAAATAGAATTAAATTATTTTTCCTTAAACTAAACAACCAAAAATATGTAATTTTGTCAAAATTTCGTGCATTTTTACCCACTGTTGAAATACTTGCAACGATAATTGATACAAGTACTCAAGAGCAGGTGGCTAGAATGGTAAAGCTATAGCCACAAAGTGCCTGAAAGTATGCAACAGAGTCTTATTTTCAGTCAGTCATTATGTTCGTCATTCCATCAATCAGTCAATCACCTGTTCTATTCGCCTGAAATTACTTTAACATGCCAAAACATGCGTGAAAACGCTGCCCAACAAACTTGGCCAGTGTTGCAAGCTAAACTTGCGACATGTTGCACACGCATTTAATCGTTAGTGAATACACAATTTACTAAACACAACTTGGCAAATCTATTAAGTGCGTTCAATCATATAAATATAGCATACTATATGTTAACCTTGATGTACCTTTTGGCTGCTTTCTGTGGTAAATTGGCCCGTTGACTGAGTGTGGTTTCATTTGTTACCTTGAGTCTGTGTACCTCACTTCGTAACCCCTCCAGCCCCTCAACTATCAAACCTTTCTCCAGCTGCATTCACTGTGATTGAATCCTTTTCATGTGTGACTGCTTGAGTTGAATGCATTTCACATTCTCTCTGGCATAAGCTGAGCTATTTTTATGCTCTGCTAAGCAAACATCAAATATTTACCTTTGAATATGGCACAAACTCGAATGCCAAGCAAAGTTTTTTTCAAGAGACAAGACTTTACTTAGCCAATATTCTTAATGCTTTATAAAAACATTATAAATAAATCCTTAAATGGCATTAAAATGTTTTGAAACTGAAATGCAAATGGGCATAAAACAAAAATATTTCTATACTCTTCAGATTCTCAATTTTCATTAAAATGAAGCTTTTTTCTGCGCGTTGCTTTTAATCCTTTTTAAAATTGAAATTAAAATTTTACTCTCACTAATTGCTTATCAATTAGTACTTAATACCTCAATAAACATTGACAAAAGTTTGATTCCGAAATAGTTATGCGGTTAATGGCTTATAGGAGTATGTATTTATAGCAAAAAAGGGTTTACAAAAATACTATCATTAAAAAAGTGTACCTAAGTGTTCATACTATAGATTATTATAGTAAGAGCTTTGTTATTACAAAAATTAATTAAACATCCTGAATATTTCTGTGTAGAAAAAACGTATGCAATTCAAAATTAAATCTGTTTATCTGCTTTTAATTTTGCTCAGATATTAGATACTCATGTGTGGATCAGTGGAACTTTGATTTATTAGCTTCACTTGGAGCAATGTACTTGAATCCTTCGATGATTGATGTTGGCTCATATCAAGCACATCAATCATCAATCATATGGCTTACGCTTTAACGATAATTTGATTGATTTCCAAGAGTTATTCGAGTAGTATGACTATGACTAAGACTATGCTGCATTTGCAATGGACTTGTGAGCTATGCTTGCTACCAAAATGGTTTTCTTTGATTGTGCATGCAAAAAGCGAAAAGGCGAAACAGCGACAAAATGGCGACCAACGTCAGGCAGGGATCAAAGTGCATAATATTGTAGTTTTTGTAGTTGGGACTACATCAGAAATATTTATTTTCGCGAGTTGCTTTGCAGTGGTTGCCACTGCTTTTTTTTTCGGGAGCTCGAAAGGCATAACTGAATAAATATTTCCCTGACATATACACTGAAAAAAAGACCAACTTCTAAAAATACCAAGTCAGAAAAAATGTTATATAACTAATAATAAAACTATTATAAATTTAAAACCTGGCCTTTTTAATTTATTTATTATCTTGAGTATTTAGGAACATTAATTTTTATACTTATAATTAAAAAGAAGAACTTGGTCATAATTGAAATGTTCCTAAGTCCAAGATGTACTTTCCAAGCATAGTTCTGAAGCAAAAAATCTGGATTTTGGAACCTTTTTTTTTGTCAGTGCACAGACTCACCAGTGGCTTTTCCTGACTTTCCACAGAGCAAGCGAGTCTTAAATTTGACAGAGTCTCGTTGTGTTTTTGTTTTTCTGCTATTCGTCGTACTAGTCAGGAGCTTTTGATGTTTTTCTCGCTGGTCGCCGCCTCTGCTTAAAGATATTTTAAAATGATTGGCTTTTATGTCAATATGGATCTTACTTGTCTTTGCATTTTGTTTGCCTGAGCTTGTTTTGGCATCTGTTTTTATTTTCTTTCTCCTCTCTTCTCTCATACTTCTCATGCGCTTTGAGTGCCCCAATAAAGCACAATAAATACAGAGATAAATTTTTATACATTCTTTGGCTGTCTGACATTTCTGTCCGCAGGCGAATGTCGCGAATTTCTTGTCGTGTTTTAATAGCTCACTGAAATGTTGTTTCAGGCAATTTGAGATGTTCTTAAATAAGAGGGGAGTTCATGACGATTTTCTACTATAACTTTAAGTGTGGTCAGTCATTGGGAACAAGCATTTGCAATAAAATTAATTTCGATTTCGTTTCTCAGTCTACTTCTTCCATCCCATCAAAGCAGCCTTCGAGAGAAGCCGGTGTTTTTTTTTATTTTTGGTAAACAGTCTGCCATAAATCTTAGATTGAACATGTCGGTAAAGCCGAACCCAAAACCGAATTAAATTAAAATGCCAGCTTCTGTTTCTGCCTCGAGGCACAAATCAAATTTTCACATTTGCAATAAGTTGTTGAAAACTGAAGCGTAAAATAAGCATTCGTCACTAAATTGTATTTCCAAAATTGTGCTGCGGCGGCGAACTTGAAATAATTGTTCGCACATAAATTTTGTAGGCGCCCCTTAAAAAAAGAGCGCAAAAAACAAAGAACGAAAAAAAATGAATAAAAGAAAGGAAGGGAATGAAATATAAGAGTTTTGGGTTTGGTTTTGAATTCGATTTGTGGCCAGCAGGTGGGCGGGTTGTGGGCGTGTCAGTTAGTCAGCCAAGTGTGCTAAAAGTAGCACGCACAATTGATTTATCCAAATTTATTGCACACACGCGGCGTATACGTAATGTCTGTCAGAGCGTACGCCCTGCGGCATGCAACACATGTTTTAATGCCCTTTGCGGCTCTTTTATAATACGTATATCTGTGTGTGTATGTGTGCATACATCTATCACACACTGTGCACGGCATAATTAACGGTGGCTATATATTTAATATGCATCTACTTGGAAGAGCCTTGTGAATGGAAACAAATGTAGAAATCTGTTGAACCAAGCCGTGAACTTTTATATGATACATCACATCTCCTTAAAGGACACATAAAAATTGAAAAATAATTTTTAAAAATGAAAACATAATAATTAATTTTTATACCTATTTACATTCTATTTATTAGTTAAAAAAATTATTTGAATAAAATAAATACAAATATTTTTTTGCTCAATTTTTTAAATAAAAAATTTTAATTGGTATGGTCTCTGTATTTTGGATAAGGCGCGAATTTCAATTATTTTTGTTATTTTTAATTGGTTCAATCGATAATATTTTAATGTTTAAAAATTCTTTTTTTTCTTACTTAATATTTGACATAAAAATTTTGTTTTTTCAGTTATACGAAAAATTCTATAACATAATTTAATTTATAACTGTATTAATATTTTTATCTATTCTGTCTTTAAATCTCAGGGCATTCGACGGGTGGACCGGGAGGTGAGGCAGCTGCGCAGACAACGAGAACGTCGTCAGAAATTGGCCTATGACTTTGCCAATCGCAAATATCCTTGGACCATGCAAACACCCTCCCATGAAATGGGCTTTACACTAACACCTGAACTGCGAGACGCATTCAATGGTCCCATGGAGCGTGAGATACTCGAGGCCATCTATCACTATAACTGCAAACTGATGCTGATTGATGCCAGCACCGAGATCTGTGTCGAAGATTTCAAACGTTGGCTCAAATTTCGTCCCTATGTGCAAATGCTGGTACTCGTCCGCTGTCCTCGGGTGGAGCGGCATGTCCAACTACTGAATGTGTTCCAGACCATGTTAATCGAGGAGAATGCATCCAATACCTGGCATCAGGAACTGCAGTGTTCCCTTCGTGCCGGCCTCAAGGAGGCTCAGAGTCGCGACCTCTTCAAGAACTGTGCCGATGCGTTTGTTTTCATCTTTTCACGTTATCGCGGCATTTGCACCTGCGATACCTACAAAATTCTGCGCCTTATGTAAATTGTTAGACAAGTTAAGCCAAGAAAAAAAACAATTGTGTACATAGAGCAAAAAAAGTTGTGTTGAAACTAACTTAAAATGAACTCAAATTAAACATTTACGATTCTCAATTTAATTATCGTTATGAAAAAATATTGATTCAGAATTAAATTAGAAGTCAAATAATGAAAAAGTAGATATTCCATAAGAAAATCGCTTCAGTTTTGACAAAGTTATGATAATTTGAAGTTCTGAAAAAGTCTTAATGTAAGAGTATGCAGAAAACGGCTGCGAGCGAAGCCATGAAAAAAATAGGCAGTGAGGGCAAAAAAAATTTATATCCAGTTTAGATGCCGAATCAAATAAGAAGTAAAAAGAAGATAAAATTGACATTCCGGAAGAAAATCGGTTCAGTTTTGTCAATGTTATGACGTTTCAAAGATCTGAAGAAGTGTCAACGGGTAGTTATGGAGAACATGGATTAAGCCGAAGGCATAGAAAAAATTGACAGTTAAGGCAAAAAAATTATGTTTTGCAATTTTGATGCAGTATTAAATAAGAAGTCAAAAGAAGATAAAATTGACATTCCGGAAGAAAATCGGTTCAGTTTTGACAAAGTTTTGACGTTTCAAAGATCTGAAGAAGTGTCAACGGAAAGTTATGGAGAAAATGGATTAAGCCGAAGGCATTGAAAAAATTGACAGTGAAGGCAAAAAAATTATGTTTTTCAATTTTGATGCAGTATTAAATAAGAAGTCAAAAGAAGATAAACTGACATTCCGGAAGAAAATCGGTTCAGTTTTGACAAAGTTATGACGTTTCAAAGATCTGAAGAAGTGTCAACGGAAGTTATGGAGAGCATGGATTAAGCCGAAGGCATGGAAAAATTGACAGTGAAGGCAAAAAAATTATGTTTTCAATTTTGATGCAGTATTAAATTAGAAGTCAAAAGAATATAAAATTGACATTCCGGAAGAAAATCGGTTCAGTTTTGTCAATGTTATGACGTTTCAAAGATCTGAAGAAGTGTCAACGGAAAGTTATGGAGAACATGGATTGCCGAAGGCATTGAAAAATTGACAGTTAAGGCAAAAAAATTATGTTTTTCAATTTTGATGCAGTATTAAATTAGAAGTCAAAAGAAGATAAAATTGACATTCCGGAAGAAAATCGGTTCAGTTTTGACAAAGTTATGACGTTTCAAAGATCTGAAGAAGTGTCAACGGAAGTTATGGAGAACATGGATTAAGCCGAAGGCATTGAAAAATTGACAGTTAAGGCAAAAAAAATTATGTTTTTCAATTTTGATGCAGTATTAAATTAGAAGTCAAAAGAAGATAAAATTGACATTCCGAAGAAAATCGGTTCAGTTTTGACAAAGTTTTGACGTTTCAAAGATCTGAAGAAGTGTCAACGGAAAGTTATGGAGAAAATGGATTAAGCCGAAGGCATTGAAAAAATTGACAGTGAAGGCAAAAAAATTATGTTTTTCAATTTTGATGCAGTATTAAATAAGAAGTCAAAAGAAGATAAAACTGACATTCCGGAAGAAAATCGGTTCAGTTTTGACAAAGTTATGACGTTTCAAAGATCTGAAGAAGTGTCAACGGGAAGTTATGGAGAGCATGGATTAAGCCGAAGGCATGGAAAAAATTGACAGTGAAGGCAAAAAAATTATGTTTTTCAATTTTGATGCAGTATTAAATTAGAAGTCAAAAGAATATAAAATTGACATTCCGGAAGAAAATCGGTTCAGTTTTGTCAATGTTATGACTTTTCAAAGATCTGAAGAAGTGTCAACGGAAAGTTATGGAGAACATGGATTAAGCCGAAGGCATTGAAAAAATTGACAGTTAAGGCAAAAAAATTATGTTTTTCAATTTTGATGCAGTATTAAATTAGAAGTCAAAAGAAGATAAAATTGACATTCCGGAAGAAAATCGGTTCAGTTTTGACAAAGTTATGACGTTTCAAAGATCTGAAGAAGTGTCAACGGGAAGTTATGGAGAACATGGATTAAGCCGAAGGCATTGAAAAAATTGACAGTTAAGGCAAAAAAATTATGTTTTTCAATTTTGATGCAGTATTAAATTAGAAGTCAAAAGAAGATAAAATTGACATTCCGGAAGAAAATCGGTTCAGTTTTGACAAAGTTATGACGTTTCAAAGATCTGAAGAAGTGTCAACGGGAAGTTATGGAGAACATGGATTAAGCCGAAGGCATGGAAAAAATTGACAGTGAAGGCAAAAAAATTATGTTTTTCAATTTTGATGCAATATTAAATAAGAAGTCAAAAGAAGATAAAATTGACATTCCGGAAGAAAATCGGTTCAGTTTTGTCAATGTTATGACGTTTCAAAGATCTGAAGAAGTGTCAACGGAAAGTTATGGAGAACATGGATTAAGCCGAAGGCATTGAAAAAATTGACAGTTAAGGTAAAAAAATTATGTTTTTCAATTTTGATGCAGTATTAAATTAGAAGTCAAAAGAAGATAAAATTGACATTCCGGAAGAAAATCGGTTCAGTTTTCACAAAGTTATGACGTTTCAAAGATCTGAAGAAGTGTCAACGGGAAGTTATGGAGAACATGGATTAAGCCGAAGGCATTGAAAAAATATACAGTTAAGGCAAAAAAATTATGTTTTTCAATTTTGATGCAGTATTAAATTAGAAGTCAAAAGAAGATAAAATTGACATTCCGGAAGAAAATCGGTTCAGTTTTGACAAAGCTATGACGTTTCAAAGATCTGAAGAAGTGTCAACGGGAAGTTATGGAGAACATGGATTAAGCCGAAGGCATGGAAAAAATTGACAGTGAAGGCAAAAAAATTATGTTTTTCAATTTTGATGCAATATCAAATTAGAAGTCAAAAGAAGATAAAATTGACATTCCGGAAGAAAATCGGTTCAGTTTTGACAAAGTTATGACGTTTCAAAGATCTGAAGAAGTGTCAACGGGAAGTTATGGAGAGCATGGATTAAGCCGAAGGCATGGAAAAAATTGACAGTGAAGGCAAAAAAATTATGTTTTTCAATTTTGATGCAATATTAAATTAGAAGTCAAAAGAAGATAAAATTGACATTCCGGAAGAAAATCGGTTCAGTTTTGACAAAGTTATGACGGTTTGAAGTTTTTAAAAAATTGAAGAGTATGGAGAAATCGGCTGTGAGCGAAAGACTGGAAATAATGGTCAGTGAGGTCACAAAAATTATATTATTAAATTTTGATGCAGAATCAAATTAGAGATCGAAACAAGACAAATTTGACATTCCATACGGAATGCGGTTCAGTTTTGACAAAGTTTTGACAGTTTGAAGTTTTTAAAATAGTTTCTACTTAAAAATTATGAAAAAAATGGACAGTGGTCGACTGTATCGAACAAATGGACAGTGAGGACAAAATAGATAATATTTTCAATTTTGATGCCAAATCAATTTAGAGGTAAAAAAAAATATCGGTTCAGTTTTTTTTTTAAAAAGTTCTGGGGTAAGTATAGAAAAAATGGACAGTGGTCGATAGTGAGCAGTGATAAAGAATAAACTAAATTTTGAAAATGAATAAAGCTTGATGTAGATTAACATCGGTTAGGTTTAAGAAATAATTTTCGATTTTACAAGTTTCTATTTTAATCAGATATGATGTTTGAAATTTGTGATTTCTGGTACAAAATACTTGACTTATTCGCACTGTGTATAGCCAATTGACAATTGACGGCGAATTGGCCAAGTTCGTCTGAGGTTTTCAGTTGCCTAATGCGCTCCAATTAATGTCTGCCATAACGCCTCAAAGTCAGTCAATGTGAAATGCGCTCAATTTGCAACGAACATGCACTTCCTGCGACTCAAGGGGTGGAGGAAGGGTGGTAGATTGAGAGGGGAGGGTGGCAACAGGTTGCAAGTGTTTGCAGCGGAAGCAATTCAGCATGAGTTGCAGTCAAATTGGTCGGATATGAATGTCTCAATACAGGACTCAATAGGCTGTCAGAAGTGTCAAATGTTGGCAGTCTTGGCCATTAACCATTAGCCATTACCTATTAGCCGTCTTTCTGTTAAACTTGGCCCGTAATTCATTCAGTTACGAGTACGCGCAAATCCCCAACAAATTACCACAAAAGCTTAACAAACTTGAAACTGATTACAAAAGTTGCTGTGAAAAAAGGAAAACCTTCAAGCCAAATCAACAATGCGACAGGAGGCGAAGGAATAAAGCAGGGAAAGCAGAAGGAGAAGAAGATGGAGAGTGAGAAGAAAAAGAAGATGCAAAATTGAGTTTGTGTGTGTTCATTGTTGTTTAAAAGTTTTTGCTTCTTAAACAAGTACACAAATATATACATATATATGTACTATATACGTACATACATACACGTATATACAAATATCTTGCTTCTATATAACTGCCATAATTCTCAATACATTTTTGCTTCTGGCATATTAAAAGTTGTCCCGTAATAGCGATATGATCTTTAACTTTTCAGATACTGATCATAACCTTGTTAGGGATTTGTCTACGCTTCTTCTTGCCACAACGTGTGCCACCAAATGGTTGCAGCAACATCTTTCAGTACGAGTGGATGAAAGATCATTGGATTGGACGTGTAACACCCAATTTGCCGGACTCCGAATGGCACGATGTTGACTGGACAGTGGAATTTTGCTGGCATGGCGTAGATAATGTAATTGAATGCGACTTCGTTAGCATCTCATCCTCATATGAATCCTCGTCATTTCCTCACTTATAGGCAGTGAGTCAGTTGGAGTCGTATCCGTCGACGGCTCTGCAACGCAGTAAATAACAAGGAAGTTGCGAGGCCATTGTGCATTTTGATAGCTTTAAAGAGGAGCTTTCAAAGATTGTGCTCATCGAGATCAATGGCCAAGAGCTCTGCAAAGTCAGCTCATGTGATGGCTCACGTAAGTAGTTCGCCTACTGACAAGCAGAAGAAAATACTCATCCCGTATTCTTAATCAGTTTTGATCAGTCGAGTAGAACGGGTAAAATCGGGGTATAAATCAGTGTGTTCGACTGTCTTGTTGCTGCTTCTGAATAAATTAATAATATTATACATTCGTATTCATTAACGATTCTTTTCGATTTGCAATTGCTGCTGTAAGTTCTTTGCGTCTATGACAGAATAGTTGCTGTATTACCATTCTGAACAGTCGACTTGATATACTCTAGCAGAGGATACTACTAATTAGTCAAGAAATATGTTACGACAGAAAGGAGGTGTGTAAGGCCTTGAAGATATAGACAGGACCATTATGAGTTAGTGTTAGTGTTAGTCACAACACAACTCCGTTTGCTTGGATCTCGATTACAACGACCTTACTAGTTTTCTCATTTTCATACTTTCCTTTGCTTTATTTTGCAGACAACGTCGATACTATAACAGCATCGCGTCAGCTGCACATGTCTCTTATCCCAATCAGGGAGTGGTCCTATGTTCTCGCCCCTCCGCAAAGAGGAACTCAGAGATTGTTGACTTCCAAGCCCTTTCTTTCTTGATTTCAGAAGTTGATCTTTTTGTCAGTGTAGATTAGTGCAGTGTAAATACTATTTTATTATAAAGGACATTAAACAATAAACTTATTTTTGCGTAAGCAAGTGGAACTCATTGAAAATATAATCCGTTGAACGAGAGTAAAGTGTTAATTTATATAAATAACAAAAATAATATTTATTGTAATTATTAAGAAAATTAAGTCTCGCTCATGAATTCTCGTGACTGAATATTGTAATCAGTTCAATGATAATATGTAGAAGTAAAACAAACTGTAATATTTTCTGTAGCGAGTGAGGCACATCGGAACAATAATACATACTAATATTGGGTGCAAAGGCTGTAGTTTTCAATTGGTACTTAGTACATATCCGGATTCTATGTCGCTTGCATTATCAAGACAAACAAATACCTGTTCTCGACTATAAAAGTAGAAAATATTAATCGAGTATTTCACAAAAAGTCGATTTCCAAGCCGTTTATGAGATGATTTGAAATTGACTGAGGTTAATTCTCGATCAAGCACTATCAGCAACAGTTGACAATTGTCAGTACTCAGTTCTAAGTTCTGATGGCGAATATTTTAGAGATTCTAATGCTTTGCTTGCTTGGACTTTGCCTAAGACTCGTTGGGCCACAACGAGTGCCACCAAATGGTTGCAGCAACATCTTCAGGTATAAGATACAGCGTTATCACTGGATTGGAATTGCCACATTCCATCACATTGGCCTACGCGACGTCAAATGGAAGCTGCGATTCTCCGCGCATGGCGTAAATGTGGTAAGTGAATCAGACACGGTTATCGTCATATTTTAAAATTATTTTCTCTTTTAGCCCGGTACTGTGAGTAACTTGTCGCTGTTCCCGAATGACGAGACGGCTATGCGGAGCATGCGAGATGACGAAAGTGCCGAGGTCTTCGTTCGCTTCGATAACTACGAGGATGAGCTACCGAAGATCGTACTCATTGAACTGGATGGCCAAGTTCTCTGCAGAGCCGACTCGTGTGAGTAATTAGTTTCAGTAGAGTTTATTTT
Source organism: Drosophila innubila (assembly GCF_004354385.1). Lineage (NCBI taxonomy): Eukaryota > Metazoa > Arthropoda > Insecta > Diptera > Drosophilidae > Drosophila > Drosophila innubila. Next base: position 31,994,803 of record NW_022995380.1, read on the forward strand.
TGTTGATTTTGTGTGTACAATTTGATGTGTGTGTCTGCCTAGGGGATAAATAAATAAAATAACATTGATAGAGTTTTCGGACTTATGCACTTAGATCGTTAGCTCCAGCATCTGGACTACCAGGAAGGTCAATCTTATTCAAACGAAATTATAAAACTGAAAGGGATGCTCACGATTCCAGTAATGCACATGTGCCCCCTGCCGTGCTGCCACTGTCAAGAGAACAGCCAAAGTGTCTGAATGTCTATCTACTACTTACACATTCGTCTCTTTAACATTTTAATTACTCGGTTCTTACTTCTTACTATTTAAGACGAAGCTCCTTCGCACGAGTATTCTCCTGAGTTGCACCTGACTTTTTCACAAGCGATGGCACAGCCAAAATCTAATGCTCCACAACGTTTACCACCAAATGCCTGCAGCAACATCTTTAGGTATGAAAAAGTGGGTAATCATTGGCTTGGAATTGTCACTATCAATGGAAACGCACTTCAAGATGATTCCTGGACACTGAAATTTTCCTCGCGTGGAGTCGATAAGGTCAATGACTTCTGCTGGGTTACAATTTGTTCGCTATTAATATAAATTTTTCTAATGTATAGCCCGGTACTGTGAGTAGATTTAGGACGTACCCGAACAAGGAGACGCAGCGCATGCATGATGGCGGAAGTGATGAGCTCTTCGTGCGCTTCGATAACTACGAGGATGAGCTACCGAAGATCGTACTCATTGAACATAATGGCCAAGTTCTCTGCAGAGCCGACTATTGTGAGTAACTATTTGTAGTTTAGCTTATTTTTGTTGATTTTTTGATTTTACACTTCGATTTGTGTGTTTGCCTATTGGATACGATCAGCCTTATAAATATTAATGATCAGTGAATATTTCATTGTCGCCAGTTGGTTTGACTGTCTCAACCAATGAACAAAAATAAATTATTGAATCCAAATTTCTAAACAGCTTTCATAACTCAAGTCAAAGTGCGGGAGAAGATCCCCGAATTACTTTACTTACTTGACTGTCTATCTCCTATTTTTTGTAATTTAATGGATAAGTTTAATTTGCGTTTTATTCTTTATGAGCTTTAAAACATATTTACGACAAATTGGCAGATAAATATATATTTTTATTTTACCTAATACGTGACTGTTCACCTTTCGCTTGGCAGGATGGGAATCGAACCCATTTATTCCGAACTATACAAATTCTATTTGACTCTAACCATAGAACTACTACCTATATATTCATCTCTCTTACATTTAAATTGATTAGTTCTTACATAAAATATAATCCTTATTTTTCGTATTCTAGATGAAGCTCCTTCGTCGACATCTACTCGTCAATTGCATTTGCACCTGTCTGTTTCATCGTCTACGCCAACAACACACGAGGTTGCACAGCCAAAACCCCAGAGTCAGCCATCATTAAACCCATTTTTACATTCCGGTGGGAATAGCAATCCTTTTTTTTCGGCCATTTCAACCGCAAAACCTATTGTAATCGTGGCGCCAAGATCTCAAGAACCAGAGTCAGTGGACTGTGGAGTAATTGGATACTCATATTTGCAGCGTGGAGGAGACAATGTGTATCGGGGCCAGTATCCCTGGCTGGCGGCTCTTTATCACGACAAACGTTTGGATGCCAGCACGCTCGAGTATAAATGCGTCGCTACAATAATCTCTGGACGCACAGTAATAACTGCGGCACATTGCATTTTTAAAAAGACTCCAGATCAGATGAGGGTCTATGTGGGACGACACGATATATCAGTATATCCGGAGAAGGATGCCACTGTGATGGAAGTGGAAAGCGTGAAGACCCATCCAGACTTTGTGGGAGATACCACTCCCGATTCAGATTTGGGTCTATTGGTGCTCACCGAGCGTGTGACTTACTCAGCCTATGTGCGTCCCATCTGCCTGTGGACCAGCAGTACCTTCTTGGGCGTCGAGGACGATGAACTGATGGTCGTTGCCGGTTGGGGCGGCAATGGCACACTCGAAGTAACGCAAATCCCTACAAAAGTCAACGTGAGACCCGTCTCCAGGGAGCAGTGTATACGTGAAATGGTCACTTCCAGGGACTTCCTCACACCACGCACGTTCTGTGCCGGAAATAGTCAGGGACATGGTCCTTGTCTGGGTGACTCGGGAGGAGGATTGATGTTGCTGCGCAACAATCGCTGGATAATACGGGGAATTGTTTCGCTGGGACAAAGTGGGGCTAATGGATGCGGTTTAACACGCTACGCCGTTTATTGTGATGTTGCCAGGCATCTTAGCTGGATTGAAAATAACATTGTTAGTTGAAAACTAGTCGGAAAGGCTATAGTTAAGGTCCCAACCTTAGAATAGCCGTTACTTATTTCAATTTATATTCAAATACTTTATGGAAATTACTACCTAATAAAAACTACCTAAATAACAAAGCGGTCTGATAAATTAAATACAGTAAAGTATTAAAAATGCCATTTTCAAAACTATTTAGCACATTAATATGCGATTTTTAAGGCGGTCTGCCCGATTCAATAAGCAACCAATTCCAACTACAAATTTAACAGATAAGCTGAAAAATTACTATGAAATATCATTTTAAAAGTTGTTTTTGGAAAAGTGTCATCTAAAAATAACACTTGTTCTATTCACAAATTTTTTTATGTGAACAGCATTTGAGATTTATGTTTTTAACGTTTGCTTGCAATTCGATTTTTTTTCAGGGACAGATAAAGTTGGAGATGCATTTTATCTATCTAAATTCCTACGCTTGCATTACCTAGACTAAAGAGAGGATGGTACAAACCCCATACAAAACTTGTCCTCATCTATGCAAATCAAACGGGTATTTCTCGGAACGGCGATTGTCAAGAGAATTCACGTTGCGAGATAAGATTTAATATACTGAGTTTAGTTCTCGATCGAACGCTGACAGCGACAGTTCTCAGCTCACAGATCTGATGGCTAGCCTACAGATACTGGTCCTAACCTGGTTTGGACTTTGTCTACGCTTCGTCTTGCCACAACGTGTGCCACCAAATGGTTGCAGCAACATCTTTCAGTACGAGTGGATGAAAGATCATTGGATTGGACGTATAACACCCAATTTGCCGGACTCCGAATGGCACGATGTTGACTGGACAGTGGAATTTTGCTGGCATGGCGTAGATAATGTAATTGAATGCGACTTCGTTAGCATCTCATTATCATATTACTGCTAACCTTTTCCTCATTTACAGTCAGGTACTGTAAGTAATCTGGAGCCGTATCCTACGACGGCTTTTCAGCGCAAGCAAGATCTCGGAAGTGGCGAGGCTTTTGTGCACTTCGATTACTTTGAAAATGAGCTTCCAAAGATTGTGCTCATCGAAATAAATGGCCAAAAACTCTGCACAGTCAGCTCATGTGAAGGGTCATGTAAGTAGTTGATCGACTGAAAAATAGAAGAGAATACTTATCCCATATTCCAAATCAGTTTTGATCAGTCGAGTAAGTCCGGTGAAATCGGGGTATAAGTTAGTGTGTTCGACTATCTTGTTTCTGCTTCTGAATAAATTGATGACTTCAAGCATCCGTATTCATTAACGATTCAATTCAAATCGCAATTGCGGTTGTAATTTGTTTGCTTGTATTGAAAAAACATAGGTATTACTACAGGTACAGTGAGCTTATTTGTCCCTCCCACTTATACCCCCTTATCAAATGATCAATATCAAATAAATATAACGGTAGTTAAGCTAAGTTTTTCGCTAGCGCTTAAAAGTGCGCAGTAATTTGTTTATGGTAGTAGCTGAACTATGTATCTATATTATGAAACAGGTATCTCTTAGTCGGGGTTTCGACTATGGCGATAATATATGTTTTCTTACCTAAAGAATATCCCATTACTTTTTTCATTAAAGCATCCCGTTCAACAGCAACTCGTCGGATGCGAATGGCTCTTGGGCCGAACGAAGGTTCGGCTGAAGCAACGGCAACAGCATATAGCGGGTTTTCGGTTCGAACTTTCGAGCCCCAAATTGCGTCCAGACGTAACTGGGGAGAAAGTCGCGGCCCGAGAATCCCAAATTTCGGCGGGAATAATAATCCTTTTCATTTCACAAGTACCAGTAGGAAACCTTTCGTAATCGTTGAAGCGCGTCAGAATCCAGGAGCAGCGGAATGTGGACTGGAGGGATTAAGTGCCTTGCAGATCGGAGGAGAGAACGTGACGAGAGGTCAGTATCCTTGGATGGCGGCGCTTTATCACGACATAAGTTTGGATCCCAGAACGATTGAGCTCGATTATAAATGCGTCGCTACATTGATCTCTCGACGCACAGTGATAACCGCGGCACATTGCATTTATGGAATAACTCCAGACCAGCTGAGAGTCTATGTAGGACGTCACGATGTGACGGTACATCCGGAGAAGGATGCCACGTTGATGGCGGTAGAGAGTGTTAAGACGCATCCGGACTTTGTGGGAGATATATCTCCCGATTCAGATTTGGGTCTCTTGGTGCTTAAGGAGCATGTGGAATATTCAACCTATGTGCGTCCCATCTGTCTGTGGAGCAGCAGCACCTCGCTGGACATCGAAGACACTGAAAAGATGGTCGTCGTCGGATGGGGCAATGATGGAAAGAGCCCAGAGCCAACGAAACTACCGATGAAAGTCGACGTGAGACCCGTCTCCAGCGAGGAGTGTCTACGGGAAATGATCACGGCCAGGGACTTCCTCACACCACGCACGCTCTGTGGCGGGAACAGTCAGGGACATGGTCCTTGTCTAGGTGACTCGGGAGGAGGATTGATGGTGCTGCGGAACAGTCGTTGGATGGTGCGGGGAATCGTCTCGTTGGCTCAGCGATCGGGGAATTCATGCGATCTGTCGCGCTACGTCATCTATTGTGATGTGTCTAAGCATCTCGACTGGATTGAGAGGAATATTGTTAGGTGATGAGAAGGTCAGCAAACAGTTAACCATAAGTTAGGAACATGAACATCGAACAGTCAATTCACATATTTTCAAAAGCTGCCTGCTTACCTCAAAAACAGCAAAAATTTATATCTCATCGGTTTCTTTCTTCAGCGAAAACATTTTCGGAGCACTTGTTTTATTTTTCTATTGAGTACAATAAATGTCTGGGCTGTAGCGATTTAAAATTAATTATGAGATATGTATCTGTCAAATGAGCAGATAATTATAGTTGACAAAAATTGAACAAATATTACTATCATAAGCATTTGGTTATAATTTTTGAGAGCTGATCTTAAAAAAAAAAAAATAAAGTACTATTTTCTGCAAACACTTTTAAAACTCTTTTATTTTCGCTTTGTATTAAGGAAGTAAATATTTCTGATAAAGCTGAGAACTTGTGCTAAGAGCGTGGGGAATACCCCTGACGCAAATACTATAAATTCATACACAAGTGATAGAAAATTATAAGATGAAAAACCAGTTTAAAGACGAGAGAGAACGACAGTGATCACAATCACAATCAAAACATAAACAAAAACAATTGTAGGCTGATTAGAGTAAAAGCACGTTTCATTCAAGCATATATGATAAGTTCGATGATTGAGTGTATATATAATATTGACCCATGAACCGGCTATTTTTGTGCTTGCATAATCTAGGCAAGGGGACGAGGGAATTGGGCAAAGCCCCAACGAAATACCTGTCCTCAGCACAAGCATCATCTCAGCAAAAAGAAGAGAGAAGGAGAGGAAGAGATCAAATGGAAGAGAGAGTGAGAGATCAATCGGGTATTTCACAGAACCTCGATGATCAAGCCAATTCACAATTCGAGATGATTTTCAATCTACTGAGTTTAGTTCTAGTTCGATCGCTATCAGCGACAGTTGACAGTTGTCAGTTCGCAGCTCTGATGGCGAACATCTTAGAGATTCTACTCCTAACCTTGTTTGGACTTTGTCTACGGTTCGTTGTGCCACAACGTTTGCCACCAAATGCCTGCAGCAGCATTTTTCACTATGAGAGGCAGGGTGATCATTGGATTGGACATATCACACCCAATCAAATAGGTCTAAGCGATGTTAACTGGAAGTTGAAATTTTCTTCGCATGGCGTAGATGGAGTAAGCGGATCCCGCGTGCTTCCTATACAACCCTCATCTTAATAATTCATTTATCTTCTGCATAGCCCGGCACTATAAGTAACTTGGGGCCGTACCCGAACAGGGAGACGGCTCTGCAGCGCATGCACGATGGCGGTACTGCCGAGACCTTTGTGCGCTTCGATAACTACGAGAATGAGCTACCGAAGATCGTGCTCATCGAACTGAATGGTCAAGAGCTCTGCACAGCCAATTCTTGTGAGTACCTAATTTTAAACCGAATTTAGTTGCAATGCTCCTACGTGGTTCTTGCGGATTAATTTGGTTTTAGATTTGTATTATCTCGATCGATTAAGAAACAAACATTTGATTTATACCTGAATCATTTGAGTACAAAAGAACCTAAACAAAGACCAATTGTGTTCAAAAGTGATTTGCCTTTGCGAAAGTTTGACCCGTTATTTTGCGGAATGTGTTTTTGATAATGATTTGGTTTTAAATTTTAATTCACACTCCAACTTTGTTCATTTTGAAATAAAATTGATATTTTTTTAAATGGATATCTCAAATTTGAACATGTAAAGCTTTTGAAAACTGCACAATTGACACAGTTATCAGACCTATTGGAATTAGAGACTGTGTGACTACAACTGTAATATTTCTGAAGAAATCACTCCTTTCTTCTATTGAGTTACATTTTTCTTAACTGTGCTATAGATGGAGCTCCTTCGTCGTCAGCTACTCGTGAGCTGCACCTGGCTGTTTCCTCGACGACAACAACAACAACAACCCATGAGGTGAAACAACCCAAATCTGTCGTGTCACAACGTTTGCCATCAATGGGTTGCAACATCTTTAAGTATGAAAAGCAGGGAGATCACTGGATTGGACATGTCACTCCCACTCGGAACGGACTGCGAGATGTTAACTGGAAACTGAAGTTTTCCTCGCATGGCGTCGATAAGGTCAATGAATCGTGTTTCGTTCAAAATGCTTTTCTCATCTTAATAATACATATTTCTAATATATAGCCTGGTACTGTGAGTAACTTGGGGCCGTACCCGAACAGGGAGACGGCTCTGCAGCGCATGCATGATGGCGGAAGTGCCGAGCTCTTCGTGCGCTTCGATAACTACGTGGGTCAGTTACCGAAGATCGTGCTTATCGAACTGAATGGTGAAGTACTCTGCACAAGCAGTTCATGTGAGTAATTAATTTCAGTTGAGCTTGTTTTTGTTGTTTTTGTTGATTTTACACTTCGATTTGTGTGTTTGCCTATGGGATACGATCAGCCCTATAAATATTAATGATCAGTGAGTATTTCATTGTCGACAATTGGCTGATTTGATTTGTTGACTGTCGCAACCAATAAACAGAAATAAATTATTGAATCCATATTTCTAAACAGCTTTCATAACTCAAGTCAAAGTCAAGTGGAGAAGATTACTGAATTACCTTAATCACTTGACTGTTTATCTCCTTTTCTTTCGTAATTTAATGAATAAATTTAATTTACGTTTTATTCTTTATGAACTTAAAAATATATTTATGACAACTTGACGGATAATTATATATTTTTATATATAATTAATTATATATATTTCACCTACCTGTCTGTTCACCTTAAGCTTGGCAGGATGGGGAATCGAATCCAGTTATTCCGAACTATTAAAGTTATATTTTGACTCTAACCATAGAAACATGAGACCACCTGTCTACTACCTACAAATTCATCTGTCTTACACTTTAATTGATTAGTTCTTACTTAAAATATAATCCTTATTTTTCGTATTCTAGATGAAGCTCCTTCGTCGACATCTACTCGTCAATTGCACCTGTCTGTTTCATCGTCTACGCCAACAACACACGAGGTTGTACAACCACAGCCCCAGAGTCAGCCATCATCAAACCCATTTTTACATTTCGGTGGGAATAGTAATCCTTTCCTTCCGCGGAGGACCACCAAAAAACCTGTGGCAGTTGTGGAAACTGTGGCAGTTGTGGGAACTCGTCAAGATGCAGGAGCAGAGGAGTGTGGAGTGGAAGGATTCGCTGGCTTGCAGATTGGAGGAGAGAATGTGCCTCGGGGACGGTTTCCCTGGCTGGCAGCGCTTTATCACGATACAAATTCGGATCCCACAACGATTGAGCTGTCCTACAAGTGTGTGTCCACACTGATCTCTGGACGCACAGTGATAACGGCGGCACATTGCATCTATGGATTAACTCCAGCTCAGCTGAGAGTCTATGTAGGACGTCACGATGTGACGGTACATCCGGAGAAGGATGCCACGTTGATGGCGGTAGAGAGTGTTAAGACGCATCCGGACTTTGTAGGAAATCTTGTGCCGGACTCAGATTTAGGTCTCTTGGTGCTAACGGAACATGTGACTTACTCAACCTATGTGCGTCCCATCTGCATGTGGACCAGAAGCACCTCGCTGGGCATCGATGAGAGTGAGCAGACCGCCGTCGCGGGTTGGGGCACTGATAGCACCTTGAAGCCGACGCGCTTTCCCACGACGGTCAACGTGAGACCCGTCTCCAGGGAGCAGTGTCTACGTGAAATGGTCACAGCCAAGGACTTCCTCACACCTCGCACACTCTGTGCCGGAAATAGTCAGGGACATGGTCCTTGTCTGGGTGACTCGGGAGGAGGATTGATGGTGCTGCGGAACAATCGTTGGATGGTGCGGGGAATCGTCTCGTTGGCTCAGCGATCGGGGAATTCATGCGATTTGTCGCGCTACGTCATCTATTGTGATGTGGCGAGGCATCTCAGCTGGATTGAGAAGAATGTTGTCAGATGAAATGACAGTTAACAAACAGTTACAAATAAGTTAAGAAAATAAAAATAGCGCTGCCTGTTTAACAAGTAATTCCCACGTTTATGTAGGGTGGGGTGTGGTTAGGGGTGTGTTGGGTATGGAGAGGGAAAGAGCGGAATTGTGGGCGGAGAATGTATCCAATACTTATCACTCAAGAGCACTCAGTACGAGTATTTCCAGTTTCCGCTTGGCATAACTGACTCAACTGACAAGTTGAGAAGATGGAAATTGAGATGGAAACTCACTGAGTACTACTGAGCACCACTAAGCACCACTTAGCACCACTAAGCATCGCTCAGCTGCTTGCTATTTAGTTATATTCTCCTATTGATGCTTGTCGCGTGTGCTCGAAAAACTTAGTCAAGTTTTCTATTGCTATTGTTATTTCCATTTCCAATTCAAATTCAATTTTAATTGAAGGTTTCAATAAATTCCCCAAATGAACTTGCAACGTCTTTCTCAACTGTCTTTTCTGCCCCTGCTGTCGCTGTTACTTCCCTTTTCCGGTGGTCAACAGTTGCCGGATAATGCCTGTGCTCAATATTTTCAATACCTTCAGTCCGGCATTAGCGGCCTTTACGGCGAGTTGACGCTCGCCCTGCAAAATGGCCGCAATCGCATCGATATGAGATTCTCGCAGCGGGGAGCACAAGATGTGAGTACTTCGAGTCGGAAAAATTGGATTCTGATACGATTATTGATAGATTCACATTCCATTCCATTACATTACTTGTATATAGTATTCCATTTCAATTTATTTCATTGTATTCCAATACATTGGGTTTTATTAAATGAATTTACATTACATTCCACTCCAATCCAATCCAATCCATTTCATGTCATTATATTATGTTCCATGCCACTGTATTCCATTCCATTCTTTTCCATTATATTTTCCTACGTCTTATTCCATTGTGTTCCACTTCCATTTATTTAATTCTGTTCCATTCGGGTGCATTACACTAACATGAAATTCCATTCCATTTTGTTTATATCAAAATCAGTTCAGTCCATTTAATACTGTTCCATTCCATCACGTTCCAATCTATAACATTTTAATTACGTTTAAATCATTTTTTACCACTCCACATCATAAGATTGAATTATGTTCCATTCCATTCCGTTCCATCTTTAGCAAGCTGTTGTTGGCGCTCTGCTCCCGCATCCGGATGATGCCACCGCACGTGCTAATTTTCAGGCCGCCAAGTTTCGCCTTAGTCTCTGGCCAGATGCAACAGGTGTACTCCCCAAACTCACAGCTTTGGCCTTCAACAACGTCCCACTCTGTACGGGCAGTGAATGTGAGTAATCCTCATGGACTTCTGGGAGTACAAAAGTGAGAGCTAACTGAGAATTCTTCACAGATCCTCCGCCCAGCAGCTATTTTAATCGCTTCTATGAGATCCAATTTAATAGTCGTCAAGTGACTGCTCCCGTTGTGTTCAATGGATTCGGAGCAAGTCAGTCCGATGTGAAGATTAAGATTATCAATGCACCCATTGGCAAAGAGCTGTCAGAAGATGACATTCCAGACTTAATCGCCAGTTGGATCAACGAAAAACCCTCTACTTCAGTTGCTGTCCGACCGACTTGGTCAACTGGAATCCCTACTGCAATTATGCCCTGGCCAAGTCCAGCAACACCAGCAACAACAACCAAAACAACAGTATCCGTACTGCCAGCTGTACCAGCTGTGATTCCGTCGATTCCGTCGATTCCGACACCATTTAATCCAATTTTGGGGGTGCAATCGAGTTCGTTTGTGTGTGGAGAAGAAGGCACGACCACCCCTTTTATTCAAAGGGGAGTGGAGTTCCCGAGGGGCAGGTATCCATGGCTGACGGCCATCTTTCACAAAGAGAACTTTGCACTCGCCTTCAAATGCGGCGGATCGTTGATCTCCGAGACTATGGTGATCACAGCGGCCCATTGCGTCTACAAGATAAAGGAAGATCGCGTCGTCGTGTCGATGGGTCGCTATGATCTGGACAACTACCATGAAGAAGGCGCCGAAGGACGGGATGTACTGCGCGTTGTAACGCATCCAGACTATTCCTCCCTGGTCCAAAGTCAGCCCGATGCGGATATTGCACTGGTGACACTTCATCGACCCGTCAAGTGCGTAAGACGATGATATTGATCAGAATCGATTAAAAGACCCTATGCTTAAAGAGTAGATCTCAGAAACCATAAGAGCTAGAGGCACTAAATTTGGTATCTGTACTTCTGTAGATCCTATCAGATCAAGTTTATTTTAGAATTTGAACACGGCACTGAAAATAGACTATTATTAAATTATAACATAATTTTTCTTTACTTAAAGAGTAGATCTTATAGACCATAAGAGCTAGAGTCGCTAAATTTGGTATGTACACTACTGTAGATCCAAAGCAGATCAAGCTGGTTTTAGAACTTGACCACGTCCCTGAAAATAGAATAAAAACTAATTATAAGATCAGTTTTTAAGATTACGAATTTCGGTACGCATGATAAGTACTTTTATTTTTTCTTGTTTTCAAAATTTCGTCACAATCGAATAATAAACTCAAAGGTTAAGTCAATTTTAGAAAAGTAGTTTTTATAGACAGGGTCTACTATTTTGAACTAATGACTTTCTCTCCTTCTCCTGCAGCTTCAATGACATCATTCGCCCGATTTGCCTGTGGGAATCCGAAGAGAGTGAAGTGAGTGTCGAAACTGGCTCCATTGCCGGCTGGGGAACGGATGAGCTGGGTAATTCAGTGACCCGGTATCCACGAGTTGTCGAGGCGAAGATTGCCAGCGGGGCGGAGTGTGCTCGCAAGTGGAAGGGACCAAAGCTCATGGAGCGCACTCTCTGTGCCGGCAATCTCGATGGCTCCGGTCCGTGCCTTGGCGATTCCGGCGGAGGTCTGATGATCAAGCGCAACAATCGCTGGCTACTCCGGGGCATAGTCTCCCAGGGAGAACGCAGCACCGTCTTGCACTGCAATCTCGATCAGTACGTGCTGTACTGCGATGTGTCCAAGCATTTGACTTGGATCCGTCAATTTGTAAAGTCAAACTAAGAAATATTAATAAATATATTAAATAACCCAACAAATCTGTCAAAAGTGGTTAAGTTATCTCCATTGCGACTTAGATCAGATTACAACACGTGCTGTAGGAGATTCATTCAACAGGGAAATTAATAAATGCCATATAATGACGCCCTCAAATAACAATTTACAATGTTAACTACGTACTATGACAACATCTTCAACGTTTAAATGCAAACATTAAGCGCAGGGAAATTAAATATTTGCATTATTAGCTATAGCTTATATATGAAAGAATTCCTAAGAGTTATGTCGACTCTCGAATGCTCTCTTGGCTTGTAAAACGAGTTATATTTCACTTTTTTTAAACAGGTTATAAGATTAAATATTCAAGTAATGTATTTTCCATCAAAGGAATACAATATTCTAAAATCGAAAATATATTCTTTAATTAAATTTTGGCATTCATTTTTTAAAAGAAGTTGTATGTTGCACATTGTTTTTTTAGCGTCAACTAAGGCCAGAACATCAATAAAATTTTATATTATCTTTAAAAGAAATGTAACACTAAAAAAATAATTTTAATTTTCAAAACTACAATAAATGTAATTTTTGAAATATACATTTCCAGCGATTTTACAGCCGTTAGGAGCTAACAATTTTTCAAAATCTATACTAAATTTTCTATATGCCTATACGTGAGTCATTCATATTACAGCATTATATATAGAAACTATAGTATTTAATATACTCGTAAATTCCAGGCGTGTTTGTGATCTTAAACCCAGAAATTGTGTAATGATTTGAAAAATATTTGTAAATTTATAGTATAACAATTTAATAGTTACAAGTCTCATAGTTTAGTTCAATGATCCAACTGAAGTGAGTAGCTAAGTCAGTGGGAAACTATCCGGTTCCACTTGGAAGCAATTTCGATCGACACTCTCTGATCGATGAGATTGGCTTTAAATGATCACAAATAAACGCAATTCATTCGCTGCTCGATTCTCAGAGCGTGAGGTTGACTTTCCAAGTTGTGCTCTAGTTAAATACTCGGTTCGATTATCGGTTTATTGGATTATCAGTGCGAGAGTGTAACGAGAATACGAGAATACGGAATCGTGATGGAAAAGTTACTTTTACTGCCCGGAATATGGCTAACATTGCTCTATTTAGTATCTCCTGGTTCAACTCAACATTTACCACCTGTTACGTGTCAACATTTCGATTATTTATCATTTAATGGTCAGTTTATTGGACACATTTCCATAGAGCTCGATCCGCTCTTTCAAGAAAATAATCTTGTCGTGGAGTTCTCACAGCGTGGTGCCTATGATTGGGTAGGTAATCAGATATATATACAATATAAAGTGCATTCCGTCTCATCGAATATTCATGATCATTATTCTCCTCTGCTCTTATCACACATTGACCCCTCGCATTAACAGTTTACTTGGCAAAACACAGAGTCAATAAATTAAATGCCTAATTGACTATGCCAATCTGGGAGAATCTGAGTGCCTTTGGAAGATTTCCAGAGAATTTGCGATTATAAATAGCCGTGAGAGTGTCTGTGAGTGTGTCAGTGTGTGTGTCAAGTGGTTGGCTTTCGTTGTGCTTCTTTTTATTCAATGCTCATAATTGTGTAGTTATTTCTTTTTGCATTCAGCACAACCTGTTTTGTGGTAAGGTTTTTGTTGGTTTTACCAAGCGAATTGTAGATCCCCGGGCAATATAATAAGAGTTCAACCAGTCGAAGCGAAATGTAAATACTCTATCGGAATGCAGTATTATTTATTTATAAATTACTGGACTAGGGCACTAAATCAAATTTTTTTTTTTAAATTTTTATATTTTATTTATTTATGTATTTTATTATATAACATAACATAACATTTTTTGGGTTTCTTGTTTCCTCTACTCATCTCCTGCTTCTTTGCTATGTCTGTATATATATTTTTTCAGAGTTATGTTGGCAGCTTATCGCTGTGGGATGATCAGGCGACAACCACATTGAATATTCGAAATGGTAATCCCGTAAACTACCGCGTTGACTTTCCCATTCCCTCGAGTCCACCGAAATTGACACAGATCAAGCTCAACAATGTGCTGATCTGCAATGCACCACATTGTAGGTAATTCCCCTTTGTTGAGCTGTATATCTATTTAATTAACACCTCTTTCGATTCTCTACCAGATGGACGTCCTCGCACGGCAATCTCCTTGATGCACACGCTTCGTTCTTCAGTTTCTCCTCTGTCCTTTTTGCCCAGTCCACAGAGGTCTTCTTCCTGGCAGTTCCAGCCAAATCGTCAGGAGAATCCACCCTTCTTCAATACACAAGTACAGGAATATACAACTCCCCGAGTGCAACCTATACAGAGAGTACAGCCCAAGCAACCTGTTCCACAAATTCAACCTACAGAAACTCAAGCGGAGTTCGGATTTAACAATACAGTGGAGCCAAAGATTTCAGAGCCTGTGACTGCGATTTGTGGACGTGAAAGAGTCACGACAACACCGTTAATTTTCCGAGGTAAGCCCCTGGAACGTGGTCAGCTGCCCTGGCTGGTGGGTCTCTTCGAGAGGAATCAGGATCATGCTCTCATCTTCTTCTGTGGCGGCACTTTAATCTCCTCCACGACGGTGCTCTCCGCGGCCCACTGCTTCAGTTTTCCTGGACGGGATTTGCCTGCCAGTAATGCAGTCGTCTCCCTGGGACGGAACACCATTGATCTGGTTTCGGAGGGAGAACTCAAAGATGTCGCTCAGCTGCTCATTCACGATCAATATAAGCCCTCAGAGTTCACAAAAGCGGATCTTGTGCTTATCCGAATGGCCAGCGCTGTGACGTAAGAAGACCACCAAAGTTATCCCAAGAAATGTTTTCCTAACTTGTTTACTTCGACAGATTCACTGACTACATTGTGCCTATTTGCCTGTGGAGCGAGAATTTCCCGCTGCAACTGGCGTCGGGCTATAAGGCCTATGTGGCCGGTTGGGGAGCAGATGAAACCGGAAATGTGAATACTCAGCTATCCAGAATAACGGATACGGATATTGTGAGCGAGTCGAACTGTCTGCGAGAGTTGCCAAGTCTCCTGGTGCAATCAAATACACTCTGTGCCAAGAAATCGGGAGCGGGTCCTTGTGCCAGTGATGGAGGCGGTGGTCTGATGCTCCGGGAGAACAATGTATGGCTATTAAGAGCAGTCCTCTCGGTTGGTCAGCGCAAAGAGAACACCTGTGATCTGAACAAACCTGCTGTCTACACCGATGTGGCCAAACATATAGCCTGGGTGCGTCAAAATATCTGGGAATAACTACTCCTAGTTCTACACAACAATGCCAAAAGAAAGAGATAGTAACAGAGAGACAGAGAGAGAGAGAGAGAGCGTGTATTTATAATTTTAAATTCTTCCTATAGTTAATTTATAAATGTAAATAAAGTGACGGAAGATCCACGGGTCGAATACGTCATCAGCGTATACTTAATATGCAAATTAAAATGCCAAGTATGAAAACAAGCTCATTGACAATAATAAATAGATAATAAATGTATAAAAAAATAATAAATACTGTATATGATTAATCTTAGTCTAGCAAAAGAGCGAAATAAAACAATCTGATTATGCACAAATATAATATACATTCATATTTGAAGAGAGGGAAAGAAACAAAGGTTTACTGAGTGTAAATTAAGAACAAATGTAACTCGCTTGGCTAAGAGAGTCTTGAAGAGATAACGAAATCCAGAGAGTGAGAGAGAGAGAGAGAGACTGGTTCTTGTCTCTTGCCATCAATTCTCATCGATCGCTGAGCTGTTTTCATCATCAATGGGAAGTCAGTCTTCACTTGGCACTCTTTGAATCCGGTCTGAATATTTGTGTTTCGCGTCGACTGTAGAAATATTGGAATTATAAAATGAAACAGCTACAAATATCGTTCCTTCTGTGGCTAACAACTTTAACAGCTGGTCAGCAGGTGCCACCTATTGCCTGTCCACAGTACTTTGAGTATCTATCCTTTAATCGGGAGTTTGTGGGTCGCATTACCATACAACATGATCCACAATATCAGGAAAATACAGTCAGGGTGGAGTTCTCACAACGCGGTCTTCTCGGTTCGGTAAGTGAAAAACAGGGGAAATACGCGTACTACATAAATAGTTTCCTGTTTTTTTTTCCTTATCAAATAGGAATTCTATTAACAGCTGCAATGTTTTTCTCCCTTATCAAGTATTGACCTCAAACTTTGATTGCATTTTTGATTTTCCCATTAGCAAACGCAAAACTAAAGATGTTAGTTATTAGACATACAACTAAATTCAGATCAGATCAAGCTTAAATTTAGCTGGTAAAAGTCAAATAATTGATGCAAGATTTTAAAGTTCAAGTTTCTAGATTTCAAGTTTAAATATATATAATATTGACTTACAAACAGTGGGTCTCAGCTTTAATGACCCTCTATAAATGTAACAACTTTTGAATGAATTTTTTTTTAAATGGGAGGAAGATTAAAATAATAGCTGATATATTAATAAATGTTAAAACTTAAGCTAATTAATTTCATTTTTTTTAAATATATATTATATGAAAATTAAGCAATAAAAAGCAACCACAGATAATAATGAATTAATAAGGAATTTGATAGGCAGTTAAATGATAAAATGTATAAAATGTACTCATGATTACGATTTTAACATAACAATGCATATAAACAACTTTCGAATTTAAGCAATCTATAAAAAAATTAAATTTGTAACTTGGTAAATCTTGTTATCAATCCCAATAGTTATTTATTTATTTATGCTAATAGCTGAATAGATGTGAATTTAGTCAATTCCACGCGCTGCTCTCATACAAATCTCAGATTGAGTAATAATATAAATACACATATATATTACTACGCAAGTTTATCGCTCTGTCTCTATCTTTCATTCTTTCTGTCCCTAACTTTCTTTCTCTGTCTGTCTGCCTAGAACTACAGATCTCAAAGCAGTGCAACCGGTTTAATGTCATTTGTTATGATTGTTAAGTTTACATTGCTGTGATAAATCTTGCTTGTTGAGCTTCTAATAATAAAACCGCAGAAAGGTGTAGGTTTTACCAGTTTGATTTATTATATATATAGATGGATATCGCAGCTGGACATATAAATTCTTTAAACTTAATGTCACTTCATGTTGAATAACATCAAAACGCAATCGGAAATTACAAAAATAAATAAATAATTCTAATGGGGAATCCTCTTAATCCCTTGAAATAATGGAACTTTCATTGCAGAGTTACGTTGGCAGCTTGTCACTCTGGGATGACGAGGAGACAGTCAAGTATAAGCTGCGGAATGGACATCCCATTCAATATCGCGTGGACTTTCCCACACCTGGAGTACTGCCCAAGTTGACGCTCCTGATGATCAACGATGACGTTCTTTGCAGAGCCTCTCCATGTAAGTTTTCAATCTGAATTTATTGAACAAAAAGTGAATCGGTTAATAATCGGCTATTTCGGCACGATTTTAGTTTTTTGGATTCGACAAAGTAAAAATGAGTTGTTTGGTTCAGGGTTTCAGTTAAGGCTAATAATTTCAATCGGTTAAAATAGGTGAAGATTAACGGTTTCGGTTACGGCTTTAATACCTATTTAAAACTTTTCTATAAATATAAAATAGTATTCTTTTTGTTTAAATCTATAAAAAGAAACTCGTTTTAAGTTTTCTAAAAAAAATCGTTATTACATTTTTTTTCCAAGCACTGTAAGACACTAGAGAGAGTCCATATTATTTCGTATTTAACAACATTCTTCTTATAAGATAATTAATTAATTTATTTTTTCTCTTACAGATCCTCCCAGCAGCGTTAGTCTCTCTCTGTCGCACTCACTGCGCTCCACCACGGTACCACTGTTCAGTGCAGGTCCACAAAGACCGCAGTTCATTCCCCAGTTTCCACGGCAAGATCAAGGCCCGCAGCGACCCACGTGGCAACAGGAAGACAGACGCGTTCCTCAAGCGCCAGTTCCCGCTCCAGTTCCAGTTCCAGCTCCACAGCCTGTGGCAACTCCCGCTCCAGCGCCTGCACCAAGACCTGCCAGTCCCAGGCCAACAACAGCTCCAGTCACTGGTGGCCAGGACCTCGTCCAGCTGAGTGGCATCTGTGGACGGGAGAAGTCCGTCACTTCCCCGCTCATCTTCCATGGGACTCAGGTGGCCCGAGGTCAGCTGCCCTGGATGGTTGCTCTGTTCGAGCGTGTGGAGAATGGCATCTCCTTCTTCTGCGGTGGCACACTTATTTCCGCCTCCACTGTGGTGAGCGCAGCACATTGTTTCCGCTTCGGGAGTCGCGATCTGCCGGCGAGTCGAGCAGCAGTCTCCCTCGGCCGCAACACCTTGGATCTTGTGTCGGCAGGGGAACTGAGACAGGTCTCAGTGCTGACAATCCATGAGGAGTATACGCCCGATAATTACACAGATGCCGATATAGCGCTACTCAGGCTGGCATCTCCAGTAAGGTGAGTCTTCAGACATAAGCCGGGAAGTTTATCAGCAAGCAAAATGATATGCGTAAAGCACATATATTCTTCAAAGGTCTGACCAACTTCAAACTTGCATAGCTTTGACAAAACTAAGCCAATTTACAAACGGTCTTTCCTGTTGGTTCTGATATCAATGCTAAGGGTCCCCCCTTTGAAATTTTGAAATTTTAAAATTTTAAATCTCAAGTTATCAGTTTTAATCAACTTCTTATATCAAAACTAGTATAGAACAACACTTAAAATTTGATTCCGAGAAGTATCATTTTTTTGTTAAAAATCATGTGAAATCGGACAAAAATTTTGGTTTGTAAAGTTGCTAGGTCAAAGGTTGAACCAACTTTAAACTTCCATAACTTTATCAAAACTAAACCGATTTTAAAACGGAATGGCATTTTGATCATGATTTAGCCTCTACGTTCATTCTGCATTCAAATTCGGGTAAGAAATTATTTTTGGTCTTTTTCTGCCGGTTTTGATATCAATGCTAAGGGTCCCCCTTTGAAATTTTGAGAATTATAAATCTCAAGCTTTCACTTTTAATCAACTCCTTATATAGTAATTAGTATAAAACAACACTTTAAACTTGATTCTGAGAACATAAAATTTGACTTGTAAACTAGGTCAAAAATTAGGTCAAAGGTTGGACCAACTTCAAACTTTTAAAGCTTTGTGAAAACTGAACCGATTTTAAAGTGGAATGTCATTTGGATCATTATTCGGCCTATATTTTTTTTCAGCATTCAAAGCTTATATAATTTGAAAAACAAAATTTTGTCCATTCAGATATTGCTTTATAAATTTAAAAATTGTAAGTAACAAGATCTTAAAATTTTCCCAAATTTCTCTCCCTCAGTTTTGGCGACTACATCAAGCCGATTTGCCTGTGGAACGAGAACTATCTTCTGCAGTTGCCCTCGGGCCACAGGTCCTATGCGGCAGGTTGGGGCGCCGATGAGCTCGGCAATGCGAATACCCGACTGGCCAAAATGACGAACACGGATATTGTCACCGAAACGGAGTGCTTGCGTCGTCTTGCGGAAAGCAGCAAGCGAGTGACGTCCCGTACAATTTGTGCTATTAACAAGCAAGGAGCAGGTCCTTGCACCGGCGACTCTGGAGGCGGACTCATGTTGCAGGAAAACGATGTGTGGCTGCTACGGGGCGTAATATCGGCGGGATCACCTAGTCTGGCCAATCGCTGTGATCTGTCGAAGCCCGTGATCTACACGGATCTGGCAAGGCACATCACTTGGCTGCGACAGCATATGTGGTTCTAAGTTCACTTCTTTGTATACCCTTGTAGAGGGTATTCTCATTATTATTACAAATTTACAAGCTAGTCTCTTAGTTTTTGAAGCTCTTTTGATAAGACGTGGTTCGGGACCAACTTTTGTCTGCAGGCAGTACATGTGTGGGAAACGGCCGGATGGGCTCACCATGTCGTTTAGCAGTCATAAAAACAATTACAGCAAAATTAAATTTTATTTGTTTTTACGATGCTTAAACTAAGAAGTGTTATGTATCCTGACCCAATGTTTTTTTGAAATCGCTTCACTTTAAATAATAGTTTCCATAGGAACGAACTGTGACTGTCTTGTCGACTCGATAAACACAACTTTAATATCGGTAAGATTAGATTAAGTAAATAAATATAAATAAATAACTAAATAAATAAATGATATTGTATTGTTTACACCAACTTACATCCCCATACTGTACCTTTTTATTATTATCAAACAGTCAAAGTAAATTTTTCATTCTTTCTGTATATATTCGTCAGGAATATTATTAAGAAATCTCGTTTCGTACTAAACCTGTATTTTCAACCGATTGTTCCTATGGTAGCCATACGATATAGTGGTCCGATCCAAAAATTACAAAAAAATTGATCTTTTCTATTCTATTCTAATCTATTTATATAATCACACGAAAAAAGCCTCTACTCGAGGTAAAAGTCGAGTGACGAAAGCATATTTTGGCCCCAAAATTTCTGGTATCCAAATTTGTGACGAACAAAATTAAGTTTAATAACTCGAAAACTCAAATATTGCTCTGCAAGGGTATTAAAACTTCGGCGTGCCGAAAATTAAGAGATAAATATTATTCATGTTGTGATAGTGAGAGACAGAGCTTTCGTATTGTGTGTCAAAATAAATGCTCAGCTTTAGCCTTAGACGAAATGGAAAATTGAAAAATTGCCAGGCGAGTGCAATTTGTCAGTGCTGGCAATTTAGTTTCATTACATGCACTTCTGGCTGTCACATGGGCGCGGTAATGAGGCTAAATTGCGGGCAAGGGTGAAAAAACGCGCACGGAACGCGCAAGAAACGCATGGAAAACGCGCGAATGGCACAACAGGTGCTAAGCGTGCGATAAACTGTCGCTCTCTACCACTCTCTCTTTACGCTCTCTCTCCCTCTCTCTCGTTTTGAGAAAGCTCTCGCTGCTCTCTCTCGCTCTGCGCTGCGCAGCTTGCACGCTTGTGTCATGAATTTCCTGTTGAATCGTCGTTGACTTTGGCAGTTAGTCGCGCCTGAAATCGCTACAGAAATTGTTGCATACCGCACGGCACTGGCAAATGAACGCGCACGGCATTCCTGCCGCTGCTCGGCCTTTTAATCGGCACACCCGCTTGGTGTTCGTGCTCGTGCTCGTGCCTCTTAGCGGACAGTCAACGTTCAGCCTTCGATTCGCACAGTTCGCAGTTCGTCGCGGCAGCAACAGCTCTACTTGCAACAGCAACAACTAAGGCACCTGCCTCTCTACGTGTGTGTGTGTGTGTGTGCGTGTGTGTGTGTGTGTCGATCAATCGCTGTCATTGTCGCTGTTATCGTTGTTATCGCGCGCCAAAATTAAACTGATAATCATACAATCAACTCAAAATTGTAACGTTTCATTTTAATAATTGATATTTTGGGAACTTTGGAAAATATGCAATTTACGTTTGGGGAAATGGAAAATGCGCATGTGAAATAATGGAAAATGCGGCAGTTTTAGCTATATGCTTGCTAAAATAATAACAACTAATACAAGCCACTAAAGGAAACAAATTAAAAATGCCATGCCGCAGCTGCTGGGCAAATTGTTGTCGAGTTTGAAAAGCACACGGACTTTTGCACGGCCAGCAACTGGTCAAGTTATTGTACTACCCATATCCTTTCCCGTTTCCGTTTCCGTTTCCGTAACCGTTGCCCAATTCATTTAGCATGACAAATTCCGTGAGTGCCGCAACTGCCATAGCAGCCCTCGCTGCAGCTGCAGCGGCGGCAACAGCAGCGGCAACCAACAGCCACAGCAACAGCAGCATCAAATTGAGCAACCACGGCAGTCCACTAACTGGTGACAGTGGCAGCACTGGCAGTGGCAACGCTGGCAACGACAGTGGCAACCACAGCGCATTCCTATTGGCCGCCGATCACCTGCCGCTTCAGCTGACGACCGCCAAAGTGGATCAGGATTTTGAAATCGATATTCAACTGCTCACAAATGGCTATGACGGAACCACGGTAAGTGAAGTTTTAAACAAGAGGGGAACAGTGGAAGAGGGAGGAATACTCTATCTACATAGTAATGGTAATCAAAAGAAAACAATTTGATTTCAAGCATTGAATAACTAGTAATGAAATGTAGAATATGGTATATGGAATACTCTATCTGTACAATATGAGTTACATAAATTACAATGGCTTATAAAATGAAATTCTTAGAAATTAAAGAGCCAATTCATCGATTTTCAATTTAATTATACGAGTAGTAGAATTTAAAAATATGGAATATGGTATGGAAAACTCTAGCTAGTAATGTTAATTCAAACCGAATATCAAGTTTAAATTTTGATATCGAATTGTGGATTCATCGGGAAAATTATTTGACTTTCACTAAAAATTTTTATATATTGATAATATGAGAATATGTTATAAGATCTTTTTCAAGTGATGTCAACATAAATTGAACACAAATTTTTAAAATAAAAACATTGTTAACAAAAAACTTGTTAAGTGATTTTTTTATTAATGAAATTTATAGTTATGTACATAAATTTAAGCTAAACATGAATTTTAATTTAATTGTCGATTCATGATAATATTTCATAATATTTTTAAATATTGAATATATTCGATACATCGATATATTGATGCAGTTTTACATTACATTAGCTCAGTAACTATGAATTAATGTGCATCGATTGTGCATTCGGTTATTGGTTTCGGTATTTCAGGATTCCGCTTTGCCAGCTTTATGTCCATAGAATGTGCTCGTTAAATTATCCTTTTGCTTGCACAAAAGATGCAGGTGTCCTCGTTGTTGTTGTTGATGTTGATGTTGTTGCTGTTATTGCTTTAGCTGCTATTGTAATTTACTGTTTGATCGACTACAACGGCCAACAGCCATCAGTTAAGAGCCATCAACCGTTAACCGTCAACCGTCAGAAGCGAGAAGCTTTTATGAACGTCATTTTTATTACGGACACACGTTCATAATATCCTCAAACATTGTTGCCCCGATTGCTTGTGGTTTATGGTGCGTATGCGTAATAAATATCAGCACTAGCCTTTAACTATCCAATGTTCCAATATGTTGTCAAAAACAAGCGACAACAAAATAATAGCACAAATTTCAAGCCAATTTCTATATACATATATTCACTCTTAATTCCGAGTTTTAATTAATTGAAGTAATCTTCAGATATGATAAATCAACAGTTGCGCTGTTTAATCGATTTCTGATTTCAGCTGTCGAATTGTCGGTTAATCTCAGCTATTTATTTATTCAATAAATATTTTACAATGCTGCGAAAATCGATTATAATTTCATTACCCCTACGATACTTGATGAATCCTTGATAAATGTTGTGAAACGCGGGAAACTCGATTAAATATTAAGCTTATATTAATGGAGCTTAGATTAGAAGACTGGGGTAAGAATGCATTTAATGACAGTTTCCTAATTATTTCAGACTTTCGTTTAACAAATTACAAATTACAAATTATTTCAATTAGAAAATGTTAAATAATTAAATTAATTGTAAATAATTATTTACTAATATTTGTAAAGATTTTTTGGCTTTTAGTTATACGAAACTAATTTTCGAGTGATTTACTAATCACTTACTTTTATTTATAAATAGTCTTTCACTATACATGAACCTAATAGTTATTAATTTTAATTTAATATGTAAGCTAAAATCAACAAAGTCCTTTTAGTAATTCTGTACTGAATTAGTTAATGCCATTTACAGGTAATTAGCTCACATTTAAATCCATTTGTAATGCTTTGGATATAATGGATTTAATTGTTATTAAAAACAATAGGGAGAAACTTTTCATTTCTTTCAATTTATCTTGATATATTTTTGCTTCTAGTTCAGTTTAACTCAGTTTGCAGCTGCTAAATGCCAACTGAGAATGAGAAGGAAAATGAAAATAAATGTGAGGCTCATTAGCAGACACCACGCACATGTGAAACTTTTCCCACAAATCTCAGACACACACACGACATTCTCTCACTCTAGTTTTACATATAGATAAATTTGTATATACTATACACGTATGTATACCTGCATTGATGCATAATCCACTATTCAAAGGGTGCGCCAAAAACTTTATCCTTTATTTGGTAAACGAAAATTATACGTGCTTTGCAAATAATAACAAAAAATTCAGACACACATAAAATATATAGTTAGCATATCGCAATATAGCCCTCATATCCGTTACGAATATCCAGAGAGAGAAAGTTAAAGTTTTGCACTATTCTGATCTGTTTACTCGTTGAACTTTCCAATCGAATTTAGAATGTAAATAATGAGGAGCACGTAATTTGGCGTGCAACGCATGGCAAGCAACTGGCGACAGTGTTGCCAGCACTTCAATAAGTTAGATTAATCGAAAAAGTAGCTAGAAATAGCTTAACGTACACAAAACTATTTAAGCCTTAAGCATTTTAAACTTTATTAAAGTTCTATATTAAGCTTATTATGAAAAACTGCTAACGGAATATATTAGAAATCGGATTAAGAATTTCGTTTTAAACTATGTTTGACAACTTATTACTTTCTATTTATTAACATATTCGAATTGTATTTTAAGTATTATGAAAATATATATTCCAATATTTCCGAGTTCAAATAACACTTATAATGCTAAAATGTCATTAAGCGATTTAAGTAGTTTTCCAAATTGACAATATTCTTTAAAAAAAAAATTAAATACCTTTTTTATACAATTATTGTTTAGCCTTTAAATGTTTGCAACCATAACAGTTAATTTTTATAGTTATTTTTGTAAATCCAATGCTATTGACATTGCCAATTGTTGGATTAAACTGAAATGAACTCGCGTCATGCCTAGGATGAGCACATAACGTATACGACGTGTTGTGCTATCTAATTGAATTATTAATCCACTCGACCGACATTTACAGTTGCTTTGCATAAGTGCTCACACACACACACACACACACACACACACACACACACGTTTGCCTGTCTATTGTTGTCGTTAGTTGTGTGTGTTGTGCTTGGATTTAATTCCGTATTTTCTATTGCCCGGAAGCAAGTTTGTATGAAAACTTTTCGTTGTCCATTGTTCGTGACCTTTGCATAGTTGAGTAATAATAATAAAATATTAACAGCATTAAGTATTGTTGCTTTTGGCATGCCAACTGATTGCACTGATTGCTCCAATTCTCCCCCTTCCCCTTCCCCTTCCCCTTCTGTCGACTATTCTTTGCCAATCTATTGACCATGGAAAATTGTTAGGCCACACACACACACAGAGAGTCGCACAACTGAAATGTGCAAATTCGATTAGGATTATTTCATGGACAAAGTGGGCGGGTGGGGGGGTGGGCGTAGTGTGATTAAGTATATGGATTACACCACCCAATCGGATTGTGCCCGAAATATCCACACAACTTATAATTGTTCACATGTCAGCTTATTACCTCGATTTGAAATTAATGCTCCCAACTCTTAATACAAAAAAATATTGTAGATTTTAGCGATCTTAATTATTATAATATGTTTGTATTTCTAATTTAGTTGACAAAAAGCTAAAAGTATTTAATAAGAAGCTCAGCTTTGTCAATCAATAATTATTATATCATCTATATGATTACTATTATTATCTTAAAGATTTAAGGTTTTTAACTACAAATTTGGAATATTAATTTGAAAATTGCGTCGAAAGCAATAAATTCTTAAACATTTAAGATCCATCCTGATTGTAAGTTCTCTTATCATTCAATTTTTGTTATTATTTTTTGTTTTTTGATAAAACTTTTCTTACTTTTAAAAATAAAATATAATTGCACAGATGAATGATATTTTCAGGTTAATTGCGACTTATCAAAAAAGAATAAATTTCCTCACCCAATAATAAAATATATTGTCAATAAAATCAATCAAAAATTCGCAATTGACAAAAAGCCAAAGCTCAGCAATTGAATTTAATTAGCTGGAATTAAATATAACCAGCAGCAATTATGGCGCATTTGTGTGTGTGTGTGTGTTGTTGGCAGTTGCTAGTTGGCAGTCTTATTATGAAAACAGCCGCAAAACAAATGACCAGATGAAAGTGGGACCATAAATTGGGTCACAAATATAAACCGCAATAAGGGAATGCAAACACACACAGTCAGTTGCAGTGCTTTATGTATATGTGTGTGCATTTTAGACGCTTACACTGATAAAAAAAATTGTAATTAAATCAAGAGTTTGTACTTCAATTTAGTAATTAGAATTTTGTCTTAAAATGATCTTAATTTAAGAACAACATATATAAGTTGAATGTGTTTGATTTTAGAACTCGGTGTTTTTTTTTTCAGTTCATTTTAGCCGCTTAGGGAAAACTTCACAGGTCCTTTCGCACCTGAACTGGTTCATTATGCTTAACCACAGTAGCCGCAATATGTTTGTATACGTGTTGCCATAAAATTGCACACTACATGATGTCTACTTTTCCGTCCGTCTGTTTGTCCGTCTGTCCGTCTGCCCCTTTGTCGGTATGTCTGTCCATCTGTCTGTGAGTGTCTCTGTTGTGGCTAATGAAAATGGCAGGTTATTTTCTGATTTTTATGTTGTCTGCATTTCCCTTTTTCACTGATAGGTCACTCCCTTTTATTTTTTTTTTCTTTCTAGGGTCAGATGGTAGCAAAAGATTTTACAATGCGCAGTCCAAGGGTTTCAATAAACCCAAAAGGCTCCCATTTTATTGACCATAAAATGTGCGACCGTCTTTTCTTTTTTTCTCTCTCTTTCCCATTTTTTTGTTGCTACTTTCATTACAATTTTTTATGGCCGTGTTGTTGGATTTGTTGGATGGATTTCTAGACTTGCAACTCGAAGCGTTGTAAGTTGCAAGTTGAGCATGTAATTGTTGCACAACAACAACAATGAGCGATTAAATTAGATTAGAGACTCAACTGAGCCATATTAAAGGATTATGCCATAAAAAACGAGACTGATAATAATGTTATCGGTGTAACGATTTATGTAATTTACAATTTTCTAGACAGTCGCTCAATTGTTGCTCATCAAGAAGAGACAGAGCAGAGAATTAACCAAGGCTTTCTCCCATTATACGCCTATAAGTATGCTACACTCAAGTGTCTTCTTGTGTTCAAGGCTTGATTTTCAAGTATTTATCAGAGTGCTCTAAAAATGACTAAAGCAAAAAGTAACGTCATAAAATTATATGAGCAGTTAAATTTTTAATGAATACAAAAATTATACATTTTAATTGAATAATAATTGAATATTTCTAATTAATCTATCACACATGTTGTTAAGCCTCTTTCAATTTACATATCTCTATATATAGAGTAGAGACGTATACTTTGCTTTGACCTGATATGAAATCCATATCTTTATAACTTCAGAATTGTTGCACTTTTACAGTAGGCCAACCCAAAAACGGATTTTAGGCAGGATTCTGGCAAAGGCTTCAGTTTCATTTCAAGTTACCTATTTTTTCTTCTCCTATCTCTCTGTCTCTCTCTGTCTCTATCGTTCTTCCTGTGTATGTCAACAGACTGAACTGTGAGTTAGTTGAATGTTTGTTCGTTCGACCGTCACAAGTTTTCCATTCAAATTGGTTTGCATGACAAGTGAGCAAAAATAGAAAGGAAGCAAAAAATTGGAATAAAGGTGACAGAAGGCAGGACATGAAATCGATGGTATCGAGTCGCAACTAAAGTGTGAAAAGTGATAAGACAGCAGATGCAGATGGTAATCGACAATCGACAATCGACTGACAGACGGACAGTGAGATTGTCTTTAAGTCAGTCAGGAGAGTCTGTCAAACTGTACTTTGCAATCAGCTTAGGTCAATTGGAGCTCACATGAAAGTGGGAAAGACGTACACTGATAAAAATATTTAATTATTTTAATATAGTCAATTCCGAGATAACGTTTTAAATTAATAAATTTTTTAAGTTGCTTTATATTTATTTTACATTACTTTACTTTTTTTTATTTACTTTTATTTAATTTAGTTAAACTAAAATTTTCTAAAATATTGTTGGACCAAATAAAAATCAAGAATTTGTATAGGTCATTTAAATATAATGTAAAATATTTTGATCAAATATTATTGATTTTTATTTTAAACAAAGTGTAAATGGTGACAATGACGTTGCTTTTTTTCACTGTGTAGAAAAAACTACTGCAGCTAATTATCCCTCTGACGTGGACAGTACGAATATCTCTGGAGGCAATCAAAAGCTCAATTTAAACTCAGGTGAAATACACACAAAAACCACCTCAACCATCCAATCAGATGAATAAGGGAATAGTTCAGGGAACCACCTCAAAATTAGCATAGTTCTCCTTGTTGTTGTTGCCTTAAGTGTCCAACACACATATGTGTATATAAGTGACAGTGTGTGTGTATGTGTGTGTGTTTGTACCGAGCACATTTCGCAATTATCAATAGAAAGACAATTACTCGTATCAAGCAAAAACTAAAGAAATCAGTTGTCAATTTAATTCATATTTTGATTGGATTACCTCACACTTTTAAACTGTGAGTACTGAGTACTTGTACTCCTAGTGAGTACTTGGAAAATGAAAAATAGAAAATTGGGTCACTAACTGACATTCTGGCTGTTGGCCAAGTTTACCTGCTCGGCGGTCACTGAAGCATGCTAAATTTTAATAACTTTTATGCATTAACTGGAATCCAAGGTACAACCTTGTTGACTGATTGCCTTGCTCTTACCCTGCAGACATAACTTGATAAAAAAAGGTATGATCATTTACTTTGGGATGGAGAAAAGTTATAGTAATATCAATAAGAAAGTTTATCATTTCATATCTGGTAAATAACGAATTTGTAATATTCGATTTTCTAAAAGACTTGAAGACAATTCTTAAAAATGTATCTAAATATATAAAACTTTTTGTCCTGACTTAACGACCGATTCACTCACTCATTGACTGATTATTTCGGGCTCCAAACCGTAAGACCTAAAAATCTGATATTTTCACACAACGTAGCTGAGACGATTTGATCGAGCATTAAGGCAAATTTTTGAAAAATTCGACATCTACAATAATTCATGTTAAAAATAAAACTAATGATTTATTTTTCCTGCCTTTTTAGGAAGTTCCAAACCTTTCCAGTCTTTCTTCCAGTATTTTTTCTAAATTTTTAATAGGGTATCTGATACTGCAGCACTCTTGTCGAAGTCAATCTTGCATGTGAATTATTTATCTAGCACAAAATTTGATATGTGCTCAGATGTTGGTAACCAAAAAACCGCATCTAAAGTGTGCTAATATGTATGTGTGTGTATGTGTGTGTGTGTTTGTGTGTGTGTGTGAGTGGGACAGAAGTGAGCAAGTGGGCAATTTCAAGACCCAACACTCGCACCTCAAGTGTCGAGTCTTAACCCAAGGGCATTAAATGTGCGTTTTGAAGTGTTTAAGTTTCAGCCTGGCTTAAATATAATTAATGCTTAAATAATTGAAAAAGCCATCTAGAACAGTGATAAAATATGTTCGAAAATCAATATTTTGTCTTCTTAAATACGAAAACACATCTTGGTTTTATGAACATATCAAATAAGATCAAGTTCTTATTAATAACACCAAAAGTTCTTCTAAGTAAAAGAATAATTTTTTTTTCAATACTTAAGATAGCAAATTTTAATGTTGTTTTCGTTTGACATATAGATTATAGATTATTAATACCAAGTCCGTATTTTCAAAAATATATTAGATGAATATTCTTGATTTTACCACAGGAGTTGGTCTTTTTTTCAGTGTAGGTTAGGGTATAGCTAGAAATGAAGAATCGCTTATATTTATTTAAACATTTAGCGCTCATTTGCATTAAAGCGACAGTAAAAAAAGAAATTTCATGGATGCTTTGGCACAATTATGACGATTTGCTTAATTTGGCAGAAAGGATGACGTTGAGAATGAGAAAAAGATTGCATACTTATAGGCGTGCTCAAGTGTCAAAGTGTCGCTGTGTCTGTTTGCGTAATTACAACAGTGTGTGTGTGTGTGTGTGTGTGTGTGTGTGTGTGTGAGGCCATGTTGACATGACTTTCAGCTGCGTTTAATTATGCCAAATGCCAACAATGAACACAAACAGGGACACAGAGAGATACACAGATAGAGTCAGATAGAGACAGATAGAGACAGAGAGAGGGAGACATTGGTGCACAGACATATGTGCACACAACTTGTTACTTGACAGTCACAGACAAATGTAAACAGCAACAATTCAACTCTGAAACGATGGCACAAATAGAGTTGCCAACTTGCCAACTTTATGCAATTGTCAATTGTTCGCACAAGCAATGACAGCCAAAGAAGAATAGAAGGAGACAAAGAAGGGAAAGAGAGAGAGAGAGAGAGATGAAAGCACTTTGACAATTGTTATTACAGTTTACATCTGCTGCAAATGAATGGGCGTAACAGTGAATCACTTGGCCAACACATTCAAGTTCACATTCAGATTCACATTCACACTCTGTCCACAAAAATGTAGTACCAAGTACAGCAGGTGTTAGGAGCAATATCAAATAAGAGGTTAAGTATGAGGAACAGTTCACATTGCTATAAATATAAATTATTAATGGATATAGAACGATAATTATCCAATTCAAATGTTATAGTATTATTCTTGATTTAAATAAGACTTATCAAAGCCTGTCAATATTTTCTTGAGAAACTTAGTAAGTATATTTTCTACAAAAAATATTTCATTTAAATCATTTACTTAATTGCATTTATTTAGTGATTAATATATACCAATAGTTAAAAATTTCGTAAAACTCGCAGTCTACTTTTGTGATTTCATTAATATGTCGAAAATTTGAAAACACAGAAATTTCCGAAACACAGATATATATTCATAATTTAATTTCTACTGAAACTGAGTTATCTTCTTTGGTTGTAAGAAACGTCTTTCAAAAATGCTTATCGATACTCAAATTATATTTTTACCCAGAGAATTACTAATTAGGCAATTAATCATTTACTTTATATTTTTCCACTTCTCAACTGTTAACAGAGTATATCAAAGCCGTGAAGAATTTTACCACAAAGCAAATTTTTCCCGGCCTAAAGTTGTGTTTAAAAGTTTTTAAAGTCTGTTTTTTGGCTGGTTTAGCCCGAACAAATATTTGTGCAGCGCATAAATCAGCATGTTATCACTGTTATTAACGTGGCTATGAGCAAGTTGGCCAAAACCAGACCAGACCAGACCAGGATAGGCCAGGATATCCAAGCATTTCCTTCTGCCCAATTTCCTGACTTGGCAAACTAAATATGCACATGGCGTAAGTTTGAGTCTGAGTATGAGTGTGAGTGTAAGTATGAGTCAGAGTATGAATATATATAATGTATATGAGCATACGTGTATGTATATGTATTGTAAATAGCGCTGAGTTGGCACAGGAAATGCCTACGAAATTTTCTTGTTTATTATGCGAATTTAAATTTATGCTAATCATTGTTGTGGCTTATAAGATCGTATTATAGAGGATAAGAAACTCCGTAAAAGCAACAACCTTAAGCATGAATGTTTAATGAATACTTTCGCAAACTCATATATATATATTCATACATATATTATCTGAGTACTTTTTGACATCACAACTGCATTAGTTTGTTGCACTTTAAGCTCAAAGTTAAAGTTTTTATACAATTTTATTAGCAGATTTTGTGCAGTCAGCCAAGTGAATAAATTGCTCAAGCACTGATAGAAAATGTCTCTATAAAATGTGCCAATGAAAATTTAGTGCAGTCAAAGCCAAAGCGAATAAAATTGTCGACCCAAAGCAGTCAATTTAATAACTTGGCTTAGATGGTTGGCTTAAGCCGAACCAACCAAGGGAATAAAATCAAATGCAGTTGCCAATGTCTTGAGATATTGAATATTGCTTGTCGGATCGAATAAGGTCAAAAGTGCATTGAATATGTCACAATATTCTTCAATTTATTTATTTGATATCCTCAATGTTAATCAAAATGTTAATAAAAAATTACGAATTATATAGTCAAAGTTATGAAAGAGACAGATTTAATGGGGAGAAAGAGTAAGAGAAAAGTATTGACAGAGAATGAAATTAACATTAATTTGATTCAATTTATAATAATCCACATATTTTTGCTGAAAGAATACATTGAGTTATAATTATCCGATGCACAGAGTATATGACAAATCTTATTCTAACTTATATTGTAAACTTACATTTTGTATTTCAATTTTATTTTATTCAAATTAAACGTTACATTAGTGAATAAAAAAAAAATATTTTTCTATAAATAAATAACTTACATTTTATTAAATAAATTCCGAAGCAGAAGTAGTCCTGTCAATTTTTTCATCGTCAGCACTTGAGAGATAATTGTTTCATTTTTCTGTTCCTCTATTGTTGTCCTTTCTGGTCTCATTGTCCGTGTAATTTTTGTGTTGTCATCTTGGACTCTTTAAACGAAGCTCTGCTCAAAGTAAAATGCTGAGTTAAATGCTTGTTTCTTTTACTGAAATATAAGCAGCTCTAAAAGGAACGAAAGCAACTAGTTTCCTACTCCTTATTATTACTGTAGTTGATGTCGTTGTAATTGCTGGTGTTGTTGTTTAGTCTGACAATGAAATAACAACAGTTCAAGTGGCGGAACTGCTCAAATGACACTCTAAAGTGAGTAAAATAAACAGGCAACTTGACAAAATGATGGAGAGGAAAAACTGCTTGAGGTTTTCTTTACACTGATAAAAAACAGGTTGTAAAAATAAGAAATTTTTCTAAAAAATGCGTCAAGAACATAAAATTTTTAAAGGTAGAAAACACAGAAAGTTCTAAGAACATTTTACGTAAAAACATGTTCTTCTCAATAAAATCAGAAATTCTTATATTTTTCAAAACCAGAAGTATACGTTTTGGAATAACTGTTTCTAAAGACTCAAGATAGTATACATAACATATTCATAATTTCGTAAGAATTAAAGATTTTTATCCTTACATCTTTTCTTTAGTGTAGTTGTTGCTCTTTTTTTATTGTCCTGATATTGCTGGTGACTTGGCTGTTGGTTTTTCTGTTGCTCATGCTCATTATGCGTTGTGTTGTGTCGCTTCTGCCTGTTTTGCTGGTAAATCACACTACTTTAGACTGTCGGCTATATTTACACTTGTTATACACTTACCTGCAAAAGTATACGCACATGCAGACAGGCAGACAAACAGACAGGCAGTTAAACATACAGACTGAGCTGGAACAAGAAAAAAGAGCTGGGGAAATGCCATTGGCAACAGTTTTGTACCATTTTTGTGTTGCTGTTGTTTCTGTTGCTTTCTTCTTATATTTTTTTGTAGTTGCTAGAGCTGTCATTGTTGTTGTTTTCGTTGCTTTTTCACAGGTTTTGCGCCTTTGGCTTTTACGCAATATTATTGTTGCCTACTTTGTAGCGTTGTTCGCTTGGACGCCGCCGGCTAACAATTTGTGTGTGTTTTAACTGTGTGTGCGTGGGTACGTGGGTGCGTGTGTGTATGTGTGCTTGTCCACATTTCTGTTTATATTCCCACTGTATGTGTGTTTTGACGTTTAATCAACGCACTGTGCCATTTAACCTTACAAACAACGCCTACACAAAGTCCTTTCATTTTTATCCTCTCCTTCTGGAGCAGTTTAATAAGAATCCGGATACATATGATTACTCCAAATTGCTATTTAAATATGTATGGCAATTGTCGGTTGGGGCACAAAAAACATTCAGAGACAACATGAAATTTGTTAACATTTTATGGGAGTAAATTTGCTTTTGAAAGGGAATTATTTTGGTCTGGTTTTAAAGTTAGAGATTTCGCTTTTTTTACTTAGTTGAATGATTTGGTTTTTGTACATAATTTTCCTAATATCATAAAAATATCTAGAGATTTATAAGCATTTGGATTTTACTACTAATATAATATTATTATTATTGTTTTTTAGTTGGTTTTGTATATTAATATTTTAGTGACTAATTATTATGCTAAAACAATATAATCTTATGTACACTCAAAAAAAGAAGTATTGTTTAAAAATCGTCTTGATTATTAGAAAAATGCCTATTTTGCGGAAATATTTATCATACAATCTTAGAAAAAAATACCCCGCAAAATTTATTTAAACAAATATAATTGTTATGAACAAGCTTTTTTCTTTCAAAATATTAACACAGAAAAAAAACTAAATAAATATTATAGCTCAAAAAATTGATTGTTAAATACACAAACTTATAGAGTCACCCTCGCAGCTGACCTGCGACATTCTCTGTTCACTTTTATTGCCAATTAAATGCAGCAGCTGCTTTAGCACTTACTCAATCTCGTAGCTTACTTTTGTTAATTTATTACACACGCACACACACACACACACACTCTTAAATCAGTCATTGGCTTCTGCTAATTGAGGAAATTGTTTAAAAGTTGCTAAAGTTGTACTGAAATGTATTCGAAAAATGTCATTAAATCTGACTTTGGTCCAGATATAATGATGGCCATAATGACCACTTTAGTTAACTGATTGTTAACGCTGTTTTAATGATGACAAACAAGGCAACAATAACGACAACAAAGACAATGACAAATAAATGATGTTGTAATGTTTAACAGCTGTTGAATGATTTTAATGAATATGTAACGAGCCGCTGGCCACGCCCCCTCCGCCCCCTCTGTCCCTTGACATGCACAAGTATGTAATGTAGTTCTTTTTTATAATCTCAAGTGGGTTTTATTGTTCAGAATTCACTTTGTGTCAATTAAAATTGCTGATTGTGATTACATTTAATCCTTGACAGTAGCCATAATAGCCAGACTGACAATCAATAAATTTTTGCCCAAGTTATAAGCTATGCCTTTTGACCATGCTAAAAGCCTAAGAGTTAGTCAATTACTCACTTAGCTTGAATTACTCGAATTACGGATTTATGCAGCTGTCAAAGTGAATATTCTTCAATCTTGACTCTAAAATTATTGAATCTGAATTTGAATATTATTAAATTTGCAAATGTTTAAAATCATATTTTAAGCAAACACTCAATCAATTTAAATTTTAATTAAATGGGAATTCTTCATATCTACGGACGACTTATTTGATCGGCTTTGTTGTTGATGATACTTAATTAGTGCGCATTACGTATACGCAATGTGTGGGCAGATTCACATCAGTTACAACACTTCAATTGGCTTAAAGCATTGATATCCTCGCATTAACGCGTCGTATACGTAATTAATGTAGTAACTTTTAAGCCGCTTATAAAATGTATCAACAAAATTTGTAAAGCAGACGCTGAAATGAATTAGATTTCATAAAATATAAAGAAAAATTAAAATGTGCACGAAATTTAAACTTTTGGTATGCAGATGCAGTTAATAAAGTCCCGTTTCTCTGTAAAAAATAAAATAAATAAAATTCTTTGGCAACGATGGCATTTTTTATGCTCAAATTAATTAATTGCATGTGTCAGCGGTTTGTGGTGACTGCTTTTTAGCCTTCTCATTTGCATTTTTGTTGCTTATGCTTCACTAACATTTCTGTAAATTAATATTACACACACGCAGCGAGAGCGAAACAAAAAAGCGATGAACACAAATGAATTGCAGCTTAAATACCCTTTAAAAGAGATACTGAAAATAACTTTAAAAACATAAAGTATTTGCAAAAAAAAAAAATGTTAGAAGTGTAAATAGTTTTACTTCAGCTTAATTTTATATCTAAATAAATCTATTGGTATTTTTAAATAAAATTTTTTTTTTGAAATATGTAAAATGCTGAAATTAAAGTGCTCTAAATGGATGTGAAAATCATTATTCAGCACAAATATTAATGCCAATGAGTTGGCCAAGTTTACGAGCTGGTTAACATCAAAATTTGTATATGGTTTTGTTTTCAATAAAACGCACTATCATTTAATGGAATCATTCGCGCAGATTCAAAGTGAGTGCAACTTCGAGTACTCATATTCGAATCCGTACTCGTATTCGTTGCAAGGGCTCTGTTGTGGTTTTCAATCGAATTAAAGTCAGTCGGGCATAACTTTGGTCAGCTTTAGACCAAAGGCAAAGATGGGCCAACCACAGAAATGCCAACATCCAAATACCGAGAACATATAACCACACACATGAATACACTCAACATACACTCAAACACACTTAGACACTCAGAGAGAGAGATACTTTGAATGAGAATAACCACAAAGTAAATTCGGATTGGCAGACAGCTGACGAAACCAGGCCAAAAGAGAGAAGAGGTCAGAGGGAAGTTTTACAAATTAATTATATTATGGCAAGAAAGGAAATTCAGAAATTCATTGTGTTTTAGATGGGCACAGTTTTGTCGATTTTAATTATGAATAATGCGGCGGCATTTGGCTGCCTTTTGTCTTGGCCTTAGACCTGGCTAAAACCGCAGATGCCAAGTGATTGATAGACATGTGAAGAGAAGAGAAAAGACAAGAGAATAAAATTAGTAAATGAATTAAGTCTGAACACAGTCTGTCGAAAGGTGGCCTGATCTCAAGGCAAAACTAGCGACTGTCATTTAATTAATGTAAAATGTCGCTTCCGTTGACAGTTTGTGTCACACACACACACACACACACACACACACACACACTCACATATTGCTTATGTATAGTATTTAATTAGTTTAGTGCAAGTACGTCAAAGCCTTTGATGTTAATTAAAAGTTGTAGCGATGTTTTCAATGTGGTAACTTGAATGCCACATAATTGGGAGCCTTAAGGCATGTGTTGTCTGTGGAAGCAGACGAAACTCTATTGTTTAAGTTGAAAGTGAAAAACTTGTATACTCATAATTGTTAACTATTTTCCTACTCTTTTCTTTTCGCTACATTGCAGCTGACATCGTACTACAATGAGACGAGCTGGACAAATGCCTCTGAAATGGATACAATAGTTGGTGAGGAACCGGAACAGCTCTCTCTTGTGTCAATTGTAGTTGTTGGTAAAGTAAATGTCGTTGAATGTCTAACAAAGAACACAGCACCCACAACAACAACAACAACAACATCTGCACAACAATTATTTGCTCTACACAAGCGCATGTGGCACACACACTCACAGATACAACTACACTCGCACACACATAATCGTACTCCTAGTCGTATACGTTATAAATGTATCTTTGCTTCGACCCCCATAAGTATGCTATGTTTTTTAAATGTTTCGCATTTCTTGTGCTATTCACATGTCTAATCCTCATGTCTCCTGTCTATATCTTCCACCTTAACTCTCAACTCTGAACTCAACTCGTTCCTCCCGCCACAGGCATCTTTTTATCGGTGCTGATATTCCTCTCGGTTGCCGGCAACATCCTCGTCTGTCTCGCCATTTACACGGAGCGCAGCCTTCGTCGCATTGGCAATCTGTTCCTGGCCTCATTAGCGATTGCGGATCTCTTTGTGGCCTCACTGGTGATGACATTCGCGGGCGTCAACGATTTGCTCGGTAAGTACACCTATCATACTCTCTTCGCCTTTCGCTTTACGCTTTACGCTTCCTCTCCCTCTCACTCTCCCTCTTAATCGCCCTCTCGCTCTCTCTCTGTCTGCCATGGCCATTATACGAAAATTTACAATTGAAATTGTATAGCAAAAAGAGTTTGTAAAATGCCGCAGGCTGTCGCACAAACAAACGACTCGACAACGCACTAAAGAAAAACAGCAGTAAAAAGAACACAGTCGAACAAACTCAACAGTGAGTTACCCTGTACCCGTATCTTTGTAATTGTTCGATTAAAGTTCGATTCGATAAATAATAAAAAATCCCATACTAACCGTTTACGAAACCGTACCAAAATCCGGTACGTTGCCCGAGAACTCGATTTTTATGATGATTTAATCAACTCCTTATAGCATAGTTAGTATTAAACAACACCTTAAATTTGATTCCGAGAGTTTTCATTGTCTTGAAAAAACCATCGATCAAAAATTTGGGCTTGTAAAGTTGCTAGGTCAAAGATTAAACCAACTTCAAACTTCTATAACTTTATCAAAACTAAACCGATTTTCAAACAGAATGTCATTTTGATCATGGTTTAGCTTCTACGTTCATTCTGCATTCAAATTTAATTAATCTCGGGTAAAAAATTATTTTTTGTCTTTTTCTGTCGGTTCTGATATCAATGCTAAGGGTCCCCCCTTTGAAATTTTGAAAGTTGAAAATTTTAAATTTCAAGTTTTCACTTTTAATCAACTCCTTATATCATAATTAGTATAAAACAACACTTTAAACTTGATTTTGAGAGGTTTCATTTTTCTGTAAAAAATCATGTAAAATCGGACAAAAATTTTGGCTTGTAAAGTTGCTCGGTCAAAGCTTGGACCAACTTCAAACTTCCATAACTTTATCAAAACTGAACCGATTTTCAAACAGAGTGTCATTTTGATCATGGTTTAGCCTCTACGTTCATTCTGCATTCAAATTTAATTAATTTCGGGTAAAAAATTATTTTTGGTCTTTTTCTGTCGGTTCTGATATCAATGCTAAGGGTCCCCCCTTTGAAATTTTGAAAGTTGAAAATTTTAAATTTCAAGTTTTCACTTTTAATCAACTCCTTATATCATAATTAGTATAAAACAACACTTTAAATTTGATTCTGAGAAGTTTAATTTTTCTGCAAAAAATCACATGAAATCGGACAAAAATTTTGGCTTGTTAAGGTATTAGGTCAAAGGTTTGACCAACTTCTATCTTTCATAACTTTATGAAAACTAAACCGATTTCAAATGCAATATCATTTGGTAATGATTTGCGCCTTTAATTTGTTTTTTTTTTTTTAATTTGATTGTCGCATTCATTTTCACATAGCTATAATACTTCTATATTTCTTTGGAAACCGAGTACATAAAAACTGAGCTTCACAGGCTAATGGAATCAGTTTCTGCAAAAGAGGTGGAAAATGGTGAAAATCGCTTGGGATGTGAGCCCATTTCCCAAACTCCATTTTCCATTTCGAGTGACTGGCAGCGCTTAAAGCGAGGATCTTATGCGGCTTTGTACACAATGCCTTTTAAAGTGTCAGCTGCAGTGTCTGTCGCTCTGACTGAGTCTGAATCTGAGTGCCTCCGACCTCAGAGTCGCATTGAGCCCTCGTCCTTTGTTTTCGTCCTCTTCCTCATACTCGTGCTCATGTGGTAGGTGCAAGTGCAACATGGAATTTTCATTTGTTGTTGCTTTTAGCTAATTTACAGTCAACCACATGAATTCTGATGCAATTGTCACTCTGACAAGACTTTAACAATCGAATGCTGAATGTGAATTTCTGTTAATTAATGTGAGAAAATGTGAGAAAAGGCAAAGTAATGTGAGCTGAAAATTAAGGCTGATTCTTAAGTAAATAAGTGACAAATTAGGCGGGTCTCCAGATAAGAAGCAGACATGTTTCGGCTGAGAAACTTGCAGCCGACATCAGTGCGTGATAAGAGGGCAAAACATAAACACAAACACAAATACAGGATACTCATACTCACAAGTGGATTGAGAGTGGGGAGGAGAGAAAAAGAAACATACGTTACCTCAGCAACCAGACATCTGAGATACACTAGTATAAGCAGATACAGTTGGTCAAACCATTCTTTTGACAATAAATAAAATGCACATATTTTATTTATATATTTCATTTTTTTATTTTACCTCTTTTACATTTATTTTTTACTTATAGCTATACATTAAAATCTTTACTATTTTTCTTCTTTTATAATTTTTGAATTATATAATGTTTATTCTTACTTTATTTTTGTCGACTGAGCATAGCTAATAAAAAATAAATAATTATAATAATTATGGGTCCATTTTGATTATTTTTAAAACATTCAAAAATAACCTTAGGATACTTATTATTTTATTGTAGTTTATAGAACAAGTTTAAAAAAAAATAAATTTGAGATCAATGGCGTTCAACTTATTTGTAAAAATTAAAATTAAAAGTATACATTTTTGTTCTATGTAAAAATATTTATTTGACACACTGTGTGTAGATGGCACAGCTTTGGCCGAGTGCCTGTTCCAACTTGCCGTGTTTTGTGCGTGAAAATAATAAACGACTTTGCCACTTCAAGATGGAACCAGAAGCAAAGAAAAAAAGGAAGAAGCCCAAAGTCTGTACCATTGGTTGCTTCGTAAGCAGAAAAGTGTGAAAAAATAAATAAAAATGGTCTGCTTTTCTGGCAGAGTGGAGTGGGGAGCTTGGAAGACAAACAAGCAAACGATTGGCAGCTGTGAAACCTCAGGGCCAAATTCATATATACACACATACGATTACGATTACGACTACGACTACAAGTGTGTGAGTGTATTGAGAGCTGCTTCAGCTAAATTATTTTCGACAAAGTGCCAAGAACCTGTGCTCTTATGTGTACACTGATAGAAACAAAAAATTCTATGATCAAGATTTTGGACTTAGACCTTAGAATTTTGGTCTACAAATTGCAAGCATAAGAAAATAAAAAATAAAATAAAAAAGGTAGATTAAAATATATATTTTTATTTTTAAATATATACACCTTTTTCTGATTGGGATTCGAACCCGCACTTCTTCTGACAATCTAAAGTGGCGACTTAAGCTAGAGCACCACGGGACAACTTTTTTTCACATGAAAATATATCAAATAGTTAGGAACTCTGATTTTTTTCTTTAATATTTTTAGTACGAGTAAGTTGATATTTTTTTTCAGTGTGTGTACCAATGTGTGTAGATGCCAGTAAAACAACATTTGGCACGCTTCAAGGCAGGCAAATCAGCAAATAAATGCGAGTACACAAACTCCAGCATATTTATATGAAAATTGCAGCAGCAACAACTGAGAGATGAGATTGATAATGGGATGAAAAGAGAAGTTGGAAACAGCTGTGCCAACTCTCAAGATACACATACTCACTTATATGAATAAGCATGTATGCTTAAAAGCATGTCTGACTTAATATAAGTGCAATATGAATTATTTGCCGACTTGACTGCCTGACAATTCATGAGTTACTCGCGTGTGATTTCCAAAAAAAAAAAAATACAAGAAAAACAACAAACACACCAATTCATTGTTATACTTTTACTAGCCCCAAAATTTTCACAATGCTTTGTTACAATTTCTAAAAATACTCACATGTATTTGTTGTACTTAACATGCTAAATTGACTGAGAATTGACTGTTGAGTTATTTACATTGTTTGTTAAATCAGTTTTTGGGAAACATTTTATTTTGAAAGATTTGGTTTGTAAGAGGAAATACAATTTCTTTAATAAATATTATTACCTAATGGGATGTGTCCATAGGATGATTTTCTATAGTTATCCAGATCCCTGTTGTCGTACAAATATGTCCTATACTTAGTGTTAGGTATGTTCTTGCCGCCAACTCCTCGTTTTGAATAGGTTTCTTGGTTTGTCTGGCTGGTTCTTGCCTGCACTTCACTTGTCTTTAATGCACGCACCCGGACTACACTTGCTTTAAATGTGCCGGAGCTCACAAATTCACAGACTGTCCGAAGCCGAGGTCGGTGGCGGTTAAGTGCGCCAACTGCAGTGGTAACCACATTGGCGCTTTTATGGAAGAAACGCGCACTGCGCACCCTGGGCCTCGCTACAGGACCAA
Organism: Drosophila innubila; assembly: GCF_004354385.1. Taxonomy (NCBI): domain Eukaryota; kingdom Metazoa; phylum Arthropoda; class Insecta; order Diptera; family Drosophilidae; genus Drosophila; species Drosophila innubila. Next base: position 32,036,346 of record NW_022995380.1, read on the forward strand.
GGCTCGATCGCCCCATGCCGGATGATAGCACACAAGGTCCTAATGAGGCTGTAACTGCTGCACCTGGGGCTGGCGCGCTTCCTGCCACTAGTCCTCGGGAGGATTGGCTGATAGCAGTTACACAAGAGGATTTTGACCTTTAATAAAACTTATAAATATTCTGATCAATGCGTCTGTTACTATTATTTACAAGTTGTGAAATTTAGCTATTCCCTTAATCATTCCTGGTCTGCCTGGCTAATTTTGCCCGCATTTCACCCACTTCACTTCACTTGTTGTCCTTTGCTCTCTGTTTGTAGCCTGTGTCCTGTAGTTTAACGTGAATAATTTTCTATCCCTCCTACAAGATTGCTTTCTTTACATTAACATGGCCAACAACAGCCCCCCTTGCAACAATTTGAAAATCATTGTGTGGAACGCAGCCGGTCTCCTAGGTAGACTCTCTGAGCTAGAATCTTATATTCGCCAGCATGATATCGATATAGCCCTTATATCTGAGTTCCACCTTATTGATTCTGACCTCATTTAATTTGATGGTTACCATGTCTATGTCGCAAACTATCCAGGCATCCTTAGGCGTGGTGGCTCTGCAGTCATTGCTAATCGGGACATTGACCATATGGCACTTCCTCCTTTTATTACACCGGCAATTCAATGTGCCCGCATTAGCATCTCCTTATGGCTCCATTCCGTCGTTTGACATAAGCCTGCCCCAGGTCAACGTCTGGAGGTCCCGGCCAGCTCTGGCTCTGGAGATGTTCTGGGCTCCCCGGCAAAGGAAAAACGCCGCAAGATCGGACCTGGCAGCGTCCTCCTCGTCCACGGGGCTAAGGACGTTGCAGGCCTCATTGATGGGGCTGTGGAGCTGGTTGGGCCGGGCGCTTTTAAAACCCGACCCACGGCTAGTGACACGCTCCTCATTGAGGCCCCATCGGAAGCAGTTAGAAGCAAGCTGGCGGAATACTTTGTGGGGAGGAACTGTCGGGTCCGGCCCAAGCCAGAGAAGCCTGGCTTTCGCGTTACTATCAAGGGCCTCCACCGCGACCTGGCCCCTAAGTGGGTCAGTGACAAGCTCGAGGGCATGGGTTTTCTCCCAAGAACAGTGGAGCGAGCGGTGGGGGCGGTGAGCGGAGAGCCGTTGAACGTCTTCAGGGTCGAGCTGGAACCAAGAAAGGGAAACCAAGACCTACTCAAGATCACCGAGATTGGCACCTTCCCGGTGAAGGTCGAACCCCAGGCCCGGGCACGGGGCATCATCCAATGCTTTAGGTGCCAAAAATTTGGGCACAAACAGATTGAATGCTCACACCCGGAATTCACATGCTTTAAGTGTGCCGGAACACACAAGTACACAGACTGTTCGAAGCCGAGGTCGGTGGCGGGTAAGTGCGGCACCTTCCCGGTGAAACACATGTGAAACACATAATACCCTTCTTTGCCCATTTTCAATGGGCTCAGGGTGTAAAAAGACGTGCACTGCGCTCACTGGGCTTTCCTGGAAATCCTGCATTGTAAGCAGCCGTCTCCGTCTCCTTGACTCCTTCGGAAATTTTGATTTTCCGCCAGTTAAAAATACATCCTTTTTTGCTCTTCCTCTTCTTTTTCTTCTTTTAAATTTCCTTAAGAAATTGTATTCGTTTTCATGATTATGATCGCGTTGGGACTAATTTATTTTGGACTTAATACCATGGCAACGGTCCGACTCGCTGCAAAATTCTGACCATAATCATTTGACGAATATCTGCTTTATTTTAAAGACTGTTCTTCTTCTTCTTTCATTATATAATGAATTTTTCAGTTTTCCTCAAGTTCCACTTCTTACAGTTAAACTTGAATTCTATTTTCTGGCCGGATTTTTGGCCCCATAATTTGTTAAATAAATTGATTGTAAAATAAAAAAAAAAAAAATTGTTGATTACTGAATTTAGTAATTTAGAGAAATTGCACGATGTGAACTCTTTGACTTACTTTTACAAAGTGACTGGAATTTGAGAAAGCAAAGCTCTCCTGCAAAATATTGTTTGACAGCTAAGGCAAAGACTACTACGATATTAATGTAGTGTAATGTTTGTCAGAGATGGGATATTTCATTTAGCACAGCCTGCTTTGATGGTTCTAAATAGTATTGTTAATCTTAATAGAGTTGGGCAACACTGCTTAATAGAGTGGGATGACAGCAGAATCTGTCATCGATTGTGCCTCTGGTGTGAGTGTGTGTCAAAAGAGTGTCAAAGGAGGTGACTTGGCAATTGTACTTGAGAGAAAGCACTCGCAGAAACTAAATGCACTATCGATTTTTATAAAACGGCAAAGTTATTAATAACCTCAAAGTGGTATGTTTTCGACGCCGATATATTAATACCAAGTTTTTGAGCAGTCGAAAATATTTCTGTTCACTTATTTTCAAAAAGCTTTTGTGATGGACAAAATAGATTCTAGTTTTTTTTTAGAGTACATTTTTTCAGACTTTATTGATGAATTCTTATTCATTCGATATGAACTCTAAGTTTCTGTGTGCTTGATATTTATCAACCTGTTTTTTAATTTCTATAAGAAAAGTGATTCAATCAAAGTAAAAAAAAAGATTGGCACAGTTCCAATTCAGATAAGAGAAGCAATGTGATGTCCATGTCTTGGTATCAATACAATGCTATTGCCAGACTCTAAATTGAAGCATATTGTGAAACCATTTTGGCTGATATGCCACATCCTGTGCACTGAGAAGCTGTATCCTGTGACACGTCTGTCTGGTCTGTCAGGCATAAAAGCCCAAAAAAGCGTGATACATGTGAGCCATCAAATAACATGAAATCTGTTCTGGCAACACACACACACACACACACACACGCACTCACTCACTTACAGATAAACATACACTTTCAATAAGTATATGTTCTGTATGAGATCTGATATAAAATTCATCATTTTTACCACATTTATGCATGTGGAAACGAGTACTTGTATTTCCGATTCTTTGACGTGCTCAATTCAGACCCATGACCGGATATCCCTTTTCGTCCAGCCGGAACTCTCTTCACATATCCTTTTTTTGACCATAATTGCAACGCACTTACAAAATTGCCATAAAAAGGGATCGTTAAATTCTTTGCCAACGCAAATCAAATATAAATGCAAATAAATAACAGATGAACCAATTCCATATCTGAATGTCGAAGGATGATCTGTGAGGGGGAGAAGAGAGGAGAAGTGGGAGGAAGAGTGGAACGAAAGGGATGGAACATGTAAGGACACTCTAGCACAGAGGAAACGGAAATTAATTTATGAAATCATTTAAACTCAATTTGCAATATGAATAAGTAAAAACACATCAGACTGTTGCACTCAATATGACATGATCGACAATAAGATACCACATATCATAAATCAAATTGATATGGAAGGAAAAAGGGTGATTTTATTGAGAAATTGTTAAAATGTATTATAAATAAATTATCTTACTGAATTTCTAAATTGATAATCAATTATGAATTAGTTTTCATAAAATAATTTTTCAATTCAGTAACTACTAAATGTAAAGTTTTACCTCTGAGAAAAATTTGGATTTCTTTTTCAAAAATTGGAAAATAATTAATATTGGCGACTTATTCTATTCTTCCTTCACAAAATATTAAATTGCTATGATTAATTCCAATATCTTTTTTTGATATGCGTTACAAATATCATTTTGCGATTTATTTTTTATGTTTTCGGCTCGAATTTGAAATTAATTCATTAGACTTTTTATGCGTTGAGCATACTCCTCTTGTTTCCTTATTGACTAAGGAGTATTAAAATTCACGTTCGTTTTCGCAATTCACTTGCAACAACTCGCTGTTGTTTTGGCTGTTATTGCTGTTTTTGCTGTTTTTGCTGTTACTGAAATCGTTGAGAAAATTAAGAATTTTACTCTGGGTCTTTTTTGGCCGCAACATGGCAATTTCCGCAGCAACTCGTGCTTACGTGGCATCCACAAACGGGGGCAGAAACGAAGGCAGAATCAGAGACAGATAAGCAAACTTATGCAAGAGAAGTTATTAAGCAATTTGAGCAAGCAATCAGTCAATCATTTGGTCAATAAATCAATCAATCGAATCAATCTATAGTTTAACTATTACTCACATTCAATTCGTTCATTTACAGGTTATTGGATCTTTGGAGCAGAGTTTTGTGATACTTGGGTGGCCTTTGATGTCATGTGCTCGACGGCATCTATTTTAAATCTGTGTGCCATATCCATGGACCGCTACATACACATCAAGGATCCGCTCAGGTGAGTGCCATTCAACTATACAACTATTCATAATTGTGAAATAATTATGATGATGACGATGATGATGATGATGCTGTCACATGCATGAATTATACAATTTGTCAATATGTCAACACAGGGTCTCCCAGATATGAGTTTATAGAAATTAATTGTGCATCGAGTGATGGACAGAGTGGAGATTGTTGTTTTGGTTGTGGAGAGTTACCCCTTTATTGATTTTATCAGACTCCTAACGTATCCCGAAAGCAGCTCTCATTTACTGTCTGTCAGCAAGTGAGTGGAAATATTATTGATGCGACATTGAAAGCCCGATTAAATATCGATTTATTTAAAACACACTCCTTTCTCCTGCATATTACTCATCCGACCCGTTGTCATGCCCGTCACGTTTCTCATTGCTCAGTTTCATTCTTACTTTCAGCCTCTTTGTCGACTTGTTTATGGCGCCGTCTTTCATTAATCGCTGCACATAATTGTTTCATTAGCAACAGATTTATTGCGCATTAACGACTCGACTTTCTTGTTATTTACCTGCAAACAACACAGCACCTTCATCCACTTCTTCTTTATCGACTTGACTGAACTTGACTTCAATTTTATGCCACTTTCCGCGGTTTCTTAAAGTTTGCTAAGCACTTTTGCAGCATCACCAGCGTGTGGCTCACAGGGAGAGTGAATATTCTTTTTCTTAGTGAATTTTCTTCAAGATCTACACATATCAGTAGTCTCTTAATTCACCCTAATATATTTTATGGCCTCTTTTTTATATAAAAATTTCTTTACAACTGCTTATAAACTAAGAAAATATTCATGTTATTTAGTGTACTTGTATTCACTCTCAGACTCCCCATTCACCCATTGTGTACTTCAGTTTCTTCCCATTATTATCCCTCTATCATTCTATTTATTTTTCTCTCTCTCCTACTGTATGTTTTCCCCTCCTTTTCCCTCTACATAATATGTCTACACCTAAATTCATACAAATTGCAGTTGCTTCCCATTAAACAGTTTATATTAAAACGGTCAACATGCAGGTGTGCCAGCAATTTTGTGTGTGTATGTTAGTGTGTGTGTGTGTGTGTGTGTATCTGTGCATGTTTGGCAAACACAATGAGTCTACTCCCTGCTGGCCCACTGACAGTTCCATCTGTCCGTCTGAATTTGACAGAATGTCTTGTTCTACAAGTGCTGTAAGCATTTAGCCAATGTTTGCTAGGTAAAAGCCTTACTCTACCTCTCACTTGATCCAATGCTTGGTTAACTATCTCTCTCTCACTCTATCATTCTAGCAGTCACTCTATTTGTCTGTTACTTTGTCAGTTTGCCTGTTGCGAACTGATTGTCAAAGTAAGCGAATTGTATAAAGGAAGCTATCATGAAGCGGATACAACTTTATCAGCGTTTTTTTTGTTGTGACACACACCATACACACACACACACACAACAATTGTGTGTTAATTAAATTTTTCAACAATACCGCAAAAACCGCAAAAATGAGAGAAACCAACTAAATTTGGCAGTAACATCAACAAATATTACGTATACGTTAAGCGTGGCACTATGGCTCTTTTCACAAAAGTACATGGCAAAAATCAACTTTGTCAAACATTTTGATGTGGTTCGATCAAGAATTGGTTCTAGTAATTTATGAAGACAGTTTTATATTTTTTGTTAAGTATTTGTGGCGTATGGAGCTTTTCAAAGTTGGGTTAGTCTTCAAAAAATATTATGGAAAGAGAAAACATACGCGTTTTATAGGCAATCTAGCTGTACCTCTAAATATCGGTGCGAAAATTGAAATAGATATTTTGAAGACTTAAAAAAAATTCAGACAGCAAAATAAAATAGGGCATGGTATAAGAAAGGGTTAAGTTAATGGACAGAAGCGTTTAGATTCCTAAGGTACTTAAAACAAATGTATCTTACTCAAATAATTTTTATTTAATATTTAAAATTTTTTTTAAGATTTAAATTTCTTTACAAATATTTAAGAAAAACGAAATCTTGCGTTAGACAGTTAAGTGAAGCCCTACCTCATTACACGTGTACTTTTAATTTATAATCTGATTTTTTTTTAAAGTGTTTAGAATATACATTTAACATTTAACAGCGATATCTTACATTGTTTATGAGTTACAGATTTGTGTCACCTACTTTGTTTGCAATGAACCACAGTGCGTGAAAGGAGACAAAGTCAAACGAAAATTTATGACATGTCAGCGACAACAACTGTCCAACTGCGTGAGTGTGTGTGTGACAGGGTGTGTGTGTGTGAGGGTGTTGTTGCTGCTGTTAAAAATGATGCTGGCCAAGTTGCTGACAACGTAAGACAAAGTCTGTAACAAAGTCAACACCACAAACGAAATTAATATGGTGGTAAGGGGATTCAAGCGGGTAGTTGAGGGGTGGGAATAGGGAATAGGGGTAAGGGGAGTGACTGCTGCCAACATATGGCAGCGAGACACTTATGACCGCGACCTTACCCCGCTGGCCGTCAATCTCGTCCAAGAACCGACAATAAATCCTTTGATGCTATTTCCAGCCATAAGCCAAAAGTAGCAAAATATTTTCTTTGCTTTCACCACACAATTCTCACTGTCTCCTCACTCTCTCTCTCTTCACTCTTCTTGTCTCCCTCTTATCTTTCTCTTTTCATCCTCTGCTGTTCAAATCCTGCACCTGCTGTCCTTTTGCAAATCTCATTCGTTTATGAAAAATGTAGCGCGACATTTGTATTAAAGTGGCATTTTAGCTTGAAATGAATCTGATTGCGAGTGTGAGTATGAGTATGAGTGCAGCCAGAGTGAGTACGTGAGTGCTTTGTGAATAAGTCTTTTTGTCTTTCAAGACTTAAAACACTTTGAAAATTTAACACTGTCGTTTTCAGGTGCTAAAATTTGGCTGACAGCTCGTTTATTCAGTTTCGGCCAAAAAGCTGACACATTGACCATTTTTAAAAAGCCATTAAAAGTTGATTTTAATAACAAAACACTTAAAGTTAAACGTTTCGAGGCAAATGAGCTCATTAAATTATAATCAGACAGTTGAGTTAATGTTGGCGATTTAAATTTAAGGTAATTGAGAAAATCATTGCCTACTCTTAGACAAATTTGCATATGACCTTGCGCGTTAATTTAAGCGCAAGTAAATTAAATTTGGCCACTGTGCAGGCCCAGACATGACTCAGGTGCATTTTAGCGAGGCATGACTGTGGCTGTGTCAGCGGCGACTACTTCAAACATGAGAGGACTGTTGCTTTTCATACCCTGTGGCCATTAAGATTGGGAAAAAGAATATATTGTGTTTGGCAGAATGTATGTAACACAAAAGTATATATATTCTTGATAAGTATCAACAGCCGAGTCTCTTTACCCATGTCCGTCTGCCTGTCCGTCTGTCTGTCCGTCTGTCCGAAAGCGTCGATCTCAGAGACTTTAGGAGGTAGTCACTTCACACATAATACGTAGATTCCTAGATACCATTCGTAGATCAAGTTTGCTTTTATTTTTGGATCGGATCTCTATATCATATATAAACAACTGGTTAAAAGTCCAGTCTTTTAGATATCTTCTTTGTTCATTTAGAGACGTGTATCTCAACAAATCTGACAGAATACGCCTTTGGGCTAATTTTATACATCCTGACCAAATTTGGATCAAATCGGTTCACAATATCAGCTGCCATTAAAATAATCCGTCGAAAATAATCTTTAAGTACAGAGTGCCTGAACACAGGGTATCCTCCGGTCGGGCATGTCCGCCGGGTGTAGGCGAGCGAAACGAGCAGGGGGCGCAAGCTCCTTGTTTTTGCTTTGATTTCCATTTTCATTTTTTTCGCCAACTTGGTCGACTTTTTTTTAAGCTATCAAGGCTGGGAACTGGGCCTGTCTAGCATTATTAGTGTTAGTCCTGGCAGCAAGTGATGTTAGGAGTTGGAGGAAGATGAGGAGGAGAGACAACTGCTCTTTATGCAAATCTGATTTATTTGCATGTCAAAGTGGAAGACGGCTGGCAAAACTGGCAGTTTTTCTAGCCGCTGCCACCAACATGTCAAAGTTCACGCGCGCTGCCAGCATCTCATTAGTATGTGTCCCCCCCTCCTTTACCCCTCTCGTTCTCACCCACCTCCTCCCTCTCTAAATCCCCCAGGAGCTGGGAAATTGTTGTATGTGTATTTTCTTTAGCGTCTTAGAATAATTGCAAGCATTTAATTTTATTGCGCTTGGCAAGATTTGTGCGCAGTCGGCAAAAATTGAAAGAAAGCCGTGGAAAATAAAAATGAAATTTTCTGTGCGAAAAGCGCGTGGAAATCTAATTAGAAACAGGCGCTGACAAAGTTAAAATGATGGTGGTATTAATACAAAAAATTGTTGTTTTTAATGCGATAAAGTTGAAGGCGGAAGTCGACAGTAGACAGTCAGGCAGACGCCGGGCCTGCCATCATTATCATCATCATTATCATTGTCATCATCATCAAGATTATTATCGCGACTGTCAGGATCAGGATGCGAACATATGAGTGCATACTTGGGCATAAAATTCACTTTAAACTGCAATAAAAAAGTGATGCAAACTTTTATGACAAACCGAGAGTCAAAGAGAGAAAGAGAAAAAAGAGAGTGAGAGTGAGAGTGAGAGAGAGAGAGAGAGAGAGAGCGAGAGAGACAGCACACTTAAGCGACAAGAGTCAACGAAAATGGGGCATACACTCAGAAAAACTTAAACAGGAAATATTCATATGAAAGTATCATATGTATTTTTGATTCTAAAAAAAATAATTTGGTATAAGAGTTATGGTTTAATTGAATACAAAAATGAGTAATATATGATAATTATTTTTAAGATCGATTCATACTTGAATAAACAACTTTATTAGGTGCACAACAATCTTTTTCTGAGTGTAGGGAAATGTTTTGTAATTGTGTTGCCTTTGGGTTCGTTTCATCGTTGTGTCATCTGCCTGCAACACTTGACAACAGCAACAAAAACAACAACAAAAACAACAACAACTTGTGTTTTTGCAACATTTGCGCGCAAGGGCAAAACGCTCATAAAAACTCATAAAACTTGTGGATGCCACAAGCCAAACAACAACAACAGCCATGTTAAATAGGCGCCAGAGTTGTGCACAACAAACAACAAACTATGCAGATGTCGCCACAAAAAGCGTCGTGTGGCATTGTGCGTGCCACACTCTAATTTCTTGAGTGCGTGTGGAAACTATACACACACACACCTATATACACACACACACAAAAAAGAGGCAACATTAAATAGGCAGACACTTACATTTTTAATTAGATATTTTGATTCATGGATTGGTGCCTGGCACATGTTGCAACAGGACACAGGACTCCCTTTCAGTGTTGCCATCTCAGACAAAATAAGCTAGATTAAAGTAAATAAAATCTTGTAAAAATAAGCTAAAAGTTAATAAAAAAATTCTAAACTTTTATGTAATTAAAAAACAACATAAATTAGCAATAAAATATATTATATTCAACATTTTTCATCTCTCCTTCTTTAGAGAATTTTATGCTTTTAAAATGAAATTTAAAAAAAAATCAATAAAAGACAACTTTAAAAATCTTTTTTAAATAATCTTAAAATTAAAATAAATTTAAATAAATTGAAATTTAAATTCGTTCTATTGACTGATTTTAAACTAAATGATAAAGATTGTATTTATTGTTTTTTGTTGTGTAAATTAATTTCTTCGATGCTCATTTGACTAAGGGTAATATTAATTATCGATTAGTTAACATTTTAATTGCAATTTCATTTGGTGTATGATTTATATGCATTTCAAAATTAGTTAGATCTAGCAATAAATAAGCTTAAGTGGCAACTCTGCTCATTAAACTTGAGACTAGGTAACAAAACTAAATAAATAAATGGGAAGCACTTTTGTTGTTGCTGTTGTTGTTGCAAATGGAAATCAATTTGCGTTGCCACATGAAATTGAAATTGAATTTGTGTTTGTGAATACAATTACCTAAACTTCCTTTTTCCTTTTGCCTTTTTCCGTTTTCATTTTAAGTTTGGTTGTTGTCGCTCTTGTCAACTGAACATTTTGGCCCACATATTGACTGAGAGTGCCAAAGTCTTTGTATTGAAATTGAATTATTCTGTTTGATTTCCTGCCCCCTCTTATTCCCCCCTCTCTCCTGTCTAACATAGCACTCTGCTAGCGGCAACATTTGCCAAAGCCAAAATGCTGCGGCATATGGCAGAGTCTCCATTCCCTTCCCCACTCCAACTCCTCAACCACGCCCCATATATACCATATATGAAATGCCTATAGCCTTAGGCTTCTGCTCTGCTCATTTCCGCTACTGTGCGTCCTCCTTTGCTCCCGTCAGTCGTCCATCAGCGAAATCGAAGTGATTGCAAAACGCAAACGAACAACCGCCGTATTTGCATACGTCATCCACGTTGCGTATACGTAATGTGGATACCAATGCGTATGCGTTTACGTAATGGGCGCTAGGGTTTATGTCTTGCTGCGGTCGGGTTTCGGTTTAGCTCGATTTGTCTGTACTCGCATTGGGGTAATTAATGACATGCAGGCATTTGGCCATTGCAACATGGATGGATGGATAGATGGATACATAGATACACCTAGTGTTGTCGCCCATCGCCAAACACTTGTCCAACACACACTCACCGCATTCTCCCCTCAAAAATGCTGTGTTAAGCCCAACTTGGTTGTGGCTGACTCCAACATGCAAAGCCGCAATCACAACATGGCCCACTTTCTCCTTTTCCCTCTCTCTCTCTCTTTCTGCCTCTCTCCCACCCATTTCTGTTGCCTACACTCGAGAAAAAACGAACTCTTTTTAGCACAGAAAATTAGAAATTCGATTTTGATTTGTCGTTTATGCCTTTTTTACAATCAATTTTTAAGTTTTCAAAATAAATAATATACCCTCTGGCAATTCGAATTTCTCAAAACGCCGTTTTATTGCACGATAAAATTGTCCCAACTATTTTATGTGAAAACTTCAGCCTCCTACGTCTTATGGTTTCAGCTGTATAAAGAGTGTTATACATATAGATATATTATTAAAATTTATATGTGGCAATAATTTATTTTGAATACTATAAAACAAGTACTTCAGCAAAAATATTTTAGAAAATTAAAAAGATTTAAAATTATACATAACAAGGTCATTTATCTAAAATGTAGCCCATATTAATTTCTAATTATATTTCAGTTTTCGTGTGTACGTAAATTTTATAGTTACCGAAACTAATTCAGTGTTATTTCTAAAAATTTAATTTAGGTAAATTTTTTCTGATTTAGGAAAATGATGCAATAATTTGAGAGATTTCTAATCACTCGGATCATGGTGATTTATCCAAAATGAGGGTAAAACAAATTTTTTGAGTGTGATTCAGTTTCTGTGTTTACATTGAGCCTGTTGCCTGTTTGTAACCGCAGGGAACATGGAACATTAGCCTTCCTTTTGCCTTGAAATGTATGTGATTCTTTCCCTGTATGTCTCTGTATCATCTCATCCCCTCTCTTATCTCTCTCTCCCTCTCTTTCTTTGCAGATATGGCCGTTGGGTGACACGACGCGTTGCTGTCATTACAATTGCCGCCATTTGGCTGCTGGCGGCCTTTGTATCCTTTGTGCCCATCTCGCTGGGCATTCATCGACCCGATCAGCCCTTGATATTCGAGGATAACGGCAAGAAGTATCCCACATGTGCTCTGGACCTGACACCTACATATGCCGTCGTCTCCAGTTGCATCAGTTTCTACTTTCCCTGCGTCGTCATGATTGGCATCTACTGTCGGTAAGTATCACGTTTCCAATTTCCCATTTTCATTTTTCAATATATCAAATGCATTTATTTACGACTAATAGCAGGGCACAACGCTGAAAAGAGAAACACTGAATTCTTTGACTAGATTCAGCAATAAAAAAACTTTTAACAATTAAAATTCCATAGACATTGAGTAGAGAGAGCCAGCAACAACTTTGGGAATGGGAAAGCAATATAATAATTGAATGCTGTAGCCGAAGTTGGAAAGTTCCTTGGCTTTAATATAAAAGTTATATTTTCATAGCTATTTCAATCAGACATTGTCCGTATATTTTAAAATATTAAAGTTTTAATGTTTTTCTCCAAGAAGTTGAAACCCCTGTGCAATTTATATAGATTAAAAATAATCGACAGGCTTTAATTGCCTGTCAGTCTCTAAGTTTTCTATATATAAAGTCGAATAAAATATACATACATGCTTATGTTTATCGATATGAACGAACGAGGTCAACCAAGGATTAAAATAAATATACTCGTATATCGACAGTTTCAATATTTTTATTGAAATGAATGAGATAAACACTGTTGAAATGCCGAAAGAATGCCGCAAGGACTTTTGTGCTGATGGCCCGCTGGCACGTGATCTTTTGGCAATGGGATAACTGTTAGCTACACTGATAAAAACAAAGACTTTAAAGTCAATATTTTGGTCTAAAAAAATGTCATTGGGCTCTAGGAACAAGTTCTTATGAATAAAATTCTAATTTTTCTAGACCACAAATATAATTATATATAAAACTGTTTGACCTGACTGACTGACTAAGCTTTGTGTAGGCCGAACCGTTGGAAGTGCGATTTTGAAATTTGAACAACACATTGCTAAGATAAATTCACTATTATATTTTCCTAACAATTTTTATTCTAATATTACAACTTTGATTTTATAGAGAAATAGTTATAATATTAGTTATTTTATCTTAAATGGTCTTATTTTAAGAACAAAATATGTAAGAAGAATGTTCTTTATTTTAAAAGTTAGTCTTTCTTAAAGTGTATTGTGCATCAGGGGGAGAAAGTGGGGTAGAAGTTGACTATCGCCTAAGTAGGCAAACAAATAAGCGCAGGCATTAGTGTCCAGCTAAGTAATCCCTCAGCAGAGCCAAAGGCAAATGGACGCATAAACCCAGAGGCGTGTGCAGGAAAAAATAGAAGAAATAAAGGGATAAACAATGCGACCAAGGATAACGTAGAATGTTAACGGCAACAGGATGCCAACAACACGAACAGCAACAAGAAGTCAGCGATGTGGTCTGCTCATCAACATTATAGCCAAAGGGCGAGTGGCGTGTTGCCACTCGTAATTCGTAACGAGATTTGCGGCCAATGGGCGAACGCAACAAATGGACACAAGCTGTTGTCCTCTCCAAAGGGATATCAGTCCTGTCTGTCCAGTCCAACCACTCTGTCCAGTTCGTCTATATCTCTGTCTGTGGCATCAACAAGCCGTCGAGTGTCCGCTTCCTCTCATTGGAATGTTCTATCAAATTTCGGTTAAATTGCTGAATAAATAGACTTTTATCGTCATAATTTGTGCACGGCCTTGTTATCCTTTTCATGTGAGGTTTAATCTGCGCACACATGGCCATATATAGTTGTATACTCAGCTTCTTAGCGCAGGCTAACAAACGAGCAAATTAGGACGTGCCCTGTCTGGCATTAAGCATACGCACTGTGTACGTCTTAACAACGGTTTCCATTGCAGCAGCTGTTCCCTTGGGCAGCTTGTTTAATTGGCATGTCAAGATGAGTAAATAATTATCATATCAGTTACAGGACAGACTTAGAAAGTAAAATAATCAGTTGACCTCACAATTGGATAAATAGAAATTTTACTCCCGAAACATTGAGTCAGATTTAAAGATAGAGTAAAAATTAATTAAAGTTAATTTCGTGTTCCGTTCGGTTCGGATACCAATGCTAAGGGTACCCCCTTTGAATTTTTTAAAAATATAAATGTAAAATCTCAAATTTCGATTTTTAATCAACTGAAAGGTTATATTTTCTTGTAAAAATAACATGTGAATCCATCAAAAGTTTTGACTTGTAAAGTTGCTTGGTCAAAGGTTGGACCAACTTCAAACTGCCATAACTTTATCAAAACTGAACCGATTTTAAAACGGAATGTGTTTTTGATCATGGTTTATCATCTTCATTCATTATGCATTCAAATTTATTGAATTTTGTAACAAAAATTATTTTCCTCTAAATCATGGCTTCAATTCTAAGGGTCCCCCCTTTGAAATTTTGAAAATTGAAAATTTTAATTCTCAAGTTTTCACTTTTAATCAACTCCTTATATCGTAATTAGTATAAAACAACACTTTAAATTCGATTTTGAGAGGTTTCATTTTTCTGTAAAAAATCATGTGAAATCGATCAAAAAATTTGGCTTGTAAAGTTGCCAGGTCAAGGGTTGAACCAACTTCAAACTTCCATAACTTTATCAAAAGTGAACCGAATTTAAAACGAAGTGTCATTTTGATCATGATTTGGCTTCCAAATTCCATCTGCATTCAAATATTATTAATTTCGTGCAAAAAGATATTTTCGGTCTGTTCCGGTCGGTCTCGATATCAATGCTAATGGTCCCCCCGTTTCTTCACTTTCATCCACTTAGACTGTACTGCTATGCTCAGAAGCACGTGAAGTCCATCAAGGCGGTGACACGGCCCGGAGAGGTGGCCGAGAAGCAGCGCTACAAAAGCATACGTCGACCGAAGAATCAGCCAAAGAAGTTCAAGGTGCGAAATCTGCATCACAGCTCTCCGTATCACGTATCGGATCACAAGGCGGCTGTCACAGTGGGCGTGATAATGGGCGTGTTTCTTATCTGCTGGGTGCCGTTCTTCTGTGTGAACATCACGGCTGCGTTCTGCAAGACTTGCATTGGGGGACAGACCTTTAAGATACTCACCTGGCTGGGATACTCGAACTCGGCATTTAATCCGATCATTTACTCGATATTCAACAAGGAGTTCCGGGATGCTTTCAAGCGAATTCTCACCATGCGGAATCCGTGGTGTTGTGCCCAGGATGTGGGAAACATTCATCCGCGGAACAGCGATCGATTCATTACGGATTATGCCGCCAAGAACGTGGTTGTGATGAATTCGGGACGCTCCAGTGCCGAGTTGGAACAGGTATCTGCAATTTGACCAAAACGCTGTTGGATCCTCTGCTCCTGCTGTTGTCCTGGCAGCGGCCTCCATGTCGATGATGATGATGATGGTGCACTGACCACCAGATACGTTCCATGAGATTCGCTTGCGGCGGCCACAACGACCATCGTGGAGACAGTGGAGGCCGCACAAATGGAAACCGAGCTAATCTAAAGTCGAGTGGGCTCGAAGCAAAAAAAAAACTTTTGGGTTCCTAAAACGCGAAAAACTGCAAAATGTGAAGCAATCCCAAATCAAACCAAAGAACACAAAGATTATTAAGATTAATCCAAAAAACCTGTAAGTATTATCAGCGCATTCTAGACAACTAAGCAATCTACTAACTAATTTGTGTATACTTAATCGTAGCTAACTAACTAGTTAATATACTAATGTCTGTACTAAACACAAAACCAATTCGTGATTAGGTCTAAGATCCCCTCACCGAAGAGCTTCTAAATAGTTAAACTGTTATTAAACTATTATATTATTTCCATATATTGCTAGTATTTATAGTTTTACTAGACTAAGCTACAATATTATAGTCTGGCTATGCGTTGTCATGACTTGGCTATAAATTACCGTTAACTAACGGTTGTTAGCCAATTGGCCAATACAGCTTACGAAATTCTTTGACTTTTTCAAACAAGGAGCAGCTGTTTTCATATTAATATTGTTATTGCAAAGCCACTGACATAATTCTCAATTTGACAACACACAAATAGTCACACACACGCACACACATTTACAAACTCCATTTTGTTTTGCAACACAAAAAAATATTGCGAAAAGGCTAGAGTCGAGTGTACACGACTTTTTTATACCCTGTGTCAGTGTTTATAAAATTGATTTTGATAGTTTTAAGCTAAGCACTCAAATTTAAATAATTATACATATACGTTCATGTATTAACTGTAATTAAATAAATTTAATTTGCATTATTTCTATCGCTGAATATAGAAAATAAGACGAAAACTAGGCACCTGATTTTCACATTAATTTAGTCAAGAAACAGCTAAAAAAAAAATTAAAAGTGCAGATATTTATTATTTTATTTTTAATGTTAGTTAGGAATAATTTATTTCAATTTTTAATTGGTTCTAAGAACCATTTTTTTTCTTCCGCCTGTTACAAACTTAAGCACAAAGTGAGTATATCCCTGACACAGGATAAAAACAGCAAATGGTGATTGGCAAACAAAGCATTAGATTTGAATTATTGATTGGAATTTATGGCTATTGAACGTTGTGTGCTGCACTCAAAAGTCGTTGCCAATTTCCAATTGCCAACTGCATTCATAAATCATTCAAATTAATAACCATTTGCCGGGTTTTAAAAGCGAGGGTCGAGTATCAGAAATGTCATACAATATACATATATCTATAGTAGGAGTATCCTTTGTTTTTGGGGGCCAGCTTGAAATGTTAATTGGGCCTCAAACTGTGATTGACAGACGTGAAATTTGAAAGAGGTCTGAAAGCCGGAAAGGTTAACCAAAGGCATTGGCCCTGATTCAGATTCTGATTCAGATTACCAAGTGATTTAATGAGCCGCACCTGAAGCGACACAAAAGCGGATTCAACACCTGCGGATTATAAAGCCAAAAGCAACTGTTCAACAGTCTGACAGTCAGACAGTTTCTCTCTGTCTCTTTGTGTGTCCCTGTCTCTCTGTCTTTTTCTCTCTATAAGGATAATGAACATGTTTCCCCCGCGGCTTTTCTTGCTTTTCTTCCTCACTTCCTCAGCACAGCTCAAGCAAAAACAAATGTAAACAGTTTGCTCTTCACGCCAGAAACAAGTACAACTCTCCCTCCCTCTTGCACTCTCCTCCATTCCCTTTCCTTCCATCGTACTCAACTTTATCTTCTAATGAAAAATTATGCTGTTAAGCTCAACATTTTGTTTTTGTTTCGGTTTTAGGTATTCATTTCCATTTAAAGGGTTTTCACATTTTCTCAACTCTTTCTTTGCTCTGTATCTCTAACAATCCGCTCAAATATTCGTAATCAAGCTTACGTTCTTTTTTATACAGGATTTTGTATTTAATTTCCTACCATTTTTTAATGTTCCTTTTTATTTTTTTGGTTTATTTGTTTGTTTTTGGAAGTTTATTAAAAGCAGCTGCTTTCGTCATTTTAATTACAATATACTCTTACTTATTCATACTTGAATTTGTACTCGAACTCGTTCTGTTGAAGATATTCAACATTTTGCTACGCCCCCGAACCGCCCCATCATGCGTATGCCTTGGTTTTGGTTTTTGCCTCATTTCCCTTTTCCTTTTTTCATCTGGCACGCAATCAATTCCACTTTTGTTTTCCCCAAGCATGTTGATCGCACGTGCCAACTTTTCCGGACTGGGGAAAAGTCGGATAAGTCATTGAAAGGCTTGAATCGCATTGCCTGCGGTGCTCCACACGCACCAGGAGTCCTGAAGGGGGTCTAAAGGAGGTCTTGAAAGGGGTCCTGAGGGTGGTAAGGAGTAAGAGTCCATGTCGATGTCAAAGTCGTTGGCATTGTCATTGACTTTGGTATTTGCAGTCCGCCCAAATGGCAAATGCCATGATAAATATGCCAAGAAAACGCCACGCGCCTACAAAATGTACTCTTTCTATATATAGAAATGCGCATTGCTGACTGTTTGACTGTCTGTCTGAATGTCTGTCTGGTTTCTGAGTTCAATACAAGGTTGCAGTGCGAATCTAACTGATTCAAGGTCTCTCTGCAGCCGTAACATAGGAGTAATGGAATTCCACTTACCCTGGAAAAGAGTAATATATTGATATATTGATAATATCCCCCAACTCTTATACTTTTCAATATTTAATTTTTGTTTTATCCTTTTAATTTAAAATTGTAATTATTTTATTTTATTTTTTTAATTTAAAGCCATTTTTAATTAATTATTTAATTAAAATAAAAAAATAAATAAAATATAGATTCAAATGGCTTTTTTTTAAAACAAACAAATTTTAAATTTTTCGGACCTTTTTTCTAAGTCACAAAAGTCTGCTGTAGCATTAGTTAAAATTCCAACCAAACTATCCATTTAAAGTATTTTCTACATTCATGTTAATTTTAAAATCTGTAAATTTTGATTAATAATTAATTAAATTATTATTATTAAATTGAATAAAAGCGGCAAAGTTAACTCCCTCAAATTTAAATTTTATTAATTTGACCGCTAATTAATTATCTCAATAAGTATCTCTACATTAGTTTCAGACAAAAGTTAAGCTGCTTTTGCTTTCTTTTCAAGTTGTTTAAGATTTTTAGAACATGCCAAAATATAACTTATTATTAAAAATGTTTTGTGGGTCTGCAAGCATATTAAATCTTCGGCATGCCGTAGAAAACTTTGCTTTCTTGTTGGCCTTTTGTAATTGGCAATTGTGTCTCAGCCAGGCCAAGAGGACGGCGGCACCTTTCGGGCAAGTCATGGGATTTTAGACGCTTTTTGCCGCGTTTCGCGTTGCCAACTTCCAATCTCTACAATTTGTCTGTTTTTTTTTTCTCAGCTTTTCTTGCAATTTTCTTTAACTTTTTTCTGGCATTGCATTTTCTGTTACGGGTTTGACCTTTTGTCATTTTTAATTGAAACATTTGTCGTTAGCTGTCTGAGGAAGTCGCGCAATTTCTTATCAGCCTGCTCTCTAATTATATTAGATACGGATCCATGCTATATATTTAGTAGACTACGTGCCGTGAATGATGATGATAACTTGATTTCTTGCCTGATTGTTTGCTGAACTGATTCCGGGTCCTAAATCAGTCCTAAAACAAAAAAAAGTCCTGTCATTAGCATAATCGTTGAACATGGAATTGTTCGTGCCTTAAGAGACTCACTCAGCTGTCGACTGAGAATTGAGGAATGAGGACTGTCGGCTATTTGAAGTTCAACTTGCCTGCATTACTCATACGCGCCATTGCACGTGCTGCTTAAATAAACAGATTTCATGTAATTGCTTTCGCAATTCAATTATTTGCCATAAAGACTCAAAGAAAACGCAATGAGAGAGAAAAAAGCAGACAGAACGGACAGAAAAACACACACAACAACAAGAGCAAACAATTAAAATTTCAATGCAAATACGCGTACAAAAAAAGAAGCAAATAAATACAAATAGCATATTTATTTTACAATTTAAAAATAACACAATTGAACATTGAATAAACATTTACCTGATATTAAAGCGTCATTTAAAAATACAACTTCAACGCAGGCCATTCAATTAGAGTTGTTATTGAGTTTAAAATATCAATTTAGTCTTATAATTGATGAAACCGTAAAAATGTAAATTCAAATACGAGTAGTTGGCCTTAATCCCCTCAAATGCTGAGCAGCAGGAGAATTGAGTATTTTCTCGAAATCAGCGGAAGCTAAAGCAAAATATATATATGCAAGAATGCAAATGTTAAGTCCTTTGAGCCCTTTTAAATGTTTGCATACAATTTATTTACATTCTCACTTGACTCTCATTCGTCTTTTTTGGACAAAAAAAAAGAAGAGAAATTGCAAAAGCAAATAAGTGATAAGAGTTCAAAAAGTCAGGCGATAAATGTCAACATTTCGCATAAATTGCATGTCGATTGGCGCTTAGGCGTGCAAAGCGCATTGATTGATTGATTGATTGATTGATTGATAGATGGCTGGGTGGACGGGTGGATGAGTGGGTGGGTGAGTGAATGGTCCTTTGAGTGTTTTGAGTGCTTGACTGCCTGTCTGGCAATTTCGTGACTTTTTAAGTAGTTGCCAGCCGACAAAGATTGCTAAAAAAAAAATAAAGTATAGACAAAAGAACACTGATAAAAAAATTGTTCTAACATCAAGATTTTGGTCATATAAAGTTCTTAAAGTTAGAAAACACATCTTGTTTTTAAGAAGATTTCAAATAAGATCAAGCTCTTGAATACTCAAAACACCAAATAAAAAAAATATTGCAAGTTTTTAATAGTATATCTAAAACTCTTTGTCCTGACTAACTTACTTATTTTAATACAACAAAGCTGACGTAAGACAGCGTGTTCTTATTCTTAATATATTTGTTGTTGTTTATTTTAAAAACAAAATATGTAAGATTAATATTTAATTTATATATATGTTGGTTTTTTTTTCAGTGTATATATTCATAAATAACTGCACAAAGCAACAGTTGTCAAATGTTGGCCAATAACTCAGAAGTGTCGCCTTGCGTTCTATTTTATTTCAGTGAAACTTTAATGTCACACAAAATGTCTCTCTACTCATAATCCCCAATCTTCCCACTCCCCTTCTATTCTATACTTTTGCTTTCTCAAGTTTTGGCCGTTGAATTTATTTGGGTGTTTTTATGACTTTTCGCCTTAAAGTGTTTATTTCGTTTTACGACTTTCTACAAATTCGCCTGGCGCGTGTCATTTGGTTGTCTAGAAGTGCGTTGCGTATACATAACGTTACGTATACGCAGCGTTGGCTCAAAACGTTTTATTACCAGCGCGTTGTCGGAGCGTGCTAATTTATACGTTAGCTCGGGAATCTTCGGGTCTCCAGTTCTCGACCCAGTCACGACCCAATGCATCATAAAAACACACTTTTAATCACAATTTTTGCTGACGCTCGTGGATTTTTTCTGGCCTAAGGATGTTGAGCAATTTTGCATATATGCAAAAATTAGATAAGGATTACACTTACACCTTGAGCTGAGCGGAGCTGAGCGGAGCTGACCGGTTGACCTAGCTGTGAATGCAGTGACTTTGACTTTTGACAAGGGCAACGTTGCGTATACGCAATTTCTGACATTCGGGCCACAACTTAAAGCACTTTAAGCTACCAAGTTTCCCCTTTTGCCACAAAAGAAAAAGTTTCGTTTAGTGCAGCGGCAGAATTGCGATGTCCTAAAAACTTTCTTCAGCTGCAACAATAACAATTCAACAAAGTTTTGACAACAGAAAATCCCCCGTCTTCCGACTTCCGACTTCTACTCCCACTGCCATGACTTGGCTTTAAGCAGCCACCTGGCTAAGAAAACTCCTTCTCTTTTTACTTATTGTCTGCAAACGCTTATAACATCAGCCTAAGGTTCCAACTTGCAACTTTTCAACACGGATGCATATTTCTATAATGCACATTTCTAGCTTTATTCCTGCCTCCATACACTGGAAAAAATGAGTCAATGTTCTTCTTAAAAAACACCATTTTTTATTTCTAGTGCTAAGAATATTAGTTTAAAAACTCGTAGTTTTAAGCCTATATAAAAAACTTTTTGACCTGTCTGACTGACTGCAGCCCAAGCCATGAGTCGTACAAGTCTGAAATTTTGACAGAACATAATTAAGACAAATTCATCGTGAGATTAGACGACCAAAAATCTTAGTTCTGAGACCAAAATCTTAATTATAGAACAATTTTTTTTTTTGTGAGTGTACTTTCAACTCTCCCGATTCGAATTCTTAGTTGGCTTTTTGCCATTTCAATTATGGCCATTTAATTGAAAAACAAATTCAATCTTATAGCCGACTTTTGATGCAAAGTTTTTCGTCCAATTGAATGATTGCCTGAATTGAAATTGAAATTGAATGAATGCATGCGGGCTTCCTTTTGTGAAAGGAATGAAAACTTTTTCGTTGAGCCGACAAAAGCCAGAAGAAGAAGAAGAAAAAACGTCTTTTGATTGTGCTAAGAGAGAGCACAAAGTGCAATTTAAGACAAGTGGACTCAACAGCTTTTTCCGCTGCCTTTCCACTTGGTTTTCATGCATTCGTACGCTGCACAAAATAACAATGATTAATTAATCCTTCATTTGTCCGGCACTCCTTGGTCCTTGGTCCTTGGTTGCTTACTTAACTCAACTTAAACTGAACTCTCTCAATCGATTTACATGCAATACACTCCCATGTCATGCATTTTAATTAAAAAGCCGTGACAAGCGTCAGAGTCGAGCACAATAAATACAAGTACGATATATATCCATGTATTCTCGTATACTCGTATCCTTGCCCATGTCCAGGCACACACTGCTTACAGCACACTTTCTCTCTGTCTCTCATTTTCTCTGCTCTACCAATATATGAATTTACATGCTATATATTTATACTAATATACAATATGCATATGTATTTTTTTGCTTCCACTTTTGACAGGACAACGCGACTCCTTAACACAGTTTGCAATTTTAAACCAATATTAAATTACCGCCTCGTTCCCTTGGAAAACTTGTATGCAACGAGCCTCTTCTTCTTTATCTTCTTCTCCCCTTTTGGTTGCTCCCTTCGCTGTTTGCCACTCTGTGCCACTCCGTGCCACCCTGTGCCACCCTGTGCCTCTGGTGGTTTTGCCGTGTCGCATAAATGTTCTCGCTCAGCATATTTTATGATGCCTTAGTCACTTGCAGTTTTAGTTGAGCTTTCAAACTGATTTAATAAATGCATAGCTTAAACGTTTTTTAGCATCATAAACTTTTTTTAATAATATGAAAATATGTTTACACAATCTATTTTGAATAACATAAATCATGAACTTAAACGCATTTCAATTCTCTATTATGAAATGTTGAATAGATTTATTCATATGAACTATTTTGTTTATATTTTATTCATTCGACAAGTTACAGACAATGCAAAATCATTCAAGTAAAACTGTCCGTCCGGTTGATTTTAAACAATAATCCGCATTTCATTAAAGCTAAAACTTTAATGTGTTAACAATGAATATCTTTTGATATTCATTAAATTGTAATTTATATTTTAACATATTTATTTTCCAGCATATTCAGCTAAACAGTTTAAATATTGTGCAATATTTCATTTAATTTTCTACAATTATGCGGCTATTAATTTATTAATTTATTTGTATTTGTTTTGGGCGCGTGCCAAATTGTGCATAAATTAGATTTGACAGCATTTGGAAATTTGTTTATTCGATTCCTTCGAGCCCTGCTGAAAAAGCATTATTGTTTTTATAAATTGACAAATATTTTCATTGGCAGTTGTAATTGGTCTATAAATGAAACAATAACAATTGGTCAGCTGCTTTAACCGCAACACGGAAAGCAAATTCCCAAAATGTTATTATATATTTATATGAGAGTATGTTACTCTGTAATTTTGCGCATAATACACATTATGTGAATTCTATATAAATGCCATGAAAAGCCTGAAAAACTAAAGCCACAGGCTAAAAACCACAGTCCAACACGAGAGCTTGAATGCTGCTGACAGCTGGGAAAGCCAAAGGGAGAAAAGGGAGAAATGGGGTTTGAAATAGGGGAAGGAATTGTCCCTCCCCCTTCCATCCCCCATTTGGGCAGGCGTGAACATAAATTTCAGGCTTGAGTGAAGCCCAAACTCAACTTCTGGCTTCTGGATGGAATTCCGGTTGCATGGCAGCTTTGTAATGGCTAAAAGTGCCAAAGTTTATTATTAAATTATGTTGACGAATAAAACTGTAGAAGAAAAATCAATTTCAGTCAGTCCATCTCACTCTCTGTCAACATGTCTCTTTTCGAATGGGTTTTACTCGTATGCACAGTAAGTCAAGCAAGTGCTTTGACAAAATTCAAAATTGGTAAATTTAATTTAACAAACATTCATGCACAATATATATACTTTTATTAAAAAAAAATAATTCTTCTAAAATTTAAAATTTTACTATCATAATATTTTATATCTTTATTAAATATAGTTAAAAAAAAATAATAAATAATTTTCTTTGTTTTTTAGAAGTTAGAAAAAAACATAAAAATAATTTTTTTTAATTTAAAAATTGAATTCTCAAAACAAATATGTAAATTTTATATTCATAAAAATACTTTCTAGACTGACTGTATGTGTGCAATGTGTTTGCTTGTCGTACGAATGAACCTAACTAATCAAATTAACTTTGTTTTTATTTTTAACAAATTTTCAGCAGTCGAAAAATATGCAAAACAAATTCCGAACCCTTCATACAAAATTCCGAGGTCCATAAACGGTTGTCAGGCCAACGCAAATTACCGAATATTCGATGCTGGTAATCGAATATATGTACATATGTATGTAAGTGTATATGCATATCGACTAGGGTGGGAGTAGCTCGCTGGTCGAGCTGTAAATAGCCCAAGCTAACCCTAAAAATCGATCGGTTTTATATGCAACCTAATCTATATTTCAAAATATTTGCAACTAAAATAGCAACAGAAACAATAACAACAGGTTAGAGAGAGCGAAGAGAGAGAGAGCGAGGAAGGAGAGAAAGAGAAAGAGTAAGAGGTGTAGATACAAAGTGTGAACGAGATAGAGATTGCTGTCTTTATAGAATTACTTCTGGCGCAATAAGTTTTCCAGGCGAATGAGCCGTTCATGGAGTCGCTTCCTCCACAGTGTCTGGCATTGTTAACCAGAAGTCCGCACAACAACAACAACAACAAAAATGTCTACAACAACAACAACAATAAATACCGTGCTGGCCATGCGTCACTGTGAATGGATTGGATATCCATTCATTGATTTACCTTTTGCCATGGCCAACTAGCGAACAGCTTCAGGCTCAAAACGGATGGAGCCAGATATAGAGCCAACAATTTGCTCAGCTATTAAAAGCGCTTGTAAGTCAGCTGCACTTGTTGTTGTTGCAGTAGTTGTAGATGTTGTTGTTATACCCTAACCAAAAGTATTATAAATTTGCCACGAAATATGTAGTGCCGTAAAGTAGAAGCAACCCCTAACCCTAGATATAGTTAGTCAAGAGAGAAATATAAGTTCAAATATCTCCTTTTTTTATTTTAAAAAATAAGCAGTTAAATTTAAAAAAAAATATTATAAATTTATTTTGAAACTTGCTCTAAGAAACATAGCTATATTGATAACACTTGGTACTGCAGGCAGTACATATGTCGCATCCGGCCGGGTCGGATCAATAGATCATATAGCTGACATAGGGATGAGTTTCCAAAATGAACTTTTATTATAAGCATTCTTTTTGTTCTTTAAATTATCTCAACTAAACTCACAGAGAGCTAGATTGCTATTGTCCTTTACTCTTTCACCAAAATTGGTTTAAATTGACCCACTGTATCATATAGTTGTCATAGGAACGAAAATTTATATTGTTCTTTGAGATTTCTTAACCAAATTTGTAGATATTAGCTTTTCCTGCCAAATCTGGACGTTTCTCGCCAAACCTAGCCTTTTTATGCTATAACTGTTATTTTTTCACGCCAAATCTGTATAATTTCCCGCCACTTGATTTTTCCGGCCAAATCTGCCTTTATTCCACAACACAACTTGACTTTTTCCTCCAAATCTGGACATGCTTTCGCAAAATCTAGCTTTTTCCGCCAAATCTGTCTTTAGTAAAAAGTCCAATTTCAAGAGTATCAAAACTTCGGCTAAAGATAAGCTTTCCATTTATTGCCATTGCTCAGCTAAGTTGCTAAGTGGCCGTGTGATTGACCACTCGATTGCCGTGCCACAGGGCACAGAGGGGCACAGAGGGGCACAGTGGGGCACAGAGTGGGGCACAGGACAAAGGTGCGGCTGGACCGCATGTTGCGTCTTGTGCAACGTTGATGCTGCTACCAATGTTGATGTTGATGTTGACGTCTTGGCCAACGGCATGACTAATAAATTACAACTGCCACAACACTCCCACTCACTTAAAGTCCAAGAGAATGGCAGAGAGAGTGTGTGTGAGAGGGAGAGAGAGAGAGAGGAAGAAATCTTACTATCGGATGATTAATTACACTTAATTGTAATTTATACGCTACGTCGGATTCATTCTCAATGGGAAACCCAGAAAAAAATCTGCTTGAAGTTTTATTGAAATATAAACCGCTCTTAATTTTTCTTTTATTTTTGCCTAATTGCCTATTAAGCCCAAAGATAGCTTCCTTTTAAATATTTTGCATTAGTCTGGTCACATTGTTAGCTGCTGGTCAGCAATGAGAGGCAAATGGCCAAGAGCACATAAATAAATAAATCATAAATGAAACTGTTGTCTATTTTCTTTTGACTGTTCTGTCATTGCCATTTATTTCCTGTTGCTTCTGTACGTAACCATTAATCAACTTGGCTAATAGCAGCAATGCCTCAAGTTGGCCACTTTGTCTCTTGACCTTTTGACCAAATAGAAAGCATTAGCTTTAAGCCAATTTGCTCAATTCATTCAACATTTGGCAAACTCGTAGAAGTTGTAATGTAAATGCAATGTAATTTGATTCAGCTGTTGCAGATGTTGTGTAAGTAATTGTCAAGTGTCGTAAAAACACATTATATTATTATAAATATTATGAATTTAGCTTAGCTATGTTGTATTACAATTACAAGGTCGCACGTCTAACGGCTTTGCCTGTGCAGTGCTCAGTCAGTCAGTCAGGTCAAAATATATATAAATTATTATCACTTGATATCCTCTCTTCAACATAAATCATTTCAATTGAATGACAGCAAAGCATGTTTGATTACCGTTAATAACAAATTAATTGAGTTTACAGTGCACTTTCTTACTTCTCTCTCTTTATTATTTGCCAATCCATTTTCCAATCTGAAGCGAAAAACTTTAGTGAACTTAGTTTTATTAGTATTGGTCTTGTACTTGGCTTTGGTTTATTTTGGGTCAGCAATAAACCAACCAATAAGCATCATTAAAAAGTTTATCCAACTAGAATTTTCCAATCGAAATTAAATAAATAAGTGCTGAACTGCTTTCTATTGGAAGACAAGAAAAAAATGCAGCAATAAAAGCAATATTGGGAAAATCATAATGTAACTTCATTAAATGGAGTCTCAACTAATCAAAGTTTAATAAATGATTAATTTAATGTATGATAAATATGATTTTGAATTTTAACCGAAGTTTTTCAGACAAAGCTTATCTTATATCCACCATTATTTGTGTCTTGAAAATAAAAAAACCTTATCTTGTCGAAATATAATTTACAGTTTTAAATTATACCCCAAGGATGCAAATAGAAATAGAAAGAGATAAAGAAAGAGAGACACGACTCAATTACATATAATTTTAATTATACCTCTTAACTTTATAGGCTATATCTATAATATATTCCGCGATTTTCTGCTCACTTGAAACTTGAAGCTTTAATAGCTAAACTAAAAGCAAAACTAAGAGTTTAAGTTGGTGTAGAAGTTGCAACTGGAATTGACTGGGAATAAAAATTATACGAGTTTTTCTGGCATTTTATACTCGTAATGTTGGCAACTGTTGGGTTTGGGTTTGGGCCAGTGTTTGGGACTTGGTTTGGGCCTGGCTTTATGACCTGGCCTCTGCAGTCAGCGAGCTGCTGACATAGATTTGGCTTAAATATTTCGCACTACTTTTCATTTAACGATGGCATGCAATGAAAAAAGGATTCCTGAAATGTTTGCTTACCATTCCGTGCCGTACTCTGTGCCGTTCTGTGTCGCACCGTTCTACAATATATTTTCCGATTTTTCTGGCATTTTCTTTTGTTTGTTTAATATGCGCAGCTCTCTTTTTCTTTTTTCTTTTTTTTTGTTCCTTTTTCTTAGCGCTGTTATTGCCGACAAAATTGTTGTTATTGTTGCAGCTTAAATGAAAGCGGGACAGTGTAAACAATGCTTTTCGAGATTTCTCTCTGTGCAGTTCTCACAACACTTTTCACGTACAAAAATTAACAAGTGTGAGTTGCTTTTTTGTTTTCATTGTTGCCACAACACGCAAATAGTTTTTAAATTGGTTTCCAGCCAACGTTTGACTATATGCTAATTTATACGATGCGTATACGTAATACCATGTTGCATTTTGAAAATGAATTGTTAGTATTCGTTTTATCAAGCAGAAGCTAAGAGGAAACTTCTCTTTCTCATATTAATTATATGATTAACATTGTATGAAATTTATGCGAGAAACTTGGTCAATACGAATAGTTAATATTTTCAAATAAAATTGTATGCAGTTTTCCAATTTGTTGAGTATCAACTGAAATGGTCAAGAGTCAAGTTTAAAGCTATTTTTATTGTGGCATTTTTACTAGCCAACGTCGAAATTGCCAATAGAGCTCAGTGCCCGAAAAAAATAAACATTGGCCAGCAGCGCTTGACACGTTTTGCATTCAGTTTGTTCTTTCATTTTCCATTTTCATTTTATATTTCTTTTTTTTTTGGGTAAAGGATGCAACTGCACTCGAAGATAACATGAAATTGTCAAATGTCAAAAATAGTCTGAAATGCTCGACATGTCGAATGTTAAATCAACACTTGGAGCGAAGAAGGTGGTAGAGGGGGGAGAGTAGATAGAGAATAAAGGAGGAAGGAGGGAGTGGAGGGAGTTGACTGATTGTCAGTGATGCCACATCTGAAGCGCAATAGTTTAATGGCCATACAATTGACACGAAAGTTGACACATTTCTGAGCAGAGTTTGCTTTTTCCTTTGCGGCAAAGTTTTAGAGGAAATCCCCCTGAGTCGGGCTTTGTATACACTGAAAAAAAAGACATTTATGATCAAGAATTTGCATTTAACACACCTTTTTTTAAAATACGACAGTTCTGAGACCAAATTACTAATACTAAAAAAAATTCACAGATCAAGTTACTAGTGCTTAAAAAAGTCGCAGTTCTAAATATATGAAGAAAAATCTTAAATTGTTGGGAAAATTTTAAAATGTTATATTTTCTTGTTAAACCAATATTCTCAATAAATACAAGAACATTCCAGAACACTTATTAAAAATGTTCTTAAAATGTTTCTTACTTTAAAAATTGTATGTTCTTGACGCATTTGTTAAGACCCAAATTCTAAGTACTGGGACCAAAATCTGGATTTTAGCAGTGTACGCAATGGAAACAGACAGAGAGACCGAGCTAGAGAGATATAAAAGAAAACGAACTGACAGTCAGACAGTCGGATGAATGCATAGCTGATGCAATGTTGCATTTTTCTATGAAACAAGAGCAGTCTCTGGGTGGAAAACAGCTCCAGATCTGTACCATTAGTGCAAATGTCAATAGGAATGCCGGATACGGGTACGGGATACGGGATACGGAATACGGGTATGGCAATGCGGAATAATGTCGGCTCACGTTTGTCAGTTGAACGAGTTTGTATGTGTGCAGTGCACACGAAACATATCAGAAAACTTTCAATTTTAATTCAAAAACGTACCACATATCCTTAAAGCACACAAACACACAACCACACAAACACACACACACACACACTGTTAAATTCTTTGTACCTTTCTTGACTATTTTGTACCTCAAACAAAATGTAAATAAAAAGTTTATATTTAATGTCTAGAAAAATTGGCTGGAAAACCAAAGAGTGTAGTCAAATTTAAAGCAAACACCAGAGAAATACTACTATTAAATATTAAAATATGATATTAATATACAGAATTATGTATGAATAACTAAATAAGATATATGTAAGTTATATGGCAACTAGATATAAACTGAACTACAACTACAACTAAAGCTCTTTTGTACCTCTTGCTCCCCAATTTCGAATTTATTAAA
Source organism: Drosophila innubila (assembly GCF_004354385.1). Classification (NCBI taxonomy): domain Eukaryota; kingdom Metazoa; phylum Arthropoda; class Insecta; order Diptera; family Drosophilidae; genus Drosophila; species Drosophila innubila. The sequence continues at coordinate 32,066,059 of NW_022995380.1, forward strand.
GAACCCTATGAAAGCGCTAAGTATAACTTAAATAAATTAAATGAAATCAATATTAAAAACTAAACGATGAGGACAGCAAAGAATTTAGTTCTTAAACAAGAACTTCAACAATGCACATGTTAATATTAAGCTACAATTATGCTAAAAGCATTTAATAAATTAATTATAAACTAAGCAAAAGTTAATTAAAATACTGACATATATTGATGCAAATACTCGTATTGAAATGTAGTTGAAAATTGTACTCGTAGTTCATTGTTAATGTCTACTCGTAACTACAATAATATTATGTACATCTATGTAAATGTGTGAGTTCTGTCATTGTATGTGTATTAACATAATTATTATCACAAATACTTAGACTTAGTAGCGTTTAGTTATAAATCGATGTGTATATGTCTAGATCCATAACACGATTATATCCTGTTTTCCATCCAACAATTGGATCACCTCTTTCCCATCCTCTACTTCCACCCTTAATGAATTACTTATAAACATCAATTGTAAATTTCAATCTAATCATTAAGTTGCAAAAAACCGAAGAACACATACTGAGAATTACTTAAATAAATACTGAATATATTAATAAGCAAATTTGAATGTATTTTTGTTATTTACCAAAATGGCAAGTAAGTATAAATTTTAAATCTAATTCTAATACATTTTCCTTCACTTAATCCTTTCTCTAAAATCCCCTAATATTCGCTGTACCCATTCATACACTCGTTTGTTAGACATATTCATGAACATGAGCCTATTCAAATTTATGATTTCCCATTGTGCAACCCGTTCAAATTTCGACTTCATTAAATAATATGTTATGTATTTGCGCACATTCAATTTTATATTCAGATACAAAAAAGAAAAAAAACTACGCAGTCTGTGGTTTCTATAGAGACATCAACAACAAAAATGTACACATAGCGAAAGCCCCAGTATATCTACAAGATTTAACTCTCATGTGTACATTGTATATATTCAAAATAAATGAAAAAATTTTAATATAAAATATTTAATAAATAAGTTTGTACAAAATATCTCTTAAGACTTTAAAAAGTCAAACTAAAAACTTTTCTATTTATATAAAACTTGTTATCACTATATGACTCATTGATCATTGCACAGTCTAAGCTATAAGTCACTCAACGTAGCTCAGACGAGTTAATGATTTTTTCCAGTGTACGCACTTTCATTATGAACCTTGAAGGACAGCAATTTTAATTTCCGCTCTGCGGTCGTCAACATAAAGACGAACGAAACCGAATTTCACTCGTTTTTTTTTCAAATATTTTTCCAACTCATTCAACTCCTCCTCCAATTTCTCATTTTATCCAAAAATTTCTTCTATGCAGATGCCATTTTGGCTAAGATTGCCTTTATGTAGGTAGTTGGCAATTTCAACAGGTAAAACTCCAACAAAAAAACCCCATCTGCTCGGTAATGAACCTGAAAAAAATTCAATAAATATTCAATTTATAGAATTTGGCCGCCTTAAATAAAGAGAGGTTGTCTATTGGTTGGTCTCGACTTTATTTTTTGCATAAATTCCAAAAATCGTCAGCACACAAAAGCTGAAAGCAAATTTTTATACCAACAATGGACTGAATGTACATATGAAAACGAGTACTCATACTCGTATTCGTATTCGTATTCATTCTCTGCAGGCATATGGCAAAAGGCAAATAAAAAGTAGATGAACTTATTTCGTTTTATGTGCCATATGTGGCTGCATTTCCATCCCACATAGCCCCCATTTTTCTTCCACCCGAGTCTGAGGTTTCTACCCGTATTATGCTCTTATTCAGTTTCACAGCCTGCAAAACCAACAACGGCATTGGCATCAAAATAATACGCACAAATAGCCTTCAGGCCATGCCACATTAAAATGAGCAAAAAAATAAAAAAAAAAGCAACGAAACGAAGAAAATTTTAATAAAAAATATTATCCACATGAGCCAAAAAGACGGTCGACAGCTTCAATCCCACGTGAAAACAATCTTCTTTAAGCACAGTTGCGTAAATAGTTAAAGTCAGGGACCATATTAAAAACAAAAATTATAAAATAAAAATTTTGCGTTGATTTTTATATAAAAATTGAAATGATATAAAACTTATTTTGAATTTCTTTTAATTTAGATTTTAAAAACTAATATTATTGAAAAAAAAATATAATAATTAAATATTTCAATATTTATATTTCAATTTTAACAGTTACTATACTTTAATACACCCGTTTTTGGAGTCTTATGATTACAGGGTATTATACGTGGTAAGTAATATCGAAAATTCACCGTTAGTTACCTGCACTGACAGCGTCAGACATGTCGAAACACGAATGAAAGTGCTTTAAAAAAAAGATAGTATTGATAATGTGAGAAATTGGCAGATTGAATGGCCTGGTTATGGGCCAAAGGAAGTTGAATTTGCGTGTGCTTCATTCGCTCGACCTTTAAAATAAATTGATATGTTACATGTTTCTGCGTTTTTGGAAAACTTATTCAACTGATTGGGAAGTGGGAAAGTCAAGGCTACATAGTTAAAAGTTTAATTTATGTGCATTCGCATTTGAATTAATTTTTCAAAGTAATCCGTGACAATTTACCAATCATTGTTTCAGAGTTCTAGAAAAGTTTGATTTTTAGCTATTTCAGATTTATATTAGGAGGTTTTACCAACGTTTTGAGACTCTAGTATTAAGTTATTCCTCACAATGATTTGGCTGTATTCAAATACTTTTAATTGCTATTTTAGATGTTTTCAACCCAAAAAAGATTTCGAATAATCTAGCATACGAGTATAATAAATAAACAATGTTTCAAATACCAACCTTAATATGAAAAAGTTAGGCAAAAGTCAACCTTAAATATTCATGGAAAATTGCACGTCGTTGTCTTTAGTTTATCATAGTCCAAAAAACCAAATTCGGTTTTAGGTACCAACGAATTTCATTTAGTGACAGCTTTAAGCCATGTCAGTTTCAGCATTTTCAGATTTATTGGAGAACCAAGTCAGGCAAGCTGGTAATCGGACTGTCGGATAGTCGGACAGTCGGACAGTCAGACTGTGGTTGCTGTAAATGATTTGCCAGCATATTTCAAACGTATTTAATGGCATTGCTCATTTGTCTACCAGCAGTAACCACAGTACGAGTACTTGTAGCAGATACTGTTTGTGGTTTGCCAAAAACTCACATAGCCACAATCTTGCACTTTGCCAGAGGACTCTATCGACCAACTTTAAAACATTCCTGCTATCTGGTAGTTGTAGTTGTGGTGTGAACTTACATAACACGTGCATTTTTCAAAAATATTTTGAGTAAAGTACACAACTTAATTTCCCCCTCGTCCTTTTTCCCCTGTCTTCTGTGATGATTGAAGTTGAATTGTAATGCTCACAGGGAATAAATCTTCAACTAGTTTGCTTGCTTCGTTCATGTATTTTGTTGTATTGTCTGTTCAAACAGTTTGCTAAGCTCTTTCTATACCACTTGATCTGAAAATAAACAAATGGGGTATCTTAATAAAATACATATAACATACCTAAAGTGAAGACTCAAACAGAAATTACACAAATAGCAGAAGAAATATATTTCTTTGTTTTTTTTTTTAAACACATATCTACAACTTTTCACACGGTATTTTCTATTCTATATTTCGCTACGTAAACCCGTCCAGTTGCTATTCATAAGCTGAACACATGTATTTGTTGTGTACATAGCTTTATTTTATTGCTTGCCTTTTGGCCATTTCAAAAACTCGCTTTTACGTTTTAAGGCCAGACATTAATTTGGCAAAGCAATAAAATTTCCAACTCTAGTAATTACATACATATGTATGGAAAGCCGTAATTAATTTCCCAAAATGTGCTTTAAATCCTAGTTTACATTGAAAAGTCACGTGGCAATAATGCAGTCGGATTATGTTCGGCTTAAGTGGTGGCAAATGTGTTGCCAAGAAGGGTTAAATTATCAAATCTCTGTCTGGTCAGTTTCACAATTAGTGCAACTATTTTCTTAAGCTGATAATAAAACACAAAAATGGGAACCAAACTGAATCTCTCCAAGTTGTGGACAGCATACAAATATTCGTTGTAATAAATTGTTAACTGCTTTTGAAATTTCACATGCGTATATTGCGTATACGTCGTGTGTGCCAAAAGACTGAATGCAGATATTTCTAGAAATAGTCTGTAAATTATTTAAATAATATTATTAATGTATCAGCTCATTATGTATTTAAAATTTATCTTAGTTTTAGTGGAAGAATCATACTGTCTAACATTTGAGAGATTTTTTAAAATAGGAATTCATCCACAAAATTGTAAAAGCTCTCCACTTAATGTTGAAATACTTAATTGCTACTTATAGCTAAGCATATTGCAAAGTTCCTTGGTCAGAAAAGTCTAAATTGTAGATTTAAATCAGTTAAAAAGTTGGCTTTGCTCGACTACCAAAATCTAATTAAAACACAATTTATGCGCATTGGCGGACAGTTGACCAACAAAGGAGTTGAAGAGCCAAGCCAAACGCAACAATGCAAAAATAGGATAAACAATATGTTCCAAATGTGCTAAGCGAAACACTTTGTAAAGTATACACTATGCTACCAACGTAAAGTGGATTTAAATAAAACCCTTAGAGTACTGAATTTAAAAATTCAATCATTTATATAATTTTTTTTTAATATTATAGGTGAAATAAATTATTTTAGGCTACCGAAGAAACATGGAATTTTTTGAGGGATTTTTTGTTGTTTAATTTTTCAAATAATAATGGGAAAAATACGCAAAATTATTAGTCGCTTTACATTATACATTCTTGTAGCAGAGTGATGTTAATTATTATTATAATTGTTGTCCATGTGAGTTTGCAACAGATTGTAGTTTAGACCAGGCCCGTAAGTTATCTATGGCCACAAATTTCAACAACGCGCAAATTTGAAGCCCATTAAATCGGCTTAGTTATTTCCATTATCCATTGTCCCCAGTGTTTGTTTTTTGTTGCATACTTTATGGTAAACTGATTGATGATAGGATATGAGGAGAATCCTTGTTGCACGGTGAGTTTCATTAGTTTAGTTGTTTCGACCGATGTGGCATGAGGCATGTGGCATGTGGCAATGTGGAGTGTTGCAGCTGGCACCTGGAGTCGATAAGCGTCAAATTAATGCGCGAAATTTAATTAAAATTGAACTTAATTTAGATAAGTGCATGAGGTGAAATAATATGCCATACTTAGAGGCTCTAAGCCTTGCCATGAAGCATGTGGCATGTGGCATGTGGGGACTAAGCTGCTTACAACAAGTAAATCTACAGCAGCTGAGATACAAAATTCAACGTGCTGAAATTGTTGCGGGGTTTGGTTTCACATGGTTGAGCTGAGGAGGGACCTCTGGGATTCGCCTAGCCGCCAAGTGCACTAACCCCATATTATTTAAGGACTTCAGACGGACTAACCTAATGAGTAGCCCAGTGAACATTGCAAGTTAACGTACCGCACAATTAAATGCAGACACTATCCTAATTCTCTTGGGTTATTTCGGCTCGCCTGCCACTGAACCTTTAATTGGTGGGGATAAATCATTGCCCTGAAATAAGAATTGAATGAGGCCAAGCTTTAAGCAAAACAAGGGAATGATTAGAAAGCTGAAACCAGTCATCGCAAATAATAATTATTTATAAAATTATTTTTAACACAAATACATTTTCGAATTGGGCAAAGAATTATGATTTTTAAGAATGGCAAGCGTCAACATTAAATATAAATAAAATATTATTATTCGGAAAATAAAAGGGAAAAGGGTTGTTAAAATAGTACCTTTTTGAAATACATTTTTACTGACATGTATATTTGATACACTTAAAAGTTGTCAATAAAATATTTTTTCACATATTTTTTTAGGAGATGGCAAAGCATCTCAAATCATTTATATAACATTTTTACTGACAGACAAAATTCAGTTTATTTACATTTTTATATTCATACTTTTATATTCTTTTATTACCAATTGATTTGGCGAATAGACAAATTATCATTGAATTGCCATCGAAATGTCAGAATTTTTACCCATACCACAGCCTGTTAACTTCCTTTTTGACATAATCGTGACGCGAATACAACTCTTCAAGGATAAAATCGAAGATCCCAAAGATCTGATCGTAAATGTCAAGTTCAACAAGGTGCCCGTTAACATCACCCAGAGTCGCATCAATGTCACGGAATTCAAGGCCGGACGACGCACCGAAATGCGTGAAGATTCCGCCACATTACGTAAGAATCTGGAGGCAAGTGGCATGCCCATTGTGGTGCGATACAAGGGTGCAACTTTGGGGCTGACACAGCTCCGATTTCCCCAGGACTTCATCGATCGCATCGAGGTCGGCATGTCGGACTTGATGCACGCGGAGACATGCAGCATTATACGACGAGAGCAGGAAGTTGGCATTATAGAGCTGCTCGTTGCTCTGGTCATCAAATGCGATGAGCCCGACAATTTTCAGTGAGTACACAGCAACAAATTCAGAGACTCTAGCATTGAGTCAGTCAAAATGTCCCTGATATTTAAATCTCTTACATTGGGTGCGATTTAATTACAATAATATTCCTCAGGGAGGAGAAAGCGAAGTGTCGTAACTTGGGTAAATTTATAAATGCACCGGACGTTATGTTCTTGGTCGGAGAACCACAACCATGTAGAAAACCAAGCCAACCGTGCTTGGACGAACTGGATCCAGATGAGGGCGATGAGCGGCTTCGATTGGATCTAGAGCGTTATAGGAGTCTCAATGAGCGTATTTATGCGCCGCCAGAGGAAATATGCGGCATGGAAGCGTGCTGTGAGCTGAAGAACATGACGGAACAATATGGACACATCATTGACTCGGTCGTTAGACAAATGAGTAAATTACCCTCACCGATGCCAGACGACGAGTGCGTCTTCACCGACTGGAGCGGCAAGGGGACAAGCTTCATGCCCAGGCATGTGGATCGCACGATCCCAGTTCCAGTTGGTGACCTGGAGGTGATGGGCGTCAAGCCCATAAGATTCTGTCCTGTTTGCCTTACTCCCATGTCATATCTGCCGAAATACGCCTCATGTCCGACGTGTTGCATCAAGCCCATGCCACAAATTGACGAGGAATCGGAGGAGAAACTGACAGCTGACCAAATCATTCAACAATATCTCAAGGTGCCAACGAAAGACGTGAATGAGGACTTTTGCCACGATCCCTGTAAGCAGAAAAAAGGAAGTGAAGAGGATAGTGAACAGGCAGATGGAAGAGGCGATGGAAGGAGAGTGAGTGGGGCTAAAGAAAAGCAGGGAAAAGGAGAGGAAAATGAAGAGGAAAACAGAGAGGGAACGGAGCCAATCAAGTGCAAGAAAAACTGCCGTTGCACCTGCACAAAAACCAAACTTTGTGTTCATTGTCGAATTAGGAAACTCTGTGCAGACATTTTCAAGCGAAAAGGCGTTGATAGGAACCCAGAGGAGTGTCCCGTGGTGAAAGCCGTCAATTCCAACGAAGACTTTGCCGTCATAGTCGATGAGGAGGAAGAGGATTGTCGTCCGTATTTGGAGCGTGTCTTTGCCGAGCTGCGAGATCTCTACGATCGCCGGGATGCCGCTCAACAGGAGTTGGATAAACGTTGCACGCAATCCTTGTTGAAGTTCGGCAGCCACAGAAGAATTGATCCCGCGGATCCTAAACAGAAATCTTCCTCATCGAGTCATACGTTGAAGCCAGTTGGAAGTCCTACGTTCCTGCATCGAACTCCGCTGCCGAAGATCGGACATAAAACGTGTCTCAAGCAACACGGCATTGTGTCCAGACGTCATGGCTGGTCCTGGACATCCAGTAAACAGGCTCGCAAGTACGGCTGGCGACCTGGAGCCATTTGTCGCTATGCGGGAGCAATCATGAAGTTCTTTCTACACTACTCTCCAGATCAAAATGCATGCAACACTTGCCGCAAGGTGGAAGAAGAAGAAAGGCAAAGGGAACGTCGCAAGCCAATCCTCAATATTTGCAAGAGGAACGGAGCCATTTTCATAACCCTGAGAGCGGCCAACAATCCCAGTCCCAATATCGAAATGAAGCCCATTGTCTTCAAGATTGTGAAAAGCGATCTGGCTGTGGCACTAAAGAAACTGAAGAGGAAGCTCAAGGATAGTGGTTTCCGGAAGTGCACCTGTCATCAGACCCTCATGATGTGCGTCTGTCGCAAGAACATGGAGAAGAAACAACTGGAGCGTGCTCTCCAGAAAGAGTGTCAACGCCTCGGCTTGCAGAATTGTGTGGATCAATTGATCCTGACAGACACGAGTGACAGCGAAGTGGAATACGACTTTGACATCTCTCCACCCGCAGCGATAGCAAAACCTCTGCTGGCCATAAAACCACGTACTGTAAACATCAGCACTCAGACACGCGGAGGAGGAGTGAAAGAAGAGGAGGAGCTGGAGGAGCAGCCGTGGCATGTGGAGCCAAGGTATCCGGCTAAGCTGAGTCCCTACTGGCGCACCTATGACTGTGCGGCGGGTGATCGCTATACGGGTACTGCTCTGGGGGAGGTTGGTGAGACGGTCTTTGAGGACGGCGTCTTTGGATTTCGAGGCGGTGGACCACATGGCGACTCGGCTACTCCTGGCAGCAGACCCAAGTCAAAGGGCATCTGGGGAGCCAAGCCAGGTGGTCCTATGCGCGGTGGCGGACGTGACGGCTCTGCAGGTGGAGGCGGCGGAAAACGGGCAGGTGGTGCTGGAGCTGGAACAGGAGCTCACTTTGGTCAAGGAGATGGTCCAGTTGGTGGCTTTGGTGGTGGCTTTGGTGGTGGCTTGGGCGACAGGTCATTCCCTGGCGCCAAAAAGGAACCCGGCAGCAAAGTCAAGAGTCGTCAAATTCCAGTGCGAATGCCACAAAGATATTATAAAGCCGTTGCAGCCGTTGAAAAAGCCAAAAAAGATGCAGTCAAACATGAGCTTGAGAAGAAGAAGAAGGGCACTCACCTCATTAAGTATTTGGAGGAAAAAGGTGCCGTACCCAAGCCCTGGGATCCCAATGACGCCAAGGATGACAACAAAACAAAGACCAGTTCAAAGACAAATTCAAAGAGAGATTCAAAGACAAGGACTGGTCCTGTTCTGGGCAAGGATGGACTCACAGACGCCCAGCGCAATCGTCGTGCTCTGCTTCAAATGGCCATACCACCACTGGAGACATTGGCCCGCCTTGGCAAGGGCTTCGATCCGAGCAGAAACCCAGCAGGCTTCGATCCCTGTTCCTATGAATGTTGCTTTTCCTGTTACAACTATTGCTAAGCAATAAGAGAAAAACAAAAAAAACTCCCTTTTAAATATGGACAAGCTCTACACTCTCGAATGTTCCGCCTTAAAAAAATGACGAAAATGGCGTCGAAATTCAGAATATGCTAAATATTTGTAGATGCACTTCGATTAATAAATTTTATCCTATGCTTATATAACTGATACCTGTTTCCTCTTTAAATCAAATATGAATATATTTTTATTTAAAAATGAATATTCAACTATTAATTTCGGGTCGTATTTTAAGTGTTGTTAAATGATTCCCTAATAACAGTTGTTAAAATAAATTTCCTTTATTAAAAATTAGTATCACAGTAGCATTTCCTTTTATGTTGTTTTAAAAACCCATTTTAAGTCAAAAAGCCTATAGAATTTTTAGTATTTTTAATGTAAAGCATTTGTATAGAATATAAAAAAAAAAAACTTTTGTAAAATTTTTAGTTATTGATTTTATATTTCGGTTTCAAAAACAAATTTTCTACTCCTTTATAAAACACTCTTAATGACAATAAAATTAGAAAACCCTTGAGGAAAGTATAGAAATCACTTGATAAGCCTCAAAATGGCGAGCTGTCAGTTTATCTTTGATGTTGTTGTACCGCATTTCGATGCACCCGGGATTAAGATTAAAGATCCAAAAAAACTTGAAGTGGTGGTCCAGTTTAATAATAAACCAATTTCCATAACTTCAAGTCGCATAAATGTGAATGAATTCAAACCCTCCGCTGGCATGGAACTCAATATTGTGCCAAAAAAGCTGCGAAGCACGCTTGAGGAATGTGGCATGCCCCTCACGGTCAAGAATAATGGTAAGGTGGAAGGTGTTGGCCAGATAATCTTTCCCCAAATGGTCATCGCTCGCATAGAGGAAGGCATGACGGACATAATGCATGTGGATTCCTGCACTTTTGAGAAGGATGGCGAAGTCGTGGGTAAACTTGAGATTCTCTGCCGTCTGGTCATTAAATGTCAAGAGCAGCCAAAGTGAGTATAGAAAGACATACGAACTTCAAACTCCCGAGAACTCGATTTTGATAATGATTTAATCAACTCCTTATATCATAATTAGTATAAAACAACACTTTAAATTTGATTCTGAGAGGTTTAATTTTTCTGTAAAAAATCATGTGAAATCGGACAAAAATTTTGGCTTGTAAAGTTGCTAGGTCAAAGGTTGGACCAACTTCAAACTTCTATAACTTTATCAAAACTGAACCGATTTTCAAGCGGAATGGCATTTTGATCATGATTTAGCCTCTACGTTCATTCTGCATTCAAATTTAATTAATTTCGGGTAAAAAATTATTTTTGGTCTTTTTCTGTTGGTTCTGATATCAATGCTAAGGGTCCCCCCTTTGAAATTTGGAAATTTTAAAATTTTAAATCTCAAGTTTTCACTTTTAATCAACTCCTTATATCATAATTAGTATAAAACAACACTTAAAATTTGATTCTGAGAGGTTTCATTTTTCTGTAAAAAATCATGTGAAATCGGACAAAAATTTTGGCTTGTAAAGTTGCTAGGTCAAAGGTTGGACCAACTTCAAACTTATATAACTTTATCAAAACTAAACCGATTTTCAAGCGGAATGGCATTTTGATCATGATTTAGCCTCTACGTTCATTCTGCATTCAAATTTAATTAATTTCGGTAAAAATTATTTTTGGTCTTTTCTGTTGGTTCTGATATCAATGCTAAGGGTCCCCCCTTTGAAATTTTAAAATTTTAAAATTTCAAATCTCAAGTTTTCACTTTTAATCAACTCCTTATATCATAATTAGTATAAAACAACACTTAAAATTTGATTCTGAGAGGTTTCATTTTTCTGTAAAAAATCATGTGAAATCGGACAAAAATTTTGGCTTGTAAAGTTGCTAGGTCAAAGGTTGGACCAACTTCAAACTTCTATAACTTTATCAAAACTAAACCGATTTTCAAGCGGAATGGCATTTTGATCATGATTTAGCCTCTACGTTCATTCTGCATTCAAATTTAATTAATTTCGGGTAAAAAATTATTTTTGGTCTTTTTCTGTTGGTTCTGATATCAATGCTAAGGGTCCCCCCTTTGAAATTTTGAAATTTTAAAATTTTAAATCTCAAGTTTTCACTTTTAATCGACTCCTTACATCGTAATTAGTATAAAACAACACTTGAAATTTGATTGTGAGACCTTTCATTTTTTTGCAAAATATCATGTGAAATCGGACAAAAATTTGTGGAAAATCGAGCCGATCTTCAACATTTCTGCTTTTGCGTTGACTTCTACTTGTAACCTCTGCGGTTTATAAACATTTTTTGTTTTCAGAGAGGAGAGCATATGTAAGCGGAATATGGATAAAAGCATTGCCCAACAGGACATCATGTTTGTCGTCTCCGAGTCCCAGCGATGTCCCAGTCCTTGTGATCCTTGCTTAGACGCTCTGGCACCGGAGGAGGGTGATGAACGCCTCAAGCTGGACATGCAGCGATATCGTAGCTTCACGGATGCACTCAAATCCGACAAAGTTTTCACACACAATCCAGCGGGAAATGCCGCCTGTTGCGAAATAAAAGTAAGTACACAGCAGGGAAATTTCTTACCATTTTCTGACATTTTTCACTGCACAGAAAATGGCACAGGAGTGCGGGGATATTGTTGACTCCATTACCAAGGCAGCTGGTCATCCGAAACCTCTGAAGTCGCCTTGTCGTAAACCTGAAGATCCGGACAGTCCTTGCCTCATCACCGACCAATTCCCCATAGAGGAAAATCCACTCACTTCGCCAAATTTCCCTTGCTTTTCCTACCTGCCAGCTCGCATTGACGACCCGCCTGATTTCTGTAGTCCCAACCTGATACCTGTGCCCATAAGTGACTTGGAGAAGCCAATGATCAAACCCTCACGATTCTGTCCCATTTGCCTGACCAACATGTCATGGATGCCTAAATTTGCCACTTGTCCCACGTGCGGAATTAAACCCATGCCAGTTGTTGAGGAGCGTCACAAGCTGAAGAAACTGACGGCAGATCAAATACTGACTGAGTATCTCGGTAAGCCCAAGGGTGCAGATGAGAATTACTGTGTGGATCCCTGTAACATGCAGCCCGATGATAAGGATGCGGAGGAGGAAACCGCTTGTCGTTGCACCTGCAAATTTGGAAAAGTCTGTGCTCATTGTCGCATTCGAAAGCTGGTCGCGGATATTTTCCAGGCCAGTAAAAACGACCCCATTTGTCCCAAGGCGAAACCGAATTCGTCCGAGGACTTTTGTGTGCTGGAAAACGACACGGTCGAGTGTAGACCTTATTTGGCACGCGTCTTCTCCGAGCTACGGGATTTGTATAACCTCAAGGACACCGTGCAAAAGGAAGACAATGAGAAGCCGGTCAGTCGCCTACCGCCTTCTACAGAGAAGGAAGCTGCTCAATCAAGCCACGCTGAGAAAACAAAGGCAGTGCCTGGGCAGGAGCAGAAGAGAATAATACCCAGAACTCACAAGCCCGTTGAGCGCATACGAAAGAAGTTCGAGATTGGACACAAGTTCTGTGTGAATCATCGGGGACCCGTCGCCCATTATCAGGGCTGGGCGTGGCATCTGAGAGAAGAGGCACACAAGCTCGGCTGGCGACCGGGCTCGGTTCGGAAATCCGTCAAGAAACTAATGAAGCACTTTCTGCACTATACGCCCGAGAACAGTCCATTAAATGTGTGCCGGAAAGAGAGAGAAGCTGAGCTGGAAAGAGAAAGACAGTTGCCCACACTGAATATGTGCAAGAAGAATGGCGAAATCTTTGTAACTCTCCGTGCTCTCAACGATCCCAATGTCCAAATGAAACCAATTGTCTTTAAAATTGTGAAGAGTGATCTCGCTGTGATCGTGAGCAACATTAAGAGAAAGCTGAAGGAGAAGGGCTTTCGGAAGTGTACCTGTCATCAGACCCTCATGATGTGCGTATGTCGCGACAACGAGGAGAAGAAACAACTCGAGAATGCTGTGGCAAAGGAATCTCGGCGTCATGGCATTGAAAATTGTGTGGAGCACTTGGTGCTCACCGATACGAGTGACAGCGAGATGGAGTTTGATTTTGATGTGACGCCTCCAGCGGGCACAGCGGTACCTTCTTCACTGTCGCATCGTAAGGGCCTCGTTAGGAGCCACAGCACACAGACACTGGGAAAGAAGGATCTGAAGGTAACGCCCCGATTTCCCATTCCCCATTATCCCTATTCACGCACCTATGACTGTGCGGCGGGTGATCGCTATACGGGTACTGCCCTGGGCGCACCCGGTGAGACGGTCTTTGAAGACGGCGTCTTCGGATTTAGAGGTGGCGGCCCACATGGTGCATCAGCTGCTCCTGGCGGCAGATCCAAAACCCCGGGCATATGGGGTTCGAGTCCTGGTGGACCAATGCGTGGAGTTGGACGTGTTGGCAACGGAGGCGGAGGCGGAGGTGGAGGAGGTGGTCGAGGCGGTGCCGGTGGCGGTGGCGGAAGAGGAGGAGCTGCAGGTGGAGGAAGTTTCGGAGGTGGCGGAGGTGGACCAGGTGGTGGCTTTGCCGGCTTTGGTGGCAAGTCATTCCCTGGCGCCAAAAGGGAACCCGGCAGCAAAGTCAAGAGTCCTCCGATTCCAGTGCGAATGCCAAAGCGTCATTACAAGGCCGTTGCAGCTGCTGAGAAAGCCAAAAAAGATGCCATTAAGCATGAGCTTGAGAAGAAGAAGAAGGGCACCCACCTTATCAAGTATTTGGAGGAAAAAGGGGCCGTACCCTCACCCTGGGATCCCAATGACCCCAATCCAGCGCCAAAGAAAGAACAGATCAAGCCGCCTGTCGGTCCCGACGGTCTGACCGATGTCCAGCGTAGACGCCGCAATCTGCAGTCGGGGCCAATACCACCACTGGACACCATGCCTCGACTCGGCAGATCTGATGGCGGATGCTACAGTCCGTGTGCAGAACAATGCTGCTATCCGTGTAGCTACTACTGTTGAATTTCTGGCAAAAGTTAAACCCAGGGATCTAATCAGGAATAGCCTTTTAATAATATTTACCCACCATGTATTTATTATCACTTTAATAAATTTAATACACTATTACTTTGTTATTCTATTAATTATTTTATTACTTTTAACTTTAATTATTGATTAAAGTTGATAGAGAGTTCGTTTTATTTCTCTTGGGAGTTATATTTGGGCTAAAGGCGACAGTAAGGCGCACAAGCACTCGAGCGAGATTTCAAAAATATAGATAAGCTGTGCTCTCGCCAGCCAGACACACAAGCAAAATTCTGCAAGAGCATTCTAGAGTCTACATCAAATGGAAACGAATCAACCCTTCCTAATGCCTTCATTATTTTTGCTCCAAGGTATCTTCTTCTCTGAAAATCGAATTTTATACTTCAAATACATTTTTTCATCATAGTAACTTCGTTTAAACAGATCTATTATTCCATATACATTCCACAACTCACAGGGTTCGTTGTACTTTACGAGCAAAATTTGTTTTCTTTTTATAATTTTATAGTTTCATGTGCATTTTTTATTTGCACATTTAAAGTACAACGGAATTACATTTAAAGATTGCAACATATATAAAAGTTTACTTATTTTCTAAGGAATAATTGGAGAACAAGAATGGCAGAGCTGAAATTAGTGTTTGACATATTTTTAAAAAGCTTTGCGTCACCCAAATTAAAAACTGAAGATACCAAAAAGTTGCAAATCGAAGCACAATTCAATAATAAGAATATATCAATAACAGCGAGTCGCATCAATGTCAATGATTTCAATCCCAACGCCAGTACAGACTTTAAGGAGAAAGATAGGAAACTCCGCGAGAATCTGGAAAACTGTGGCATGACCTTCACAGTGAAGTTTAATGGTCGCCTTTTTGGTAACGGACGCGTTAATTTCCCAGATAAATTCATTAATAGCATAAAAGACGGCATGTCAGATCTGATACACGAAGACAAATGCAGCATTGAGGACAAGGACAAGAAGGAAGTTGGTAAACTGGAGTTTAAGTGCCGTTTAATCGTTAAATGCGATGGGTAAGAAAATAAATTTTAATTAAAATAAACCAAATCATAATATTTATATTATTTACTGATCGTTTTAAGCCCCGAAGACAGCGTGTGCCGTCGGAATATGGATGCAAGCATTAATCCCGAGGACATAATGTTTGTCATGGGCGAGTTACAGAAATGTGCTGATCCCTGTGACGCTTGTCGCGATGTCCTGGAGCCAGAGGAAGGCGATGAACGACTTCATTTGGATCTACAACGATATCGCAGTGTTGGAATGACAGCTCCGACTCCCGCGGAGACCCTTCAACATAATCCAGCTTGTAATGCCATCACCTCTGAGCTACAGGTGAGTAAAATCCTTAGCTGTGCATAGATTGCTGAACTACTTTTCTTTACATCGCCACAGAAAATGGCAAAGGAATGCGAGGAGACTATAGACTCGATACTCAGAGGCACTGATCCAACGATGTCACCAATACAGCCAGAGATAGAACAGATCAATGGAGACTCTAAGCAGAAGCCAACCGATATTGATAAGGATGAGGATAACTCAGATGAAATTCCCGGCGTTAAGCCCATAAGATCCTGTCCCATCTGCTTGAATAACATGTCTTGGCTGCCCAAATTCGCCTGCTGTCCCAAATGTGGTGCAAAGCCCATGCCAATTGTCGAGGAACGACTTAAGGATAAGGTGCCAACGGCAGATGAAATTCTAGTGGAATACCTGGGTAAACCACAGCCGACCTTGGAGGAATATTGCCTAGATGCGGAGGAGGTAGAAAAAGAAAAAGAAATAAAAACGGAAAAAGCTCTTCAATGTCGTTGCACCTGTAGGAGGGGTAAATTGTGTGCCCATTGTCGTGTACGTATTGTGTGCAAGGATATCTTTAAAACTGAAAGTGAGTCAAGACGTGGCTCTAAGCGTGAGTCTAGGACTGAGCCCGGTCAAGAGTCTGCGCCTGAGAGTGAGTCTGTCCCACAGTCCCTTGCCACCGAAGACTATACAGAGGAGCTTCCAGATGAGCGTCATACACACTTGGCGCGTGTATTCTCCGAGCTTTGCTTTCTGTACCACATCAAAGTTTCCAATTCCTCCAGCGACATTCAAAAGATATGTGGTCCCAAAAGTAATCGAAAAAGAAATGGTCTCAACGAGAAAAGCGATCAGGTTCCAAAAAAAAAAGTAACGAATGATCAGGAAAAAAAATCCAACTCGGGAGAAACAAATGTTCAGAAGAAAGTATCAAATGCAGGAGATGCTAAGGATGAGAAAAGAAAATCTACAAATGATAAAAAAAGAAAGTCCAACTTAAGAAACTCTAAAGCATCCCCCCGAAATAAAAAGGACAACTCTGGTGAGGAAGAAAAGCCTCCAATTCCCGCTAGACTTGGCTGGGATTGGAGAACAGATCCGGCTAGCAAAAAGGGCTGGCGACCCGGCGCCGTACGCAAGCCCATTAAAAAGTTAATGGACTTCTTTTTACGGGATTTCCCAGAGGAGACTGCAACGAATATAATTAAGAAAACGGAAGCTGAACAAAAGGAAAAGGAACGTAGCAAGCACTCGATGCTAAATGTGTGTAAAAAGAATGGCGAGATTTGCATAACATTCCGATCTGCTGACCCCGCCAATGAGAAGAATCTCATTGTCTACAAGGTACTGAAAAGTGATCAGGCTGCGAGGCTCAGTGAAATGAAGAAAAAGCTGAAAGAGAACGGCTTCCGTAAATGCACCTGTCACAAGTCCGTAATGTTGTGCGTCTGTCGCACAACGACCGAAAAGAAGGAACTTGAGGCGGCTCTGGAAGAGGAGTGTACGGCACGTGGTATACCTGCCTGTCCAGATGAACTGATTCTCACCGACACCAGCGAAAGTGACTTGGAGTATGACTTTGATGTGTCTCCACTTCTGGGGGCACCAAAGCTGCTCCCACAAATGGGACCATGCTCCAAATGGATGAATAAAGACACACAGACAGCGAAGGAGGATCAAAAGCTTAAGCCCAAATATCCGATTGCGCAGAATCCGTATTACAAACCCTTCAATTGTGCGGTACGTTCAATGAAAGCAGCAGCAGTTTCCTACGTTGAGGATAATGATGAGGGAGATAATAATCAAGAAAATGATGGTAATCACAATGGTAATAGCGGTGGAGGTGGAGGTGGTAAGAGAGGTAATCCGGGCCGTGGTAATCCCAGTAATTCGGGCAATAGAAATGGCAATGGTAATAATAATGGAAACAACCATGCAAGAAGCAATAAAAATAGTAATGGAAATAACAATGCACGAGGCAATAATAATAATAATGGAAACAGCAATGTAAGAAATAATGTTAATAATCATGGAAACAACAATCCCAGAGTTAATAATAGTAATAATGGAAACAGCAATATAAGAAATAATGCTAATAATAATGGAAACAACAATCCAAGAAGTAATGTGAATAATAATGCAAACAGCAATGCAAGAAGTAATGTTAATAACAGTGGAAGAAACAACAATCCAAGGGGCAATGTTAACTCTGGAAACAATCCAAGAGGCCATGTTAATAGCTCTGGAAACAGCAATGTAAGAAGTAATGTTAAAAATAATGTAAACAATAATGCAAGAGGCAATGGAAACAGCAATAGAGTAGTTGCTGGCAATAATAATAATGCAAATAACGAGAATGTTTCAATTGCAGTTGCCTTGCCAAAACGTTTACAGAAAGATAAACAAGCAGCTGCCAAAGCTGTCGAAGAAATCAAAAAGAAGCAGCAGGAAGAAAAGAGCAAGGCTTTAAAGAGAAAATTCATGGAAATGGCAAAAGCTCCGCCCATCGATAGGAAAAAGGCGCTACGCGCTCTTCTCAATACGTTGCCTCCTCCAGTTGAGTCTATACCACGAAAAGCCCGAGCCAGTGCTGCATGTGATGATTGTTGTTATGATCCGGTTCCCGATCTATGCTACAATTCTTGCTATACTGAATGCTGTCCGCGTTATTTCTATTGCTGTTGATCGAAATACCCTGTGAAATGTGCATTGGACAACACTTATTAGTAGTGGTTTTTGAACCGACAAAATGTGCGACTCGCTTCAACTTTAGGCAACGATCTTGGCTGATCTGATGTTACTGTGTGTGTCCCCCTAAAAAAACACATTGACTCCTCCGCATGTGGAGAATCTTAACTTGTTAATTTCCAACCCAATTATACATTGCAAGACAATGTGTATGTTTATGTTTAAAAGAAAAGTCGAAATAAATGGAAAATATAAATAAAAGTCTCAAAAAAAATAAATATATTTTTCTAGGGAAAACAAATGCAGAATGAACTTATATACAAAATCTCTCTGCACAACTTGAATTGCTTGAAATCGAAATTTAATTAAACTTATAATCATTTTAATGAAGAAATTAATGACTATACTACCACCCAACAAGAAAGTATGAAAAAAGTATTTAACATTATATTTATACATATTTTTCTCATCATATTTGCTTTTCTTTTTATTAACACAGTATTTCAATTCTCTTTCTTCATTCGAGATCTCAGAATGTTTTAATGTTCCAGTGAAGTTGACTAGCAAAATTTTTCAAAATTGTATTTATCAATTTAAAATTTCTGTGTGCTTCATTTTGTTAACGCACCTTTTTTAAAAACCAATACCAAATTCACTAATAATAAATCACAAATAGTTCAAATCAAATAAAAGATCTATAAAGATGGACAAGAAAAAGCTTTCAATAAATAAAAAGAGTATATTGCGACCAGCGGAAGAAGTGAAATTTAATTACCTTTTTGAAATAATCGTAACCAATTTCGAAACACCCAATTACAATACTCAGGATAAAAATAAAATAAATATCAGTGTACAGTTTAATCGGAAGATCATCGAAATTTCAGGAAATCGCATTAATGTTAGCGAATTTACCCACGGTATGGGTACGGAATTTAAAGTGAATCCAGATAAACTTCGTCAGAATCTTGAGGAATGCGGAATGCCTATTTCAGTTAAATACAATGGTCGATTAATCGGCAATGGGCAACTGTTATTTCCCGAGAGCTTTACAGAGAATATAACGGAAGATATGCCAGAATTAATACACGAAGATAGTTGCAAGTTCGAGAAGAATGGTGAAGTTATAGGTACAATTGATTTTCTGTTTCGTTTAATTATAAAATGTGAAGATAAGCCAAAGTAAGTAGAGATTCTAGGCAGAGTTAATTACCAGGGAGAGTTACTTATCTAAATGTTCCTTGCAGGACGGGTCAGACCGATTGTCGGCTTAATATCGGCAGTTGCATTACTCCTCAGGATATATTGTTTCTCATAAGTGAGTCTCAGCGATGTCCACAGCCCTGTGATCCTTGCATAGATTCCTGGGAGCCAGAGGGAGGAGATGAGCGTCTTAATTTGGATCTGCAACGTTATCCCAGTTTCAATACCAAGACACTGAGTCCTGCGGCAAACCTAAAACATCATCCGGCCTGTGATGCCATCACCCACGAACTAAAGGTAAGTAAAGACCTCAAAGGAGTACTTGAAACTTCTTATATTCCTGTACACAGCAAATGGCCAAGGAATGTGAGGAGACTATGGATGTCATACTCAGGAGCACGGGTCGTCAAAAACCACCCTGTCGAGCTGCGGATGCGCTGAGAGGTCCTTGTGATAGACCCTGCCAATCTCAGGAGGATAAGCCTCAGCTCGGCGTAGCCAGGGCTCCAAGCTTGCCAGCAAACCTCGGACAGGACAAAAAGATGAAGGTGTCGGCTAGTGATAAAAGTAAACCGGATATAAAGCCGACCAGGTTCTGTCCCCTTTGTCTGGCCAACATGTCCTGGCTGCCCAAATTCGCAGCCTGTCCCAAATGCGGCTTAAAGCCATTGCCAGTCGCCGAGGAAATCAAACAACAAAACCGGGTAAAGGCGGAACAAATAATATTAGAATATCTGGGAAAACCTAAGCCGACAGTTGAGGATTATTGTGAATTCCCCTGTGATAAGGTAGTTGAGAAAAAAGAGAGCGAAGATAAAGGACAAGTTTCCGAATGCCGATGCAGCTGCAAGTATGGAAAGATTTGTGCATCCTGTCGAGTAAGAAAGCAATGTGCCGAGTACATTGATAAGGAGCAGATGAGGAGGCCTGAAGCCCACCATGAAGTATCCGAGTCCTCTGAGGATTATTGTATAGTTGATGAAAAGCCTCAGGAGTCGCGTCCATTTCTGTCACGCGTTTTCTCCGAGTTACGCGATATGTATGACATTAAGGACACTGTGCGACCCGGGGAATTTGAGAAGAATTGCGAGCCTCTCAAGAAGAAGCTGCCCAAAATTAAAGAGCAGAAGAAAGACGCGACGGTTGAAAAGGTTAATACAGCAGAGAAAAGAATTAGGATTGAAGACAAGTCTAAAAAGTCGAAAAGATTAATCAGTCCCTTGCATATAAAGTGTACAAGGAAGCAACGAGGAGTATCCCGGCGACATGGTTGGGCCTGGAGCTCTACAAGGGAAGCACGGGTATATGGCTGGAGACCCGGTGCCATTCTGAAGCCCATGAAAAAGGTGATGCAACACTTTCTAGAGTACTCGCCAGAGACAACTCCCTTGGGTATATGTAACAAATTGCTGGAGAAAGAGGAGGAGAAAGAAAGACAGCTGCCCATTCTCAATATGTGTAAAAAGAATGGCGAAATCTTTATAACATTGCGAGCTGTCAACACGGATAATGTGAGAATGAAGCCCATTGTCTTTAAAATTGTGAAAAGTGATCTCGCTGTGATCATGAGCCAGATCAAGAGCAAGTTGAAGGAGAAGGGCTTTCGGAAGTGTATCTGTCATCAGACCCTCATGATGTGCATCTGTCGAGATCCTGAAGAGAAGAAGCAACTTGAAAATGCCCTGCAGAAGGAGTGTAAACGTCATGGCATGGAGAGTTGTGTGGATCAATTGATCCTCACAGATACGAGTGAGAGCGACATGGAATATGACTTTGATGTCACCCCAGAGGCGGGTGTAGCAAAGCCTCAAGTACCACTTCAAAGACCCCAAATGAATCACTTTACACAGACACAGCTGGGAAGAAAGCATCTGAGTGTGGAGCCCAGGTATCCAGTGAAACAGGATTACTTTTATCGCAGCTATGATTGTGCTGCTGGAGATCGTTACACGGGTACGGCATTCGGAAGACCCGCTGAGGTAGTGCTCGAGGACGGTCTCTTTGGCTATAGGCATGGTGGACCACACGGTGAATTTACATATCCTGGCGGCAGACTCAAATCGAAGGTTATTTGGGGCACTCAACCCGGAGGACCAATGCACGGTGGAGGACGCTTCGGTCAGGAAAGCACGCCTGGTGGCAAATCCTTCCCAGGTGCCAACAAGAAACGTAAAAATGTTGAATCTAAGCCCATTCCCGTAAGAATGCCCAAGAGATTCTATATAGCTGCGGAGAAAGCTGCCCAGGCTGCCAAGGCAGCTGCAGAACATGCCAAAAAGAAGAAACCCACCGACATGATGCAGTATATGATGAAAAAGGGCGCCGTTTCAGTTCCATGGAACCCCAAAGCAAATGCGTACTAAGAGATACGTAGATACAGATACAGTGTATAGGTATACGTTACACACTTGCTGTAACTATGTGTATTCGTAGTAGTTTTTTATATTTTATACCAATCATCAGAGTACCATTTGCACTTTTATACTTTAGATAATTTTCAGTCAATTAATTTGTAATCTAAATGAATAAAAAGTGTATTCATATCATAAATGTTTTTAATCGTTGATTCTGAAATAATCTTAAAATAATAATAATTCAGTTTTGTCATCTGCATTCAGCTAAATTGTGTTGATAATAATAATGGTGAACAGATTTGCTTTGACCTGGAATCTTGCGCTGAAAAGTTATCATATCTTATGAAGCATAGATTATAGAATATATGTAGATTATAATATATTTGTTGTAAAACATTTTAAAATTGTGCATTTAAATTATAACGATACGGACTTGTTGTATCGGTTATAATAATAAATATTACTACCTACAACTTTGTCTTTTATGTATAATTTAATATTTAATTCATCAGAGTACCATTTGTATTTATATACTTTCGATCATTTTCAGTTTACAGATTTCAGTCAATTTTTCGTATTTCAGATGAATAAAATCGTTTTCATTTATTTAATAATAGTCTTTTTTAGCGGAAATTTCAAATTCTCGTAATTATTTCTTTCATTTTTGTTTTTGTCTGTTTTGAAATTAATCAAGTGAAATGAGTTGCAACTTTGTGTTTGACATTGTTGTCACTCGGTATGTAATACCCAACATAAAGTTAAGGGATCCGAAAAAACTAACGATTGAGGCGATTCTGAATGATAAATCAGTATTAATTACATCGAGTCGTCACAATGTCACGGAATTCAAACATGATTCTCGCCTGGAGTTCAGCGAAAAGCCAAAGAAACTTCGCGAAAAACTTGCGAAAGTTGGCATGACAGTTGTAGTGCAATATGGCCCAAAATCGGTTTTGGGACAAGGTATTTTGCAATTTCCCCAAACAATGATCGATCGCATTGAAGAGGGCATGACAGATCTGCTGCACTCGGATTCCTGCACAATCCAGAAAGATGACAAAAATATTGGCACTATTGAGTTTCTCTGTCGTCTGGTTGTCAAATGCGATGATCCCTCAGTGTAAGTAGATTACATATATTAAAGACTCAATTAAGAACATCATCTTAAATCAGTCAAGAGAATAAGATATGTCAGTTGAATGTGGACAAAAGCATTAATCCCCAAGACATCATGTTTATTATGGGCGAAACACAACCGTGTCCCAATCCCTGTGAACTTTGTCCCGATGTCTTGGATCCAGAAGATGGCGACGAGCGTCTACAATTGGATTTGCAGCGCTATCAGAGCATGAATACCAACTGGAGTCCAGAAGGAACTCTGATGCCCAATTCTACCGCCAATTCCGCTTGCTTGGAACTAAAGGTGCATACAACTAGACCCTGTACTTCTCAAATACCAAGGGTCTATTAGGTTTGTCAAGTGCAGAACCTGTAAAATATATGTGTTCTTGTTAAGCATTTATGGGCCAGAAATCTATAGATGACAATACTTTTAAAGTATTACCTATTATTTATTTAATTTCCTTCCGTCTGTCCGTCCGTCTGTATCTAGATTTATAAAACTCCAAAGAGCTAGAGCTACAACACTTTTCGAACATACTTTTTAATTGTTACTATCCAGTGCTTAAAAACTTGCAGTCGAAGCCGCAAAATTCGACTTATTTAGACATATTTATTATTTTATACTAATTTGCCGCCCCAGTAAGTATATATGTACATCTTAGAGCTAGAGCTACCAAATATGGTAAAAATGCTTTTATATCAGTATTATTTGCTAACATTTATTAAATTTTAACATACTCCCTTTAGCACCTAAAAATTAAAATAGCTAATATCAAGAATTTTATGAGGTGCCCTGAAAATTCCATTACATTTAGATCAACCATGTTAATACATACAGGGTCACTCACAGTCGGGTTCGCTCGACTGCATGCCTTCTACCAATCCAATCTTATCTTCTTTTTCCTGTCCAGAAAATGGCAAGAGACTGTAGCCAGATTGTGGATTCGATCACCCAAAGTGCTGGGCAGTCGCAACCCTTAAGGTCCTATGACGATCCACCCGAAAATCCTTATATCCGTGCCAGTGCAAGTCCTACAGGCCGTGCAGCTGAAGATACACTTAGTACACCAAATTATACCTGCTTTACGTTCGTGCCGCCACAACCGAAGGAGGACAATCTTGTCTGTCATCCACCTATGATTCCAGTTCCGATAAGTGACATAAACAAACCGGATATTAAGCCGTCTAGGTTCTGTCCCGTTTGCTTGACCAACATGTCCTGGCTGCCTAAATTTGCCGCCTGTCCCAAGTGCGGAATTAAACCGACGCCGATGCTCGAGGAACGTCACAAGGAAAAGAAACTGACAGCGGAGCAAATACTCGTAGACTATCTGGGTAAGCCGCCGGGTGATATTGAAGAATTCTGTCAGTCACCCTGTGACAAGAAAAAGGAAGAAGAGGAGAAGAAAGAAAGGCAAACCGAATGCCGTTGCACTTGCAATTTGGGGAAACTTTGTGCTCATTGTCGCATCCGAAAACTTTGTGCGGACATTTTCCAGGCCGACGAAAATACTTTTTGTCCCACTGTGAAGCAGAAATCTAACGAGGACTTTTGCACAATAGTAGAAAGCAATCAAGAGTGTCGTCCATATTTGTCACGCGTCTTCTCCGAGCTACGCGACATGTACAATATCAAAGAAAACAAACTTGTAGCCGCTCACGATAGAATATGCGGAAAATCAACATCACAAACATCAAAAACTAATCAAAAGGAAGATACAAAAAAGGGGGCACAATCCAAAGTTGAGCAGCAATCAAAGACAAAGCCACCAGCACCCATAGTGGAGAAGAAACCAAGACTTGGCCACAAACATTGTGTGAATGAGAGAAATGCCGTCTCTCGACATCACGGCTGGGACTGGAAATCCAGCGAAGAATTCAGAAAATATGGCTGGCGACCTGGCTACATATTAAAGCCCATCAAGAAACTGATGAGGTTCTTTCTCCAATATCTGCCCGAAGATAATGCTTTCAATGTGTGCCGCAGAGCGGCACAAGAAGAACAGCAAAAAAGAGACAATCTCCAACCGATTCTCAATGTATGCAAGAAGAATGGAGTAATCTTTGTGACTCTGCGATCGGTCAAGGCTCCCAATATGGAAATGCAACCAATTACATTCAAGATTGTGAAAAGCGCTCAAGCGGTGGCTCTCAGGTAGGAATGTTGATATTTTTATATTTTCTTAAATCTATAATATTTCAGAATAAGAAATTTTATGATATTTATTTTTACACATTTTAAGGTTGACTTTAAATTCTTCAGGTTTTCACCTCAAATTATTCGAGTTTCCACAAGATTTAACTGTTTTATTGCAATGTAGTAGTATGAAGTAAAAAATAAGTCGGGAAGGGAAGGAAGTCGAGAATCCGACCATAGAATGAATACCTCTTACTTATTTCAATGTATATAAAAGTACTTCATCGAAACTACAATCTAATAAAAAACTACTGCATACTTTTGGGAGCTTGTATTGAATTAACTATTAATAACTTTGATTAGCTATTACCGTCTTTCTACTTGTCCGATCTTGCTGCGATTAAGTGGGATAATAGATAATATTAATAGATAACGTAAATTGCCATTTAAGTCGACTTATCTTAAGAACTGTGTGTGTGGTGGATTTTTCGCGATTTTAAATTTTTTTTTAATTGTTTCTTTATTATTTCGATAAGCTTTTACAAATATTTTAACTATCTTATTTGGACTACCATAATATTCTGAACAACCCTACTCTCAGGGAGATCAAGAGAAGGCTCAAGGAGAAGGGCTTTTCCAAGTGCACCTGCCACAGGTCGCTGATGATGTGCATCTGCCGCAACTACATGGAGAAGAGGCAACTGGGACAGGCCCTGCAGAAGGAGTGTCATCGTCGGGGAATGGAGAACTGTGTGAATCAATTGGTGCTCACAGACACGAGTGACAGTGAGATGGAGTTTGACTTTGACGTGACGCCGCCAGCTGGTACAGTGAACCCTCCGAAGCTGATAAAGCGACGACAGATGAGTCACGGCACGCAGACTTCGAGGATGGATAAAAAAGTGCCGACAAGATTTCCAAGAGCACGAACTAGTCCCTATTGGCGTACTTACGATTGTGCCGCTGGAGATCGTTACAGGAGCACGGCATTCGGTGCTCCGGGAGAGGCTGTCTTCGAGGATGGCGTCTTCGGCTTTCGAGGCGGCGGTGCTCATGGAGAAGCCGCCTTAGTGGGCGGCAGACCGAAGAGTCAACATATCTGGAGTGCAGCTCCTGGAGTGCCTGTTATTAACGGCGGACGTGATGGAAGTGGAGGACCAGGAGGAAGTGGAGGACGTGCACCAGGTGGACCGGGTGGTCCTCTCGCCAAGTTCTTTTCGGGTGCTAAAGACAGCAATAGCAAAAAAACAGCAGCTCGTCCGATTCCCGTTAAAATGCCAGAACGCTTTCACAAAGCTTACAAAGAAGCTAAAAAAGCTAAGGCGGAAGCTTTGCATCAGGAGGAACTGAAGCGAAAGCAAGGCATTGATATGATGAAGTACCTAAAGCAACAAGCTAAGGAAAAGGGTGGATTGTGGACAACGGGGGGACCAGTCATTGGACCAGATGGACTCACCGATGATCAACGTCGGCGTCGAGCTCTTCGTGAAGTTTCAGCACCTTCAATTGACGACGTGCCACGAAGGGGCAAGGGCTACGATCCTTGTGCTGCACAATGCTACAATCCATGTGCAGAATGGTACAACCCTTTTGGTTACACCTGCTAATTTCTGGAGTCATTATTTATATGAGAAGTTGGAAAGTAAATGTGGGAAGCACTTCTAAATCCAGGATATGAATTCATTAGTGAAAAGGAAGCAGGGAATTCATCAGTGAAAAGCACCGACAGAAATCGAATTCGAAACTAAACAGAAAAACTCAAATCTTTTAACGGAAAACTAAGCAATTGACTTCTCCGCAATACTTATGGAATGTTTTGTCTATCTATTCAAAAATCTAGACTTCGACTATAGCATTAATTTAAAATTCATAATTGCAATCGCGGAAGTTGTCAATTATCAATAGTAAATTATCACTGTCAGTCGAGAACTCAAAAGTATCTTTTTAAAAATTGTTCGTACAATAAAATCTGAAATGAATTTATAAATGAATTATTCAATTTGAATCTATTTTTCAGATTTCGAATGTTTTCTCGATAGTGATAGTTTCTTGTCTCCACTTCTTTGGGGATTTATCTAAATAAATATATTGATCATAAATAATCATCCCACTTTCTTAAAATTCTCGAACATCTGAGTTATGCAAAGGCAAATTAAACTCAAGCATTTGACATTTAAAATTAGTTTTTAGTGCCACGCCCACACAAACATACGCCCTTAAGTTTCAAGTTAGCTACGTTGGTATGGTGACGGCATGGGATTAAATTTTAAGTATAGCAGCTTGTGTGCAAAATTATAACAGCTTTTCATCATATTGCGAGGGTGAATTGATAAATTTGTTTATAAGTAAATAATATTGAGCAAAGCTGTGATATTTAACAATAAATATTAAAATATTCAAATCGCTGCAATAATATTAAGATAAAAATGCTACAAATTATTAATTTTAATAATAATGATTATGAACTTTAAGATGTCTAATACAACAAATTAGTTATAAGGCTTAATTAAGCAAATTATAGTTTTTGTCAAGTAGTAGAAACTTGTTGGGCTCCCCTCGCACTTGTAGATAGGCATAGTTATTGAAATTGTTGTACAATGTGCAGTTAATTAAATTGTGGGCACGCACAGACTGAAACCGATACAGTTGAGGGTTGTCGAAGATGTTCGAGGGGTGGCGAGGGGAGATCCAAGCGCTTATGGCACTTCATAACAATAGATAGCTCCTATTAATAAATCAAAGATAGCTATGTGGCCTGCTTAAGCAGCTTATAAAGTACTTCAACCTTGATTCACAGTCAGTCTCTCAATACATTATCATATTGATAGAGGTACGAGCACATCCAATTTGTTGCTACTATAACTACGATAACTATTTGTGCTAATTATCTCTCCAGATCGAGAGGTCCGTGAAGTTTCTTCAAGCTAAACTCCAAGGTGATTCAAAATTGGACTCACCTGGACCCTTTTAATGAGCTGCAATTTAATATGAAAACAAAAAGAAAAAGGAAACAACGGTATAAAAGGTATCAAAGTTAAACAAACGCAAAATTTTAATTAAACAAATTACGCAAATTACGCAGAAAGCAAAAAGGCAAAATTACCACGAAAAAATGTGAACAATATTTATTTCTGTACGTAGCGCAGAACTGGCAGAGTTCTGCAAATTATTCATGTAAAATTCATGTTAAATTAAATATTAAAAGATTTTCATACAGAAAAATCCTTACAGAGATTGCTATACATAAAGATGGGAATAAAATTTAAATAGAAAATAAAAATAGTAAATTTCTCGATAATATCAAATGGTTTGCAGTGTTTTTCTATTAAGTGTGTCAAGTATTTATCAGGCAGTTGAACTAAAGTGCTTGCTAAGAACAATAACATTTGACATAAAAATAATAATACGGCGCTATATAACAAAAATGTGGAAATGAGTTCTGAACAGCACTGATTGCAGCCAGAAATGGCTATTTAGCATTAAATATAGCTTAAACAATGTTTTACATGTTTTGCTTTAAAAAATCAAATTAAGTATGAATTGAAAATAACTTAGCACACGACACAAGCCTTTAATATGATATTAGGGAACCGACTTGTAAATGTGCATACATGTTAATTCCTCCAAGTGTTATTAAAGTATGAGCCGTAACTCTTTTGCATTATAAATGTGACATAGGTACCTCAATCCCAATCTAAATTCCAATCAAGCAAGAGGTCTTCATTTTAAGGGTCAGAAGGTGCGAAAATTTCATTGAATATTTCATGTTAAAGGCTTTTAAATTTACGTTTTAAAACAAGTGTGCAAACGACGCGTCGCTGGTCAAAACACTTTTTGGTGGGCCATAAATCAACATCAGTGGCCAAAAATTTTGATATGCCTTAGACAAATAAAATATGCTCTATAGACATTATGATAGATTGAGTATCTTAACTAATAATATTATTATTAATTCATTTTAAACTCACATACTTACAAAGCCTTTAACAAAAAAGTGAAAAATTTTTCATCAGAATTAGTTTGAATTTGAAAAAATTTGGGACTTCACAGTTCTGTAAAAAATATAATAAATAGAAAATTGTGAAACATGTCATTAATTATTTAATTGTCATTTTAACATTTGTTATTTTGTATTCGAAGTTTTTTTAATAAAAAATTTTATTGTTTAAAAAAGTCATGAAAAATTCCAATTGCAGTAAACTTTTGTATTAAATAAGTACAAGTAATACAACTAAAATATCTTGTTATTGTCAACCTTAAAAATCACATAATCTCTGCAGTTGTATGTCGAATGGATCAAGAAAATATATACTTTGCATTATTCCCCTTTGAAGTGCAATCCGAGTCGAGTTGAGTCGAGTCGAGTACTGCAAAATAAAGTGAGGCAGCACGTAATGCCACTCTCGGTGGCATTTAATGCCAGTCATGTCAGTGTCCATTCGGTCTGGCAGTTAACATCCGTTTCCGTCGGCACAAACAAAGCTTTTATCAGATTTTCATGTAAAATGCGGTAGACAACAACGCGAAGTGGCAGCGACAACAACAACAACAACAATGATTACGACAGAGCGTCAAGGCGCGTTAAGAGAGTGAATGTTGTGTAAGTGAAGTGAAAGTAAAGTAAAGTAAAGTCGTTTTGGCCAAGACACTTTATCATCATTTGTCAATTAGTTGCCAAAAACTCCGAGGGGAAAAACAACAAGTGTGTGGGTGTATGTGTGTGTGTATGTTGTGTATGTATGTTTGGGGTGTAGCCTAGAGGCAGGTCCATTAGAGCCAGAGTTATTGTTTCATAATTCATAATAATTATGACCGTAGATTTGTAAATGCCTGAAACCTTAGCGTGGTCCAATCATTTTCAAGTTTCACCCAAGTTGCCACCAGAAATACCACCCTCCTCCCGCCCCGCCCCGCCCTCATTCTCCTTCTACACTTTTGCTCATCTTTTGCCCCTCCATTTTTGGATTGTCTAACTCATTTGCAAAAACTTTTGTTCAGCGCTTCTGGCAGTTTTTGCAATTTGAACGCAGCTGCGCGTGTCGTAGTTGCCATTTGGCAGTCTGTCAGTCTGCCAGTCCGACAGTCTTCCACTTGCCAGTTACCAGATTTCAGCATTCAGTTTTAGCTTTGTCAGCTCTCCTTTTCGTTGCCTTAATGCAATACGATAACTGCAACAAGGATAAAAAGGAACAAAAAAAAAATTGAGCAACAGCATCTCGCGAAACTGGCCAACACCTGCTAGTGCCAAATGCCCACCCTCAAAATGCGCATATTGCAGAATTTTTTTGTTATATCAGCTACCACACTGAAAAAAAGGTTCTTAGAATGAGACCAAGATCTTATTAATAAGATTAAAAATTCCCAAGCTTTCAAGACCACACATTATCAAGAATAAATAAAAATAAAACATGGCAAATAGTATATTTAAAACTCTTTGTCCTGACTGACTAACTGGTCATAGTGCTGCCCAAACTGTAACACGTAGGAGGCTAAATTTTCACACCAAATAGCTTAGAAAAGTTCATCGTGACATACACGTAAGACGGCGTTTTATGAAATTTCAAGTGTCAAAAATGGATGAGGGACTTGTCAAAATGTTATATTTTTCTTATTTATCAAATTTTTATTTTTGATATGAAAATAAGTCTTTCTCGCTTGGTATGTATTAAAATATTAATTTTTATAATGTATTTCATTGTCTTAAAAGTCTTATTTTGAGAAAAAAATGTGTAAAATGAATGTTCTTGATCTCAGAAGCTGGTCTAATTTTTCAGTGCAACAAATGCCAAATGGCAAATGGCATTTAAGCGAAAAATTCGTTTCGTTTTGCGGTTGGAAATTAGCCTGGTCTTAATTGAAAATTCGATTGGAGATTTTAACAGGCTGGTCATGCAGCAAATGAAATGCCAAAAAGCCGCGTCGCATGTGGCATGCAATGTTTTGGCCCAATTAATGCAAAAATTGCGCGTGGCGACAACGCTGCGTATGAGCAACAAACAGCCATCAGAATGTAACCAAAGAATTCCCTCTGCATTTGTAGTTGTGTGTGTATTGTATAGATGTATAGGTGAGTGTGTGTGTGTGTGTGTGTGCACAACTATTATGCGGCTACAAAAAGAAAATAACCAACATTTTGTTACCCAAAGCTTTACGATTGCGTTAAAAGCGAAGAGCGAAAACAGAAAATGAAAACAGTTGAAACAAGTTAACACTATAATGCTGAAGGGGTCAGCTTTGAGTTACCCATTAACAAATGCAAGCAAATAAAATATAACAAATTATTCTTTAAATTCTAGGAGGGAAACTGTCAACTGGTTTTAATATTTTACATTGACAGATCAGGTCAGCATTATCTATTTCCATATACATATGTTTGCAGGGTATAGCTACCAAATAAAAAAATTACTGGTATTGATTTGAATACTTTACAACGACCCATCAACTGTTTAGTCAGCATCAATTGTCATATATTTTGCAGGGTATAGGCAAAGTTGCAAGCTGCAAAAATGGGAAAAATAATGGATTTAGGCATTAAAGTGCACAGTTTTGGCCATTTGTACGTTAGTTTTTCAAAGGACTTTGTTAGCCAAGTTAGTTAGGTTTCGGTTTCTGGTCGCACCTTAATTGAATGACGCCAGGTAAGGAACTAGCTACATACTAGTTAGCTAATTTGATAGTTACTTCTGGTCTGCAAAACAGTTGCAGAGTATCAAATTAAATGAACATGGATGCAACACGACGAGGTCCTCGAAAAGATGCTCGACATTTTAAGGAGCAGAGGAATGAAAATGGGAATGAGAATGAAAATGGGAATGGGAATGCAAATGGTGATGGTGATGGTCGAAATGCTGCTGTCAGTGTTGCCATTTAAGGCACATTTATTGCTACAGTTGGCCATTTTTTAATTAAAAATTGTTTAAATTATATAAGCTAGAAATCTAACAATATAACAAATATATCTCTAGCAAATTGTTTAGCTACTGCCATCATTTTTAAATGCCAGATGTAGAAGTTTTTGAATATTTTAAACATTATTTTGAAATACGAAAATTATAAAGATTTGATCGAGAATTTCATCGATATCGCCGAAGTATCATTGTTTCTAAAATGAAATACGTGTATTTACTTACGTATTATATCTGAAGTCCAAAAATTTTAAAGATTTTCAATTTTCTTTTTCTAGCTATTTCTAGCAATGTTTTTTTATGCCCACAATATTGTGGCAACACTGTCTGCTCTCTATGAGCTACGCATGGACGTAAAAAGTGCTGCGAATAAAACTTTTTAATTATGCGTTGTGAATGCAAAGGCATTCCCACTGCGAGTGCGAGTGTTCTGAAGTCGTCCTCGCTCCACTCTCTTCTCTCGCTCACTGGCTCGAGGTCCTGCCGAGGTCCTTTTGACAATCCGCGCCCGGCAAGTATGCAATAAAATATGCATGCAAACGAACGCACGAATTGCTCTATAAGAACATTTCTTTCTCTTTTATTATATGTATTTACATAAAATAGAATCAACCCACCAAATTCCAATTCCTTTTTCACATTTGCCCAATTCGCAACAGTTTTTTATTTGCGCATATGATGAACAACGGATTATTGATGGAAATACGATTATGTATTCCAAGTTCCACAGACGAAATAAATTCATAGAAATAAATAAACTATACATTGAATATCATTTAATATGTATATAAAATTCTTATTTTAGAGACTTTAAAGAAATTTACTAATTTTATAATTTAAAAACTTGTAGAAAAATGTTAATGTTTTTTAAAGTTGAATGTGGAAGAGTCTTTATCCATATGTTAAATAATAAAGAAAGAGCACAAATAAAATTGTAAGCAAAATTTCATACTATCAGTAAAGGATGTATTAGTTTCTCAGTTCTTTTTTTATCTATCTAAATATAATATGTCTAATTCTATTTCTTCGTTTACAATAGTCAAAATCCGTATGCATTATTTTATCAGCAGTTCTTATTACACAACCTAAGAGGTATCTCATAGTCAGAACTCTCAATTACATCAAACCAACATTTTTGTTCTGTCAACGAACACTAAAAAACAATTGGAGATTACAATAGTTTTTCCTACCAAAAACAGAGAGCTTAAAGGCAAATAACAAATGTTATTGTAAACAACAAATCTTTATGAAATTCCAATTTAAATATTATTTTATATGATTTGCTAAACGATTATTAAAGCGATTTTAGTTTAAACGTAATTGCTTTAAGGTCAGACTCGATATTTTAAGGAAGGCTAAAGAGCCACAAGACGATTTCAATTAATTTCAAAACGTTTTTTCTGTTCTTTTGGGTTTGTTTTTTGTTGATTTTGCTGCCGTTTTTTTGCGTTGACCACAAATACAGCAAATGGGAAATATAAAAGTGTCCGCAAAAAAAGGACACAAGTGGGTCAGAGACGAATAGAGAGAGAGAAAGAGAGAGAGAAAGAGAGAGAGAGAGAGAGATATTTACATGGTTGAGCAGCAAATGAAATTCAATTAAACAAAGTTTATTTTTTGCATATCTGAAAGCGAGAAGAAAGACCACAAATTGTGGGGTGACCTTTTTGAAAACTTCCTTCGACTTCCTTTCGACTTATTGTATTGTTGGAAACACACTCAAGTTATTACTTAAATCTTAGACTAACTGGAAATATAATAAACTGCTGCTAAAACTTGCTTACACTTTTGTTAAGAGTCATTGACTGATTTTGAACGCATGTTGTGTCAATGGCCAATAACTTTAAGGACGCTTTGTGGCTAGCACGGTCGCATATCTCATTCTCTCATTCTCTGTCTGTCTTTCGATGTCTTTCGGTATCTCGGCATTCTGACAAATGTTTTTGCTTGCTTGAAAAATATTTGCACTACAGCAACAGCAGCAGAAACAACAGCAAATGTCTCGAAGGATATTTTGAAATGCATATGCCAAAATGCAGCACATTGTCAACTATCTATAAACGTTTGCATACTTTAAGGCAATGGACTGAATAAGAATTAAGTTTGCGATTTGCACACAAATTGGCCATGGTCCAATATATTTCTTGACTCAGCAATCCAATCAGAATATATACCGTTTACTTAAAGTTTATTTAATATTCTTTAAAAATTTTCAAATAAATAAATTTAATTAAAATTTATAATTTGAATAAAAAAGTAGGTCTGACATAGACAGACATACAGATGGATTAATTCATATAGTTTTTAGATATTAGAGCGCAAATTAAAACGACTGCTTAATTGATATTTTGAAATGCTCTAAGAAATGTTTTATAATTCCTACAAAATAAACAAAAAACATTTTTTGTTTTGAAATAATTTATTTTCTACTCATATATAATAAAATAAATTTACAATTATTTGATCATATAAATTTAATTATATTTTCAACTATACTTTGCTTTTTTCTGATATAATTTCTAATTCATCGAAATACTTTTTGGCTATTAAAACTAACTTTGGTCATAATGTGTAAGACAATAACAATTACAAATTCTGTAATTTTGGTTAGGTTATCTCTAAAGTTCATGCTGCTCCACAAGGAAGTCAAAAAAATCTAAAAAAAAAACATCGATACAGATACAAAATTTTATATCACCGTTTCGCCATAGATTTTTATAAGTGATATCTTAAACGACGCGTAATTAATGCAACTATGTTAATAAAATCGAACTGAAAATTTAACTAATTATTTTTTAGTTTTCCTTGAACTTTAAAGTAAAAAAAGATAAGCAAAAAATCATCATTTTCTTAATTCAAAAATTGATAGCTCTTAAACAAACGGCTTAAATTTAAGACTTTATATAAATGAAATAAAGATATATTCATTAGCTTTTTGAAAAAGTAAAGCTTTTGATCGCTTTTGTCATTCTTCGAGTTATGGTGACAAATGTGGGCCCACCTCCAAAAAAAGTAAGAAAAAAAGCCAGATTTTTAAAAAATTCTAAAAAAAAATCTGCCATAGGAAAAAAAATGTTTTCCGTCGATTCTGGCCCCAAGTCTATCCAAAAAAGTGGGTTTCGTTCATTTAATTTTTGGTCGATAATCTTTCATAAACTTAAGCTTAATTCTTTAGTAATTGCTCGTCAAGAAAGCTGATGCCCGCTCGTTAAACAAGTCTTAATTACCTTAAACTACTCATAACTTTGCTGAAAGTCTAAGTGGAAATAAAATACTCAAAAGGAAAACAATAAAAATTTAAATGTGTATATAACTAAAGCAAAAAAGTTTAATGACTGCGGCGAATAACAATAGTTAAAGCCTAATGAGAATGAAAAACTGGCAGTTATTGAACTTTCTGGCTCACGTCATTTTGTTAGTTTTAATGACTTCAGTCTTAAGAGGAACAGCAGCTGAAACCAAAACTGGAACAGGAACAGGAGTTGGAGCAAAAACAGGACTACAATAAATGGCAAAAATCAACAAAGCGGGAAGACAATGAGGCCGAGGCGCCAACAATAACAACTACAAGAATAACAGTAAAAATAAAGTATACCATGATAAGTTATTACACAATAAAAAAGACGAATATAATATACACTTTAAGCTCATATTTAAAATTTCTTTCTGAAAAGTAAATCTAGGAATGAATTAAGAAGATATAGAAACTTCTCTAGTTATATTGATCTATTTTTTGTTGTTAAGGTTATTAATCCGAACCGATCATTGTCAATAAATAAAAGTTATAAAAAAATATTTTGTGTAATACTTGCGACTCTCATTTAAAAGAGTGTTAAAGAACAGATCACATAAATGGTAATCTATTCAAATCGACTCAGTACACAAGTTAATTAAGAAAAATATTTATTTAAATTACAGATTTTTAGGATTATCTTAAGTAGGTTAATTCTTGTCTGTCCTTAAAATTTTTTTAGAATGATCGTAAGCTTTTTAGTTCTTCGCAGCCCTTAAAATTATGCTACACAAATTGGCAGATTGTTCTTAAGTTGTTTAGGTCTTTTCTGCCCTAAGCAGTATGCTGCATACATTTTTAGGATGATCTTAGGTTCTTTGTTGCACTAAAAAGTATGCTACAAAAAGTGTTCTGCAATTACAACTTTTGCAATTGAGCTCGTCAGCTTAATTATTTTGTGGAAGTCGAAGATCAGAACACTTGCGCCCTCTAATCTGTAAATTTGCACAGTCAACTGTCATCTTTTTGCTTGGGGAATTTGTTTCCTCCTCAACCCCATCTTCATTATCTTCATATCATCATCAGCATCTAAAAGGCTGCATCACAATTTTATTAAGTTGAAATCCGCAAAATGAGTTTTTCTACTGGATTTGCATAGATTTAAGTGCAATGAATTTTTGTTTTTGGTCAGCCATAATGATGTGGCTATTGTCGTTGTTTCAAGTTGTTGTTGCTGTTGTTGTTGTTCTTGTCGTTGTTCGTGTTGTCTTGGAACTTAGTTTTTAGTGCTTGTTAAGCCGCTTTGTAGTCTATTTCTGTAGCAGATATATACACTTGAGTTTTAAGTCTTGAAATACCCTGTACTTAGTGAACAAGAAGAAAACAACCAATAAAATTTTTGGAAAACAAGATAACAAAGACAAAAAAAGGAACCTTAGCTAGGAAATTAGAGTTAACAAAAATTATTCAAAATTAAGAAAAATAAAAAATATTTGCATGAAATTATGAAATTATGACTACAATAACAATATTGCACATTTTGTTTTTTCTAATATTTGTCTTCCCAATACTTCTTTTCTAATTTTTATTTCCAACTAATTTTTAACTCCAAATTAAATGTTTCCTAACTATTTTCATTTCTAAATATTTGTCTTCTAAGTAATATTTTTCGACATTTGTATAGGGAATCGAGTTCAGGGCATCGTCCTGTCGTCTACTCTCAAGTATAAACCTAAGCTTGTACTTAATATTTGTATTTGTTTTGGCTTTGGTCAAGATTTGCGACAATTTTGGGGCCAAGAGCATTTTCAATTTTGTTCCTCACCTTCAATTTGGTCGATAAAATGTCGACGATTTGTTGTGGCTGCCATTTCTCTAACCTTCTTCTTATTCTTGGTCCTATTCTTATTTTTTTCTATTCCATGTTTTCTTTCTCCATGCTCAAGTTAACTTTTCTGTCTTTGGTTTTAGTTGAATTTGGGCACAAAACTTTGTGCCACAGAAAAACTCATTTAAAGTTTTAAAGTGTAGTTTTTGTTGAACTGACTGACTGACTGACTGACTGACTGGATTTTTGGGTAGCTGTTGCTGCCTGTTTCATTGGCTTTTGTTGTGTCAGCCGTGGGGATTAGGCCAACACGTGACACACTTTTTATTTTGTTAGTCACCCCGCAGCCTGTAGCTGCCTTGGGCGTATACTCTCTGCAGGCACTGTAGCTGACTGCAGTGATTTCAGCATAAGTTAGAGAATGTAAAAATAAATACTTTCCTTTTTTTGAAATGAAAAAAAAATCATTTAGTAATGGTCACTTTAATATTTTGTTAAAAAAAAAACAATTCTTCATAATAAATTTTTAGAGTTGAAAAAATATTTGATAAAGTTCAAATTACAATTAGAGTTTTTCTGTTAATATAAAGCAATCATAATTTTTTAAGAAAAAATTTAACTCACGGAATATAAATAATTTTAGGAGTTTCTATTTCTGGATTTTCATAATCAATATTTATTTATCTACAGAGTATTCAACTGTCTAACAACTGTCAAATAATAAAATAATAAGTAAAACTTGTTGATGGCTGGCTGGCAGCGTCTATTTGGGCTATTTGGGCTCAAAGCCAAGTTAAAAACGCAACACGTGCCATGCCACGAAATTCGAAATACGGAACTAGTTTTGGGTCTGGGACTAACAATGATCCTAACAAAGTTTGTTTGGGTCTCGCGTTGCATGACAGTCCAAATGGCATTTTGATTGATGTGTGCCACAAAATTGTCGCTTTCAAACAAAAAATAGAAAACAAAAGGACAATTTAATTTTTTTTATTATTGCTAAATTTTTAAAATGGAATGTCTTTAATGCAAGCTTCAAAGATAAAACAGCTTCCTGAATACTTGGAAAAATCTACGAAAATAGCCGAAACCTTTTTATTGTAGCAACTTAAAGTCGAAGTTTTCATTATCTATTGAGTGTTTTTTATGAAAAATACGTCAATTTGCTGTTAACCAGGCAATCAGAAAGTGCCAAATGCAGTCTTTGCCTGCTCCAGCCAATTTTTAAGTCCTTTGGCCACTCAAATCGACAAAGGCGCTGAAAATACTGAACATTTTTTTCACTAAGCCAATCCAAAAAAAAAAAAGCTTTGAAAATGAACTTTTGCTGAATATACGCAATGCGCAGAATCGCAATAAGTGAGTATAAAACGAGAAACAATAGAAAGGGTTCAATAAGAACCGAGAGAAAATATTTAAAAAACTGCTTATAACATGAGAACATGCACACCTGTTGTTGTTATTCCTGCTTCTTATCAGTTGGCGCTTAGAAAACTCCCGCCAAAAAATAACAATAATATTGACATAGAAAATACATTTAAATATGTTGTGGTTACGTTTACATTGTAAATTCACCTTTTGTTATTTATTTATATTTAGATCTCTCTGTTATGAAATAATATAGCTTATAATAATTTAATTGTTAATTTTAAATTCTTATTTAATAGTTTTTTCTCTGTCGACGTCAAAAAATAGATAAATATTTTAAAGCCGATTCCAATATATTTAGTTAAAATTTTCAAAGTCAGAGACAACTAAGTAGTAGACGATAAAGTTATTAAACTTATCAATATAGTCGGACACAAAGTTTCGTTTCATTTCTGTGTATCACGTTAATTTGAATTCAACTCGAAAAATGGAAATTCTAGAAGCCAATCCGCAATATCTCTATGGAAATGGAGCAGTTCCTGTTTCAGTTCCAGCTGCAGCTGCAGCTCCATCGAATTATGGATCCTACGAGCACATGGATTTAGAGGGTCAGTCGAAAAGTTTGACGTTTGACAATCAGAGCATACGCCGTGGATTCATCCGAAAAGTGTATCTGATACTCATGGCCCAATTGCTGGTTACCTTTGCTGTTGTAGCCATGTTTGCTTTCTGCCCAGAGGCGAAGATCTTTGCCAGTCGGAATCCTTGGCTGTTTTGGCTGGCTGTGGCCATAATGCTGTTGACCATGTTGAGCATGTTGTGCTGTGAAAATGTGAGACGAGAGACGCCAACCAATTTCATATTCCTGGGTCTCTTTACAGTCGCGGAATCCTTTTTGCTGGGCATCTCTGCCAGTCGCTATCATGGCCAAGAGGTGCTTCTGGCCATTGGCATTACGGCTGCCATTTGTTTGGCCCTGACGCTGTTTGCTCTGCAGACCAAGTATGATTTTACCACAATGGGCGGCATTCTCATTGCCTGTTTGATGGCACTCTTCATCTTTGGTCTTATGGCCATCTTTGTTGG
This sequence comes from Drosophila innubila, assembly GCF_004354385.1. Taxonomy (NCBI): domain Eukaryota; kingdom Metazoa; phylum Arthropoda; class Insecta; order Diptera; family Drosophilidae; genus Drosophila; species Drosophila innubila. The sequence goes on from NW_022995380.1 coordinate 32,105,626, forward strand.
TGGCAATATGTTGGCTTTAATCTATGCCTCTCTGGGCGCAGTGCTTTTCTCTATCTACCTGATTTACGATACTCAATTGATGATGGGCGGCAATCACAAATATGCCATAAGTCCGGAGGAATATATTTTCGCCACTCTCAATCTCTATTTGGACATTATTAATATCTTTATGGATTTGCTGACTATTTTCGGACTCACTGGGGAGTAAACTTTACTTTTAAGCTTAATCACTTTACACTCGTAAATTTAATTTCTTTGGCAAATAGGCTTATTGTGTTATTGACGCGTTTAATTAGTCGCATTTAGTGATTTACTGATTTACACATAAATGCATAAATCACACAATTCACAATCAAATATGTCAATTATGTTATTAGTTTGCCGGCAATAAAAATGTCAAAGTAATTACAATATTAGCCTAAAGCAACAATATTAATGCTTCTTTGACCTAAAATTTGCCTGGATCCAACCAATCAAGTGGTCTTAGCGACAGCTGCTACTCGGGATTCGAGTCCGGATACGTCTCCAGCTCCAACTTCGTTTTATCCTCGTCACGATTCGAGTTCTCCACGAGGAATTCATTTAATTAACAATTGACAGTCGCTTGACAGTTGACACAACAAACAACACAGAGAACTGACCAAGTGACCGATAGAACGCCGTACCAGTCACCACTGTTGCTTAATTTCTTAATTGTCTCATAAAAGATAGCTAAAAACAGCAAAAACAAAGTTCTGAAAAAATTAAATTTTTTTATAGCTATAAATAAAAGAAAAAAAGAAATACAGGAAGACAAAACAGATTTAAAATATCGTTTTACCAAATCTTTTATAGAAAAAAATGAGTTCAGTCAATCAATCAGTCAATCGGAATTAGTAATCTATTAATTTTTTAAAAAAGGCAGGCAACTTCTTTAAATGTTGAGGCCTTTGCAAATACAAAAGTCCAAAATCTAGCTATTTTATTGCTAAAAACTAAACACTGCCACCCACACCACACCACACCTCACACTGCATTAAAAGTTGTCTTAGCCTGGTCATCAATAAAACTCAGCACGCTCATCTTATCTGCTCACGGTCCATGACGTACGACAACTTTTTGGGTGTCTGCGAACTTTTTATTTGGTGGTTCACTCAACACTGACCTCTGACCCAAACACATTATCTCTCAGAGCATCGCTTTTTTCGTTTTTCTGCGTGTCTTTATAAGTAAAATACGTGTAGTTTTTCTAGCGTTTAAATGCCGCCTGAACTTTCCGACTCCTGTCAACATCCGCACCCACCAATCTCCTCCTCCTCTTCCTCTCCACACACTCCCACACACTGTTGATTCTGCCATCGAATTGTATGCCAGCAATTTGTTATACTTAAATGTGGGTATTTAAAAATGTTGCTATGTCAGTGGTTTGACAAACATTAAATTTTCTAACTTTGTCAATAGTAACCCGATTTTCAATCGGAATAACATTTTGACCATTATTATAAAATTCATTCCAATAATGTTTTCCCTCTATATCTTGGTTTTGACATCAATGACATAGGTTCCCCTTTGGAATTTTAAAAATTGTAAATATCAAGCTTTCACTAATATCACAATTAAAACAACAATCTAAAGTTGATTCTGAGATATTTCATTTTCCTGTAAAAAAACATGGAAAATTTGACAAAAATTTTGGCTCGTAAAGTTGCTAGGTCCAACTTTTAACTTCCATAACTTTATCAAAACTAAACCGATTTTCAAACGGAATGGCATTTTGATCATGATTTAGCCTCTATGTTCATTCTGCATTCAAATTTAATTAATTTCGGGTAAAAAATTATTTTTGGTCTTTTCTGTTGGTTCTGATATCAATGCTAAGGGTCCCCCCTTTGAAATTTTGAAATTTTAAAATTTTAAATCTCAAGTTATCACTTTAAATCAACTTCTGATATCATAACTAGTATAAAACAAGACTTTAAATTTGATTCTGAGAGGTTTCATTTTTTTGTAAAAAATCATGTGAAGTCAGACAAAAATTTTGACTTGTAAAGTTGCTAGGTCAAGGGTTGAACCAACTTTAAACTTCCATAACTTTATCAAAACTGAACCGTTTTTCAAACGGTTCATTTTGATCATGGCTTAGCCTCTTCGTTCATTCTGCATTCAAATTTAACAAGAAAAATACAAAAAAAAAAAACTTCCTTAGGATAATTTTGGCAATAGCTTACCTGAGTTTTACTTAAGTAATTAACAGATATTTTGGCATAAAATGTATAGCAATTAAGGTAAAATTAAAAAGTTCTCATAGTTGATATTACTCAGTAAATGTAACTGATCTATGAAAAATCGGGGCTTATATTGTTATGTTATAAAGGCCAAGGATGCACTCAACTTTGTTGTGCCACTTGACTGCAGTAAAATCACATGCTATGTCATGACAACAACAACAGCCACAACAATGACAACAACAACAACCACAACAATACATAACTACAAATAGTTCTGGTTGAACATTCGGAATTTGCCCGCGTTGCGAAAGTTAAACACTAAAAAAAGAAGGACTCGAAAAAAGATTACGTTATGACATTGTTAGCATTGCTTTTGACCAGCGCAAAAAACAACAACAAAGCAAGAGAGTATAAAAAAATATAAGTACAAATATTTTTTTCATGTATGTATTTTTGCAAACACTGCATAAAAATGTGTTTCACAGTTTGTGGGCGGAAAAAAACAGAGTGGAAAAAACAAATGTTACATATGTCGCAACAGTTGTGTTTGAAACGCCGGCGGAAAAATGGGATTGTCCTTTTTTCTAGGATTATTGTTAATGACTTTTTGCGTCCATTTGCTATGCTGAAAGTGTAATTAGAAGATTATTAAAATACGGCTAGTCATATTAAGGCTGACAGGGAAGACTAGAATATACAGAAACTAAAATGGAGATTTCAAGTAAAAAAAATTATAAGCAGAATGGGGTTCTTGAAGCACAAAAAGAAAGAGATACAAAAGTAAATTTAAAGCATGAAACGTGAAAAGAGAATTCATTTTCTTTAAGTCAATATACTATTAAAATAAATATATTTTCCAACTCAAAAGGAACTCAATTTCAAAAGGATTGCCTCATATAGTTGTTATAGAAATCAAATTAACTTTTCTCAGTAAAACTTTTGCAAAATTGGAATTGAGAACAGAGTATTTATTAATCAATTAAGCGCAATCTGTCAAAATATTTTCATTAGTGCTCAGAAATATTTCACTTCAAATATGTCTGTTTCAATTTGGGACTCAACTATTTTGCAAAAAGAGAGATATTTGGACGTGTTTGTTGAATTGTTGATTTTTCCATCAAATTGCTTTATATCCGTAGCATCTGCTCTCTCTCATTCTCTGTCTCCCTCTCTCTTGGTCAACTAAACTGTAAACATTTGCAAGCAACACGTTTACCCGTTTCCGGGTTTGTTTATCAAGTAAAGATGCAGCTGCTAAAAAAAAGTGTTAAGCCAAAAAAAAAAAAAAAATATCAAGCGATATAAAAATTTGTGTGAGCCAAAAACACAGAAACAGCTGCAAAAAGTGTGCAACAAAATAACAGAAAAACTATAGAAAAACGTGTAGAAAGCCAGAGAACGATTGCAAAAAATTGCTTTGGTTGAGGCAAACAAATTTGCAATCAAAGTTGAGATATTTTGTTTTCTATTTTTTTTTTTTTGACAAAGCCTGCAAAACTTTCGACATTTTCCTTTACGCCAGCAAATGGAAATTCAAAATTGTTGCAAAAATCAATCACAAGCTAAGTTAGAAAACAGTTGAGAACTTGACTTTAACTGTTGGCTAATTGCAGCGCGAACTCTAGACGATAAATCCTTCTAAGGTACCTCAAACGAATTCCGAAAATCGGGATTCTTAAAAATAGGATTTCCAAATAGTAGTTAATAAAAATTACGAAGACACATTTGGAAAGATAAAAAATAAGAAAAAGACAAAATAATGAAAGAATCCCGCTATTTTCAATAAAATGTTTTTGATCTTGACTTTTTCTAATTTTCTTGGTACCAATTTTTTTCCTAATAAAGATAATCATTATTTGGGCTATCCTAATTTTTATCTTTCCAATATTTCGAATTTTTAATTTCTACTAATAGAATTGCTTATTTTGATTTATAAATTGTTTCCTTATTATGTTTTTTTGTTTTTAAATTCAAAATTTTCGTATTCTGCCTAATATTTTTCGACATTTGTATAGGGAATCCTAGACAGTAACCCCTTCTCCGATTTTTCCTATTTTGTAAAATCCTGTTAATGTATTTGTGGATTTGTCGCATTTCAAATTTCAATTGCTTTACGTATTTTATTTTTCGGACGTAAGCTGCTTAAATGTTGGCTTGATCCGCGGGGATAACAACAGCAAGAAACATTTGACAATTTTGAGTTGGCTAAGGACAGGAACATTAAGTGGACATGAACAGAAACAGGAACATGAACCGGGACTGGGAAACGTGATGCGCATGAGAAGCATATTTAAAATCAAAATCCAATGCCAGACTGACAACTGACAAACAGGCAGAAAGGGAACCAAGTCCTTGTTTGAATGTGCCTGTGAAGCGTGGACAATTTAACAGACTTATTTATTTATGAAAGCCAAATGCATTTGAGCTGCTCGACAATAGACCAAGTCCATAGTAGTCCGCATTTTGTGGCCAACATCAAATTGAAAATGCCAGCAAAGCCAATTTTATAGGCACGTGTAACTTGGCAATTGGTGAAGAAGGGAATTAGGAACATTACGTGAATGTTCGAGGCCGAATATTGCAGTTTGTTAACTAAATAAATAAATAATAAACAAATTACGAGCATGTCTTGATTTATCAATTCACTTGATTGACTTGCTTTCACCGCATTTTCTCACTTGAAATGTGTTGGAAGTTAATCATTATTTTAAATTATTGACAGAGAAATTTGTTTAAGTGAGCTCTGATAAAAAATTTAATAAAATTTGTTAATGTCATATATTTTTTAACTTTCAATTTCAAAAATTTATGTGTTTTGTTACAATAAAATTTGTATTAAAAAAAATATAATAATAATATATTCTCATTACTCTTAAGTAAAATTACTATAACCCTAAAAATTTGTAAAGTTAAACTTTCGAAATTTTTTTCCATATGAATATCAACTTGATAATGTGTCTTTGTTACAAGATACATTTTGTCCAAAAATAAAAAAAAAATAAAAATAATATATAATAATTTTCTTAGTCTTAAGTACTATACTTAAATTTTAAATAGGTACTTCTTGCATTTTTTTTTTTATCAGTTTTAGTTTATTTAAGATCAACTGTATGCTTGAAATTTGACTGAACTAAATTTCTCTTAACAACTTCGAGCTTATAACCTATTAATTTTTAATTAGATATGTAAAATAGGTGTGCATAAAAATAGCTTACAACTTTGATTTACTATGCCAGACACGCCCAACGGACACGCCCCCACGTCCATGTTCAGGATTTTAATGAGTTCAACACTAAGCCCCAAACCACCCATGGACTCGTATGCAGAGTATACACTGCACAGAAGGGTGCATCGATTTTTTTCCACAAATTATGGAAAACCAAATGTTTAATCTACGGTCGATTCTAAGATGTTTTTTATTAAGAAACCAAATTTGGGTTAAAATTTTTTGTGAAAAAAATCGATACACCCTACTGTACAGGTAGCCTGTACTCGCAATGGCAGGTTAATAACCGACATGGCACGAAAATTAATTGCAAAACATTTAGCCCAAGTTTGTGCTGAAGCAAGTGGCAAGAGAAAGTGGCTTATCTCAAGTGGCATGTGGCAAGTGGCAAGCTCTAGTAAAAGCTGCAGGAAGCATAAAGTCAGGCTGTCTGCCAGCCATTCAAGTTATGCGGCAACGATGTTGCTTCACTGCCCAATGGTCGAAATTAGTGATGTAAAAATACAGCGAAAAATCGACAAGTCGATATTAAAGATAGCGTTTTTCAACAAGTTTAACTCGATTTTTTTTTGTCGATCAATTCAGTTAAATTAATCGATTTTGATCAAAATCGGCAACTTGTAAGATCTATATTTAATTTTAAATATTACCAGCTTAGCTTTAAATATCGAAATATCGATTCAATTTGTTGACCTCAATATCGACAACTCCATTATTTTTATGTCGATTTTTACATTTCGATTTATAACTCGATTCACAGTCTGTATTCACATCCCAATTTGTGTCTGACTTCATCTAATGTGGAATAACTGAAAGTTTTAAATTGAAATTGAAATATCAACCGAGTCTAAGACTTAACATTTAATTAGGCTGATAACTGGTCTTAAATAGTTTTAAAAAGATTTCTTTGTCCCACAACAAATTGTGGTTATGTTTAAGTCCTTTGCCCAAGATGAACCACAATACAAAAGTCAGCTTTAATTTGCCTTGGCAACAGACAGCAAACAATGAGGAAGACAGCCAGATGAAATAGAGGTGGAGTGTAAGGGAGAGGGAGAGAAGGGGAGATAGAAGGGAACCCGCCAACTTAAGAGTGGTGCACGCAAAATAACTTAAAAGCCGCAAAGTGGCTGGTAAAAACTATTTAAGTTTATGCGATAAGGACAATAAAAGCACAGCAACAGGGAGGTACTTTCCCCTTACCCCCCTCACAATCTCTCTCCTTGCTCCTCTCTGAGTTATGCCACGTTTCCCCTTTCCACCGACAAACGTTCTTCTCTAACAGAAAGTGCTGCATACTTATAGGCAACCGCAATATTATCATTGTGTGTGCGTGTGCGACTATGCGAGTGTGTGTGAGAGTATGCCATGTACGTGTATGTGTTTGTGTGTGCAGTTATGTAATTATGGTAATTAAAAACACACCGCACTTGACATGTATTCTTCCATCTTGTATTTTATAGTTAAAAGCCCCTTTTCGGCATTAAATTCCTTACAACAGCTTGCTGAGCTTATTATTTAATTTTATTAAGTTAAATAAGCACGTACGACCTCATGGAGTATAAGATAATTAAATATATGCTTATTTACCTAATGTGAATTCTTAAAAAAACCCACAAAAATAAATATTTCATTTTTTTTGGCTATGAAAATTAATTCCATTTTGCATTAATTTCAAAATAAGTTTGGCATTTGTTCGTTAAATGATTTGATATTGTATACATATTTAGTTTAGTTTATAAATATTTAAATTCTAATAAATTTATTTTAAACTTCTAGTAAAAGAAATTTCATATGTTCAGGGATTTTTGTTAAGAGAAAGTTTTCTTTTAAAAAATTAAAACTAATTATAGAAAGAACTTTTTAATAGATTTTTCTTCAGTGTACACACTTTTATAAAACTTTTTTCTTACATTTTATCTCTTTTAATCAATCCCAATAAAGAGTATTTGAGCTTCGGCATGTCAAATATATCTTAAATTTTTTCTCACACACTTACAAAATATTATAGTCTCATACTTAAAATGCAAAGTCGCAAAAATGTTCAGACATAAATTGCATACATTTTGCGGCTTCTTTTTGCAATTAAAAATTCAAATGAGCTGGAAAAACTGTTGCTCCCAGGAAAGAACAAGTGTAACTAAATGGATTATATAAAAAAAGATTTTCATAAGAGATTTAAAGTACCCTTTATTAAAAGGTATTTATCAAAGCAAACGTTAATCAGAAATCAATAAAAAGCATTTATTTAATTAGAAAAGTAAACTAAACGGCATAAATACCTGCCTCAATAGAATTATTTGTAAAGCTCGAGCTACGCAATCGGCATACAAATTTGTTAACTCGAAGGCGAGACAAATAAACCGCAATGTGCCACAGATGCCAGTCACAGTCAGACCAATAAGTATTCACCTTTCACACGATTCCCCAAACGCATACGAATGAGCTCATTAAATGTGTCTGCTTCTTTATTGCAAAGAACCAAAAAATCGAACTTAAAATTAAAAACACAGTTCAAACATCGAGTCAAGGACATTAATCTCTGTAGCTGCCAAGTGCATTAATTAAATATTCGATGTGAGTTTCTTATTGTGAAAAATATTTGCACATTTGAAGCAATAAAATGGAACTTAAAATAAATATTTTTTCTATTTTTTTTTTTTGCTTCTAAATATTGTTTAAAAGCATGCATCAGGACATTGCTATTAGCTTATTATTAAATATTGCGTCAAATCCTTTGCAAGATTACAGCAACATTGTGTTGTACTGCAGTACGTATGATAAATGTAATTAATTAAGATGTACTTTAACATGTAAATATAACATATGTAGCATATATAGCATATATTGTAACACCTACCCACTTATATTATATAACACGACATCCACTTATGTATTTCTACACACATTCTCTGATCATGATATATGATATCAAAAAGAATTGCGGGCCAGTGCTCTCGCGAACCTAATGTAAACATAAACATCCGCTAGCTCACTAAGGGTAATTTTTGTCGAATCGGCACACGTCCAAGATGTTGCTTAGCATCCCAAGCGTTCGTCATATTAAGAGAGCGATCAGTAAGATCTCTGTATACTTAAGAGCAGACTCCGTCTTCAAGATACCACAACCGAGGTTTGCTAAGCGTCGCCAACACACTTTATGATTAGTCTAGATTTATTCTCTTACTCGAGTGTTCGCCTTTTCCGTGTTATAAATAAAGTATATTTTTATTTTTTAAGCCAAACGGGTTGGACATTGTTTCTATATATCTATAATATCATATAATAATAATATATAATAATCTAATTTTAAAAAAAAATTATTTATATTTCTGCCGCGTTCAATAAATGTTTTACAATCTAACTAAACGAATCAGATTCTTTCCAAACTGGCTCGATTTTTTTACCGAAAAAATGAGTGAATCTCTAAAAAGAAGGTGTTCTAAATTTATTAACTTTTTTCAAATATTTTTAAAATTTTATCAAGAATCAAAAAATATTTCATATTTTTTTACCGCCATCTGTTGTTACATTTACGCAAAGGTAGTGTTTCTTTCGTAAGCCGACGAAAGATGGCGTTCATATTTTGTTTTTTTTTTAATTAATTGCATAAAATAAAACTCATCTTACTGCTAACCGCTCACCTCTTTAGCCCTATCTAATTTAAAAAGAAAATTTAGAAGCTGATGCAATTTAAATATCAGCTTGAGTTTTAAATGATTAAAATTCGAATTGAACCGCCCCATATTTTTAAAATCGATATATCGATAAATATGCTTAGCAATTTTAACCGCTTATCGTTCACTGTGAATCTCAGATAAACCATGTGAAACATCTGAAACAAATTAAATTTAAAAAAAAAAAGACAAAATTCTTAAAAGTTCTAGTTTTAAATTTAAAATTATTTTTAGGAATGGTACATTTTTTCAATGTACTTTTTCGGAAACTTACATATTTTTTTACGAACAAAATCGAGCCAGATCGAAAATTTTTAATATGTGGCAGCCTTTGGTTACTTGTTGTAAAAAACAGCTGATTCGGGTTTAGTTGAATTGTGAAATATTTATTGAACGCAACAGATAAATAAATTATAGTTTTAAACTTAATCAGTTGAATTTAATAAAAATACTAAAATGGCACTGCCAGCAACAAAAGCAACAACGGCGACAACAACACACGCAGTTATTCAAGCAATCGAGAGTTATATACAAAATCAAAATTTATTGGGCGAAATTGCCGAACTGGATGAATTGTTGTACGACGTGATTGATTTGCACAAGGACAACGAATTGGCACTAAAACGTGTGCTGCAGTGCATTCACAATTTGCTGCAGACCAACAACAAATATAATGTGAAATTCGGTGCAAAAGTGTTTCACAAACTCATTGCGGTTGTTATTGCCGGTGACAACAATAGCAATGGGCAGCATGTTGATAGCAACAAGTGCAGTCGGCAACTTGTTGCCAGCGTGCTCATTTGTGTGCAACTCTATGGCCGCAAATTCCCGCGCATTGATGGCAAATTCCTAATCCGGCAACTCTGGTCGCTTTGCCTCAACAGTGAGCGACAACCGCATGCTGCCCAAATTCTGGTGCACCTGTTCGATGACTTTGTCAACAATCTGGGTGAGGAGTGCATTTGCTCCTCCGAACTGCACCTGGTCATCAAGAGTCTGCTGCAATCAGAGACCCGAGAATACCGAAAATCGGCATATTTTCTAATGCGCAAACTCGCCGACATCATGCAACATAAAGAGAGAGAAACAAAGCTATTGGATACTCTAAAATGCAGTGAACCGCAGTGGACTGCTTATGTGACCATCCTGGAGAATCTGGAGGAGCAACAATCGCATCTGGTTCTTCCCACACTTCAAACTTTACTGCCCCGCGTTGTAGCGGGAAATCGGATGCCGGATAAGGATCACCAGGATGGGTACCTTATACAAACTCTGACATTTTTTAAGGAATTACAAAAAAATAAGAGAAGAGTCTTCCAAATTTTTGTTATCTAATAATAACAGTATTCCTAATTTTCGTTCCTAGTACATTTTTTTTCCTAATTTTTATCTTCTCAATTTTTTTTCATAATTTTTATTCTTTCAAATTTATGTTTTTCTTAATTTATGTTTTTGCAATTTTCAGTTTCTAATAACAGTATTCTCAATTTTGGTTTCCTAATTCCGTTTTTCTGAATTTTCCTTCCGAACTCTATGAAATATTTTTTGACATTCGTAATAGGGAATCGAAAGATAACTGGATTTCATGGCTACGTATTTTATACGTCCGTCTGCTGCAGGACAACAATATATTGGTGCTCCGGTGGACACTCACATATTTTCTAAACAACTTTGATGTGACCAAATTGCGTAAGGCGAATCTTCTGACCGAGTTTCTGGCAGCCACAAACAGAACACAACTCTACAATGTCGAAGGATATTTTCTGCCATCACTGGAAAAGGAGAAGTTTATGGCATCCACCGAGGACACGGAGATGTTTTTAGAAGCACTGGTAACAGTTCATTGGCACTCAGCTCCATTGGTATTTTGGTTACGCAACGTAAGGCTTGTTGCCTTATACATACTTATCAGCAAAAATCTGCTCCTGAAACTGAGCTCACAGGTTCGCACCCTTAAAAATAGAAAGTTACGAAAAATCGCCATCGATCTTGTTTTTGAAATCTTTAAGGTAAGTTGTCTTTCAATTTTTAAGTGAACTTTTTATGTTTTATGAAAACAATTACTTGAATAATCTATCTTAAATGATTTTTATCTTCTGTTGCAGGCAACAATCGAGAGTTTGACACTGGGCGAATACTTAGTTTTCATTGAGACACTTTTTAATATCAGCGATGATTATCTCCATATGGATCTGGTGAAATCAAAACTTCAGAATTGCAAGATAGAAGGGAAAAATTTTGTTCCCTTAAACAAGCGTTGCTACGACATTTTTACAAATAATTATCGGATTGAAGATTGTATATGGGTCTATTTCTCATGGATTTTTCATGATATATTTTATATATTAAAACAATTTCCAACGAAACTTCATGGATGGTGGCGTTTTCATCCATTACTTTCTTTAATTCGCGCAGAGCCTAGTAATACTATAGAAAGAGATTTAAGTCTGGACTTCTATAGCACTTATTACAATGTGAATACAGAGATTTTTAAAAAAAGTAACCTTTGCGAAGTTCAAAAGCATATGATTCAACAACTGAAGTGTCAAACGAAAGAGGAGAAGATCTTTGTGAGGGATCATTGTACAGATTGGTTTTACAGGGCTAACCTGCAACGATGGAGTCAAATTCAGACGCATTTAAAACCCCTTAATCTTGTGGAACGTGGCACAATTTTTACGTTTCGACATTTGGCACAACTATTAGGCAAAAGTGACACTCGAATCGAAGATAATGATAATGTACTTAAAGCTTTTAAGGATCGGCTGCAGAAACATCAAACGTGTGAAGAAGCGTAAGTTCGAAATTTGTTTATTAATGACACTTAATTTAACTAGGAATCTTAAATTTACAGTGTTATGGGGATTGTAAATTACGCAAAGAAGCATCTGAGTGATATTGAAGCTGAGAAATTATGTGTGGATTTGCTTGAAAACCGTAAAAGTTCGATAACACAGATAATTTTATTCGCTGCGAAAACATTAAGTATATCCTATATTGTGGAGAGAATTCTCGATGGGGATACCAGCACTGGAGATGCACGGTTAGTACTTATCTTATATCTGATATTTTTGATATCCAATATCTAATTTAAAACTAGTCGGAATGGCTATAGTCGAGATACCGACCATAGGATACCCGTTACTTGTTCCAATATACATAAAAGTACTTTAAAAAAATTACTTGAAATGCTTTGAAAACAATAATTCGCCATTACTGCCGTTCTACTGGTCCCCGATCTTGCTTTATTTCTTTTTTTTTTTTTGGAATTTTTGATTTTGTAATTCTTACAAAAATATGCCTACTACTTGCAGCATTGAGGACGCCTACAAAGAGAGTTTAGACACCCTTGCACACAATGACTTAAATCTACGAGATAAATTTATCGAGTCAATCCAGAAACAGTCAAAGAAAAGAAGAAATGCCATAAGGGACTCGCTGCTTTTTATTAACAAACAATTGACAGAAAAGAAACCACGATATTTTGAAAACTGTAAGGAGCACAGACGGAAAATCCGGATTGCTAGGGCATTGTTGGGCATGCAAGATCATATCAATTGGTCGGATGAGATGTGGAATTCATTAATGGTCTGCAATGATCAGCTAAATGTCAGCTACATGTATGAGTGCCTTGTGGCAAGACTTTTGCCCAACTTTGATATGTTATTAGATCGAATGCAGTTAATGGAGTCTATGAAGCCAAGCCAACAAGTTTCGATAACTTCCGTAGCGCACTTATATTGCATTCGGAACTGGGACATCATTGAATCAAAGCATTTGCAGAAAGTCGTCACTTTGCTTTTGCCTCTTACAATGGGAGCAAATTTTCAAACCCGTCTACTCGCTCAATTGGTTATTCACACGTTTGCAGTGAAATGCGAGCAGACCAGGTAAGCACACAAAATACTCACATACAACTCCGGTAAAAATAGTAGAACCGTGTGTATTGTGATATGTTTTTCTCAACACCTAAAAATATAAGTAACCAATAACTTAATATAACAAAGTAATCAATTTTAAATAGCTATCATCATCATCTCTTTGGAAAAGATTTGACAAAAATCGTATTTATTGCAAACCGTTTAAAGGTAAAATTTACATTTATGGAAGACCTATCAAAATCAGGGTTTAAAACCGTAACCGTAACCGGTTGAGATTGATAACCGTAACTCCAAACCCTAACCGAATAATAACCAATCTTCTCGTTTTTCAATCTAATTTTAATTTAAATTTGTAATATTGATCTTATTAAATTATATGTATAATAGCTTTTTTACCGGTATTTTAAGACCGAAACATACAAAAAAAAAACCGGACCCCGACCGAAACGAAATATACAAAGATTTTTTATAATATTATTCATAGCAAATTTTAATACCAAGGAAATATTTTTAATTTTTCTAGCATTGACTTGCCTGTTCTCGAAACTTTAAAGACAGCTATAGAATCGACTTTGGGATCTAAATTACATACTTTTGAAAATGAAACTCGTCTCACCTTATCGAAAGTAATGGATTATACTTCAAAGATGGACAATCACCCCCAAGCAAATGTTATCTTGTATATGACAAATGCACCATTTGATGAATACAGCAAATTCGGTATGAACTACCAGCTTAAAAACCATCTAGATGAGCACCGAAATGTCCTAATAACGAAAAAGAAACTATCAACTGCTGCACTTGAACTGCCAATTGAGATAGACAATTTAAATGTGCAGAGAAAGGCAAATCCCATGAATAATATATTCAACACAGATGAGACTATTGCAATGGATTCTCAACACAATGAGCAAGACCTGATTGTGGTAGCGTCCTTAATAGATAAACTACCCAATCTTGGAGGTCTAGCTCGCACCTGTGAAGTATTGGGTGTCAAGACATTGATCTTAAGCGCCAAGTCCATCGTTGATAAATCGGATTTTACGAATTTAAGGTAAACAAAAACATTTTATAATATAATTTTAAAAAATATGACAATTATAAATTACAGTATGACCGCCGAAAAGAGTTTGAATATTATGGAAGTGAAACCTGGAGCACTTGCTGCATTTTTGATTGAGAAACAATCCATGGGTTATAAAATTGTTGGTGCCGAACAAACAGCGCATAGCGTGAGTTTTACTGACTTTAAGTTTCCCGAAAAATGTGTCTTGTTGTTGGGGTAAGCACATATAAAATTTAATTACCCCTTATAACTATTAACAACAATTTAATATTCTTCTATAGTCATGAAAAACATGGTATTTCTGTGGATTTAATTGCTCTCTTGGATTTTGCTGTTGAAATACCACAATTTGGAATGGTGCGATCGTTAAATGTTCATGTGACAGGATCTCTGTTCATTTGGGAGTACTGCAAGCAGCATTTAACTAAAAAGTCAAATCGATAAACAGAATGGCCAGTTAACAAAATATTAATTCGATTAGATCGATCAATAAAATAGCCTTCTCTTAAAACCGTAATCAAATACTAAATTCCTTTTGAGCTAAGAGAATAAATGCTTTATACTTTTATATCAAAAATTAAAAGATGTTTTTATTTTATTAAATAAAAAAAGTAGGAACTTTTAGTTTAATTATCATCATCATCAACATCATACACCAATATTTGCCCAATATACCTTAAAAAAATGCTTCTATTACCCCTAATTATTCTTAATATCATCTTTATGGGGCTTGCGAAAACTTTCACATTGCATTTCAGAAATAAAAATGCATTAAATTGATATATTGGTACAATGTATACTGATATTATAGTATTTGTGTAGTTGAAATAATATTCATAAAAATTAAATTTTAGCTGACCGAGACTGCAAAATAATCGATAGTTCATGAGCGACGGAATAAGTTGACTCGCTCATTTTTCAGTCATGATCTAAATCACTCATTTAGTTCATTATTTAGTTGGTCAGAGTTGGCGCCAGAAAATTCCAACAAAATTTCTAGCTTCAAAATTAGGAAGTTTTACAAAAATAAAGGTAGAAAAATTTTAAGTCACCAATGTTAACAACTGACCCAAAATGGTACATATTGCCAGATCGGTGAAATTAACAGGGTGGCAAGCTTTCGGTCGGCTGGCAACTCTAAACTATAGTGTTGGTTTGTGGTTCTGTTTGTTGCGTTTATAATAATAATAACAAAAACAGAAAGCAAAACATGAGTTTCTCCGAAAATTCGTCGGATTCCGATTGGTGAGTTTGCTTTGCATATTTAGGAGTGTGTGTATGTTTCTCATTTGCTTGCTTATATTTAGGAAGGAGGCAAAGATTAAAGTGAAACTAAACAGCAGTGGAAATGCAAGTGGAAAACAGAAATATTGTCAAAAGTTCTGTGAAAAGTGGCTAAATCTGTTTGAGCCTTGGCTAAGACGCTCAGCCGATGATCCCAACAAGCCGTTCTGTCGCGCCTGTCAGTGTCGCCTCGACTGCAATCGCTGCCATCTCGTGAGACACGAACGCACCACGAAGCACAAACGAAATCTCGAATCGCTGATCACGAAAGGCGAAGGCGCTGTGCGAAAGGAATTGAGTGTGCGACAGGAACGCAGCAAATATTATCATCAGCGAAAGAGAGCGCTAAAGGCATTAAAGCTAAAGCAGGAGATTGTCGAGCCTGTAGCTGAGGAGAACAACCAGCTGCAGGAGAGGCATGTGGAGCGGGAGGAGAGGTCTGAGACAGAGACAACAACAGTCGTGAATACTGAAAGTGCAATTGAAGAAAGGTAAACAAACATTTCCCATCAAGTTGCATTTATATAAAGTGACGTCCTCTCTCTCTAAAAGCCGAGAGAGCTCTTTTGAAAGTTGAACTACCTCAGCTATTAAAGAATACGTTTCCTTATATAGTAAATACACATTTTTTCCTACATTCATAACAAGTTTTACTTTATTTTTCAGCTCTCACAACTTTCAAGTAATTGAAGCAACAGTTCAATCTCAATCTTCGTTATCAAACAACGCCCGAATTCCAACAACAACAAAAGCAGCGACAATAAAAACAAGCCCGCCTTCCGTTACAAACTCAGCATCGAATCGAAAGGAAGGCCTAAAACTTCTAATGCAAATTCAACAGGATAAGAACGAGCTAATGGAGTCTTTCCGTGAACTGATTGGCGTACAATTACCGCAAGCATTGCCACCCAGAGAGAAAAATCATGTGGATCTATTTTTCGAAAGCGTCAGTTCGAGTGTTAAGGCGCTTTGCCCGAAACTTGTGGCCGAGGCAAAAATGCGCGTATCTCAACTAATTTGCGAGCTGGAACTGCGTGCACTTAAAGATAATAATAGTGCAAATGGGGACTCGATAAATGTAGAAATGCCAATTCCGTTAACGATACCACAATCAAGCACCGAACAACACAGCATTTCTTCTCATCATCCTCAATTTGGAGGTTTGACCTAAGATCAAGGCCGACCGTATCGTTATATCATAAATATAATTAGAATTAATTTGTATAGAGCTTTTAATTAAATTTATAATATAACGTTTTTAAATCAAGTAAAATAAATTAAGCAAATACATTGATATGTTTGGGAAAGTTAATATTCAGTCATCGGTTCGATCCGATTTGAAATCAATTTAAATAGATTTTTAAGAAAACTGTCATTCTGTAAACGTAACAGATTAGTAAGTAGCTCTAGCAGCGCCATCTTGTGTCGAATTCACTTAACAGCAGCACAATCTGCAAACGCGCGCAATTAAAGTATTTTTTAGCAATAATTTGGCAAAAACTTAACAAAAAACTGAAATCTTTTCTTCTTTTTATAAAGATTTGAAGTTCGTCACCCTCTGGGTAGAGAAGTTATAAAATTTATTCCAAAAAATATCGAAAAATCTACTAAATTTTAACAAAAATTATGCAAAAATAAAAAACTCTAGTTTTAAATAAAAAAAAAGATACTCTTTTTTATGTATTTTTTTCCGGAGAGTACCTTTATTATGTAAGAAATCGAGCCAGATCGGAAACTTTTACTGAGTGGCAACCTTTGCTTTATTGTTACAACCAACTATTTTGGAACAGCTGATTCGCGTTTATTTGGGTTGTAACATTTATTGAATGCAACAGATAAATTGAATTAAAGTTTGAAACTAAATATAGTTCTACAAATCAGAAAATCATGTCGTTAAAGCGCTTTAATTTGAAGACCAGACCACGACGGAATCGTGAGGAACTCTTGCAGAGCATAACACGCGATCGCGCCTTATTGAACGCCTATTTTCAAGATCTCACAGCTAGAGAAGAGTCGAAGTCCCAGTCGATAACCCAGAAGGAACCACAAACGAAGTCTCAGTCGGCAGCTCAGAAGGAAACATCTCTAAATAAAGCAAGCAAAATGCAGCAACGCGACAGTTATGATTTGTTTTTTGAAAGTGCCTGCATTAGTATCAAAAGTTTACCGCCAAAATTAGCAGCAGAGGCCAAAAGCCGCATCTCACAAATCATAACAGAATTTGAGCTGCGAGCTATATCAGAAGAGGAAGAGAAACAACATCAGCAGCAGCAGCAACAACAGCTCGTTAAAACAATGAGAGTGAGTGAGAGCGAGGACGCTTCATCTGGCATTGTTTACGAATTTCAACCTTACACTTGAAGAAATCTCTATCAGCGATCGCAAATAATAATTATTTTAATAATTAAAATTAATTGTAACTTTCTATTTTGACAAAATTATATAATAACAGAATTCAATAATTAAGTTTCTATTTGTAATAATAGCATATTATTACTCTTATTTTCAATTCTTAAAACAAAACTTATTTTTAAATCTTTACAATAAAAATTAAAAACAACTTGTAAGATAATAGTTAAATGCAAAAATCTTTTTAACCAATAATTTTAATATAATACATAAATAACCAGTCCTAATTGGACAAATATACCATAATAAAAAATATAAAATAAATCGTTTTATGAAGTTATGATTTCCATTTTTATACAAAAATAAAAGTATAATAATTATTTTTTATTTTTATTATTTAATTTGAATAAATTTCAAATAAAAAAATTGTATTTCATAATTTTCCCTGATCTCTCTGTCTATGAAATCTCTGTCTTTATTATTTATTTTGAACACATCAGATCAGTAGTATGTTTCGTCCCATTTCGTACAGCAAAATTTTCAATTAAATTCCAACAAAATTTTTCAATAATATACAAAATTTTAAAAACAACAAAAAAAAACATTTCGTTTTAACTTTTGGTTATTAGTTTTGGGTGACAACATACTGAAAAACATATGTAACGACGAGATGGCAAGGAAACCAAAGGTGTGCATTATAGGTGCAGAGAGCTGGTAAGTCGTCATTTCAATCACATTTTAATTTCAATATGGATTTCAATATATGTGAGTATATTGCGTATTCCTGACTATCTTAAGGGGCTCTGCAATTTCGACTGCCGTTTGTAAAAATGCACTCAATGGGGAATTCGATAAGCGAGTGCACATTTATGTTTACGATGAGCTCGTGAGGAGCAGTTACCTCTCCGAGGTGATGAACGAGCGTCACGAAAATATTAAATATCTGCCGGGAATCAAGCTAGACGAGAACTTGGTAAGTTTATTTATTTATTTTTAGGGAAATATTGTTTACGTAAACTGTATATATATCCCTTATTGCCGATATTCGCGTTAAAAATAGACCGGGATTTATTGAACTCAAACTCAAACATATAAATGCGTAGTAATGGATTAGTTTTTATCAATATCAATATCCAAAATTCTAAATAAACTGGGTTTACCTCTCAAAATCAATAAGACTCTCTCGTTTCCGCGCTCTCTCTCAGACCAACGAGAACGAGGTACGGCGGGCTGCGTCGAAATATACAATCGGATCACTACTACCTCTCTCGTTTTAGTGTTGAGTGATTTTTTGTGGCTTTCCTTTGTTAACTTAAAATCAGCTCTCTTCCTGTTGGGACTTTTATGGTATATGATCCTATGATTTTTTTCTCTCCATTCTATCCATTGCAAGCATTTCAATGCTCTGGTTAAAAAATTTAAAATCTTATATACATTTTGTATATTTTATTTTTTTTCCGATTGAAATCAAGGACGATTTTAAGGGTCGATTCTGTAAAGATGGTTTTCAAAAGCATCGTTAGAACCAATTTTTTTTTTTTTCCCACAGAACATTTGTCCTTGACAATTTATATTAATTCCCGGTATATCAAGAGTATTATTTTTCTGCAAATATGAGTGATGAATTATTTAAATTTTTATCAATGTTCTAATGAAAATGCTTTTATTGTAGATTGCTGTCAATGATCTAGTAGAAGCTGCCAAGGAAGCAGATATTTTGATATTTGCCACTTCGCATAGCTTTTTAAAACCATACTGTAATATATTAGCGGGCAAGATGAAAAGTAGTGCCTACGCAGTATCAATGATCAAGGGACTCGATCATATAAGGGATGGTGAAATCGATCTCTACTCGCATGCCATATCCAACCAATTGAAAATTCCATGCTATTCAATTATGAGTGCCAACAGTGCCATGGAAATGGCACAGGGAAAATTGTGTGAAATAACAATTGGTTGCAACAATGAGGCACATGCTCAGCAATTGACCAATCTGTTCCAGACCGAGAACTGCAAAGTGTTTAGCATCGATGATGTCGATGGAGTCGAACTCTGCAATACCCTAAAGGATTTGGTGGCCCTAAGTGCCGGATTTATTGACGGCTTGCGACTGGGAGACAATGCTCGGGTCGCTTGTCTTCATTTGGGCTTAAAGGAAATGATGCGATTCATTAAGGCTTTTAATCCGACTACTAAGCTGTCCACATTTTTCGAAAGCTGCGGTGTTGCAAATTCTGTGGCTTCCTCCTACGGTGGGTATTAGTTCCTTTTATACAGTAATCACTTAGTTTCTGTCTTACAATTATTTATTTTTTATTATAAAACTATAATTTGAGCAACTTAAAAATTTTCATTTTTTTCTTCTTCTTCACTTATCCCGAAACTTCAATCTGGCATAACTTTGTCAAAACTTAGCCGATTTACTTGTGGAATGTCCATTTAATCATTATTTGGGCTATTATTTAATTCTGCATCAAAATTTAATTTTGTTGAAAAAATTAATTTTTTTCGATCACTGTCCAATATTTCCTTACCTTGACTTTGACACTTTTTCCAAAACTTCAGTCTAGCATAACTTTGTCAAAACTTAACCGATTTCCTTGAGGAACATCAAATTTTTCATTATTCAGCCTCTTATTTGATTCTGCAGCAAAATTTGAGTAACTTAAAAAATTTCATTTTTTTCGATCACTGTCCAATATTTCCATATTGTCTCCTTGTTCCTGCAGCTGATAAAAACGTAACTTTTGCCAAAAGCTTTGTCACATCGCGGAAGACTGTACAAGAAATCGAAGCAAATCTTTTGAATGGGCGTAAATTGCTTGGTCCCGTAATTGCTGGCGAAATTTACGCCTACTTGGAAAAGGCCAAGCTGCATAACGAGTAAGTAAATTGCACTAGATATCAAGAAAGCAATTAACTACTTTAGTCAACTCAAAGGTACCCACTTTTCTCGATCTTGCATCGAATCTGCCAGAATGAAGTACCACCGGAAGCCATTGTAGATACCCTGCGTAATCACCCGGATTTCAGGTAGTTACCATTTTATTAGCTTTCAAATTTAATTCAATACAATAATACTCAGAATATCAAAATTTGCATACAAAAATTAGGAAAATCAAGCTGAAAAAGCTACTTACTGCACTTTAAGCTCTCGCTTGAATTTCCTAATGTTTTTTTTTAATTTTTCTTGTCCTTCAAAAATATTGGGTTCCTAATAATTGCTTTATTTCATTAGCAATTGCTCCATTACTCGATTGCAAAAAGAAGAGTATACGATACCCATTTCTGACACAGAAAGCGTACTTGAGAACTTGGCCGATACAGTTCCTGAACATAGCCCTATTTCGTTAGATAATGTGATTTCTAAGCACTCTGTTGCTAATCCATTTAATAGCTTCAATGAGGATGAGGAGTTACTTGAGCCATTTCAGCAATATTTTCGAATACCAAATACCAACATGGAGTTGACAGAGTTTTTTGAAAAGTGTCAAAAATCTAGCATGACAGCAATCGCATCTATAGATGATTCCAATCCTAATGATGGCAACGTGGAGTATTCTTTCGAAATTGAATCGGCGGGTGAAAAACCAGAAATCTATCTTAAGCTTAAGGACATTACGACAAATTCGATAACAGATGAGAGTAAAGCTCCGTGGATTGATCAAGAACAGGACGCAGATTCGAATTTGTGCAATGCTGTGGGTTCTTCCAATTTTACAACAGAATTTCAGTTCCCAAAAGGCAGTGAATTCTTATCGGTGAAAGGTCAACCTGAAGAGCGAATGGCCACAAATAAATCAAAAGATGGAAATTCATCGCCTTTAGTCGGTCTGACCAATATTATTGAACGGCATATGAGACCCTATAATGAGAAATTCAAGGCATTAAAGGTTCGGGTTAAGGTTGAGAATGACAAGAACAAAAAAACATCATCAAAGAAGGCTGATTTAGAGTCCAAATCGGAACCAATTGAACCACATGAAGAAATCCCCGGGAAAAAGCAGAACGTACCAAATATATATGCAAAGGAGGAAGTACTTTATGATAGGGATTCTACAACTAACACCCGTGATCCCAATGTAATGAAGCTTATAGACATGATAAAAATTAAGGAAAATAAAACAGTAGAGGAAGAACTGATTGGGCAGTCACAAGTTGGAAACGATCATTCAAAGCACAATAAGAATGAGTCAGCCAAAATGATTGATCAAACAAATGAAAATGTTTTTCCCATTAATCAAGGTGGCTACACGGTCGATTATCTGAAAGTAGTTCGTAGTAGTTCCAAAAAAGAGGAGCCTATCTCAGAGTTGCAGGACGGCGAAAGCTCAGATACTCCAAGAATTAATAAAGCAGATGCAGTTCCCTTGCAATACTCAATGACGGACAATTCCTATGGTCCGGCAGAGACCGATCTGGAGACGGAGAATCTCAGCCAGGATGAGTTAAAATCTAATCTGGATCAGTCGCAAAAAGAGGAAATGAAGAATATGTTTTTGGCACTTACATTGAAGCCAACAGCCTCTGAAAGCATTGACAATAAGGCTCCAGAAGTGCTTCATTCTGATCGGGAGAATAAAGAGACTCAAGGAGAATTGCCTACAAATGATCAAGCTAGTTTTGAAGATCAGCAAAAGCTTAAATTGGCACAGGAGTATCTGGATGAGCAAGTGACATTTATCAATAATCTTATGATGGAAGCCGCTTCTTCAGAAGCCTTCAACAAAGAATCTTCGAATCAACTCGTTGACAACGAGTCTAAGAAAGAATCGATATTGCCTTGTTCAAAATTAGAAGATCCAAACTTTTGGCTTGAATATCCAAAAAATGTGGAAAAGAATGATATATTATTAGAGCACGAAGAATCCAGTAGCAATGATAGGAAGCGACAAATTGATAATAAATCCAGCATTAACAATAAGCAAAGTTTATTGGGCTTTAAAGAAAAGCAAGACTATCTACAAAAAGAAGAGGCGATTCTGGACGGCGACAAGTACGAAAGCAACAGCTGGAAAAGGCTTCAGGATAAGCAAGAAGACGACGATCATCACCATAAATTATTAACATTAGAATATTTGGAAAAGCAGAAGACTCCACTAGATACGGATAAAAGCAAAGCTTTTTCCAGTCCTAGCGACGATTTCGAAAAATTACTTGGTCATGCAAATCGAAGCGGTGATGAGGGAATTGAAGGAAAGTCAAAGCTGATTGAAGATCAACATTCGTTGGCTTTGGTTAAAAAGAATCCATTTCATAGTCCTGAAGATCCAAACCTGCGATATTATCATGGCAAAAATGATGGTGAACAGGGACCAGAATGGGATTGGTTGCTCGACAGCGAAAAATTTGATGATATTTCCGAGAAGCCATCGAAACAGAAGACATTTTCGAGAGCGAAGAGCATAAATGAAAACCAAGATCAAGATCTTGCGAGTCACAGCTATCAACCTTCAGCAGTTTTCAGTCAGGACCAGGACCAGAACCAGGCTGGTATTCAGAAGACCTCTAAAAAGAAGTCGAAATCGTTGAAACGAAGAGAAGCAGTCGAGGAGGAAGCCTTGAGACAGGATCAAACTCAACCCGTGTCGGCTACTCTGTCTTCTTCTGTGCCCTCTTTGTCAATAGACTCGGAGAAGTCTTTACAGCCTAAAGGCGAGGAGCAAGGCGATGTTCCTCAGCAGGAGTTAAATCCAGGCATTAACTCTTCATACCATTTACAGTTTTCTGAAGAACCAATCGAAAAACCTTTGGATAAACAAGTTTCTTCCGAATCACATGCTGAAGAAACTGAAGAAATGCCACAAAAGTATTTCAAAAACAATATGAAAGAAACACCAACGTCAGATCTAACATTTTTTGAGTTGAATTCTGAAACAAGCGACGAAATTTTACGAAAAGATTTCAAGAACAATTTTATTGAAGCACCAACATCAGAACCAGCTGTTTCTGAAGATACCAAAGAAATTTCACAAAAAGGTTTTAAAAACAAAATGATTAAAACATCAAAGTCAGAACCAACAGCTTCTGAAATAAGTACTGAAGAAACTGAAGAGATTTTACGAAAAGATTTCAAGAGCAATATAATAGATCCAACAGTTTCTGAATTATATGCTGAAGAAATCCAAGAAGGAGGTTACAAAAAGAAAATGATGAAAGCTCCCAATTCAGACCCAACAGATCACGAGTTGAATGTAGAAGAAATTGATGAAATTCCACAAGAGGATCACAAGAAAAAATTGATTATAAAACCAACCTCAGGCCAAATAGCTTCCGATTTAAATGCGGAAGAGACCGATGAAATTGCACTAGAGGACTTTCTGAAAAAGACCATAGAAAACTCAAAAGATTCAGAGTTAACTGTTGAGGAAATGCTGCTCGAAGAGGAACCGTATAAAGCGATACTCGATGAAGATGCGAAAATCAGTTCCTCGAATGAAAGAGAATTCATGGAACAAGATGAAGAGAAGTACGAGCTGAGACCTGAAACTGAGGATGATTTGAATAAACAGCTAAATACTTTGATGACCAAGGGACAGACTAAGGAACGTCCGGTGAACTATAAAGGCATTAATCCTTATATTAATGACTTGAGCATACTTCCCGAGACGTCAGATATTACAAAGAGCAATGAGAGCGAGCGTCGAACGCGTAAGAAAACCGCGTTTAGACCGTCATTCCATCCTCCGATCAATCCTCGTGTCCGTATACCACGTCCCCCCTTCGATGTGCGAGATCATGAGTATCATACTGTCAACTATCGTCCTCCTCCAGATCTAATGCGCCATGCAACGCTCCCGCTGCGTCGAAAGCCAGTTGCCTATCATCAATCCAAGCACGTGTCCGCTGCCAGCAATGTGGTCAAGCTGCCGCGTCCAGTAATGACATTGCCTGCATCCGTAATGCGCTCCTCCGTTCTGGCCGTTGAGGTGGGACTTTTTGCCGCTTTCTTCACGCGCTACAGAGGCGGCTGCAAGTAACTTTAAATCAGGCAGCAATTAACTTAAATTCATTTGAGCTTCTTATACCCATCTACTACATCTGTCATTTTTCCGGTAATAAAGTCGTTACAAATTGAACTTATTTATCATTTCAATGCTAAGGGTGTCCCCCCTTTGATATTTTTCAAATTAAAAATATTATCTTCTGTTTCAAATTTTATAAAGACTCAACCGATTTTTAAGTCTTTTAATCAACTCCTTATATCGTAATTTGTATAAAACAACAATTTAAACTTGATTCTGAGAGAATGTCATTTCGGAATGTCGGAATGTCATTTTGATCATGATTTGGCTTTTAAATTCAATCTAATTAATTTCGTGAAAAAAAATAATTTCGATCTTTTCCTGTCAATTCCGACATGGTGATGTGGCTTGGCCTCTAAACCAATATTATTTTTAAACTTTTTTAATTTATAACTAAATCGATTAGGTCGACCGCTCATAGTTGACAATAAATAAATAAGCTATATGCTTTGCTACGTCCAAAAGTATTCCTCCGGAGATCGTCGCTGAAATACTTGTCGCCTCTTTATAGATTGTAGCGGTCGAAAATTATTGATCAGTGGTCGGCCCCGACGATCCCGCAATTGCCAAAACTTGGGCAATTCCAGATGCGAAATGGGCAATACCTCAGCGAACACATGCCAGAGAACTACTGGCGAACAGGGTGGCGTTGTCAGTGATCCCTGGTAGGCATAAAAGTTGCCCCTATCCAAGTTACCAAGTAGTGAACCAAGTGTGAGGAAAGCAGCTGGCGTGTAACTGCTGTTAAAATCGCTTAAATGGAGCAGAGAGCCCAAGATCTCATTGAGCCCAGGCTGATAATGTAGATAATTTGACTGTAAATAATTTGACAGTTTGCATCTCCTCTCAGAGTTGTATGGTTAAGTTAAGAGACTTACACGAACCACCTTGAAGAGTACAGCTAGTACAGCAAGGCCGTCAGTTTGATTCCTCGCCTCCTCATCACTCTGGTATTTTGTATTTCGGTGCACTATATGCATTTCTAGATCGTAGCGTCGACCATTGAGCAAATGCTCCGATCCCTTTTGCTGTGAGGAGCCCCAATGGAAGTGTACAGCCATGGCTTCATAAAAGTCTCCTAATAATCCACCGGTTATATAGGGACGCTCCCCATACACTGTTGTGGGCACACTAAACTCAACTACAGAATAATAGAAAAAATCAATTAAATATGTTTGTTGAAATAATCATAATAATTAACATGCCTGTATGTCCATTATTTCTCAGTATTAATAAGTCATCGAAGGGCTCATCGTAGAGACCGAAATGCAATGGCGGCAGACCAATGGGTATAACCTTGTGGGCATTAAGTGAAATAGGCGACTGATCGGAGCCTCCACAATGTGGATAAATATATTGCCATTGCATTGGCGCATCGTAACTAAAGCGACGATCATCCGATGGAAATTCTTAGGGTTGGGAGAAAAACACACAAAAAAAAAAACTTTAAAAGTCGTACACTGATAAAACAAAAAGAGGTTCTAAAATCAAGATCTTGGTCTAAAAATGCGTCAAAAAAACATCTTGGTTTTAAAAACAAAAACTTTTATGTCTTTAAAATATCTAAGCCAAACTGCTTAAATATCAGTCGGTTTGATCTAATCGATTCTCTAAATCATATTGCTGTTATTGAAACAAGTATTTCAAAATGTAATACAACCCTCTGCAAGGGCATCAAATCTTCTGTGTACCAAGGGTATCGTGTATACTGAATATTTACTTTATTTTTACTATTCTTAGCTTATCCATAGTAAGTAAAGGGTCTCCGATAGTCGAGTATGCTCGACTGTTATACCGTGAGTGAGGCGAGCAGGGGCAGAACCCCCTATTTCAGTGCATGAATACGATAATGGGATTAATACTTTAAAACTGGGATTGTGCGCAAATAAGGAACAGTTCTTCATTTACATATATATTTAACAAAACTTAAAAATTTTTCATCATAAACTTGTTGATGAGCTTGCTAATAAAATAATAAAAATTTAAGTTTAACTTAATACTCTTAGTTGGCTAATGTCAATTTAAAATTTGCAATACCAGCAACTAAATATTTTGACTCAGTTCCCAACACGCGGTCCAAATTGGGAGGTACCAAACGCACCTAAGTGAGCTATAATTGTCCAATGTGTACAATTCGCCAACTTATATAAGCATGCTCGTAGTAAACAATAACAATAAACAATTGCTCTGACATCTTTTTATTTTTTTTCGTGAAGCATTTGTGCATGCAATTTTAATTATTGTTATTATTATTTACATGCGTCTGTGATGCTTTTGTTTACTATCCATTATCCATTTCTATTAGATGATGCGTGTGCTCTACTCTTCCATCAATTTGTCGGTAGTATGGGCGCTGAGTGTGACATTTGAGAGTTTAGATTAGAGATGCCTCATAAAACCCCCAGACCCAAAAAAAATAAAAATAAAAAAACGATGGGCATATACCGTTTCAGATAGTAAATCTCATTAAACATACGTATGATTTACGTCAGAGGTACGAGTATGTTGCACATGCTTTTAAATACAGCTCGATATTGACAATCGTAGATATTCTTTGGACACACTTGGTTGATTTGTAGATACAGAAATCAATAATAAGTAATACCCACCGGTTGCAAACGGCAGTAGAAATAGCAAACGTTTGTAAAAGTCTTCAATTGCCGGAAAATGCATTCTTCACAAGCCACGCACAATAGTTCAAAATTCAAAATTCGCAATTCACAATAATTCGAATCCACGCACTAGTGACAAAGACGCTCACGCAAGTTGGTCTGAAGACTGAGCCATGCTCAAAGCTGGCTAAGACATTTATAGGGAAACGCAGACTCAGATTTCAAATCAGATTCAGACGGTGACTGTGACGGCCCTCAGACTTCGTAATCGTCATCGTCTCTGCATCGTTGTGACAGCTACCTAATCTTTAGGGCTTTAAATAAAAAACTGAAAGACACTCAAACTGATAAATAAACTTCCAATTGATACCTTAAATGGTCACTCGAAAATTAAGTTAAGAATAACATAAATAACAATTATAATATTCTTGCGACAGCTACAAAAACTTGGGGATATAGGAAAAAATTTAAAAACCCTAATAGTAAAATTGAAACTTCGAACTGGTACCTTTAAAGAATTTAAAGAATTTATTAATTAAATGACTATTGCGTTTAAGCACTCCAGACATTGGCAATTAAAAATTAGACTCACTATATTGTTATAAAATTACTTTATTTTTGGTCCTATACAGATCATTATTAAAAAAAGGATTAAATAATTATGAGTTCAGTACTAGAAAAAAAAATAAAAATAAAAATTAAAACCAAAATGTTATAAAAATGTAGTTTAAAAGACGTAGAGAATATTCGCTACTCAGTGTTAAATACGATAAAGGGTACAATAAGATTTTAAGCATTGCAATCGAATGATGTTTGCTTTGAACTCTTGCAGAGACAAGACAATTCCATTTTTATTCGTCAGTTATATATTTGTCAGTTGCAACTACTGTTCTTAAAAATAAATCAGTTTAAAATTTGAAATAGTTTTTTAGTAGTTTAGGTAAATAATTCCAATTCTACCGCTCTATAATATCTTCAAATCATATTGTCATTTGAACATTTTGTTACTCCCAGTTGGCTACAAAAAATATATTAAAATAATAAAAATTGAAATAAATAAATAAGTTTATTTGAGTTTTGGTTGCTTGTTTTCGTTGTCAGCTTGCATCATTAATAACAAAAATAAGAATTTAAGTGCAACAGTTGCATGCAACACCGATATGCCGATAGTCCTTATCGCATCGCAATAAAAGAAAGGACAGCATGATCAAGTATCTAAGAGGAAAACTGTAACGTATTATTCGATATCAAGACCATTATCACTAACAAATATTATATTATTAATACTAAGAAATGTAATAAACCTACAAAAAATCTCTACGAGGTGAAAATCTCGTGATGAAAGTCTTTGTTTGATTTTCAATTTTGTGACGAACGCTATTCAGTTTAATTTATAGATTATTTGAGAAAAAAATAATTGTAATGAAGTTAAATAATAACTTTACTTTAACAATTATTACAAATCGAAATTAAATTGAAATATCACTCTACTGACATAAATCAAGATTAAATTAAAATGAAACCCGTTTTCCATTACAGCTCGAATGTCTTTGTAAAAACAAATCGTCTTGTTCTCGTGCGACATGGCGAGAGTGAATTTAATTTGAAAAATCTATTTTGTGGCTGGCATGACACGCCACTCAGTGTGGGTGGTAAGCTTCCGATAACAATAATGATAGCAATATAAACAATAATAAGTTATTACACTCAAAAAAAAATGTTATAAAGATAAAGTGTAGTACCTTTATCAATAATGCAGGATTTCAATCAAAATATATTCTGCAACAGCTAGCAAAATATTTTTTAGAGTGTACTGATAGGGATCTCATTCTATACAACAGGTCTACAGCAATCGCGTAGTATTGCTGCCGCCAAGTTGATTGAAGCCAAGTTTGAGTTCGACAAAGTGTACTGCTCGGCATTGGTTCGCTCTCGACAAAGTGCGGATGTGATCTTGTCCGAAATGAAATGCGCTTTTCTGCCAGTGATTTTGGACTGGCGACTCAATGAACGGCATTACGGCAATTTGACCGGTGCCAACAAACGACAAGTGGCCAATGAGTATGGCGAGGCACAGGTTCAGGCCTGGCGACGCAGCTACGATGAGGTACCACCTCCGATAGACCCTTCGAACAACTACTACTATGAGATCTTGAATAATCTGGCCTTTAAAGATGTTCCCGTTGGTCACTTTCCATTCGCGGAATCCGTGCACATGTGTGTGAATCGTGTGAAACCGATCTGGGAAGAGATCAACCAAGAAGTCCTTAACGGCAAACGCATATTGATCGTCGCCCATGGAACGGTCGCCCGAGCTCTTGTTAAGCACATAGAAGGTATTCATCATTCCCCTTTCTTTAACTAAATTTATAAATCATAATTTTTATAATTATTATAGGACTGTGTAACGATGAGATCTTGAAAGTCAATGTCCCCAACTGTGTTCCTATTGTGTATGAGTTCAATTTGAAAACCGGTGAGCTCATAGGAAACGGCAAATTTCTTGGTGATGCGAAATATATTGAGGACATGAAGGAAAAAGTTGCATTAATTGGCGATTGATTTTGAAATGAAAATCTGCAAATAAAATTTAACTTGTCTTAACACAGAATATTTATAATATTTTACATTCTAAATTGACAACACAGATGGAAAAAATGGACAGTGTTGGAAAAAAACCATATTTTCCAATTTTGATGCAGAATCAAACACAAGGTCAAAAGAATATAAAATTGATATTCCGCATAAGCATCGATATACATATATTTGACAGATTTATGACGGTTTGTAGTTCTGAAAAGTGTCAACGGGAAAAATTAAAATTTTTTTTGTTGTCGGTGTAAATGCAAAATTAAAAAAAAAATTAGAAACAGGCGGTTGGATTTTTGAATAGAAATATAAAAATAAAATGCAGTTTGTATTAATACTCAATACCTGATTTAATCTGAAGAGGGCTGAAGGTATTTAGTTTTCTAGTATTGAAATCCCGTAACGAATAATAATCCTGAAATTCGAAGACTAAAGGTCTCTAGTTCTTTAGTATTAAACTTACTTAATGAACTAAATAATTTTATGTTTGTTTTTTTTTTTTCATTACTAATTTTTTTATTATAATTTATTTAAATTCATGGAATAATACTTGTAGTGAGTGTTTTACAGGTGTCATCAGTAGTAACCCGGCTCATTATAATTGTAGAGATTATTGGGCATTATATAGATATCCTCGGGACGACCGTTGAACACAAAGGGACGCTTGAGTGAGGTCAACTTGGAGTCCTGTTGCGGAGCGGGCAACGTAGAAAGTCCAAAATGATGTCCATAGCCACCGGAAGGAGTCGAAGGCGGAAGTGAAGGTTGAGATGAAGGCGACATGGGTCTGTAGGGATTGCTGGGAGTGGGCGGACGCAGATTAAAGCTATTGCTGCCTAGACCCGATGGAAACGAGTTCATCTCATTCATTTGATAAATGCCCGAAGGTTTGCCATTAGCCAAAAAGTTGACGGGTAAGTTGAATACAGAGCCAAAAGTGGAGAATGTAGGCATCGGTTGATAAGTGAGCAGTGGCGAGAAACTGCTGCCAAATGGAGCAGGAGCCAGGTTAGTGGGCACAAACATATAAGGAGTAGGAGGCAGGCGAACATAGTATATAGGTGAGTTGCGGGACGAGTGTGGGGAAAGGGGACGACGATCTCCTGCTGCACGTGACATGACCACATCCTCCAGATCATTGTTTGTACCCGGATACGAAGGATAAAACATATCGGGTGCTATGTACAGGGGAAAGGGAATAAGTACTGGCTGTGCGTAGCCAATGAATGGCAGCATTTTGGGCATTGGCATTGACATTCCAGCTCCACTTCCAGGTAGATTGTCATAGGGATTAATTGGCGGAATGGCGGCTGTATATGGATTCCAGGCATAGTTGGCTGGCAACCGTGAGTCCTGCTTCAATTCGTGCAACATTTGATAGGAATCATCGTCCTCTTCGCTCTTTAACTCCTGCTGCTCTGCCGGCAACTCCAACTCCTGAGCATACTGCTGATTATTCACCTGCTGCTGCTGTGATGATTGCGATGTCAGTGGTTGCTTCGCTTGCGTCTGCTTCTTCACCAGTTGCGACAGATTGGCGGCATTTGAATGGGAGATCAACAAGATTGGCAACAGAATTCGCAGACACCTTATCCACATGTGACCTGCCATCTTTAAGGTCAACTGCAAAGAGATAAAATTCATTTAAGTCGGCTATTACATTTATCAAATAAAAAAAATACAAGTGTAACGTTAATTCATTTTTTATTTATATAAATATTCATTAAAATTTTAATTATAAACAATAAAAAGTGACTTTTAATTTAAGTTTCTTTAAAAATGCGTTTTAAAAAAATAAAAATTATTTATATTAATCAAATTATTAACAATTATAAAAACAAGCAAAATTAAACTGTAAAAAATATTAAATTTTTATATTAATTTAATTTATTGTTTTGAAAAAATAATTCAAATTGGACCTTTTGAATTTGTATAACAAAAATCATAACTAATAGTTAAATTTAAATTTAAAATAAAGTCAAGTGTAACTTCTCTTTTCTTCTTTAAATCAAAAAGTAAATTATAAATTATATATATTTATATAAACATTTAAAGAAAAAACATTTTAAATATAAATTATTTTTTCTTGCTTTACATTATTATAAATTAAATAGTTCGACTTAAAATTTTTTACTTCAAAGAAAAATGACATAAAAATTTAGAGTATTTAAGGAAACGCTTTAAAAAAATAGGAAATATTTATTCACTTAGATAACTTCTAACTCATAAGAGTTATCTGATACTTTATTTAAATCAAAAAAAATATTACGTAAATATTAAAAAAAAAATTTTTATTGTAATAAGAATTTGGAATAGCCAGCCGATAAAAAAATGACATAAGAGTAATTCCACTTCTTTTGAATATATTGTCGCTAATAAAATGAATTTGCCGATTTTTTAAATGTCGCTAACCGAACTATAAAAGCACTGTCATTCATTTAAATTCACGAAGAAATTGTTTAAAAATTAAATTTGTTTATATTATTTTGGTACAATATTAAATGTTTATTTCTTGCAACAATTTAAAACACTTTTCACAGTTTTAACATACAAAATAATGATATTTTGATGCCCAAGTCGAAGAGTTGTATAAAGAAGTTCAGAGTCCCGTCAAGATAATCGCAACTGGACTGCACAGCAATCGCGTTGAACTGGCAATGAGTGTGAGCACGTTAAGAAGCTGCGCTTTATATTGGCCAAGACGACACCAAGAACTGAACGGGCAGCCAGTTGTGTGAAAGAGACAGAGACAGCGAGACAAGCGACAGAAGTGGGCAAAAAACGCTTGTTGCTGCCTCTTATTTGTTCTTGGTTGTTGATGTTGGTTGATTGTTGTTTGCATTGTCAAAGCACCTCATATTATGTTGATCTGATTTTGAGATTTGAGTTTGCGTCGAGAGATTCGCTGCTAAGTGATAAATCGGTTAATAGTTGTGAGCTAGCAGGCAACATGTTAGCATACGTTAAGTACATAAATATATTTATAATTACCCACAAGTGTCAATGGCCCCCGCTGTTGCAAAGTGGCATCTTCGCATTTTTAACTTACACATGCAACTGCAAATTAAAAAAAACTAGAAAGAAAGCTTCTATACTCCAAGTCGAAGTGGCAGACACCCTGTATTTCATCCTCGACCGATCGTTCCTATGATATAGTAGATAATACCAAATAAATAGTCTATGAGATTAAATGAGATATCTCGAAAAAAGAAAAGTTTCTTATACTAAAGGCTGATTTTCGTCAGATCGTTTCTATGATGGCTATGTGATTCAGTGAAAAGTTCTTAATACCCTCTGCAAGTGTATAAGAAATAAAAAAAAGGTTTATTGCACGAATAAATCCGTCAGAGTCTGTCTAAAGTGTAGGGCCTGGCAAATACGCCCGCAATTCTGTATTTCAATGTTTATGACACCGACGAAGTGGGAAAGGTGAATAAGGAAGTAATGGGTAATAGAACGCTCATTAGTCAATGATATCCACAAAGCATTCTGCTTAGCACCGAGCCTAAGCACCTGTATCTGTATCTTTATCTGTATCAGTATCTTAATCTGTACTCTGTATCTTCAGCGCCAGTCACGAGAAGCTTTTACATAATTGGGCATAATTATGTGATTACATCAATGTGCATGCATGTGCATGCCAGTGTTGCCAACTCTAAAACAAGCAAAATAAAAGCCGTTTAAGCTGGCTTTAGGTTCGAAAGAACGCAACAAATCTGGCTTTTTTATGTTATTTAATATTTTTCTTTTATTTAAGTAATGTCTAATATTTTCTCGACGTTAATCATAAATAAAAAATTAATACAATACAATATTTTTTTAGCTTAAGCCAAATTATGATCATCAGGATTTAATAAAATTGGGAGTAATTTAAATCAGTACTCGATAAAATAAAATTAGCAAAATCCTTATCCGAGTAAAACCAGTATAGTCGACTATAAAAAATTCACCAACATCTTTTTAATTATTCGTAAATTTCAAAAACAAGTATGATAAATTTTTGTAAATACTGAACCTAAAATGTAATGTTTCATATACGAGTAAATCCATTATAGTCAAAATACATTGAAAATAAAGACGAATTTCCGCTGAACGCTGCTTTTAAACATATCCAAGAATTACATTTTATAAAAAGCCAAATTTGTCGGAAAAAAATATATTCTGTCAACACAGATACATGCATTCATAGTAAGTGAGGAAGCACACCTTTATTGCCTGCATAACTCTAAGTAATGCCAGTCATAGCAACTAGAAGACAAGGGCGTTTGTCTTTGAGTGTGAAAGAGATAAACATAGAGAGAGAGAGAGAAAGAGAGAGAGGGTCGCTTAATTGTGTTGATTTTATAGACAAGCAGATGCAACGTTGACTGAAGTTGAAGCTTCCTGGCTTTCACAACTTGGAGATGCTCATATTAATATTCTAATATAAAAAATATGTTTATTTGTCAATGCCAGAGGCAATGGCGCCAGCGTCAGAGATTAGGGCAATAATAAATTACATGGCTAATTAAGCGGAGACTTGCGGCTGTAACTACAACTGGGGACAACCACGCAGATGCAAAGATACAGATACAGATACATTTGCAGATGCAGATACTCGCACGTTGCATGCCACAGACAGCTGGTACAGGAACTGCGACAAGAGAGGCTGGTGTTATAATAAAGCCGATCCAAGTCCAAGTTCAACTCCAAGTCCAAGTGAAGCGGGATGCCGATGCCGATGTTGCAGAGTCAATAAACAGGCAACGCGCCAACGTAATTAGCCTTGGAATGTCCTTGTGCACGTGACTATCACCGGACATCGGGACACCTTTTTGTGTGGATGTGTGTGCATGTGGATACACTGAGAAAAATAATTGAATTCTCACAATTTATCATATAAAAATATACCTCTTTACGAGGTAAAAGTCTAGTGACAATAGCCTTTTCATGGCACAAAATTTCTGACACTAAATTTTGTGAAAAACAAAAATTAAAAATACAAAATTCTGAAAAATTATAGCGTCCTTATATAAGTTTCCCATAAAAAAAAATATTATATTT
Organism: Drosophila innubila; assembly: GCF_004354385.1. Lineage (NCBI taxonomy): Eukaryota > Metazoa > Arthropoda > Insecta > Diptera > Drosophilidae > Drosophila > Drosophila innubila. The sequence continues at coordinate 32,140,585 of NW_022995380.1, forward strand.
TAATACTAATTGTACTTTATTTATTAACATTGTTCATATTTAAATAGAAGACTTTTTGTGAGTTTACATATCTACATACATACATAATCTTAATAATGTTAATTAAATATGAAAATTATTTGACCCAAATATTTGAACCGAACTTTAAAACAAATTATAAAGACTAATGATTTTAAGTAAAAAAGAATAAATGAAAATATTAATTTTCACCATATTTCATTTAAAAATTTTTTTAATATACATACTAAACACAATATGGGTTTTTTCAAGTATTTTTTTGTTTGTTTTGATTATATTTATATTAATGCATTTAAATATGTTGAATTTGATTTTATTATAATTTATGGCAAATATTTAATTGTATGACGCATTTGTTTTTGTCAGTGTAATTGCTAGCTGTACTACGAGTACGAGTTCGAGTACGTATCAATGCTAAATATAAACGTGCGTGCCTGCACATCGTCAGACTTGGGCACACTTTCCTAACGAAGACAATGTGTTGTGATAGGTGTTGTTACCGGGAATCGGGAATCGGCAATCTGAAACGAAAACGTAAACAACTTACAGCTATTAGTCACAAGGGTTCATTAACACCAGTGGCAATAATGATGACGGTTGACAACTAGACAACTTTGTGGTACTTATGAAGTTGGACTTGGAATCATTGCCAGCAAATACTGAATTCATTATTCAAATACATACTACTTTTATTTTCTATTCTCTATCTATCATCGAACTCTTAACAAGAAGCGTCAGATGATAAGCAGCATTTTTAAGTAATAAAAGCAAATTAATTTTATAAGCTTTTATATTAATAGCCAAAAAAATTATGTACATGAATTTTTTTAATTCCGTTAAATTTTAATATAATTTATTAACATGTTATGGAAACTTTAAATCTTTTTGGTAATAAATGCCAAAATTATTTTAAAATTTGTTATAACACTATAATAAAGAGTATTTACTATTCAAGCAGTCTCCGACTAGAGCACTATTTTTTTCAACATTAAAGAATAATAAGAAGGCGATTTTCAAAACAAGCACAGAAGAACTATAAAAACTGGGTCAGCTAGCGGCACAAGCGGCACCTAAGTATGTATGTATGTATGTATGTATGTCTGAATTATTAAAAAAACCCTTTCAAGATCAGCGATCTTGAATGCTCAAGCAAATAAGACATTCTATAAATACAAAATAAAGGAATGTCTTCTCGACTAGAGTCGTAAGTGAAAATACCCTCTTTAATAAAATATATCCAAGTTTATCGTTATATTCATATTCGTAGACTACATATGTAGCTTTGTAAAATAAAGCTTTTTAATTAACTTAGCATATTAGTTCGACTTATAATTCGATGTTTTCAAATTTTTAAACCCTAATTTTTAATATGAATAAGAAAGCTAGATCTTCGAACACCACGATAATGCTTGAAGTAATGAAACTATCATACCTTTAATTTTTAGGGTATTAAGGCAAATAATTAAAACGCTTAGACTGCACTCCAGAAGCCGCAAAACACGCGTCAACACTCGGCTACATTTTTCAACAGCATATGAGTGATTTATTCACGATGAGTGGAAGCGAAAGCAATCACTTAACCGAACGTGTTGCATTAACAATTTACATATATTATGTGTACGTCATTTTAATTGACATAATTTAGAATTCATATTTCATTAGCTGGAGAGTATTGTTAAAACTATAAAAAGGGTTCAGAACCCTCATTTCGCCGCCGGCTGCCAACAGGACGAGGTGGCCGAGTGGTTAAGGCGTTGGACTGCTAATCCAATGTGCTCTGCACGCGTGGGTTCGAATCCCATCCTCGTCGCAACAAGCTAATTTTTTTTTATTTGTTTAATCATAAAGAATTACTTTAAATAATATTTATGGACAATTTGTTCTGATTTTTATTAAAAGTTAGTTTTTTTGTTGTAATACTTGTGTTGACATGCTTGATATAAATTAAAATTCTTAAAAAAATTTTTGTTCGACGAGGATGGGATTCGAACCCACGCGTGCAGAGCACATTGGATTAGCAGTCCAACGCCTTAACCTCTCGGCCACCTCGTCGTATGCGAGGTCGTCAGCCAGTTGCTTTCTTGATACACCCCTTCGTTTAAGTGCAAGCAGTGCAAAATGCAGAGAGGTAAATTTATAAGTGAACAAATAATTGCAGAAATGTATGATTAATAAGCATTCAAGCTAAGCAAACGTAATATTAAATTCTTTAACCGTTCTATTAACCTGTTCTGAATAAATGTAAATGTGTGTATGTAAAATGTTTACAAGGCAAATGGTCATGCACTGCTTCCTTCAATAGCTAAGCACTGCTTGCCTCACACGTGAACTGCTTGCTGCACAGCTGAGTTCCATATGACTAATACACACTTAGAACCTACCCCAGCACATGACGAGGTGGCCGAGTGGTTAAGGCGTTGGACTGCTAATCCAATGTGCTCTGCACGCGTGGGTTCGAATCCCATCCTCGTCGAATTTACTTTTTTCATTTTTTTTTCTCATTAGAAAAATTTACTTATTTTATAATTCGTTGTTGTAGCTTAAAATATTTGGAATTTTAATTTAATTTTTTTTTTTTAATTGCAAATTAAAATGTTAAATCATAAGCCAGTTACTAAAAAAAAGTTTTATTTCGCTTTTAAAGGCAGGTTCGTATCTTATTTCAATTGAATCTAAAGCTTTTATGACCATGAGCGCTTACGATTGCAGCTTCGTATAATGACCAGCCCAGGCACTAAATATAAACGAAATGGAAATAGATACATTGATAACATTTTAACGACTACAACAACAACATACAGATGTGGGGGATAGATTTACTAGCATTTAAGTTTATTGACACGGCTCGTGAAAGGGCTCTCAAGATGATGCCTTAACGTCAAGGTCGCCGTGAAGTCGAACCAGCTAGAGCTCGAAATAATTAAAAAGAATTTTGGAGCCGCATTCGTAACATATAACAAGAAAATGAACAGGTAATTGATAATGATGGCTGTTAGTGCGGGTCAAAACAGTTAAAAGCCAGTAGATCAATTTACTTCATTTTAAATGATTACCTTTTTATCAATTTGCGGCGACTAATTGATCCATTTAATACTATTGGCGCTAATTCAAAGCATATATGTATTTTAGTAACTAGCGTCTATTTCTTTGAAACGGCAATTTGAAATGGCAGATAAAATACTTTACAGGCTAAGGTATCGAGAAATCGTTTGTACTATTGTAGACATATTTTAATATAAATGAGTAGTCCCCGACATTTATATTTTATTTATCTTTTTTTAGATTTAAACTTAAAATTCCATAACATTTAACTGTTTATAACAAAAACAAACAATTTTTCATTAAACTCAAAGTATTTTTTTTATAAATTACTACAGCTCTATCTAATATTTTTTCTATATTTTGATTTAAGATTTTCCTTGCATTACTTACTTTTAGTTTGTTTACTCTACTTATTCTGCTCAATAAACTGGTTGCTGAGCAATAAAATACAATAGGCCAAAAAATTTCTGCTTCTTCATATTCATTCGACTAAGTGTTGGAATTTCCTTGAATTGTAAATCAACCAAGATAAGTCATAAAACTTAACTATCAATCGTTTGCTCTAATTGTCAGAAAATTGGAAAGTTTGTTTTTTTAGTATGGGTATAAAGTAATTGGGATATAGTGCGCAAAAATCTCTCGTTAATCGAACCTGATGTGGGAGGTGTGAAAGTGACTACTGTGAATATATGTATGTATGAGAGAAATTATATCAGCGATAGCAGCTAAAACTCAAAATTAAATTATATTCGCTTTTAATATACTTCGCTTTCAATTCAATATTTGTTTGACTTGAACCACAACTTTCCGGTACCAATTTTCAATTTCAGTTTCAGTTGCAGCTTAACTTAATATAAGATCAGAGCCCAGAGTCAATTCAAATCAGTGCAGGGCACGTTTAACCTTTTCCCTGTGGTCACTTGCCACTTTCACAAATAAATAGGTAAATAAACTAAGTATAAACACAAGCCGATCTTTTGCACTTGGCTGCTTAACTAAGAAATACTCTATTTTTCGTACCAATTTTTTATTTATTATATTTTTACTATAACTTTATCTGTCCAACTTATTTATAATAACATGAATTTATAAAAACTGCTGAAACTTTAATAAAAAAATTATTTTAACATACAAGCAAAATTAAAGATATTAAAATAAATAAGCTATATATAACAAAGTTATTTTTAAAAGCAAAAATAAGTAAATATATGTTGTTCTACAGATTTTCTTTAATCTCAAAAAAAATTTTACGTTTTAAAATATGCTAAAAAGAATAATGCAAAATTTAAATTCTTAAAAAAAAAAAACAAATATAATATATACAGTTTTATTTATAAGCTTGACTCAAATTTTAAAATATCGAGATATCAGTTGAGCAAATATTAAATTCGAAGCTGCCTCTGTTATAGATTAAACGCCATTTATTTTCCTTTCGTTGCATTTCCTTTCGTATGCTCTACAAATATTTTACTTTCAATGAAAGTCAGAGTCGTCGTATAATTATATTGCATCCGTTGCTGACCCCAATCGAGTGTAGCTCATTACTCAGAAAAAAAGCCAAGCAAGCAAAAAAAATAAATAAATAAACAAGACGGAACGAGATTGTTAGCATTGCATAAGCCAAGTCCAAGACAATATGCCAACGATGACAACCATGACAACTTCATTCCCGAGTGTAAATCGCGAAAGCGGGGTGACAATTAAAAGGCGATGCCCACATGCCAAACGCCTCAAACTCAAACTCCAAATGAAACCCAAATCCAAAGAAAATTCCGATGTTAAGACAAAGACTCGTACTATGGAAAAAAATCTGATTTTTTAATTAAAAAATGTTAAAAGTCAAGAAATGTAAAATTCAAAAATTTTAAAATATCATAAGTTCTACTTGCTTCAACTATGCCAAAATTCAAGTGTCTAGCCTTACATTTAGATATTAAAATAAAATTTAATTTTTCTCTGATCGAAGGCAAGGGATAAAAATAATTTTAAAAAAAATTCTTAAAAGCTTAATTAAAGTGCTGCTTAGTTTCAAGTCTTTAGCTTTAAATTTAGGTTTGTTTTGTAAATTATATTTTACTTTTGGGTTAAGGTGGGGTGAAGGCAAAGCTCTATCAAAAAAGAAAAAAAATGTATTCTACATTAGTCTAACCAATGATCATATCAAATTTCAAGTCTTGATATATTTTGCTTTTTTCCCCATAGTGCAGAGGCTAGTTAGGCTGATTCATCTTAATTATTTGCAACGAATGAGTTTAATGAACTTGCTAGATAATTTATCGACAATAAAATGTGAAACCACGTAATTAGATACACATATTTATGAACATTTATGCCAACCGGCTTTAAAGTGACGTCGGAACGTGACGGCCTTAACCTTACCCAATGGGTGGGTGTTCCAGCCATCAACATTAATTCTGGCTAATGAAAACATTAGCCATCTAACTGGCCCACCAACTGTCAGACTAAAAGAGATAGAGACTCTGAATAGTTTGTATAATTTTTATAATTCAGTAGACAAACACGCAAGCGTCAACGTATAGAGTACAGATACACTTATAGACTTAAAGTCAATGTATAGAGTACTCATCCTTCTAAAGACTTTGTCTGTCATTTATTGCAAGAGAAATTCTTGATTAGTTTGGTATTATACACAGCTGCCTGCCATTGTCATCGTCTCGTGCTTCAGCCTGTCCAGTGCTACCAGTGTTGTCGCTTTTAAAGCCAAGAACATCGGAAAAAGCTAATTTTTCCAATAAAAAATTCGTCCTAAAAATATCGTATGATTTAATATGGTTATCATCAGGAAATAACCGATTCCGGAACTGTTAACCGTTTAATTTTTAGTACCAGATCTGAGACCGTAACCGAAATAAATTCTCTGTCCAGAACCGAATACCGAAACGTTTGTACTGGTACGGTTAAAGACTTGACCAATTTCAAACTGTCATAACTTGATCAATACTAAACCGATTTTCAAGCGGAATGCCATTTTAATCATGATTTGGCATTTTAATTCATTCTGCATTTAAATTTTATTAAATTCTTAAAAAAAAAATTTTGATCTAGATTCTACTAGATATTGATGCTAAGGGTCCCCCCTTTGAAATTTCGAAAATTTAAAATTTTAAATCTCAAGTTTTTACTTTTAATCAACTCCTTATATTATAATTAGTATAAAACAACACTTTAAACTTGATTCTGAGAACTTTCATTTTTTTGGAAAAAATCATGCCAAATTGATCATAAATTTGGACTTGTAAAGTGGCTATATCCGCAGTGTGACCAACTTCAAACTGTCATAACTTGATCAAAACTATATAGATTTTCAAGCGGAATGTCATTTTAATCACGATTTGGCCTCTAAATTCATTCTGCATTTAAATTTAGTTCATATAGAAAATTTAATTATTTTTGACCAAGACTCGGTATCGTAATTAATATAAAACAACACTTTAAACTTGATTCTGAGACCATTCATTTGTTTTGTAAAAAATCATCCCAAATCAAACAAAAATAAAGTGGCTAAGTCTGCAGTCTGACCAACTTCAAACTGTCATAACTTGGTCAAATCTGAGCCGATTTTCAAGCGGAATGTAATTTAATAGATTTTTAATTAAATTAATATTTTATAAAATTATTTTTTAATTTATTTTTAGGAATAAAATCACTTTTATATATGTGTAATAATTGAGTATTCAAATATTTGATATTTTTAATTTTTAATATAAAAAAGAAAAGCTGTTTTGCCAACACAGCTATCTACATTACTTCCGTCAGCAATCAGCACAAATATTAGTCTTAATAACTCCCAGCTTAAATCACAGTGATGCAGATACGAAATACAAGATACAAGATACAGACTGTCTGGCGTTTACAGCTCGTTCGTGATTTGTGTTGTCTAATCGTTAACAATTATGCCAATGCCAGATTTGTTAGTAGCTAGATTAGAGTATCTACTAGATACATGAATATCTCGTGCTGCTGTTTTCTTTATGTTCCTGGCTTGGTGTACGCACCTCAACACACACTTTTGTTGTGTACATTAGCTTAACTCGAACTGTGTGTAATTGACGTTGAAGGGGATTCTGAAGCTGCCGACTTTGTACGGCTAATTAATATTTAAAGGTGTTTTGATTGCCATTCCTTTAGTGGTATTGGTAGCCGAATGGCAAATGATATTAATGATTTGCGGTTATGTCATTTACTTGCACAGAGCGTAGTTAACAAAAAAGGGCGCACTAAAATTTTAATGCCACACTCAGATACTTAGATACTAAAATACTCGTATGTAATTGCTACAACTACTTGGAAATGCTTAACAATTTGGGTTACTTCAGCAAGTGAAAGATGAGAAAGTGTACAAGAGATGGGTTACATGTCAAATGTGTTTATATGATCACATACCAAAGCACTCATAAATGTAAAATTAGTTGTGTTTAACTAATTTAAGCTACTAGCTAGAAAACAGACAGTGGAAGTCAACTCTCATTTTATTTTTATGTAATAATATACTCATACTCTCAACACGACAGTTTTTTTTAATTAAAGCACACTAGGTCACAGCTTCCACTTCCACTTTGGCAAAGGTCAACCATAGAGTTCATTCGCCAGTCACAATCAAGATTGTGGCGTTGAGTGTGCTGCACTGTAAAATAGTCTGTAGCCTAAAATCTTATTGATATGTTGACTAATTGAAGTTCCGATGTATCTTTAATTTTGAATGTGTATATAACATTTAAAATTTATTGATTAATAAAATTTTAATTTAAAAAAATTGACTATTAAAATAGAACCGTTTACCGAAATAGTTATTTTGGAACGTACCGGAATCGTTATTTATTTCATATTGATTCCATGGAAATGAAATGCCTTTAAATTAACTTTAAATTATAAATAAAACAGAAGAGTAATGAAAACTTAATTGAATTGCCATGGAAAATATTTTTTTTAAGAAATGTTAATCTACTGAAATGCTGGACAGCTTTCTAATACCCTTGTTATTATTTTGATGGGTGTAGGGTAGAGCAACAGCCTTAAAACACGTCAACACATCACGCAATGCCATTTAAAAATAAAAGCTAACATATCATCTTTTCCAATGGCGCCAATTTAAATGTGACTGAAACAAAAACAAATACGTCTTAAGGGACGCACGCAGTGTGAGTGAGAGTGTGTGTGCTTGTGTGTGTATACATAATGAATGTGTGTGTGTTGCTTGTGTGTGTGGCCTGTCAATAGCAATCTTTTTTTCCACTGCAGCTTCGTGTTACCCATCGTCAGCCTTTGTTGTGGTAGGTTCATTTGTAACTAATTTGTGCACAAATCGGAAAAACAATAGCGGTTAGAATGGGTGTAGAATGACAGGGGGAAGGTGCCACAACCAACCTCCCAACCAGAAGCATATCGAGAACAAGAGGTGCAACAATTGCAGCTCTAGTTTGTAATTTAATCAAAAATCAAGTAAGTAGATGAGGGATATTAAGTTTCCAGTGCGTTTGTAACTTTCCAAAATCAAATCGAAAGCAATATCTGGATGAATGAAGTAAATTTAAATATAATATTTTGTGATCGAAAAATTATATTTTTTGTATCAATAGTTTCAACTTTAAATTTGTTAAGCTGAATAAAATTATGAAAGTCATAAGAAAAACTCTTATAATAAATTCTATTTAAAAATAATAAAATTTTTAGTTTTATTTAACAAGCATGGAAAAACTAGAATTTTTAATTATACATATACACACGGATTTTGAATACAAACTTAAATTAAACTATTATTTCATAATTATTCTGTCAAGATAAGACATACATTTTCTTATTTCAACAACAATATATTGATAATTGATAATTAATGTTTTAAAAATGTGTTGCTTTCCAGCAAGTCGTAGACTTTCTGAGCAATTGCAATGAATCAATTCGTCGGCCTGTTGAATTTGTCAAACCAATGGCAAAAGCAAAGTCCGCAAAGTGCAACGGCAAAGTGTAACAGTAAGCAGGTAAACAATAAAGTGGCAAATTGATGCACTTGGCTCGAGAGTTGGCTCATCATCGAGATCATTGTCGGGTGTCTCGGGCCACAGTTAGCAGCTATCTCGCTTGGCTCGGACCTCACACACATTAATACTAGCCGGGTTGGCAAGTCGGCTCACTCTTTCAGCAAAATATCCAAGTCAAGTCCAAGTTGATGACGTCGCAACACGATGACGATGACGACGACGACGACAGCAGCGAAGCCGACTGAGGCAGCGACAGCAAAGTGATTTTTGTTTCAAGAAATAAACCGAATTACACACGGTCCGCAGATCTCATTTATCTGCCGCTTTTTGAGGCGTACACAACGTTGAATAACGCTGTTCGCGTTTAATATTTTAAAAAATCTGTGTAACTCCCGACTTACGCTTAAGAATATCAACACATTAAAAAACTAAATTTTGTGATAAATCAACAATATTAAAATTTTTCAGATTCAGAATATTTTTAAATATTTCAATAATTCTCTTGTGTTTTAAGAGACGTGATTGCTTAAGCACATATTTGATTTCACAAACTAAACAAAGGACTCTTGTGCATCATTAATTGTGCATAAAAAAAGCAAATAAATTAAATACAATAAAAAAAAGCAGCTGCATTAAAAGCCACTAACAGTGACAGCCGCTTTTAAAGTGAGTGCAATTTGAATAAGTAACCATAAAACGGCATACGACTATGCACATCGATTTGCATGAACAAACACTCAGTTATGCACTTGACAGCTGCTAGATATTATTATTATTAATCATACACATCTATCGCATATGCATATTTATTAATGCTATATACTAACCAAGTTTGTTGCCTAAGTCTTTTTTCTTTAATCAAGTTTGCTGCCTAAGTCGTTCGTTTTGCGAAAGGCAATGTGACTTAATTAGTCGGATTCAACAAATGATGGGCATAAAACAAAGCGGCATTGATTGTCTAAAGTCTGTTAGTAAAATAGGAATGCAAAAAAAAAATATTTTTCAAAGAAGCTTTGGACATTAATTATGATGTAGAATCCAGCTTATTATATGTTAATCGATTGCATGTGAAGAATTGTCTTTGATGAGTAATTTAATGCTATGATTTCTTTTACTTTTTGTTGTCAGAGTTGTTCCTATAAGCATAAGCATTACTATTACTGAGCATTACAAAATAATATAAGCATTAGCATTAAAAGCATATTTTTCTTAACAAATAATAATGAAAGCTCATTATGATTAAATTTTAAAATAGTTATATTTGAAATTGTAGTACTTTACCAAAATGATAAAAATGTTAAACCAATATTAATAATTAAAAAAAGACATTTTATATGTAATATGTGCGCATAAAGCTACTTCACAATACTTCATATTAATTAAAATAGATACAATGTGAACACACCTACAACCTGCCAACTCAAAGAAAGTAAATAATGCGTTTGCTATTTCTCCACCCATCTCGTATTTCATACGGGCTGCAACAGTCCAAATAATCAGCAACTTAACCACGAACTTTCTGCAATTTATCATTATCCAATTTGATGTTTTGCAGCAAGGTCAACAGAGGACGCCACAAGTTGGATAAATGCCAGAGGCGTTCTTATTGTTAGACAGAAAGCATTGGGCAAACCTTAGTCTAAGATACACAAATATCTAAAAGATACGTATCATAATCTTCTTTAATTTGCATAATCAAGCTGATGGGGGCGCGGCTAAACGCCTTAACTTTCCTGCCCCTAACTTGTTAACATTATCGTTCTCGTCTCGAAATTAAATTGAAACCGTTTAGGCCGGTGTTCTTTTTTTCTTTTTTTTTCTTTTTTTTATTTTTTCCTTTATTTTGTTGATCAACTTAGTTTTTTACCAGCTCATTAATCACTCAGGCGTTGAAATACGCCGCCAGATGGCGCTCGCCACGCTCATTAGCGTAATTGCTCAGTTGGCATCACAGCTTGCGTCTACAGCGACAGCGACGGCGACGCCGACAGCGACGTCAGCTTCCATATTTTGATTAGCGTGCATTAAATGCTTTCATTTAACTGAATCAAATCGAAGCTCTCGAAATCTTTGTTATTTTTTTTAGGCTTTTTGTCTGAAACGTGAGAAACTCTACAATAAAGTAGCAACAATTTTCTGTAAAATATTTCGCGCTTTGATGAGCACAGTCGATTTATTTATTATTCAATTATTTGGCATTTGTGACTTGCAGAAAAAGGCTTGCCATTGTTTTATTTGTATTCGTATTGCTCGACTTGGATTATTATTTATTATTTGGTAGCCATTTGGTCCATCAATCAAATTTCAAAACAATTGCGATTTCAATGTAGGGTGTGGGTGTCTGATCACAAATTTGTGGACACTTTTTGTTCAAATTACCCTGACAGTTACGAGAATACACTGAGAGAAAAACAAAGATTCGTATTAAAAATAATATTTTTTTAAATTAGAAAAAATTAAGCGAAACAATTTGTCAAAAAATTCAAAAAAAATTATATATTTTTAAGAGTTTTGTTTCTCGGAGCATTTTAATGATGAAAAGTATATAATTAAGGCTGTAATTTTAGGAAATTATGTGAAAAATATGCTTGGAAAACGAATATTTTTTTTAATCAGTGTACTAACGAGTACTTATCCATTTCTTTCTGTCTCTTTTTCTGCAGCATGTCTACTCTGTTGAATTTTTCCCTGACAATGCTGCTGTTTACCCTGCTTACACTCAGAGAAAATGCGGCTTATCCCTACTCTTACAACATTCCCATGTCCAATAGGGCGGATGTTGCCAATACTGCCACGACCCCACAACTGATTAGCAAGCTGTTGGTGCAATCCCCCGCACTGGATAATGTGTATATGGATTATTTGGTAACCTCGAAGCCACTCAACCTGCGTAAATACAACAACAAAACAAAGAAAACCAAAAAGGACTCGAAAATTTACTTTATACCTATACCTCCACTGCCATATCGCTATATTCCTGGCATCGGTTACGATTATCAGCCCATGAAAATTAAGCCCATTGTACAAGAGTCGACAACGGAGAAGCCTCACCATGGGAATGGAAACCGCATAACCGTTCCCACGACAGGCATTCCCTCGACTCCAATGCCGGCACAGAGTAAACTGTTCCATGTCCAACATCACAAGGAGTACTACTTCAATGGACGTCCCTTCCGACTACAGGCGGCGCATGCCGGTCGAAAATCCTCACTGACGCCACTTAATCTCAAATCAAGATTTTACTACAATAAAAATATTATTTATTGATTATTTGTAATTTATTAATTATTGTAATTGTGTTTTATTTGATTGGCAACCTAGTTTAATTACTTAATCTAGATAATTCAATTATGAAATGTATAAATTAATCTTAGCTTTATTGTGCCAAAATTTCGTCCACCTCGGCCTTACCATTTGGGCTGCACGAATATTAGTCAGTTAGTCAGTCAGTCATTACAAACAGTTTAATATATTTAGATTAATTTCTGACTTTTGGTTTTTAAGACCGAAAGTACAGAAAGTGCGCGGCAGGAGGAATTTGTCGGATGAGCTGAATGCATGAACACATTCCTCCCTGGACGTAGGTGTCACATTGAATATTCTGGGATATTGCTCGCCTTCAGCTATGACAACGTTGCCCCAACTGCCGACGGCAGTCGGTTCACTCTTATCGAGGTCTAACGAGGTAACGCTGGTCCACAGACAGATGGGCATGAGGTAGCGCTTATAATCTGAATGCGTCTTCACACTCTTCACGGCCATCAATTGGTCACCCTTCTCCGAATTACTGGTTGCAACGTGCTGGCCCACATAGACTCGCAACTCAGCTGGATCCTTCTCATAAGTAGATGCAATTGGCCGCCGATATCACTGTACTTCCCGAGATCAATGTAGAGGCGCATCTGTATTTCAGCTGAATCCTTCCGGGACTCAAACTTATGTATTGGTTAACCGCCCTTATCCAAGGAAACTGACCTCTCGTTACGTGCTTTCCATCAATCTGTAAATCAGAAAGTCCCTCCACTCCTCACTCCGCTGCTCCTGGTTCTTTAGGCGTAGGAGCCACGATTACCACCGTCTTTTTCGTGGTACTTTCGTATGCCGTCACCACTTGAGACCAGCTAAGAGTCATATACATGAAACGAGTAGTTTTAAAATAGGGGACATCATCTACAAAAAATAAAGACCAAATTACTAATATTAAGAGCATTAATTATATTCGACCAAGATTTGATTTCGATGCTAAGGGTCCCCCTTTGAAATTTCGAAAATTCAAAATTTTAAATCTCAAGTTTTCACTTTTAATCAACTCCCTCTTTCGTAATTAGTATAAAACAACACTTTAAACTTGATTCTGAGACCTTTAATTTTTTTGTAAAAAATCATGCCAAATTGAACACAAATTTTGACTTGTAAAGTGGCTAACTTGATCAAAACTAAACCGATTTTCAAGCGGAATGTCATTTTGATCATAATTTGGCCTCTAAATTCTGCATTCAAATATTTGTAAACTCGTTGAAAACAATTTTTATTGCCCTAGGTCTGTTTATTTCGATGTCGAATTAATTATAAAACGACATCTTAAAATTTTTAAATGTTTCAGAATTGATTTGTTGTACCGTTACGTACCGGTACTGAATTAAATTAATTAAAACCTGAAAATTATTTTTTAGAAGTATTTACATGTGCTGGCTGTACAGAGGACTTCACCATTGATTCGGATTAATATGATGCTTGGAAGTTCATCTTTAAAGTTTTCGAAGTGCACAAAAGCCTCGCCACTTCCCCGATTCTCACTTCGCTGAAGAGCCGTCGCCGGATACGGCTCGGATACGGTCGAGCCCGCTCGACAGTAAAATACCCAACTAAAAACTTGATTTTTGTCTTATAAGACCATAAATAAATCAAAACAAAACAAATGGTGGTTTTAATTCATATATATATTCATTTTTGCTGTTGCCAAATGTAATCAGCAATGCATTTAATTAGATTTTATGAAAATTTGCAGAGTTATGACAAAGCAGTTTTACAATCTAAGGAATTCCACTTTGATTTCCACACAAATTGACGTTGGGCGCATTGTTCTCAACAAGGGATTAAGTGCTTTAAAAGTAGCTCTCACTTTGTAAATGCCATCCATGTCGCTGAGGTGCGATTCGAATATGAAATCCATTTGAAATCGCTTGTGAACGAATTTGGTCTGCAAAAATTAAGAACATTTTAAAATGTATAGTCTATAAGTGATATATTAAGTTCTTACTCCTCGTTCTCTTAAGCATTTCAATTTTATTGCATTTGCATTTTCAACATTATGAAGCCAGGTTTTGTACCAGTGTTGATTTTTATCCCACATGATAGAACAAAAATCTGGTATATTCAATGTATAAATAGTTGGATTCCAAGACCCGCGTTCAAAGTGAAGTAGCTCAAACTGTGCCTAAAAATGTTTTAAAAAAATTTTTAAATTGACAAAATAAATGTTAAATATATTAAAATAATGTTAAAGTATTAAAAATGTTCAAAATGTTAAAAGTGTTTAGATGTTAATCGTGTCAAAAATGTTTAAAAAAAAATGTTAAAATTTTTAAAATGTTAAATAAAGGAAGTGATTTTTAAAAATTCTAAAATATGTTAAAGAAATTGCAAAATGTTATTAAAATTTGATAAAATATTAAAAGAAAAGAACATATTTTTTTGTACATTAAAAAAATTGTTAATTGAAAATCACCTGGATAATATCCGTAGGCTGGACATCCCACACTGTAGTTGCTTTTCCCTCGATAAAAACATTTTCGACTTCCAAGTCAAATTTAAGTTCAGAAAAATCAAATAATCCCTGAATATTTAGTACTCCATTTGGTTGGTCCGGACAATCGTCGAATACTTCGTCATTCTGAAAAATACTTTTATATTTGTAAGCACTTGAAAAGCCAACTAAGATGGATACACCCAACAACACACTGTAAGACCACATTTTGAAACTATTCAATAAGTGAATATCCGTGTTTATATACTGGAAAACGAAACTATTTTTCGACTATAAGTTCGTTTTTTACGTAATTTAATCACGTGTTAATTGATCATAATGAGATTTGTTGTGATTTATCAAAAATTAATGATTTATCATAATACACGTTGCTTGCTTTTCCTAAATATGCAAACATCAATTTGCTGTAATTATATTTTTCAACACGTGATCTTTAAATACGATTAATACGAATTAAAACACAAAATACATGACACTTTATTGTATAAATTTTATTGTGATACCAGGTGAACAAATTTGTTTTAATATATACACACACATACACTCCCAACACACATGTGCATTCAGTACAAAAATTATTAAGCAAAAAATATATTTTTGTATATTTTATATATTTAAATATTTATATTTTTATGACTACAAGTATGAGTACAATAAAAAATTTTTTTCCTTGGTCAACTGTTGGTTTCATATGAAAATATAGCATGTTCATATTTTCCTAACAATTTAATATGTATTTCATATTAAGAACTGCGATTTTTGAGATTAATATTAATAGCATTAGTAATTTGGTCTTAAAGTGGCCTTACTTTAAGAGAAAATATATAAGATGTATGTTGAATGTCTGTTTTTTTTTCAGCGAATGTCTATAGAGATTCAAGCATAGCACATATAAAATACCATTTAGTAAATATAATTACTGTCACCGTTTCCAATGTTGTGCTGTTAATAATAAAATGTAGACAACTCTAAGATTCATTTAAACCATCAAATTCTAAACGTGAACATGTTTAATGAGATGATAATGAGTTGGTTTGATAAATGCTTGCATACACTCGCATGTGAAGCCGGAAGAAAACAAAATTGGGGAAATTAGAAAAATTTGGCCAGCAAATTTATAGCGCCCCAAAAGTTAGCGGACTTAAAATTATGAAGCAAATGTTGCTTTCACTCCAAGTAACTGGAAAAAGTACAGAAATACATGAAAATATCATTCGTTTAAGTGGCTAAATATGAATGCGTGAGAAAATTTAAGTACCAAATAGAATACTTGGTAATAAAATGTGGCCTATTGTTGGTTGCCACGGCAGGGCGCCAAGCAACGAAGTTATTGAACAAATTCAATTCCTATACTCTTTTACCTCCCTCTCTAAACATCGTCAATAAACAAACGGATTTTCACTAAAATATTTCACACAGTAGGCAGTAAAGTATTTGAAATAAATAATATAATAAATCGTATATATATTTCATAGAATCAACAAGATGAGCGACAAGGACTCTCCCCCATCCTACGTATGCAATATGCAATTAAATGTGGATTCCTCGGAGCAACCAAAGGTGCGCTCAATTTGTGGACCTGCCTATGATCAACGTAGCACTGAATCCGATCCACAAGATGAATTTTTGGTGGATGTGGAAAATGTTACCGTCAAGTTTTACATATCAAAGACGAAAATTGTTGCCCAAGTTTATCCCAACTGCATGACCATGGCCGAGGTGAAACAGGATATATCGCGTAAATTTGAGGTGGATCCGAGCATAATTCTGCTCAAACAGGACAATCGTTTGCTATGTGATAATGTACCCATACATTCGACCAACTTTGATGAGTTTGGCATACATGAGTTTCAGCTGGAGCTCAATGTGCCCAAAGGCGATAACACCAAGCTAAGTCTGAATGTCTACTACGAGTGAGTATTGTTCGCTATATATACTAGATGTATCTAGTATCTCGTTGTTAATTCGATTGATCCTATGAATGCACGATGAATTTCGGCCTTCTAGGTCTTACCGTTTGGTCTGCACAATGCTCAGTCAGTCAGGATAAACAGTTTTATATATTTTCAAGATATTTACCTTTACTTTTCTTTTCGTTAGTAAACATCGTCTGCCAGATTATTTGACTGTCCATATTTCCGGAGAGGACACGGAGGATGGACAGCCAAAAAATGTGGTGGTGGAAATTGAAAATGCAGCGATTGTCAAGCCTTTTCTATGTGGTTACAAAGACAAGCATAGTAACAAGGAGTATTTGGATGCCTTTACGCAAACTGGGCCATATTTAGATAAATGGAAGAGCAAGCATTATCGATCCCGGGATACACAGACCTGGCAGCAAAAGGAGAAAACTTTGGTAAGCCTGCTATTAATCACTAGATTTTTATCAAAGAAATATTTTTTATTTGTAAGATTTAATAGCTAATTTTTAATCATATTCTTAGTATAACTTATAAAAAAAATAACAACGAATTTTAGTATATTACAAAAACTATAATTTCAATTTTCAAAATTTAAAAATAATTTTTAGTTCACAATAGGAGTTATTCAAAATTGGTATTTTAAAAATTGAGAATGTTACTAAGTTTTGATTGATTTTTTTTTAACTCATGTCTCTGAAGGCCTATTACTTATATATATTCCAATTACAGAATACGGCACATGAGCAGTCTGTACAGTGTTTCCTTGATGGCATTAACGTCAGATACATGTCCACTGCCAACGATTATGTCATTGTCCCCGGCAAATACCAAACATTTGCTCAAAAGGAACGAGCTGAGCGGAAGCTTGAGAAGATTCTGTTGATACAGCGCAATTGGCGACGCTGGATTCTTTGGAAGTATATACATATACGGGCCAATGAATATCGGTAGGGTTATGCCGTACCCAACTACTTTTTATAATTTAAATAATTATTTTTTTGTGAAATGTTCTTAGGTGTCTAGTGACAAATCGGTTGGATGAGGAACAGCAGTATGAGGAATGTGTGGAAAAGCGCGTGGAGCGCACGGAGCAAATAAAACAGTTTCCACGGACCAACGATGACTTCGATATGCTGTTTGCGGAGATCTCACGTTGGAAGCGGTCGGAACTTAAGCGGATTGCAGCCAACTTTGAGGGACCTGCTCGGATATCCGAGGTGAATATTCTGCTGGATAAGGAAATTCGACTGTTGAACGGTGTGGAGAGACAGCGACGTTTGGTGTCCATGGCCATGGAGGACTTTCGCAAAGATCAGCTGTTGAAGGAAATGGGAAAACCCATAGAATGGATTGGTTACAAGGATTGTAAAATCCACTTGGATTTACTGCGCACACAACGCGTTCGATTTTTATCCGAAGTCTACAAAGATTTGCGCCAGACGCTGGACAAGGAGAAACGTCTGGAGCTTCTAGGACGCGTCATGGAGCTGCTCTTGGATGAGGCATGCTTTCCGAATTTTCCAGAGGTAAATTTTAATTAAAAAGAATTTTAATGAAAACTATAACTATGTTAGCAATTTGCAATTGTAGCTTTTCGATCTCTTCGATAGAGAAAAGAATCTGTTAATCTATGCCAAGTCCTGTGATGTGGAAATTCTGCGGAAACGTCAAAACATATTGTTTTTCGAGCTAATCAAATTTCAAAAGCGGGAGCAACAGAAAAGTAAGAAACAGGGACCATAATCAATATAAGTTAGATTTTATAAATTATGGAAAATCATTATAAAGGTATTCATTTAAAATAATGAGCAGATTTATTATATTATATTTAAGCAATTACAATGATTTTAATTTTACAAAATCTAAGCGATACGTTCCCTGCTAAAAATAATTATTTAATTAAATATTTAATGCGGTTCCTGGTAAGAAGTGATCAACTGGAACTGAATCGATATCCAACAGATTAATTTGTTAATATTTATGTTTTCGCAGATGTTCCTTCTCGCATGTGCATTGTGTGTAAAAAGGTAAAACCATATTCCCAGTTTGCGATACGAACTCGCCAGAGTCACGTGGACACTTGTAAGCATTGTTACTACCTAAAGGTGAGATAATGATATACTCAGAAGATGCAGCTAATAATGATGATGATCATACACAGTTGGTGGCCACGGAAAACACAGTTTACCAATCGATCCTACGCTGCATTCAACGGGATGAACGTAAAAGGAAATGCACCACATCCTTTGCTTTTGTTATGCAGCAGGACGATGTGCGTCACATGCTCGACAAAATTTGGCACGGACACTCGGCACTTAGCAAGACGGAGAATCTCAGCGAACTGCGGTAAGTTCTAGCTCAAATTCATATCAGAAATTCGACAAGTAATACTTTTCTAATATTATTGAAATCAATTTTCCGAAAGATCATAACTTTTATCAAGAAATAAGCAAAAAAAAAAAACATCACCGGAACCGATTCCGGAACCGTTAACCAAAATTAATTCTCTGTCCAGAACCGAAAGAGTTGACCAACTTCAAACTGTCATAACTTGATCAAAACTGAACTGATTTTCAAGCGGAATGTCATTTTGGGTTTGAATTGGCCTCTTAATTCATTCTGCATTTAAATTTTGTTCATTTGGAAAATTTTATTATTTTTGACCAAAATTCGATATCGAGGGTAAGGGTCCCCCCTTTGAAGTTTTGAAAATTCAAAATTTTAAATCTCAAGTTATGACTTTTAATCAACTCCTTATATCATAATTAGTATAAAACAACACTTTAAACTTGATTCTGATACCTTTAATTTTTTGTAAAAAATCATGTGAAATTTAACAAAAATTTGTAAATTGGCCAAATCCGCAGTCTGACCAATTTCAAACTGTCATTACTCGATAAAAACTGAAACAATTTTCAAGCGGAATATCGTTTTGACAAATCATGAGATTTGGCGACTAAATTCATTCTTCATTTAAATCATGTTCATATATATATCTATATATATATATATATCCATAGATATCAAACACCTTATCTTGACGTTGAAACCGGACCTGAATGTTTTTCTTACTTAAAATTTTTCAATTCTTTTGTACTCTGTATATTTTTTTTAGTTGAATTTCATTATTTATACTAACCAAATTTTTTTTCCACTTATTTTGATATCTTTATTCTTCATTTATGATGGTTTTTTGATTTTGCAATATTTAGAAAAATTCGTGTAAGTCACCTGTCGAACAATAATTAAAACTTTATGCATATTTATTGTTTATTTTGTTAGATTGCCTCGCTGGAATAAAAGTGATGACTGGTCACCATGGAACTGCGTCTGTTTAACAGAACGCGAGACTCGTGATCATTACAAGATCGACAACATTGAGAAGGTCTACGATGCCAAGTTTATACTGTATGTTGGCAATTGTCATATGTTGGCACGTAACTTGTTCCACACTCTGGCCGCTGTGGCCACAGAGTTCCAGGAGACAGGACAATGGTGGAAAGTGGGCATGAATAAGCAGCGCAGCAGCAACTTGAATGCAGTCTAATATTTAGTAATTCATACTTAAAATACTGACTAAACCAAAAATATATTCATTATCTTAACAAATTAAAAGTTTTATCCCAGCATAAAAAACACTTTAAATTTCATTGCAAATCACAAATATATACAAGCTTCGTTTAATGTTTTAAAATTTACATCATTCCTTTCTTGTTTATTAATTCAGAATTGTTTTCTGTCAGTATAAATAAATTAATAAGCCTGATATCCAATTTGTCATTTATATGGGATTTCAAGCAATTCTTTATATTACTTTATGAATTTATACTTGAGTAGTTTTCTTTAATTCAGCGCCTAATTAAATTACAGTAATGAAACAATTCAAATTTTCACAAAACAATCAACTGGTTACTTGAAGTTATTTCCTACTAACAACGTCTTTAAACTTCGCCTCCAAATACTGAACTCGCTTCAGTAATTTGTCACTGGTGCTGAATTCGTTGTAGGGCACAGGTATTATCTGGTAGCCACTCTTTTCCAGTAAATCAAACGTTAGATTCGTTATGCCACTCGCACTGCGGTGAGTTCCATGGCAAATGTCATGGAAATCCACCACCATTAAGGCAACTCTAAAAGTAAAATGAATCGTTTAGCATAAGATCAGTATTAGTCAGTATTACCATATAAACAATTTACCTAATTACATCTTGACTCGTCTTATCCAGGGGAAGGGCATTTCTTTGGGAATCAAATTGACAGGTAGCATCTGTAATTAGTTTTTATAAAACACTTTTTTTGGTAGACTGTTTTATTAATCGTACCAATTAAGAAGCCCATTTTGCTGTCCACCGAGCCGAGGACATGATTACTGGCCGGTAGCAGGCTTTTAAGCGCATCCAACACTCCATTGACAAGAATCTGCTTGGATTTGGTGTGTGCCATGGGCACCTGGTAGACAGGACTATCCGTTGGCAGGATTACGCCCTTGTAGTCCGTGGCACAAAGTTGCGCATAGCTGTTTAGATTTAATAGCCTCATTTTAAATGTCGGCGTTAGACCCGCTTTATCATTCTGCAATTTAGACAGGAAGTCCGCGCTGTAAGGAGAACGAACTAAATTCAATTGAACTGCTTAGACAGAACACAATAAAATTGCTACAACCTTAGAACCGACTCCAGCTGACTATTCTCCACAAGTCCCAGCATCGTTAGCGACCAAACATAATTCAGCCAGTCCGATTGCCTCTTGAAATCCTCTCGTATTATTGACTTGGCCAGCTTCTTGCGTACTTCATCCAATTGTGCACTTTTGAAGTTCAACAGCGCTGCTGTCAAGAAGTAAGCGCTGAGATCTTGAGGTCGACAGATTTCACTGTTTTTCAACAGCCACTGCGTCAGGGATTCCAATATATCTGCAATAAATTGAGTTTAATTTCAGTACTGACTAGAGACAAGTGAAGGTACCGAATTCCGAACATTTTTTAAGGCATTACAAAAACAAACGAAAAACAGCTAAGAGTAAAATTTTACAAAAGGCCATAGTTAGGAATTATGTTATTATCACTAATGTCGAAATTAGGCAGAGTATTACTTAAGTCATTAGAACACAAAATTTAAGACTTTATCGAATTTTTAGGCAAAGCGGTATACAATATTTATATGTATTGATTTTGAGATAAATTAGAAAAATAAAAATGTAAAGACAAGAAGTAAGAAAAGTCTAAATCAAAAATATTTTAATAAAATACGAGCGATTTTTTTTAATAAAATATTTTGGCTTCCTTAAGTTAGGTTTGAATTTATAGAATACGTGGAATCAAAGATTAGGCGTGTTATATTTACCCAAATCGCGATATCGCATAATGCCCAGACTGGTCAATATAGATCCCACCACTGCAGATTTTTCAGAATTCTTTGGCAGCGCCGCTTGGACATCCGCACAAACTTTGGCGCCGAGCACGGAGTCCTGAAAGTTGAGCATGGACATGGCATAGAGGACATCCGCCGACTGCTTCAGATCCAGCTGATCCGAGGCACTGCTGATGTTAAAGGCGAGGGAGCGCAGAAGCGGAGTGCTGCGACGCTTACGTTGGGCCAAGGTGCTCATCACCTTGACCATCTGGGGCAGACTTATGCTGGCTATTAACTTGGCCGCTTCGTCATCCCCTGCAACGCCCAGAACGGTATTCAAGTCATCGGTGCGAAAGCCAGAAATGCGTTTGGAAGAGTTGTTGCCATTTGCAGATGCTCCTGCAGTGTTACCATTCTTGGCAACACCATTCTTGGCAAGAGCTGTCCGTCCCAGCATGCGACAGACTCTCAAAAATCTCGAATCGTTTTCAAATTCCGAGATTTTTACACGATTAATGGTGCTCCATTCGGCGAGTATTGAGACGATCTTGAGTGCATGTTTGCGGTTAAAGCCATTGTTGTTCTCTGTGATGGCCAATAGGCCGTTCACGGTTTTGGCATTTACAATCCGCTCATCTATGTTGTTAACGGCCGAGTTTGTTGTGGATTTGCCACCCGATTCGCTTTCATTGCGCAGCGATTCAAAGGCAGCTGCAACCATTTGCCCTAAAAGTGAATAAAGTCAATAAATGAATTTAATAATGATAATAAATTAATGCTGGGTTTACGTTGGGACACACTGCGGCATCATTTTCTTTGGCAGTTTCTGTTAGCTAGGAACACTATTCTAATCAGGGATTAAGACCGTAACTTTTAACCGGTATTTATCGATTGCAAGACTTTTATATTATACCAACACCGAAGCAGCGACATTGCTAAAACCGAAACAACCTTTTATTAACCAATTCATGTGTAACATTAAGTATTTTTGTGCCACTTGATTTTGTCACAGCACTTGTGTTCACATTACTCTGTGAGCCACTGTAATGTAAAATATGATGCACTGTAATGAAAGCCCAATGTAAGCCCACCATAATACTTTAATGTAATGTGAACGCACCAGAATTCTTTTGCTTCCTTGCTGCCTCCGCTGCCGACGGAGAAGCCGCTGTCGCTGCCGACGCACGCTGCTCGGCATCATCAGCAGCAGATCCCTGACCATTACTATTACTCGCTGCCGTTGCAAGCGCGGCGCTTGCCGCACGTGCGTTGGCGCTATTGCTGCTGTAAGTGGCGCGGCGACAGAGCTGTGTCACAATACTCCCGGTAAAGCGCTGTAATCCCAACATTTTCACTTATGTATGTTAACAGTTTACCAGGTGTTTCCTCCTGTAAGAAACCAATGAAGTTTACATAACCTTTTTGTTTACACTTTTTTCGTTCAAAATAAAACTGTATAGTTGCACTGAGTCAACTCACAGGCGCTGACTTTAACAGACGATCCTTATTATATGGACTGTTTAATTGAAAATTAATATATTTATTTACAAGTTACTTAAATCTTTACTTTAAAGTAATTACTTAAGTTCCTAGTTATCTATTGAACCGCAGGGCTGCCACCTGACAGAAATAAGGTCGCCACCTGGCAGAAAAAGTTGCCATTTATTTTGGCGCTGCCAGACCTAGCAATCTGATGTAGATAATTTTTTATATATTTTCCTTTTTTTCAGAATGATCTTTTTTTTCATTTTGAATCTAAAATTTTTTTATTTTTGCAGCATTTTTGTTGAAACTTTGTTGCAAAGTTTCAAATAAGCAACTTTCATTATTTAAAGTTCAAATTCAGCAACAGTTCAGCTGTTACAACACTGTTGAGCAACATTTGGTTAACAGCAAAATTGGATTGGGCCGGTAACGTCAGTGCTGTCGAATGCTTATTATTGATTAAATACCAATAGTTAATCGTTTAAATACCGATAGTCAATTGTCATACGAAGTGTACTATTTTAAGCACTGACAACACTAGTCTTTAGCATTTTTCAGCACTGTCGAGGGACAGCTCACCAAAATTCTGCCCGAGCAGTGTTTTTTTGCATTTTCGTTTAAATTTTATACTTTTTATTTGGCTAAAAGCAATAAAACGCATATTACTACATGAAACTCGCCAAAACGAGCTTCTCGCTTTCATAAATAAATATATTAATAATATATAAATACGTGAAAATATATACAAAAGGAAATAAAAACTAGTTTTCTCTGCCAGTGATTTGGCAAGTTAGTGTGAAAAATTCCAAAGCAGAAAATTGCGTTAAAATGGTTGATAAATTTATCAGCATGTGGAAAGTGCGCGAATTGGCAGACAAAGTGTAAGTTGTGCAGTTGTATTATTAACATGTTCATATAATGCACTCTAAATTATGGCAATAAGAAAGAGATAAGAAGGAAAAGTCAAAGTATATTAAAATAGTGCTGGCACTCCCACACGACCATCGCCAAAAACAGCAACAACTCGTACTTAGTAATAAATACTCAGTACTCGGTACTCGTTACTCACCCCTCCCCCATAAACTATTCCCTTCTCTTTCAACACACAGGTGCTACAAATTGTGATGCAGTTGTGCTAAAAGTATTGTTACACTATTTTATGCTTTGTTTGGCTTATTTTCCTTGTTTATGGAAGAGCGAATAACGCTTTGTTTTATTTGTCTGCTTTTGTTGCTTTCAAGGTTGTTTATTTTGTCGGGATTTGAATGTGATCACACACAAACACATGCATGCATACACTTACAGTGGCTCACAGCTTATTTGACCAACTTCAATTCTTAATGTGGCTTTGTTTATATTTCCTAATTAATATACAACTTTTAAAAACAACGTATTAAATGCAAATTAAAAAACAAATCTGCACTTAAAATATATTTTATATCTTTCCCACTAAATGATTAAATTTCTAATAAAAAAGTGTAGTGGGTCAAATTAGCTGACAGACACTGTGCAATCGCAGTATTTCCGATTTACTTTAACACATATACAATATACATACATATGTTTGAATAAGTAAATACTACAGTAGTTTATCAAGAAAACATTTTTCTAAACTTGCGTTTTGCCCGAAAATAAGCTACAGTATGCTTAGTAGTTATTTAGACAACGAAAAAATTCACAAATTTGTCTTGTACGATCGTATTTGTGAAATGGATCACACTTTTTAAATTTTTAACTTCCTTTTCATTCAAAAATAAAATATTTTTAAACGTGACCAGTAGATCAAATAAGCTGGTAGCCACTGTACATTTTCCAACTGTGCTCACGATTGTACTTCCAATTGGGACATCCAGTCAAATTGTAACTCTTCACACTTTCTTTATCACGTTTAAAACGCCGATAAGAACAAAATATACTCACGTGCAAATAAATCAAGATAGTTGATAGATAGATAGTTAAAGAACTAAACATGTGGAATTTCATACAGATATACAGCAGTTTATGTCTTGTAAAATCGGACAAAATTTTTGGCTTGTAAAGTTGCTAGGTCAGAGGCTGGACCAACTTCACACATCCGTAACTTTATCAAAATATAACCGATTTTTATACGGAATGGCATTTTGATCATGTTTTGGCATCCAAATTCAATCTGCACTCAAATATAATAAATTTCGTGTAAAAAAATATTTTCGGTCTGTTTCGGTCGGATCCGATATCAATGCTAAGGGTCCCCCCTTTGAAATTTTGAAAATTGAAAATTTTAATTCCCAGGCTTTCACTTTTAATCAATTCCTTATATCGTAATTAGTATAAAACAACACTTTAAATTCGATTCTGAGAGGTTTCATTTTTTTGTAAAAAATCATGTAAAATCGATCAAAAAATTTGGCTTGTAAAGTTGCCAGGTCAAAGGATGAACCAACTTTACACATCCGTAACTTTATCAAAACTTAACCGATTTTCATACGGAATGTCATTTTGAGCATGGTTTGGCTTATTTATTCATTCTGCATTCAAATATAATAAATTTTGTGTAAAAAAAATTTTCGGTCTGTTTCGGTCGGCTCCGATATCAATGCTAAGGGTCCCCCCTTTGATATTTTGAAAATTGAAAATTTTAATTCCCAAGCTTTCACTTTTAATCAACTCCTTATATCGTAATTAGTATAAAACAACACTTTAAATTCGATTCTGAGAGGTTTCATTTTTTTGTAAAAAATCATGTAAAATCAGACAGAAATTTTGACTTGTAAAGTTGCTAGGTCAAGGGTTGAACCAACTTCAAACTTCCATAACTTTATCAAATGTGAACCGAATTTCAAATGGAGTGTCATTTTGATCATGATTTGGCTTCCAAATTCAATCTGCATTCAAATTTTATTAATTTCGTGAAAAAAGATATTTTCAGTCTGTTTCGGTCGGCTCCGATATCAATGCTAAGGGTCCCCCCTTTGATATTTTGAAAATTGAAAATTTTAATTCCCAAGCTTTCACTTTTAATCAACTCCTTATATCGTAATTAGTATAAAACAACACTTTAAATTCGATTCTGAGAGAATTCATCAAAAATTGTTGGCTTGTAAACTAACTAACTAACTGTATTTATAAAATCTTGTTTTGTTTGAAGCAGGGATTAATAGTGTAACCGGTATTAACCGATTCAAATTGCTTAATATTAATAAATATTGATCTTAATATCAGATCTTCTTGTATTTCACCTAATTTATTTTTAATTCCTAATAAAAATGAATTTACTGATAAGATTGTAATTTATTTGTTTATGCAGCACCAATGTCGTGATGAACTACACAGAAATTGAAGGCAAGGTTCGGGAAGCGACCAATGATGATCCCTGGGGTCCAACAGGACCTCTGATGCAGGAACTGGCCCATTCGACATTCTCCTACGAAACGTTTCCGGAGGTCATGTCCATGCTGTGGAAACGCATGCTGCAGGACAATAAAACCAATTGGCGTCGCACTTACAAAGTAATTAAGACTCAGAGAAAACTCTATTATTATGTATTCTTTAATTGAAATTTATATTTGAATTATAGAGTCTGTTGTTATTGAACTATTTGGTGCGCAATGGATCGGAACGAGTGGTAACTTCCTCCCGGGAGCACATTTACGATTTGCGCTCATTGGAGAACTACACGTTCACCGACGAGGGTGGCAAGGATCAGGGTATTAATGTTAGGCATAAGGTACGAGAGCTTATAGACTTTATTCAGGACGACGATCGCTTGCGCGAGGAGCGCAAAAAAGCCAAAAAGAATAAGGATAAATACATTGGCATGAGCAGCGATGCGATGGGATCCCGATCCAGTGGTTATGGTGGTTACAGTGGTGGCGGAGGAGGAGGTAGCGGTGGTGGCAGCGGTTACAACGACGGCGACTGGCGAAGTAGCAACCACCGTGGAGAAAATTGGTGTAAGTACTAGGTGTCATTTAGAAAATTTAAATTTCATAAACTAATGTTTATAATGCTTATAAAAAAATATATTGCTGCTTATTCAAATTCTAAATTGTGATTTCTATTCTTCAGACTCTGATAAGAGCTCTGCCGAGCGCTACGAAGACGAGGATACTCACTACGATGGGGAGCGTGAAGGATCTGACAGTGACTCCCCCAGTCCCAGGTAAGTTTGGATAACAATCTAATCAATTGATAAATAGTTAATCAATTTCCTTTTTTAGACGCAACTATCGATACAATGATCGGGCAAGTCCCGCCGAGGTGGCAACTGAGCGAGAGAGTAAACCACAGAATCTGAGTATGAATATGAACATACGGACTAAGGCTGTCGGATCGCCGGTCTCCAAGCAGCCAACATCATCGTTGACAGCATCATCATCAGTAAGCGGATCGAAGACAGCGTCAACGCAAAAGAAAATCAATTTGGGTGCTGCTGCCAATTTTGGGAAGACTCCAAATGCCGCTGGCATTCATTCTCCCACGCATCGTGATACGCCCACCAATAACCAAGTTGATCTGATGGGCGACAACAGCATCAACAACAACAAGAGCAATAATAATGATTTGCTGGATGATCTATTCAAAACTTGTTCACCGTCGCCACCACCACAACGGTACCTCAAACGAATTCAATTCAATCTATATATACAATTCTTTGTCCTGACTAACTCACTTACTGATCATAACACAGCCTACCCCTAGGAGTTTTTTTTTAGTTTTCTACTTTTTAACTTCACAATATTATTTTCCTAATTTGTATTTCCTAACAACATTATTCCTAATTTTGGTCATATTCAATTTTTATCTTTCCCATATTTTTACCCCAATTTTTGTATTCTGAGTAATATTTTTGAACATTCTCATAGGGAACAACGACAAGCTCATGGCGAGAAGACACTCAATAGTGCCGCAATTATTGCTGATGACGATGATGACTTCAATCCGCGTGCTGGTGACGCTCCACCTCCTCCTGCTCCTGCCGTTGTTCAAGAATTTGGAGATTTTGCGGCCGCTTTTGGAGGCGAACCCTCGACCGGCATTATTCCAGCGCCGAACAGCAATGATGAATTCGCAGACTTTGCTGCATTCCAAGGCTCCTCCAGTACAACGGCGGCAACTGGACAACTGGATAATCAGTTGCTGACGACGGCGACACCAGCAAATGATGCTTTTGACCTATTTAACTCCACAACAACAACAACAACAACGGGAGCATCAGGTGCATCGACAGCCACGGATCTTCTGGCCGGATTGGGTGACTTGTCTATCCACCAAAGCATGCCAATGGGTGAGTACTAGTCCAGTAGTCTAGCTAATTCTAATCACTTAGTACAAGTAAGAATTTCTACAATTAATAATAAGAATAACAATATTTGGAATCATAACTAGAAAGCATATTATTCGGAAATAAAGACTAGAAATAATGTTATAAGATAGGAAAAAGATATTGGGGCAATCAAAAACTATGGAAAGTGGATTTGCAAACAAACACAAAGAAAAGTAAATTA
Source organism: Drosophila innubila (assembly GCF_004354385.1). Taxonomy (NCBI): domain Eukaryota; kingdom Metazoa; phylum Arthropoda; class Insecta; order Diptera; family Drosophilidae; genus Drosophila; species Drosophila innubila. The sequence goes on from NW_022995380.1 coordinate 32,169,652, forward strand.
GAAAGCATGTTACTTGAAAAGGCATCAAACAATCTCACGATTTTCCATTTTTTTTTAAGAAAATATTAAAAAAAAATGTTGATTTGTCAAGTTGCTATGTCAAAGGTTTGACTAACAAACTTCCATAACTTAGTCAAAATTAAACCGATTTTTTGACGGAATGTCAATTTGGTCAAGGTTAAGCCTCTAAATTTATTCGACGTTCAAATTTGATGCATATCGTAAAAAAAAATGAGTGCCCTCTGGATCTCGATTTCAATGCTAAGGGTCCCCCCTTTGGATTTTCGAAAATTTTAAATTTTAACTCTCAAGTTTTCACTTTTAATCAACTCCTTGTATCTTAATTAGTGTAAAACAACACTTTAAATTTGATTCTGAGAGGTTTAATTTTCTTGTAAAAAATCATGTAAAATCGGACAAAAATTTTTGCTTGTAAAGTTGCTAAGTCAAAGGCTGAAGCAACTTCAAACTTCCATAACTTTATCAAAACTAAACCGTTTTTCGAACGGAATGTCATTTTGATCATGGTTTGGAATCGGAACTCTTTCTGTATTCAAATTAAAAACAAAAAATTAATTTTTTTTTATCGGTGACGTTTATATATTTTTCTTATATTTACTCAAAGATAATGGGGAGGGATCATGTTTTCTGGTGAATGCGCCCAATGATTCCAGTCGGGTTTTTATAAAATTACTTAAAAATAACTACCATCATTGATGAAAATTAAAAAGAAACCTCAAATAAACATTGCTATGTTTTTTTTTATACCAACACTTATAATGATTACGTTGCCTGCGCTGAGTGTTATTCTTCGTTAAATTTCCGAATTTATGCTTTCTTTATTTTGCATCAGTTTCCATTAATTGTATTCTTAGCTATGCAATTCTTAATAAAAAAATATTCGTATGAGTTAGTCTAGTATTTAAATTAGGATTTGCTAAATCATAGAACACTTTGCGCATTTAGTGGGCGACAAGTAGAAAACGATATCGATAACGATTGCATGATCGATCGCGCTGCCACAACATATTCCAATCGGATCCACTCGCTTTCTTCTTTTTTTTGTTTCTTTCAAAACCGATGGCAGCTTTTGAAACACCGGAAACGGAAATAACGAAGCAGGAAATATCGGAAGCCATACGTCTAGCTCTTGCGAAGGCTATTTCCAGTTTGGGTCAACTCTCCAGTGTGCAGAGTGCAAGCGATGTCAACTTTGTAGCTGCAACATTGCGACAGTTGCAACTGGATGATGCCTTGCCGGGATACAGGACACCGGAACAGCTCCTGGGACTAGATGCTCCGACTGTGGATTGGTCCTTGCTGGTAAACAAGGAGTACCCCGAACTCTTGAGCCAACTAACTCGTTTATTCACACGGAATTGGCCACAGCCAGCAGAGGATTTGGTTGTTTTGAATATGTTCAAGCTGGATTACAACATGGCCTATACCAGGATTGCATTTGAGTTGATGCAGGAGCAGCTGGAACGTCTACCGGACCGTGTTGAATCCCTGCTGGAATCCCTGCTTAATGATGACACACTGATTGCTATGAGTCTGTTAAATATGTCACGGGAACGTGGAGCATTAATGAACCGCTTTAGACGCACCATTCAAGTGCTGCCGGAACCGCAACTGGAAGAGCTAGATGCTCACATTTCCCAATACATGCAACTCTTAATTGGACTGCCAAGTTTGGTGGCCAATAAATTGGGTCAACGATTGCCAGCCATGTTTGCACCCATTAATTATGGACAATTGTTGTTAAGACACTGGCTGAAAGCGCTACACTTTGTGTTGCAGTGTATGCCAACCAATTTTGATTTAAACCCCTTCAGTTGTTTGTTGTCACGTGTGTTGAAACACTTTTATGACTCCGAAACACTGGAAATGTTGTTACGTGTGTTGCAGGATTATGCAACTGGCAACAAAGTTGCCAGAATGATGGTGCAACAAGTGTTGCGAGAGCTAGAGCCTGCAGTTTGCTTTAAAGTGGCAGAGGTCGCTTTAAAGGCGCAACTGGAACTTTATGTGTTGCTGGGAGCAGCTGCTTTGAAGACGCCCCACTGGCAACACTGTCTACTCCAAAAATTAGCACTACAACGCACTCCCAATTCAAATATGGCACTTTTTAAATTTGTAGAGTATCTGCAGTTGGTGGCAGCTCCAAAATTGCCGCTACTCTTTAACCAATTGCTGGGTATTTGGTGCAAGCGGCTAACGCTGCAAAAGCTGAGTCGAGAGGAGCATTTATCAATGAGTAAGCTGCTCATATTGTGTGGCAAGTGTCAAGGCAACTTGCAGCTGGAACACAATCGACAGTTGCACGACGGTTTTAGCCATCATCTGCAGTCGCCGGATGAAATGCAGCGTCAGGTGGGCATGAAGACTGTGGATATTCTGTTTAATATGCGGCAGAAAGAGGAGCAATTGAATTTTGAATACAAAACGGATGCACAATATGGAGAAATACTTGAAGAACTCGATGAGCTGGCGACTTTTCAATGTGTACCTAAAGAAAGAAGAAAGGAATTTGAGAGGCTAAAGAGTGAAGATCGTATAAGTCACTTGGCTGAGTTTATGGGAGATCCTAAGGAACACTTAAAAGATACTCCAGAAATGCACCTAATCGTGGACTCTGATGATCAAGTTGATAATATAAAAGCGAAGGAACACTTGAAAGATACAGTGACAATAAAAGTGTCCAAAGATACAAAGGAACACTTAACAGATACATCAAAAATGCAGCTGGATTTGGACTCTGATGATGAGATTGATAATACAATTACTGATGATGATGATTTGCAGCCCTTTGACATGTCCAATGATATTTCCAGCAGTTTGGAGCAGCGTCCCCGATTTGTGATAGATCTGCTCCATTTATTGCGCTCCAAGGTGGACAACTATCAAATCTTTGAGGCGGCTCTTGCCACCGCAGAGCAATTGATACGTCAACAACTCTCGGAGCAGGATCAAAAGCTGGCTTTAGAGTTGCTGCAGTTGTTTATTACCCTAGAAATGCAGTATTATTTTGAAAACTTTGACATGGTTCAGTTTAAATGTTGTGTGGCGATTTGTGTTTCACATCCGGCTGAATGTGCGGCGTATCTTTGTCGTGAATTTCACACGGATAACTCAAAATATGCGCTAAAAGTGCGCATATTAATACTACAAATTTTAGGCAAAGCAGCGCAGGAATTATCAGGTGCATTCCCAGAAGAAATTACTGCTGAAGCTCTTCAGCCAAGTGCAGCCAAAAAAATGCGCAAATTTCTAATAAAAACGGAGAATGAAAATCAGCAACGTTTGATATCTGCTCAGCGCATTATCCGGGAGCGTTTGCGTTTAAAAACGCGACGTTTTCTGACCAAAACCCGGACGGAACCAGGAAACGAAGCTAAAAAGAATCTGTTTCATTCGGTTGTTGGCACCTTCTTTTTTGGACTAGTGCGCGGCTCACGCACACGTGGCATGATCTATTTGTTATACAACAATATTTCACATGACATTGACACGCAGTTGTTGGTCAACATGTTGCAAACATTGGCCATGTTTGTACACTGCGCACAAAACTCTACACTTTTGCCCACCATGGCTAAGGAGATCTTTGATTTGAGCAGCTTTGTGCGATTTCATCCGGAGGCACGAGTGCGGGTGGTAACCCTACAACTGCTGGGCATTTTAGTGGTCACCATGGATGCCGAACTGCTGTTGCACAATTTCGGGGAATCCCTCAACGAGCTGCAGCGTTGGCTGGAGGAATTTATCCGCTCCCCGCTCGTGGGAGGCGAAACATCGGATGAATGTCGCGAACTAGCTGAACAAATTTTATCCACATGCTATAAGCTTTTTCAAACTGTAGTTCAGAGTCAGGAGCAGTAATCTTAAGAGACATTGAATTTGCAACATTATTAAACTTTCAATTTCATTCAAATGAACTAAAAATGTATATTATTGACAATTAAATATGTACATTAAACTTTTAATTGTTTTGGTTAAACATTCAGTGAAGAATAAATAGTATACAGAATAATATGGCTAATTGTTTGGACTTGGGAAAAATACACATAGTCAAGAAAGTGTTTATATTTTGAGTAATAGTTAAATTTAATAACACTCATTATTAATTTTAAATTGTTCTAAGGACCATAGAGAGGAATAATCAAAAAAAAAAATAATGCAAAAGTCTATTAACAAAATATGTATTTATTGCAAAGAAATTGTCTAAAATTACAGTCGCTTATGGTTCTTGGAATAACTTAAAACCCTATTTTGCAAATATATTATTCATTTGAAAGAGTTCTCTACTGTATAACAACCACACGAACCATGGTCAAAATCGGAATTTTATTGGAATAATCTATAAAAACATTAGTGCTCGTGTATTGTTGTTATTGTAATTGTATTGCTAGCTGATTGACATTTACAGATTGATTTGAAATAAGCTTTTACTTTATTTTCGTTCTTTTTCCCTCTGCCAAATTGATAATGATAACTCAAATTTGATGTACCGTATAAACACTTTAAAGCATTTCTCAATATACCGGGCATTGTGCCTCAGCCACGGACGCACTAGGTAAACAATTTAAACAATATAGTATCAGCAAAAAAACAAACAACAAAAAATTTTTTTGCAATTGCACTTAGTATATTATGTTTCCCTTGTTAGAAAAACACACTTCAAATACCACTAGGCAAGAAAATTTCATTTCTTTTTGTAACATTTACCAAACCTAGATTAAAAAATACATTTTATAAGTTTTATGGTAATATTTTTGCAGTCTCTCTAGCGATTTACATAATTAAAATCTTAAATATTAAGTAAAAAAAAAATAATAATAAATAAATTTTGTGTTTTTCAAATATGTTGCAACTATTTGAGTTTTTAAATACAAATCATGTATTAATAAGTTATACTTAAATCTTATTAAAAATTATTTTCGAATTTTCACAAATGTTAACCAAACCTTGTGCTTGGTGAAAGTTACAATCTGGCCGTTGCCAACAATTAGATGCACACACAACTGCTTACCAAAACAAAATAATTTTTTTTTTTTTAAATGAATAATAAAATTGTTAAAATACGCATTATCAATGTTTAATATCTTTTCAGATAATATGCTGCCGCCAATTTCAGCTATAACGGGCAACAATCTGCTTCAGCCAACTTCAATCAATAGCAAAAGCAATAACAATAATAATACAACAACAAATGGCAGCACAACAACAGCCACGACCATGCCCACAAATGTGGGCGCCACTTGGTCAGGCAATCTGAAGGCGGGCAATTTGAACATTGATTTAGATAATTTGCTGCTGAGCAAAGCGGGAAAATCAAGTGCGCCAGCTCCCTCAATGAATGCCCTGAAAACGCAGAGTCCAGCTAAAATTCAGAGCCCATTGAATGTGCAGACCGGAGGAGGATTTTCCGGACTTTCGCCGCTCAACAGTCCCAATTTATTTGGACAGACAGCAAACATTCCACAGACTCAGACACAGCCAGCAGCATTTGCCAACTTTAATGCGTTCCAGCAACAACAGCAACATCACAGCAGTATCAACAACAATTCCGCCGATTTTGATTTATTTCAATGATATTTGTTAACCAAATGATGTTCCACACATAAACACACACACACACACACACACAGTTTTCCGTTTCTTATGTTGCTAAATTGATTGTTAAACAAAGTCAATATCCCCAATATCCACATGTATTATTTGTATCTTGTATCTTTTGTTCGTTTTTTATTTTTTGGATTTTCTTCTGCAACTCTTCTTCTCTGTTTCTCAAAGCCATGAGTAAATTCCACATCCGTCCTGTTTATCCACACGGCATTTAAATACTGTATTTAAATGTACGTTGTAATTTGCAATAAATACATTTAATGGTTGTACCAAATCGATATCATATAGCACAACAAAATAAAAGGACGGCTGATGATCTATCACTGAAATTGTTACAAAAAATATTATTAAAGAAAATGCAAAAAAAAAATATAAAAATAAATGAAATTAGCAGTAGTTAACAAGTTATATGTATGTATATAAAACAAATGTGTGAAAAAAATGAATGAAATAAAACAATAAAATGTCTTATAAACTTTTGTTTATTTAATTTCCTTATACAAATGTGGAATATGAAAATTAGGGAAGACCAAAATTGAATATATATAATTATAAAAATTAGGAAATTTAAAGCGCGATTTTGTGCTTTTACTAATTTTTATTTCCTAATAACACTATTCCTACATTAAGCCTTTCCTAAATTTTGCTTTCTGCATTTCTTTCGTAATATTTATAATATGAATTTTTAATTGAATTTCCAAATTAACGATTCCCTTTTTTTCCTATCTTGGTTTCCAAATATTTTATTCTTGCTATCTTTTCATCCCGAAGTTTTAAAAATCTATCTTATCTTTTGACAGTTTCAGAATCAGACTAAATTAGAACTACAGATTGTAAGATATAAAAAAGGATAATTTTTTTATTAGACGTATGATTTAATTATAAAAATATCTCTAATTTTGACTTTTCCTTATTTTTGTCTTTCCTGTTGTGATTTCCTAATAATATAATTTCTAATTTTGACTTTACAATTTTTTTTTTATCAATTTTTTTTTTATTGAAATCAGAATATTTTTTTTAGCTGAAATTTGTAATTCATGATTCCTTTTTTGTTGTCTATATAATTCCTTCAAAAATAAGTATGCGGAATTCGAATGAGGTTTATTAAGTTTATTTAGTTGGGAGTACCATACAATACAGTAAAAATCAAATTTGAACTTAGAACTATGCAGTAAATGTGGAAAAGAGGCACAGATATACAGTATATCTATCTATCTGTATATGCAACTACGCCTCCACAGCAATTTTATTCTTGTTCTTCTTCTTTTTCTTCTTTTTTGGCTCCTCCTCAGCCTCAGGATTCTCATTATCCTCGGCTACAACTGCTCCATTTCCATTGCTAGTGCCATTTGTTGATTGGCGTTTTTTCTTTTTCTTTTCCGATTGGGGCACATTGTTGTTGGTTGCGGCTTCTTGGCCAGCTGCTTCAATGGCCTCCTTCATGACCTCAATATTCTTGCGCGGCACATCGCCAGATTCGTAGAACTTGAGGCGATCCTCGACCTGTTGCTTCAGTGTCTCACCAAACACACTTGTCGGCTGTTCTAGGAAGCAATCAATGCGCGAGGCAATCGAACATTTGTTGGCCAGAAAACGTGAAATGCGTCCCTTATTCTTCAGACCCGCTCTGCCAATGAACGAGGAGTGATAAATCAAACCATACTTGGGTGTATTGGAGCGTGTTTTCAGTGCACGGAATAGCGCCTTCTCGGCACCCAAAATTTGTACTGTCGATGCTGGATACTTGGCCAAATTGGTCAGACTGCCGGCATGCGAGATTAGCCGGGCGCCAACCTGATCGCCAATCAGTGACTGAAGATTCGGTGCGACCATCTCCATTTTATTGTGCAAATAGGTGGAGAGCTTCTTGCGGTATTCGGACAACTTGACAACACGCTCCGCAAACAGTTCAATATTCATCAGATCCACAATGGAGATGTCCATGCCCATGGACATTTTGCCCGCATCTATAATAGCCTGCGCCTTGGCCGAGTCCATGACAATTTGCTCCAACTCCTCGAGCTTGTCCTGGGTTAAATCCTTGCGATCCTTAATAAACTTGGCCGCCTTGGCAAACATATAGTTGTCGGGTACAATTTTGACCAATTCCGGGAAGTGATACGAGTACCATTCACGTATGCGCATCGAGAACGTATTGACATCCTTGTCCAGCTGATCGAGTAAAGCTATCGATTGTATGATCATGTTGTCCGAACGATGCACGTTGAACTTGACCTTGGCACGCGAGTAACTGTGACCCAGACCCAACTGTGCCACTCCGGCGGACTTGTCCGTGAAACCTGCGAAGCAATCTTTTAGAGAAATCCGCTGTTGACTCGGTAAGTCTGCCCGAACTTACCCTTGACCAACTTGGCAAAGTGGAAGCGAACACCACGTAGAATCTCCGGTACAACTCCGAAATGACTGCACTGAACTCCGACGGATTCGGTGATGGCAGCTCCCAATTTGGCATCAGCAATGCCCAACGTGCACTTCTTCTTCTTCAGCTTGGCAAAGAAATCATCTAGGAAATGCAGCAAATCTTGGGGCACAATTCCCTCCGAAATGGCATTGATATTCTCCAGAGCCGCAATTGCGGTTTTAAACGGCGCAAATCCGGCAAGCTTCACAATTGAATTGAATTTCCCAATGTCCGTAACTGAAGATTCCACTTGGGGCAGAAACATGGAAACCTCCTCGAACTCCTTCACGGAGAACAGTGCAAAGCCCGCCGCATGTTCATACAACACGTACAGATTCGACTGAAATTCAAATTAAATTAAAATCAATTGCTGTCTCAAAAATGCACAGCACGTTTTTTGGGGCTCCTATGGACATTTATCTTTAAATTAGTTGCCCGTCTCCAGGAAACTCTTTTCTTATCATCTACATCAAGTTAAATAAGCAATCAAGTCATTTAGAAATAAGTTTACCATATTTAGGGCGTAAATATGCCTTGATTTAATTGAAAACTTTTAATTTTCACAGAAACTCTCAAGCGCGTTGTTTTTCCCACGTGTTTCCAAACAGACGTAACAGTGTTCACACATTTACATTATTTGCAGTGTACACACATAATCCTAGTACACGCTGTTGCCGTAATGTGGCAATGCTAAGCCAGCTGTCAAAATGGTAAGTTCAAATGAGCACTCACTTTGGTGACCAGCTTAAATGAACGTTCACTTTAGTCTATAGTTCATTTGAGCATAATCTGAGCGATTTGTAATTTGTTTTTCCAGGTGGCAACGTCTATAGCCAGCCCTACTGCTTTGACCCGTCAACAAATTTTGATTAAACAATAAAATAAAAAAAGTTTGTGTAAACAATTAATAGAAATACGAAATTTGAGCAACATAAGCAATCATATTGGTCAAAAATTTATTTTAAAGCTTTTAAACGTAGCACGTGAACGGCAACAATAGCTGCATGGCAATGGAATTTTTGTTGTAAGTAAATATCCATGTACATTTTACATACAAACATACAGACATATGTGCTTATGTATGTGCACTGAGAAAAAACTAATGCACTTGCAACAAAAACAAAACTGTCATTAGAGGGGAGCAAGTGAAAAGTGCAACTCTTTTTCAGTTCTCTTTTTGTTCTTTGTTCGCCTTTTGGCGACTGAGTGGGAGTGAGTGAAATGGGAGCATTTTTCGTAACTCCTAATCGAAATCAAAATCTTTGTCTCTCTTTGTCGACTGCAGCGGTTCACGTTCCAGCAAAACCTTTAAGCCGAAGAAGAATATTCCGGAGGGAACGCATCAATATGATCTCATGAAACATGCAGCTGCAACACTTGGCTCGGGAAATTTACGCAATGCTGTTGCATTACCCGATGGAGAGGATCTCAACGAATGGGTTGCCGTCAACAGTGAGTACAATAACAACAAAGTAGCGACAGCACTGTCAAGTATGACAGCAACAAAGAGGAATTGCCAATAACTAGGATGTGTGTGTGTGCGTGAGAGCGAGCGAGCACTAAGAAGTCTGCAACAAATAACAAGTTTATACAACAGCTTAAATCGTTTAAGTTCATACACATTTTTAATTTGCTTCAGATCTGTCGTTTTTTTTAATCGTTAAATCAGAATTCAACAATTTAAACAATTCTACGAAAGAGCACTCTCTGAGTTGTCGCTACCTTTTTAAGTGTACCATATTTCTAATTATCTGTTTTCATTTGTGTATATAATTTCAATTTCTCTGCTTTCTTTCAATAGCCGTTGATTTTTTTAATCAAATAAACATGCTGTATGGAACTATTACGGAGTTTTGCACGGAGGAAAGCTGTGGCATTATGTCGGCGGGTCCGAAATACGAATACCATTGGGCGGATGGCTTAACGGTTAAGAAGCCAATTAAATGCAGTGCACCCAAGTATATTGATTATCTAATGACTTGGGTGCAGGATCAGTTGGATGATGAAACATTATTCCCATCCAAAATCGGTGTGCCATTTCCAAAGAATTTTCTAGCCTCCGCAAAGACAATATTGAAACGTCTGTTTCGTGTTTATGCGCACATTTATCATCAGCATTTCTCAGAGGTGGTAACCCTGGGCGAGGAGGCACATTTAAATACGTCCTTTAAACATTTTATATTCTTTGTGCAAGAGTTCAACTTAATTGAACGACGCGAATTGGCGCCACTCCAAGAACTTATCGATAAGTTGACGGCAAAGGATGAACGTCAGATATAGGAATTAAAGGAAAGAATGCAGATGCGGATGCGAATGTGGATGTGGAAGCAGATACGAGTGGAAACGGCTTGCAATTGTTGTTGGACGTCTTCATGTGATGTCCTGATTTCAATTGCATTTTGGCGCTGTGTATTACGCTTTAGTTAGTTACCGCCTTTACTTTCTATCGTTTATAGCTTTTATCGTTTGATCCATGTTGTATTTATCAACAAGGTGATATTGTTCCGAAAACTGTTCTCAGCCTGCTCCAAGTTGTGTTTATGTAAGCTGACGTTTTTCAACACTGAGAGTGCAGACTGAGAACAGTTTGTGGAAATATATAAAAAAAAAACTCAGGCTGAGAACAATTTGTAGGAATACATCAAACTAACGTGTTCTCAGTCTGGTCTCTTAGTGAAAGCTGACGTAGTCCAATTTACAGAGTTTTATAAATATCTTAAGTTCTGCTCTCAGTTCTCTTCTCAGATTCGTTCTCACAGTTTCTGGGAATACGTCACCTTATATAAATACATTTTATCTTAGTGACTATCTCTCATAGCGTCAAAATAAGAACACAGACTGAGAACACTTTGTAGGAACACATCAGCTTGTTGATAATACGCCTTGGTGTGTTCAATGTCCCTCTTAAAATTATACGATAGCGTGTTGTTTTTTCTAATGAATACTACGAAACCGAAAATGAAAACTGAACAACATCTACTATATTTTTATATGTGCAACTACTTTTAAGAGATATAAAACATATTTATATTTATATATGTATTTATGTAAAAAATAAACAAATGTAAAACAGACAACAAACAGCACGCATTAATATATTAACAAAAATCCGCTTAAAAACAACATTCTGTTAACAAAACTATGTGAGTTTATTTGTTTTTTTTTCTTTTATACTACGTATATCTATATATGTGCACGTATTTATTATTAAATGCTGATCAACGGATTCAGGCTCTTATAATTGGAGACAGATAGAAACTCGATAGCCCCAATAACTGATAATAATTATAGATAAACATTTTTGATACACTATTTTGTACTAATAAAGAAAATGAGAATATTATAAACATTATTTCATACTCGTATTTAATTTGTGATCACAAGAACAAAATGGAATAAGGTGAATTGTTACTGTTAATGTAAATATTGAGTTCTTATCATTTTCAGGGATTCCAAAAATTAATTTCTTTTAATTATTACAAATAATTTAAACTCTTTCGGTAATTTTTTTAAATAATTTAAGACAATAGTTAAATTTTAATTTTTATTTAATTTAAACACTATTCTACATATTTAAAATTTTTGAATTGTAATTATTGAATACGTTTATTTTCTTAAATCGAAAAAATCAACGATAAGGAATATACCTATTATTTTTATAATGATAACGTTTTCTGTCTATTTTGTGCCTTAAATTCAAATTTATTATTTAAAATGAGCTTTTTCTTGTAAATATTAAATATTTTTAATTTCTTAAATCAAAATTTCATCGACAAGAAATAAACATACAACAATTCTTAACAACTATCAAATTCATTCTTATTTAATTTTAATAATATTTGTTTTATGTATAACATTTAAATTTATTATTATAAAAATAAGCTTTTTTAAAATGAGAGCAGATATTTGATTATAACACAAAGACATTGTTACACATAGTCTATTATCTACACACTGAACCTATATACATACATATGCATGTTTGTATGTATGTTTATTATACTTAGCTCTAATCACATTCGGTTAATCACACTCTAATCACACACTAATACATAGTAATTCTCAAATCACTTGAGTATGCTTTTGTATTTGCCTTGCTCCACATAAAAGTCAACATTTTGCTCCAGCAAGTTTTTCCATTTCATAGCCAATTCTTTATAGGTGGGACCTTGTCCGTTCCTATCCAAATCCCTAGGGAGCTGGTTGCATATTACCATTGTGCCGCCGTGACGCACAATAACCCGGGATCGTATTTTGGGTGTCATAAATACACTGAAATAAATGCAGTGCAATATTTAATAATAAAAACCAAAGAAAGCTTATCGGTCAAATACAAATACCGAAAGGTATTCAGCAAGATATTGACATGTCGGGGCGTATTGGTAAACTCCAGCAATTTGGGCTGACACGGATACGCCGTCCAACTTTCCACGGAACGTTTGATGAGCTTGGGATTTAGTTGGAGAGCATGTCCCAATTGTACTCCCTGCATATCCATAATGGCAACCATTCCACGTGCACAGTTGTCTGGCTCAAGCTTCAACAGTAAATCCAATATCATTTTGCTTGTCTAAAATTTAAATAAATATTAGTTAAGAACTTATTGAACGATAAAATTGTTGTATGAAAATTTCAGCCTCATAGGTCTTATGGCTTGCGCTGTGCAATGATTAGTCAGTCAGTTAGTAAGGACAAAGAGTTTTTTATATATAGAGCAGTTGACCTAGTGATATTTAAAATATTAAATATTATAAGAAAAAGGATTTTAATTAAAAATTTCAAAAATAATAGTTTAATACTTTAAATCTACACATAAGGGATTAAACAAATTAAATATTGAAAATTGTAAGAGTCTGGTGCTTGTAAATATTGGATTTTTATGTCATTAACCTTAAACACATTATTCTGTGTGTGTTTTTTGGGATCATGGACCGCCGTGCGTATGATGACGACCTTTCTCTGGTGCTCATCGACTCCATCGACGGGTAGGAACACGCCGAGTTTAAGAAGCTCCTGAATTTCGGGCAACATTGGATCGCAATTGTCAAACCATTCGGTTCTCTCCGCACGCATTTGATAAAAAACCTTTAATTTCCTTTTCGTGCGTTCAATGTCAAATTTGCAGGTGCGTAAAAAGAAATGCAAGTTTTCATAGGTCTGACAACCATTTATTTTTGGATTTGCGTCCAGCCAATCGCACAATTCCCGCACTTGTTCCTCTTCCTTTTGATCATTTGTCCATGTTGATTCCGTATCCAAACTTGGACTTTTCGTATTACGAGTGTTGTTGTTATTGTGTAAAGCCATTTTTACAGCTGGTTGCACTTGCATTTGCACTGATCAGACGTCTGTGAGCAACTAATCGGAATTTGAATTCGAATTTGAATCCGAATCGTTGTTGTCGTCGTCGCCGTCAAGATACATTTATAATAAGGTGACGTTTTCACCACAGCTGCTCTCTTACAAGTGGGCAAGAGTTTTACAGTATCTCTTGCTTTACGAATAAATTCATAAAATTTTTGGAACTTTTAATTATTTTTTAAATTTATTTTAATTGACGGATAAAATTGTCTCAGCTATGTTGTGTGAAAATTTCAGCCCCCTAGGTCTTATGGTTTGGACTTTGCAGGAAATAGAATTTTATATATATGAATAATATTGTAATCTGTTTAAAATTATTTTATTTTATAAATATTAACAAACGAAGAGAGAAATACATAAAACGTTTTCTCTCTCTTTTTAGCACTGCTATCAGATATCGACCGTTAAAAAAAGCTGAGTTTAAAAAAAGTAATTTAAAAAAAAGAGGTAAAAATAAAATAATGCTGAAATAGGCTATGCATCAATACAACTCAAATCACAAAGAAATATGTAGGATTTAAGTATTTTGCTATAAATTAAAAACTGATAAAAAAAAAAAAGGTGTTCTGGCAACCGTGCTTTTGACGCGACGTCACCTTATTATAATTTCAACTTGGTCGTCATTGCACTCGCAAAGCTTTCGGCTTTACGAATTTAAAGCTTTTTGGTTTGGTGTCCCCAACAATAACAAACGGAAGGGTAAAGTGCATTTATACTGGTCAATACTGGTTGGTAGGGTGATTTCTAAATATAGTTGTCCATTAAGCAGCTTAATTTCAATTGCACTGCACCTTTTACCTTATATAAACTGAGCAATTGAATTAAGACCTATTTATTTATGAAAATGACTGATCAGCACATTTGAAAATTGGCATCGATTCCGAGCCGATGCTTTAGTGTTGTGTAATGCCCGTGTAACTAATACTGTGTATCCACAATAGTTGAATCCACGTTTGCGTAACGCAATTCTAATGCATCCAATCTAATGCAATTTTCGCATTACATTAATATAAAAAATGTTTATTTGTTTTTAAACTGTCAGTTGACCCCTTTACTGAAATACCCTTCTTGATGCATATCAAAATATGAATACTCGTTCACTTACTCTTTCGCCATTAAACTCAACAAATAAAAATCGAATTCTTAAAAGTATATTTAAATTGAATATGATATACGGATTTAAACAAAAAACATTTTTTCGTAGTGTGAACTTAACGAATTCCTTAAAAATTAATTTACATTTAAGGAAATTATTATTACGAAATATTGTTTTCTGATAACTTGATCATATATATGCTTAACTTAATATTTGTGAATATTTTATACATTTTTTTTAATTCTCTAAATATATTTTCGTTAATTTTTATACTTTTGATTAGTTGTAAACTTTGGTTTGAGATCTATAGTCTCTTCTAATTTACCGCTTGCGGTATTTTAGTTTTTTTAATTGGTCGATAAATTAACTTTTAGTTTAGAAACTTCTATTCTTTTTCGAAGTTATCAAAAATTAAAAAATATTTACTCATCAAAGCTCTATACAAAGTATTTTAATTCATTATATCTGATTAACAATGTGGGCTTGCTTGGTTTTTTGTGAATCTAAATATATGTATCATTTCAATTAATATTAAAAAATATTTTAAATTTTTGATTTTTCGTGACTTTTCTGAATTCGTTGACATTGTTTTTATTAATTGTAGGTTATTGTTTCAAAACTTTAGTCGACTAAATAATTGTGTGTGTTATCATTTTCTTCCTCTGCGAATCGTTTAAACTCCAAGTAATTTTGAGTAATTTCTTGACGGTCCTTTGCAGAGTAATTGGATATAAATTTTTTAAAAGTATCTTCTTTTAGCAAAAAAAGATTATTATTAAATTCTATACGATTAAAGTATGATATGTTATATGTAAGGATTCTAGTAATCCCGTTGATTAATAACTCGTTATTGTATTTGTGTCCAAATTCAAAAAACACTGTCAAATCTGGAGCAGCCATCTTCTCAGCTCTCTTAACTAATATTTGCGCACAGTCGCCGACTATAGATGGCGCCACCCAATTGTGACCACATCTAAACACCTTCATTATAGTTTGAATGTCATATTTTTGAAGAATGTTACTATCGTATGTGTAAATATACTCGCGAAATATTTTAAACAGTATCGGCGAGATGTCCTGCAATTCAATCACTGGAAATGCAGTTTCCTTGTAATCACCCAAAAACAGGCCGCGAAAATACTCCGAACCAGTTGACAGGATCATTTTATGGCACTTGAACTTTACGGAATGTACGATTATTGTGCAATCCGTAAAGTTTGTATCAATATAAAATTGTTTTAGTACCTCCATCTGCCTTTAAATTATAATAGACTTAATATATGATTAATATTATAATATAACTAGCTCACTTACTTGATGCTCATTCTTTCTGCGTTTTTTATTTGAGTAAATTGTTAAATTTAATAGACGCTGCCACTGCCAGATAAAATGTACAGTTAATTTGTAAGTTGCCAGACCTTGAAAACTGATCTAGATAAATATTTTATTTCAGTTCCTTTTTTCGATATGAGCTAAAATTTATTATTTCTAAATTACATTTTGCATTGACTTTTGGTAGAGCTTTGTCGAATTTCTGATATTTCTTTTAGCTTAAGCTCCCACCGAATGGTGAAGAACTTCCAACTTTCCAAAAAAAGATCACCTTTATTTTCATCTAATTTCAAATATATACAGCAAATATATTTACTGCATAATTATTTCAAACTACAACTACAAATAAATTCACATTTGAAAAGTGCGCTCGAAAGCGGCGTTGATCGAATCGCTTAGAACAAGTTTAGTTGAACTACTCATCCGAGGGAACTAGCTACGTTCATATAGTTCACTTGATCAGGTGGCAACCTTGGCTTCTGTTGTTTATTATCGTTTCGCACGTGTGGCTACATTGACTGCATTGCTTTTAAATAATTACAAGAGTATTTAAATTTAAATAACAAAAATGAATGAATCCGAGGTAATGGAAGTGGATCAAATGGAGTGCGATGTTTGCGGCGAGCGCTGTTTCCAAGAACGAGAAGGTTTTTACTACTGCATCGAATGTGGCACCAAAAAAGAGCAATTGCGTGCAGTGGAAATAAGCGCCGAGGACACATTTAATGACACCGCCAAGCACACAACTCAACGCACCATCAAAAAGACGAAAATCAAAGCGGAGGAAAACGATATAACATCCTGGGAGTTTTACAACTACGTGCTACGTGGCTTTTTGCAGGAGCTGATTCAAATGGGTGCCAAACCAGAACTCAAACTGATGACACTCCAAGTCTGGGCTGCCTACATGGGACGCATGGAGGTCGCATTCTGCAAAAACAACGAATTGGGACTCCCAAAACTAAATGTGCGAGCATTACAAAGGTAAATTAACACAAAACAAGCTGATCGACAGCAGGATACCCTGTGTCTAGGCACTTAGATGCCGACGTGTCCTTGCGGAACTCTGTATTTCGGCGAACTTTTCCGATGACAGTTGACGGATTTAAGTAAAATTTGGTCAGAATATATAGGACCAACCATATTTGGTAAGATTTTTCGCGATATCTCAAAAAATAAAATGGACATTCATATTAAATCCTGATTTATAAACTGATTGTTCCTATGACAGCTATGTAATATAGTTGACCGATTTTTATAAAATTTGTTCAGAGAAAACACAGAAGCTTTCATATTAAAAATTGATTTTCGACCAATCGGTCCTATGGCAGCTGTATGAGATAGTAGTCCAATCCAAAGATAAAAATAAACCTGATCTGCGTACTGTATCCAGGAACCTACATACCAATTTCAAAGTATCTAGCTCTTGTATTCTTGTAGATTTAGAGATTGATAATGAGTATAAAAATAAAATCTTAATTGCTATATTTTTTTTCTAATTTTTAGAGACGCACGCATCATTTACAATCACAAGCAGAATAAACGAAAGCGCGATCGACAAATTAAAAAGTTACCTCAAGATCTTGGGGATGAGCGTTCTAACTGGCGTGAATGGAGAAGGACAAAGGTTTGGCATGCTCAAATATTAAGTTTTTATTTTAGTCTGTTGAATTTTGTGTTGTTTGTTTGTTAAGCAAAGTAGAATTGATCGGGAAACAGGAGCGGCAGCAGCAGGAAGAATGTGCGTTGTTGTGGCTTAGCTTCTCCATCTGAACCGGTCGGAGCCGGAGTTGGTGCCACATCTTTGTCCAAGGCAGCTGAAATTTGTTTTAGCAATTTAGCATCATCTACATTGTTAACCAGGGTTTATAAAATCATTTAACATTTTAGCTTGTTTCGGTTAGGCTTGCAGTTACGATTACCAATTTCATTCGGTTAATACTGGTTAAAGGTTACTCACACTCATTCAGCTCATGGGGAGCCGCTGATGCTGGTAGAGGGGCGTAGACCACCACCAAAAGTGCCAGGCAAATCAGGAGAAACAAACGTAGAGACATTTTGAAGTAAGGTGATTAAGTTGAACTGATATTTGTGCGGTTTCAGTTGGGTATTTATAGGTAGCTGAAACTTATGCAAATATATCCACTAATTACCTAAGCTAATCAATCACCTGTATATCTGTTACACTTCTGACATTGTACGCTCTTGATCTCATTTCATAACGCAGCGTAAATTAGATGAGTCTGACTTTACTACCCAGAAGAAGAAGGGTGCATTATCTGAATCCACGTTGCCAAGTAATCCAAGTCTAAGACTGCAATGGTCGACCAATGCCCGTAAATCCCTGAAACAACAGATGCCGCTGAAACATCTGGATAAACATAGTGTGGATAGCGAGGGGAGTATGCACTGTCATCGATTACATCCCAAAGCCAGCACCTTGAACAATTTCGATCGCAACATTTACTGTCTAAACATAACCAAACTATATGTGGTATTGGCTATAGCCTTAAATTTAGTAGAAGATGATATCAATCTGTTGGATTTATTGCGATTCATTGATGAGGAGCATCTCACCAGTCGCTATATGCTTCAATATCTGCCCGACAATGTTGCCATGCAGGGCAAGACTCTCATCAAGCAGATGGAATTCGGTCACCAGACGGACAAGTGCCGTTACAAGGTAAGGGATTCCAAGTTCACACTGTCATAACTTGACTTAAACTTATCATAACTTATCTTCTTTTCAAGCAGAATATCATTTTGATCATGATTAGGCCTTTTAACTCTCTGCATTTAAATTTAATTAATATTGTTTAAAAAGTATTGGACCGAGTCTCTGTTCCGATTCTCTTTATAACTTTATAAAAACTCAACCGATTTTCAAGCGGAATGTCATATTGATCATGATTTGACCTATAAATTCAATCTGCATTTAAATTTTGTTTACTTTTAAGAACTTTTTATTTTTCGATTATAGCCATGGTTTAATGGTAAGGGTCCCCCCTTTAATAATTTGAAAATTCAAAATTTTAAATCTCAAGTTTTCACTTTTAATCAACTCCTTATATCGTAATTAGTAAAAAACAACAATTTAAACTTGATTCTCAGAGCTTTCATTTTCTTGTAAAAAATCATGTGAAATTGGACTAAAATTTGGACTTGTAAAGTTGCTTGGTCCATGGTTGAACCAACTTGAAACTTTCGTAACTTTATAAAAACTGAACCGATTTTCAAACGGAATGTAATTTTGATCATGATTTGGCCTCTTAATACATTCTGCATTTAAATTTTTTTAAATTCAAAAAAAAAAATATTTTCCTCTAGATTTTACTAGATATTGATTTCGATGCTAAGGGTCCCCCCTTTGAAATTTCGAATATTCAAAATTTTAAATCTCAAGTTTTCACTTATAATCAACTCCTTATATCGTAATTAGTATAAAACAACACTTTAAATTTGATTCTGAGACCTTTCATTTTTTTGTAAAAAATCATGTGAAATTGAACAAAAATTTGGACTTGTAAAGTGGCTAAATCCGCAGTCTGACCAATTTCAAACTGTCATAACTTGATCAAAACTGAACCGATTTTTAAGCGGAATCCCATTTTTATCATTATTTTGCATTTTAATTCATTCTGCATTTAAATTTTATTAAATTAAAAAAAAAAAATATTTTTCTTTAGATTCTACTAGACATTGATTTCGATGCTAAGGGTCCCCCCTTTGATATTTTGAAAATTCAAAATTTTAAATCTCAAGTTTTCACTTTTAATCAACTCCTTATATCGTAATTAGTAAAAAACAACAATTTAAACTTGATTCTCAGAGCTTTCATTTTCTTGTAAAAAATCATGTGAAATTGGACTAAAATTTGGACTTGTAAAGTTGCTTGGTCCATGGTTGAACCAACTTGAAACTTTCGTAACTTTATAAAAACTGAACCGATTTTCAAACGGAATGTAATTTTGATCATGGTTTGGCTTTTAGCTTCAATCTGCATTCAAATTTAATAAATTTCGTGTAGAAAAACATTTTTGGTCTGTTCGGTTGGTTCCGATATAAATGCTAAGGATCTACCCCCTTTGGAATATTGAAGATTCCAAATCTTAACACTCAATTTTCAACTTGTGTTATTATAAGTATGAGCGATAATATATGTGATCTTATACTAATATCTTCCTTTAATTTATGTTTTTTCTTAGTTTATTCGAAAGCAAATTGCACAAATGTCTCGATTCATAGACCTGAATGGATTCCAGAAGCCCAATCTCACGGCCCTTGCCGAGCGTTATGTCCTAGAACTGAATTTGCCGCCAGAATTGGCTAGCTATGTGAGCAGTTTAATGGATGTGTTGCCGCCATCGTTTGAACCGGTTCATGGACAGCACGTATACCCTCGATATGAAGCACGCGTCATGGCCTATATCATATACGTGTTGAAGCTGCTCTTCGGTCTTGATGATGTCAAGGAGCGGGCCATATCCGATTCGGCAGTAGCTATAAATGCACGGCTCCAGCAACTGGCTGATAGGCAGAAACGGTAATGAATACTTGGAAAAATATAAGGAAACCAAAAACATAAAAATAAAATCAAATTCGAAATTTAAAAAAATCTATACACATACTATATACACGATGTTCATCATAATATCAGACTAGTTTGGACAGAGATAGCTCGAGTTTGGATTATATATCCATAATTATTGTCCTTTCCAATATTTACAGAATTCCAAATTTTGGTTTCCATATTTTTATTTTCAAATGTTCGTATTTAGAGTAATATTTTTTCGAAATTCTTATAGGAAATCGCCGGAACAGGCAATGGCGCCTCTTTTTGTCTACACCGAATGGATGGAATTTGTGGAAATGCGCAAGATATTGGTCGCTCATTATAGCGAAAGCTTTGCTCGCCGCTTCCAGGTACCCACTCAGAATGGACGCAAGGTGCATGATTTTATCAATAAGGAGCGCAAGCAGCGGGAACAGGAATACAACTACAAGGACATGCTGGTGACGCCCGCCATGCAGCGAATGCAGGAAAATCTTTGCCTGATTTTTGAGAAGTTACTCCATAAGGAATTTGGACAACCCGACAGCAAAGAGACGCCGGATCATATTGAATTTCAACCTAGCTTAACACCCGCTCATAGTTACTTTAAAAGGATACTGCTGCATGAATCTAAAGATGAGCTGAGTGTGAGAATTCCCGACTTTTTGCACGTGGATCACACAGAGCGTCAATTGGCACCATATAAAAATCAAACCTTGGAACTATCACAATATTTATTAAACCTAGGCAGGCAACAACTGAGAATAGAGGAATTAAGCTGTCATTCGGATTATGAACAGGTTGGACTCTTTCACACCTTGCAAAATATACAAGAATTAAATAAGGAAATACGCGCCAACTTTAATATAAAGACACCCGATTGGATTGAGGAACTTAGACAGCGTGAGAAACGTCCCAGTTTTGTATTTCGTCCAGCTGTTGCTCATTATGGCAAACAGTATCAAAATAAGTTAATAGAACGCGCACAGCGGCGACAATTATTAGAGGTGGACAATCCATTCTGGCAGTTAACAAAAACGCCCAATTATTTATTAAAATTAAAACAAGAAGAGATACCACTAGATAATTTGATGGCACTGCAAACATTTGATGAGCGGAATATGGAACCGTTGAGAGTACCGCTTAAATTGCCACGTCGCCAGTTAACAGCAGTTACCAAGGATTTAAACCAGCCCAAATTGGAGAGACTACAGGAGCAGAAGGAGGACCAGGTGCAGGAACAGGAGCAGGAAGAGGAAGATGAACAAGAGTTATCGGAGCTGTTGCTGAAAATATCAAATCACGATTGTTGGCTTTTACATGGTTATATGGCCAAAGTCAGAGAGTCGGATAAACAAAAATTGCGCACTCTTTTCCCCTGCTCATTCCGTTGGCTCCTAGACACTTGTGCCTCAACCATTGGCATCGAATGGGAAATCCTCTATGAGCAGCTGTTGGTCATCGAGGTGATGTTCCATCATGGCATCGAGGACTGGAATAATCATACCAATCATTTGAGTCTGAAGTACAATATATTGAATAAGGACATTAGTTCGTTAACCAAAATTTTTAGAGATATGTGGTAAAAAGTACGATCTGTACCGCAAATATTAAAAACAGATCTCAGAGACCGCAAATAGTAACTAATAGTTTAAAAAAACAGTGGCGAAAAAGGACATTGGTTCGTTAACCAAAGTTTTTAGAGATATGTGGTAAGAAATACGTAATGTTTCTTGCAGATAAAAGTATAATATAAAATTTATTATTCATTTATTATCCCAAATAAAAAATTCAAATAAATCCAATACAACTAATCACTTGCATTTCATATAAAATATAAATAATAAAATATATATATATATATATATATATATATATATATATATATATATATATATTAAATTAAAAGTTTAGGCTATGTTCACATTTTAGTCTTAAGTAACTTAAAATCTTTGTTTATATATGTGGTAGAAATGTTTTAAAATATAAACAAAAATTCTTTCATTTCAAAAAAGATCTGTTTAATAATCCAAATTTGTTTTAAATCTTATCTACTAATCGGTTATTTTTGTTTGCATATTTTCGGTTTTTCATTTTCGGTAGAAAATATATAATTATGAATTATGATCATAATTTCCAAAATAAATAAAGAAAAAAATTAAAAGAACTCTCCTCAGATTGCTAATTTAGTTGATTTTTTTTTAATTTCTTGTCGCTCTTTGGGCTCTATTTGTAAGTTTATACATTTTTGAAGCACGTATTTAAAAACTGTAATCTAGCAGTTCGATGGCTCTCAACAAGAGTAGTCAGGACAAAGACAAGTACTCGACAATATCAATAGGTGAATTAACGTTTATCACAATGATAACAATTATCACTAGAACTATTCTGATGTTTTGTTTACATATTACAAGAATCTCTCTCTCGTACGTACGTACACACACATAAAGATGTCACTTCTCCACCCACAAAACACAAAATACACTCACACAGTGAGCAACATCAGGTGTTAAATGCTGATAAAGAGCGTAACAGCAAGAGAGCAGATGAGAGCGAATTACCTACAGTGGGCACCCCTTGGTTTGAAACTGCTAAAGCATAAAAATATATGAAACTGCATAGAAAAAATAAAAACAAAAACAATAATAACTTCACATGAAAAATCAAAAATAAATGAGTTTTTTAATATTTGTAATAAAAGTTATATTTTCATTTAAAAATATAAAATAATAAACAGCAGGAAATAACACCGTTACCGGTATCGGAACCGTTAACCGAAACCAACATCCGATTTTCAACCGGAATGTCATTTTTATCATGGCTTGGCCTCTAAATTCATTTTGTATTCAAATTTTATTTATTTAGAAAATTTAAATTTCGAAAATTCAAAATTTTAAATATCAAGTTTTCACTTTTAATCAACGCCTTTTATCGTAATTAGTATAAAAGAACACTTTAAATTTGATCCTGAGACCTTTCATTTTCTTGTAAAACATAAGAAAAATTTGGACTTGTAAATTTTTGGTCAGAGGCTTGAGCAACTTTGAACTGTCATAGCTTTGTTAAAACCCAACCGATTTTCAAGCGGAATGACATTTTAATCATGGTTTGGCCTCCAAATTCATTTTGTATTCAAATTTTATTTATTTAGAAAATTTAATTGTTTTCGACCAAGACGCGATTTTGATGGTAAGGGTTCCCCCTTTGAAATTTCTAAAATACAAAATTTTAAATATCAAGTTTTCACTTTTAATCAACTCCTTTTATCGTAATTAGTAAAAAAGAACACTTTAAATTTGATTCTAAGACCTTTCATTTTCTTGTAAAAAATCATGTCAAAATAAGAAAAATTTTGACTTTTAAAATTGCTAGATCAGAGGCTTAAGCAATTTCAAACTGTCATAGTTAAAAAAAAAAACTGACCCGATTATCAAGCGGAATGTCATTTTGATCATGGTTTGGCCTCTAAATTTATTCTGCATTCAAATTTAAATTTTTTTATAAATTTATTATTATTATTATCCTGATTTAAATTTGAATTAACTGCTCTCAAATTTTTATTTTAATTTGCTTCAATGTTTAACCGAGTAAACTAATATGATTGCGAGTCGTTTTAGCGATGACTCACTGTGCACACATGTTTTCATTCGCTTGCCATTCGTATGTCGAAATCTTTGGCCGCACATTCGAAAAGCGACGCATGTGAGTTCAGTGCTAATTTTAACGACGTCGCGGCGTAAACGTTTTTTTAGTTTTTCTTTTGCGGTTTTTTGATTTGCGTCAAAGTTGAATTAAATAGAAAACAGTTTTCAGTGCCGTTTTTATGACATTTGTAAATGTAAATG
This sequence comes from Drosophila innubila, assembly GCF_004354385.1. Lineage (NCBI taxonomy): Eukaryota > Metazoa > Arthropoda > Insecta > Diptera > Drosophilidae > Drosophila > Drosophila innubila. The sequence continues at coordinate 32,193,885 of NW_022995380.1, forward strand.
TATAAATGTACGAATCATTTTCAAGTTCAATTTCAAAGTGCAAGGCGCTCAAATCTAAAATAAGCACACAGTGTTGGTAAATGTAAGATATATACCGTTTACCGTTACATGTCAAAGAGTAGCAAAACAAACTGCAAAAAATAACTAAGCTAAACGAGAGAGACAAAGCAAATGTGGGATAAGAACTGAAAATACATAAAAGTTATTAAAACACGTCACATAATCTTTGAAGTGATGATTCAGATGGACTGACATTAAAAAGAAATCTGTGTTATTAATATAATTTAAAACATCGATAAACAAGATATGCGAAGATATTAATAACTGTTTCAGTGTTGTAAAAAAGTGAAACTTTAAGTTACGCGAATTGGCGGTAGATCAATGTGGATCTGTGATATATGTTATATATATATATATATATATATATTTAAATATGTGCTATTACGTATATATCACAGTGCTAATTCATACGTATATATCACATACCGTTTAAGAACACAAGCCCCCAACTACTCATCCCCACCCCTCTCTCTCTCTCGCGTCTTTCCCCATCACTATCCCCTTCCCTGTTTAATGAAATATTGGCACTATGGGCTCATTTCAGAAAATTAGCTAGCAAAAATCTTTAAGTTTTGAACTAAGTAAGACAACGGTCTAAAAGTAAAATAAAAAAAACCCACACAACAAAATACAATACAAAAATTTTCAATCGGTCAAAATAATAACAAAGATTTTATTTTTTAAATATTTTATTGAATATTTACAATATAGTATACAAAAGTCAAATCGATTGAAATAAAAACTGAATTAATATATGTCTTTTAAACCGAATTATCCAGTTGTAAAATTTTTATTATAAAAATTGACAAGTAATCCATATTTTTGATTTCTATACCAAAATTGAAATATAATTATTATTTTTGATTTTTATTATTTAAATTCATTTTAATAATAAAAAATGATCTCCACTGTTTTTGGAGGGCTTTTGGGCTATAATTTATTTAAACTCATAATTATTATTTGTGGTCCCTGCTAATAATATAAAAGCTTATTCATAATTTACTCAAAGCTATTCTTGATCGAACCCCTTAAAGAAAACATTTATTTTTTCCACGTAATTTGGGCAAACGAGCCATAGTGCGTTGCTTAGTACGTGCGATCCAAGTTTCAGTTGTTGACGTTCTTGGCGGCTTTTGAGGTGAACAACATTGTTTCTCTAAAACAACCACAACAACTGAAAACGACAGCATAGTTGTATTTGCCATATAAATTGAAATGTACACACACACACATGTGCACACTTTCATTGTATAACAACATTTAATGACTGCTATTTTGTCACTAGCTCAGCTTTATGCCAAAATATTTACTTAATCTGTTTGCATCAACTACAACAACATCAACAACAACAAAAAACAAATCATACAAATTTCTTAAAAAAACAACGAAAAACGAGCGCGATTTTCTTTTTTTCTGACTTTGATAATAACTAGTATATAATTTGTACAGCTTAAGATCTGTCAATAATACATAGTATGTACACTGAGAGAAAAATGATCTGATAATCTAATATTTTCGCTTGCGATAAATATGGATTTAGCAGACTTAAATATATTTAAAGTTTAAATTTAAAGTTTTATTAAAATATAATTTAAGTACATATATAAAACTCATTGTCCTGACTCACTCAACCACTGACTCACTGATTATTGCACAGCCGATATTATTTTTTTATAATACAAATATGATTAAAAATTTGATAATTATAATTTGAAGCACTACGCAAAACATAATTTTTATGTCAGAGAAGCTCACCCTTTTTGCGCACAGTGCACAATGCCAATTTTCGTTTTTTATTTTTTGAATTTTGTTTGTCACAAAATTTGTTATCAGAAATTTTGGGGCTAGAAATTGCTTTCGTCACTAGGCTTTTACCTTGTGTAGAGGTTTTTTTGTGGGATATTTTATTCAAATAGGTTTCCTTTTAAAATCTAACATAAAAATTCAAATAATTTTGTATTCATATTTTCTATACGTCATTGCTATCAGTGTATTTACATATATGTATTATATGTATCTAATGTTTAATGAGTTTTACCATTGACTTGAATTAACCGTATTAAACAAATTGCCTAATTGGACATCAAACAGATAAGGACAATATTGGCATATCGATTTATATGTGTCGTTATTATTAATATCTTTGACTGGGTTTATCACCAGAGCAGTGGGAAATCAATTTAATCAATAGATTTTTACCTAATTTTGTTTATCTTCATCGGGAATGAGAAACTGAGCTATTGAACTGAGAGGAGGACGAACTGACGTTTCGAGTCAACCGAAACAAATAAACGTCTTTACATAGATACATTAAAGTACATAGATATATAGACAATTTGGTAACGTTTTAATGAATCAAGTAAGAACAAAGTGCTCGACTGTTAGATTCTCAGGACTCATAACTTTTAAGCGATTCTATCGCTATAAATACATAGAAATATTATCACCAAATTTGTTGCATGGACCCAGAAAAACGCAGTCAGATCAATAATTAATAATATTGGTATTAGTAATAGTAATTATATTAGACTAAGTATAAGTATTAGTATAAGTATTTTCTAGGTAATTAGTAATTATAAGTAGTAGGATTAGTATTAGTAAGGTCAGTAATTTATCGAAAAGTTTTGGGAAATTAGGGATGAAAAGAAATTGTCACAAACCCAATAGTCTCTGTACCCTTTGAATGCTGGGCTAAATCTCTAAATATAAAATACATTTGTACATACATAATTACATAGTTATTTTTCCGTTTCCAAAGGGAAAGAAGTTGAAATATATTTCAGGTAAAGTCCAAAAATAATCATTCGAGCAAAGGATGCTACAGTGAGTAACAACAGTCTCGTGCCGCACGTGCTACTGGACTCTCAATTTTCGTCGTCTAACCTATTTATAGAGCCGCCCTGCCTGAGCATATATATATATATATGTTAGTATATACATACACACATAGAATCTTTGTGCGTACTTTTGTTTGTTAACAAATTTTCCGTATTTCCTTCGCATTCTTTTAAAAATAAACAAACCTGAATCTGTGGGGCTATCTTCAATGTTATTGTTATTGTTATTGCTGAGCAAAATATAAATAAGTACAGTGTACAATTTACAAATGTATAATTCAAAATATGTACATTTTAATTTTGGGTTTTATTATTGATGTGACTTTCGGTGGGTTTTTCTTCTTATTACTTTTCATTTTCATTTTATGCCAAGTTCACGTTTGAAAAACAATACTTTGGCATCGAATTTCGAATATTTTGTAAGGAATCACAAAAACGAAGAAAATAAAAAGCTTGAAATAAATATAAAAAAAAAACAAGATAAGAAAGAAAAAAAGGAGGATAAATTGAGACATTCATGTAAAATCAATATTCAGAATACAAAAATAACAGGGAATAACACCGGAACCGGTACCGTTAACCAAAACTAACCGTATCATTTTTAGTACCGGAACTAAAGAGTTGACTGACTTTCAGCTGTCATAACTTGATCAAAACTAAACCGATTTTCAAGTGGAGTGTCATTTTGATCATGATTTGGACTCTTAATTCTTTCTGCATTCAAATTTTGTTCATTTAGAAAATTTAATAATTTTCGACCAAGATTCGGTTTCTATGGTAAGGGTCCCCCCTTTGATATTTTGAAAATACAAAATTTTAAATTCTAAGTTTTCACTTTTAATCAACTTCTTATATCGTAATTAGTTTAAAACAACACTTTAAACTTAATTCTGACACCTTTCATTTTTTTGTAAAAAATCATGCCAAATTGGATAAAAATTTTGACTTTTAAAGTGGTTAAATCCGTAGTCTGACCAACTTTAAACTGTCATAACTTGATCAAAAATGATCCGATTTTCAAGGGGAATGGCATTTTGATTGTGATTTGGCCTCTAAATTCATTCTGTATTCAAATGTTGTTCATTTAGAAAAATTAATTATTTTCGACCGAGATTCGATTTCGATGGTAAAGGTAAAGTGACTAACTCCGAAGTCTGACCAACTTCAAACTGTCAAAAGATTTTTAAATTCATTATATACAAATTTTTTTTGCTCTAGGTCTAGCTATTTATTTTGACGTCATACTTATTATAAAACGACATCTTAACATTTTAAAATGTTTCAAAATTGATTTGTTGTAACGCTGCGTACCAATACTAGTACCGGAACCGAAAGAAAAAACCGAAATAGTTATTTCTGAACGTACCGGAACCGAAACCGTAACCTATATTTGTTTTGGTGTGATTTCCTGAAAAATAAGAAACAAAAATTAGGAAGATTTGGAGATAAATGTTTCGATAAAATGTCTTTTTGCTGGTGAAAAAAGTTCAAAAGAGAAAAAATATTTGATTAAAAATCCTTATCTTCACAACTTTTATTGGTGCTAATATTTATTTCCTTATAACAGAATTTCTAATTTTGGTGTTCTAATTTTTATTTTCAAATTAAATGCTTTCCAGTTTTGTATCCCAAGTTTTATTCTCGAATTTTTGTATTCTGTGTAATATTTTCCGACTTTCTCATTTAGGGAGTCGTATACTTATAAGAATCGTACTCTTGTAAGAAAAACAATTTTCCATTTTTTATTTAATGCGTGGGCTACACACATAATCACGTTTATTTCACAGACATTGAGACTTGGACGCAATAATTGGATTACAATCGCATGTTATTGTTGTTGTTCTTCTTCTTTATAAGGCGCATGTCTCTTATCAACTTGTTGCGTTTTCCCTTTGTCCCAATATTGAACTATGTAACATATGAACATTGTATGTACTTGGGCTACATTACGCATCTCCAAAGAAACGCAGAATATTTTAGATATATTTATAGCCTATCATTAATAATTTTGCTATATTTATTTGTTTTATTATAAGTTTCGGTATAAATCGGTTTAAAAAAAATGAGTTGGATAAATGAAAAAAATCTTAAAATATAAACACAAAAAATCTATGGTTACCAATTCCAATCGGTTACTACCGGTTAAAGCTGTGTATATGTATTTTTAGATACAGACATGAAGATACAAATGTATTTATGCAATTCATTTATGAAACAAGACAAGCTGATGTTGAAGTTGTTTTGACTTTTTCGAGAGCAACGTAGTGTTTATTGTAAACAATTAAACATTTGCACAATTAATTTGTGAGCAAAATCTGAAAAAAAAATAAAGAAAAATAAAAAAAATCTAGTCGGAGACATTTGTATGATACCTGCAAGTGGGCATAGAAAGAGAAATCCAGGAGGAGGGAGGGAGAACGCGTAATATGATACAGGGAGACATATGTGTTAATTGCCAGACAAATTGAAAAACACGAAGCGCACTCATGTGCTAAGATCTAAAAGTGACCAAAAAAATAAAAAACAACTTAAACAAATATCCATTATACAATACGTGTGTGTGATTGTGCTCAAAATACATGTTAATAGATACGATCATTTAATTTACTTACAGCCAGCTACACACATAACAGCCCTGTGTAATTGCAACTGCAAGAGAGACAGAAACGATAAAATAACAGTCCAAGAGCCTGAAACAGAGACAAGAGCGTTAAAATGGGTCGTTGGGGTCGCCAAAGTCCAGTCCTGGATCCACCTGATCCACAGCCGCCACCTCCCATACCACCTCGTACATTCATGCGACAATCGAGCATTACAAAAATTGGCAATATGCTCAACACGGCTATCAACATAAACGGTGCTAAGAAACCGCAAAGTGAGTGTTGCCATTTACATTGTATTTTAATTATACTTTAACAGTTTTTACGCGCCACATATCTGAAATCCAATGCTGCCAACTTTTAAAAAAAAAAAAATTAGTTGTTTCTGTCCGGAAAACATCTAATTTGGTTTTTGCGTATATATTAAGAGAAAATATATTTAAAGTAACCAGATTTCCGTGCATTAGCAATTTTCTAATTTTTCTAGCAATTGAAAATTGATAAAAAAAAAAAAAAAATAGCCAAAACTAGATTTAAATGGCTAAGCTGGCAACAGTGACGATATCTCAGTCAGCTGCTGGCGTTTGGTAATTTGCAACACTTAAAATAAACGTTGTTTAACACTGATAAAAAAAATACTGAACGCCGTTCATTTAAGGTAATTTAGTGGCCTGAAACTTCTTTTATAAAGTGCGAAATTTGCAATAAGTTTTTGTACTTCCATTTTATGTTGAAATTATCAAAACAAATTAGTCATAAATTAAGTTAAAATTGTTAACGGCGCGTTTAAGTGTTATAGCCGATATATAAAAGTGTATTTTCTGCAATAATGTACATAGTTTAAAAGTGCGTAAATTTTGGTTGCCGCATTTGCAAAAGCGACGACGCAACACAACGACGGTGACGGCGACTGCGACGAAGCAGTGCAGCAAAAGAGGCGGCAAGAACTAGAAGAAGAAGCAGCTTAACAGCAGCAGCATTAGAATTTCATTTCTTTTCTTTCTTTTTTAATTGACATATTTGTCATGCGAGTTTCTATATAAATATATATATATATGTATTGTATTTTATCTGTTAATCTTTGTTTGTCAAAACAGTTGTAGACATCATAAAAATATTAAGTAAAATCGAATATTGATTGTGCGTCGTCTGCGATGTCAGCGCGCTTTTCTTATGCCACTGAAACGGAATCGATTATAATGAAACGGTTAACAAACTAACAATATAAATATGAATATGCACAGTTGTAATTGTCATTGTTAAAATCAGGAACAATACAATTTTGAAGGTTAGATTGCCACCCGTTGCTGCGAAAAATACGTGCAAATAAAATGCTATAAAACAGAGCGCAAGGCAAACGCCAAGCGAACGGTTGTGTGTAGAGAGAGTAAGAGAGAGAGAGAGGGAAAAGGACTGAGAGTGAGCGAGCTGCGGTTGTTGCTGTGTTTGTTTTGCCACAAAATAAATAATATTAATCGCATTGTTTAGCAAATATGCGGGCGTCGCTAATAACGTTTTACAGCACCTCGTTTATTATTCTTCTTACTTTTTGCTCCACTCTAATTAGTTGATAACTTTCGGCACAACCACCGGCTGCATGTTTACACGGTGCTAATTTTGTGATATCGTTTCACGTTCACGGCTTACACGCTGTTCATTTCGTGAAATCATTTCATGATCACTTTACCTAATTAGGTGGCAACGCTATTATTACAAATGCAATCAAAATGGACAAAAAAAAAGTAAACAAATAATTTTTCTCGTTTCAATTACATTTGCTTATAAACGACCTCATGGCAATTAATTAAATAAATATGAATAATTTATAAATTAAATAATATAATAATAAATATAAATACATTAAATTGTGTGTTGTATAAACGGTTATATTTTGCTGTCGCTAATTTAAGAATACACGAAATGTGCTGCGTATAAACGAAGTGATTAAAAGAAAAGAAACGCTGCTGCCGTTATTACTTCTGCTTCATCTTCGTCGGCATCGTCATCGCTGTGTTTTTGTCGTATGTACATACATACGTACGCTATGTATGTGTATGTAATCGAATTACTCCCTTTTGCTTTGCAGTTTATTCTCCACATGTCGTCGACATATATACGTGCTTAAGTTGAGTGTTAAGCAGTGACGTAAAAAAACAAAAAAAAACATACATCTAAACCAAAGTACATCACATAACAAAACATAACAAAAGAAAAGGGCCGAAACAAAAGCAACGAAAGTTAAGCACTTTGGTTTTGTCTTTTGCTTTCGGTTTGTTCCTCGTTTCTTTTGCAAGCTTAACTCCTTCGCCAAAAAATACTAAAAAACACAAAAAAAAATACGAATCCGCGCTCAACAATCTTTCGCAACAACAACAATAAAACCAAGTTCCCCAGTAAACACACACACACACAGGAACACTAGAGCTTTGAGCGTTTTTGTGTGTGAGGAGAGAGAGCGAGAGTGAGAGAGCGCAACTCCTTGGCCTTATTTGATTGTTGTTGTGCGGCTGCTTGTGTTGTTGTTGCTGCTGTTGTTGTGTGTGTTTTGTTGCCGTTTTTGCTTTTTGAGTGCTGCTTCCTCGTCCTCCTTCTACTCCTTCTGTTAACTTGCGCGGGCTGTTCAACGAAAACGGTTCAACTGTCATGGCCGGTAAGTTATTATTACAGGGTATCTGCTAGAATGTGTTTGAGCATGTGATTTATTCTAAATGAAATATAAACAAATTGTTTGCGAATAAACAAACAAATTCGCAAAATAGCCTATGATCTACTTTATTTGTTCGTAAACAAATGCGATTATTATTTAACATTGATAGCAAATCATGTCATATCGTACTTTATGATTTCCTATACGATTGTCAAAAAATATTACTCAGAATACGAAAATTTGAAAATGAAAATGCGAAAATAAAAACTTGGAATTCTGTTATTTAAAAATAGAAATTGGAAATAAATATGGAATAGATACAATTTTGGAAAGATAAAAATTATTAAAATTATTATTAGGATAATAAAAATTGGAAAGGCAAAATTGAGCAAACATCAAACTCAAAAATATTTAAATAAAAATCGCGTGATTAATTATAATATTAATCCTAATATTGCATTTTCCTTATTTTTCTTTTATCTTTTGTAAGCCTATAATTGTTAATAAATTTGATAAAATTGATCAACATGTTTATAGTTTTTCTACAATTGCAATTGCATCCCATATGATCATCCCCTTTGTCATTGAAAAAGATGATATGCAATTTGTGCACCTTATAAATTCCTATCAACGAGATCGCAATTCAATTGATTTGCGCTATTTTCAATCGACGGTATATAAATAAATCATAATCAATTGTGGGAATGTTTTATGGTGTCTCATATAATTTATGTATTTGTACTATCTTATGTGTCTAAGCCTGAGATCGCAAATAGCAGTTAGTAGTTTAAAGAAATCAAACTCGAAAATCTCTTAGATATACTTTTATTAATGGAATATCCTGGAAACTGGACAAACTTTAATTTTAAATTAAAAATTAAAATTTCATTAATACAAAAAAATGTCATACTAAAGGTCATGTAAGTCAAGAAAAACATGCATAGATAGCCGTTTCTTCAAAAATTTTAATGAATCATATATTAAACGACGCTAAATTAATGCAGCTTTGCAAAAAAATATTATTTTAAAAAACTAAATGTTTTTCAATACTAAATATTTTGTATTTAATTTCAATTCTAATTATTATTCCATAACTAAAGTTTTAGTTGAGAAATTCCACTACGAGATATCCTGGCTTGGTGGCTTTGGCTCTTGAATATCTTTCAAAATTATTTTACGATTAATTTAAAATCTTATGATCCCATAGATCCCACGATTTTTATAAATAATTTTTTTTATAAATAAATAATTCAAGTTTGTTAAATTTCTTAAAAATATTTCAATTCTACAGTGCGTATGATTGATGATAAAGATGTAATTTAGGACTGTAATGACGATTTTTTTTAATTTTAATTTGTAATAAATCTTGGTTTTAATTTCTATAAGAAAAGTCCCCCCTTTGATATTTTTATAATTTAAAATTTCAAGTTTTCACTTTTAATTAAGTCCTTATATTATTTTTATGGGCCGTTTTTCAATGTCTAGTTAAAGGGTTTGATAATTATATCAGAGATATTTGAAGTAAAATATAAGAGTAGTGGGTAAAATAAACGAAGAACCACTGTATTAAAGTTGAAAGCCATAAACAGACAACTTACGTTGGTTTAGAAATGGCGTCATTACTAAATAATTAAGTGGGGCATCAATAAAGAGCGCAAAGACGTCATCGTTGTCCTCTTCAGCTATTACTACTGTTACTACAGTTACTACCAACTATTGATTGTCTTTTGACTAGAGCAAATCAAATGTAACAAGCACTTGGCCTGTTGTGATTGTGATTGCGAATTGAGATTGACGTCAATAAGAGTTGATGGAAATGTGAAATTTAATATTTTCTCGGTTTCTCATTTCTCTGCAGGTAATGGAGAGGCCTCTTGGTGCTTCTCACAGATCAAGGGCGCTTTAGACGATGATGTCACCGATGCGGATATCATATCCTGCGTGGAGTTCAATCATGATGGAGAACTCCTGGCCACCGGCGATAAAGGCGGCCGTGTCGTTATCTTTCAGGTGAGACAATTGATAATTTAGTTATTACAATAATCATTAAATAAAATAATTGATAATGAACTCACAATTGAAAAACCCTGCTGCTAATGAAATTAGACAAATTTGTTATTACAATTATCATTAAATTCTCATTATCACTAGCAATAATAATTGATTATGAACTCACATTTCACTAACATTGAAAAATTCCTACTGTTAATGAAATTTGACAAATTTGTTATAAATATTTATTTATTTCTCAATGCCAATTAAGTGACCAATACCTTAAGAAGACAAATCATTAGCACTAATATTTTCGATTCCATTGAAGTTTGATTTTCAAAAGGCATTATTTGATTATTTTTCTATGCCAATGAAGGTAGCAATAGCAAAACTAGTCAATTAGTGACAATTCGTTTAAATTTGATTATTAAAATATTTAATTGTTTTTTTTTTTTAGCGTGATCCCGCCTCTAAGACCGCAAATCCGAGACGCGGTGAATACAATGTCTATTCGACATTCCAATCGCATGAGCCCGAATTCGATTATCTCAAATCGCTGGAAATCGAGGAGAAAATCAATAAGATCCGATGGCTGCATCAAAAGAACCCTGTACACTTTCTCCTCTCCACCAACGACAAAACCGTGAAATTGTGGAAGGTCAGTGAGCGTGACAAGTCATTTGAGGGCTACAATACAAAGGAGGAGAACGGCTTAATACGGGATCCACAAAATGTGACCGCCTTACGAGTTCCTTCAGTGAAACAAGTGCCGCTTATGGTGGAGGCCTCACCACGTCGCACCTTCGCCAATGCACACACCTATCACATCAATTCAATTAGCGTTAATTCGGATCAAGAGACTTTTTTATCGGCCGACGATTTGCGCATCAATCTCTGGCATCTGGAGGTGGTCAATCAAAGTTACAATATTGTTGACATTAAGCCAACCAATATGGAGGAATTAACGGAAGTGATTACCGCCGCCGAATTCCATCCAACCGAATGCAATGTATTTGTTTACTCCAGCTCCAAGGGAACAATACGATTATGTGATATGCGCTCAGCGGCACTTTGTGATCGTCATAGCAAGCAATTTGAAGAGCCCGAGAATCCAACGAATCGCAGCTTCTTCAGTGAGATAATCAGCTCGATCAGTGATGTCAAACTGAGCAATTCGGGCCGCTACATGATCTCCAGGGACTATTTAAGCATCAAAGTCTGGGACTTACACATGGAGACAAAGCCAATTGAGACCTATCCGGTAAGTCAACAACCAGCAAGAACATCTGCATCTCTATTAGACTACTAGAAAGTTTCGCAAAAACCCCTTTGCATGACGAATTTGTCTCAGCTAGTTGTGCCAAAATTTCAACCTCTTAGATCTCACGGCTTGGCCTGCACAAAGATCAGTCAGAATGCATAAGATACAACAAACGTTTGCCCTACAACAACAAAATTTGATAATTTTTTAGGTTTACCGAACCCTCTTTTCTTAATCAATTTTACAAGATTTCAAACTGGCATAACTTTATCAAAACTTAACCGATTTTCAAGCGGAATGTCAGTTTGATCATGATTTGGCCTATAAATTCAATCTACAGTTAAATTTTGTTTATTTTTAAAAATTTTTTATTTTTCGATCATAGCCATGGTTTGATGGTAAGGGTCCCCCCTTTGATATTTTGAAAATTCAAAATTTTAAATCACAAGTATTCACTTTTAATCAACTCCTTATATCGTAATTAGCATAAAACAACACTTTAGATTGGATTCTGAGAGGTTTCAGTTTTTTGTAAAAAATCATGTGAAATCGATCAAAAATTTTGGCTTGTAAAGTTGCCAGGCAAAGGTTGAACCAACTTCAAACTTCCATAACTTTATTAAAAGTGAACCGATTTTCAAACGGAATGTCATTTTGATCATGGGTTGGCCTCTAAATTCAATCTGCATTCAAATTTAATTAATTTCGTGTAAAAAGATATTTTCGGTCTGTTCCGGTCCGTTCCGATATCAATGCAAAGGGTCCCCCCTTGGAAATTTTGAAAATTTTAAATTTTAATTCTCTAGTTTTCACTTTTAATCAACTCCTTGTATCATAACTAGTATAAAACAATACTTTATATTTGATTCTGAGAGGTTTCATTTTTTTGTAAAAAATCATGTTAAATTGGACAAAAATTTGGACTTGTAAAGTTGGTTGGTCCAAGGTTGAACCAACTTCAAACCATAACTTAATCAAAACTAAACCGATTTTCAAGATAAGATTTAAGTTGGCTTACATTTCGGGAACACTCCTAATTAATATGCAATTAAATTGGAATTTGTAATAAAGTGTTGGTGCTTTTGATGACTTTTGCAGGTTCACGAATACCTACGTGCCAAGTTGTGCTCGCTGTATGAGAACGACTGCATCTTTGACAAGTTCGAGTGCTGTTGGAATGGCAAGGATAGCTCCATAATGACCGGCAGCTATAATAACTTTTTCCGAGTTTTTGATCGCAATTCGAAAAAGGATGTGACACTGGAAGCATCCAGGGATATTATCAAACCGAAGACGGTGCTAAAACCTCGAAAAGTTTGCACTGGCGGCAAACGAAAGAAGGACGAGATCAGTGTGGATTGTCTGGATTTCAATAAGAAAATCCTGCACACTGCTTGGCATCCCGAGGAGAATATTATTGCTGTGGCCGCGACAAATAACCTGTTTATATTTCAGGATAAATTTTAGCTAAAACTTCAAGTGCTAGAATTGTACACAATCACGCCCATTAAAAAACAACAACAAAAGTCGGCTCATTTCAATGATAATTCGATTGATTTGTTTCCTAAAATTTCACATCAATTGTTTGCTTAACATTTAATTATCCAAGATCCTTCCTAAAACACACACACACACACACAAAAATGCCATAGCAGAAAGCTTTGTAACATTTTTCCTTAGTGATAAACATAAATATAAAAACAAAAAAACAAACATTTTATACATAGTTAACGTTTAAATGTAGTAAAAGCCGATTTATAATTTTTCTTGTAGCGTAATTAAAGAAAACAATCGAATTATCAACATTTTTTATATATATAAAATATGCGCCCAAGTATTTCTAATAAAAACAAAAAATTATCTATAATTAAAAACAAAACAAGAAACAAAACTCAAAAATGCATATGGAAATTTTTGTTCGCTGTTAAGTTTAAAAAACATGCATAAAAAGTGGAAAAACAAGAGTTGTGCGCCAATTTTGATTTTGTTGTATGTCATTCCAATAACGAAAATTAATAAAAAAAAAAATAAATAGCTAGCTTACCAATAATGTATAATACTAAATCTCAGATAAAAAGATACAAGATACAAAAACAGCGATTGCCTCTCAGCCTTCTCTTCTGTTATCAGTCATACGAATCAATCGCATAATATAAAAAAAATGCTCATTTTAAACATTTAAATTTATTAAGCATCTGTTAAGTAAAAGAAGGAAAACAAAGAAAAACATTTAAAAATAAAATGCATAAATCTGCAAAAAAAAATCACAACCTAAGTTATAACTAATTATTATTTCTATTAGGGCTCTCAAGTTCTTCAAATTTATAATTCTTGCTAAAAAATCACCTATTTTTATACGCTATGTTCTAAGCTAAGTATTGCTATTATTATAATTATTAGTTACACTTTTGCGTGAATGCGTCCAAGACCAATAAAAACACATATACATATATAGAAACTAGATTTTTCAGTAATTCATCAATTTACCCCTCAGCAGCCATATTATTGAATTTGGTGTTTGTCATATTTTTAAATTTATTTAGAGTGCCCCTATTCTTTTAGGCTAACTAGCGTCTAGGGTTAACAAGCATAAAATGAACGAATTATAAATAAAGATATGTATAAAATATTTTTATTTTATTTTATTTACTTAATTTTATAATTAAATAAATGAAATAAAATAAAAACAATATTAAATGTACATCTATCGAACTGGCAGGCATGAAAATTGAAAGAAAGAGAGTTCAAAAAGTGGAATGTAAACGCATAAACGATAAACAAAAAATATAATGTGCTTCTTATGAAATTAATTATGTATTAAATGATATGTATTTCCAATGAACTAGTTATAGAAAGCAGGATGAATTAATGAGCCCAAAATAATAATAATACAAGTATAAATACAAAAAAAAAATTAAAAAATAATAATAAATATATTTAAAATGTTTGTAACAAGAGCGTGTGTGAAATTCGTTTAAAACTTAAGTAAAATTATATTTTTAATACATATAATGTACATTTTGTTTCAGACAAATACAACACACAATTAATCAGCATAAATGATTTTATTTAAAACAGTTTAATGCCATTTTTTTGTGTTACACAGTAAACTATTTTTTGAACCATAAATCTTTAGTATGCCTTTTTGTAAATAAAATCGTAATGAAAGCGTACACAAAAGAAAACAAAAAAAGAAAATACAATTAAATTCATTCATTTAATGAAATAAAGCCCTAGTCGGTAGTACGACTGTTGCAGTTAAAAGCAAAATCAAGAAATTTAATTTTAAATGAATTTATTGAACTGCTAAAAAAATATGGTAATTCAAATAAAACGTACGAAGTTTACTTTTGCAAGCAAATCTATCGAATTGATAATGGTTGTTTTTATAAAAAAAATTATAATTGGGGTTAAAACCGGAACCGTAACCGTATCTGAAATTCTAGTTTAAAGAATTTTTACAATAGCTGACATACTCAGTGCCCAAACATACATTTCTCCCCTCGCATAATAAAAGTTTTCTTCTTTAATTTGTTGGTATGCAGCGCACGCACAATTTTCAAACTTGGAGCGCGGGAAAGAGAGTAAGCAGCGCACTCCAGAGAGAGAGAGAGAGAGCTGCGCGCAGACGCTGTCAAACGAAGCTCAACTTCCAAACTTTGAGCGAGTGTAAGAAAAGAGAGAGCAACTCACTCCAATTGAAGCTCATACTTAACCGCTTCCAAACTTTGAACGAGGATGAAAAAGAGAGCATTCCACTGCGCGCAGACGCAATCAGACAAAGCTGAACTTCCAAATTCTGTGCGAGTGTAAGAAAAGAGAGAACAACTTACTCCAGACGAAGCCCAAACTGCAGCGCTCGTTTAGTTGAATTTTAGCAGTGCAGACGAGAGGTTGGTTTTGTTGCTATCGCCATTGGTGTTCAGTGTTGGACAATTCGAAAATAATAACACCTCAAGCATAGCTCATGCGAATATCGAAACGACCTTAAAAATACCCAATATACCAATATATTGAAGTGCTGCACAACTTATAAAAGTTAAATAAAATGTCTGTAAAATACGTGAACTAAAATCATATAAATCTAAACATATAAAATAGTTATAAGCTGTATTAAAATGACACTGACAAGTCAAGAAATTTTTTGTGATTGTTGCGTCTGCGCTGTTACTAGCGCTTTCAGTGGGAGTGAGACAGCTGTGCAGCGTCAGCGACGTCAACGTCGACGTCGACTGAATATGCAACTATTATTTGCGTTTGTGGCATTATTCTTTCTTTGTTTCCCCATTTCTGCATGTAAGTATACAAAACACGAACACATACATATTTATGTGTGTGCAGATACATAGATACAAATGTATTTACAAAAGCAACTAAAGTAAATCACACGCGAAAAGAAAGTGAAACTTTTATATGTACCAAGAGTTAGAAAGAGTTTTGACAAATATAAAAATTCATTTATTTGTTATTTTTTTTTTCAAAATATTTAAATTCAATGAACAAAATAATTTAACAAAGTAAATAAAAATACGTGCACACAATTAGTCAGGAAAGTGTTTTGACAATACACAAATTCACATATTTGTTTTTTTATGTTAAAACACTTTCGTCACTAACTGTATGAACAATGTACATACATAATTACTTGTTACGTTAAAAAATCAGCAACAACAACAACAACGGCGAAAACAAATTCACTTTCATACGAAACTAGCGAAACTTGTCTATATTTTCACAGTTCTCTTTCTCTTGTCGGTTGTCTACTTAAGCTTGCGTCTCGTCAGGTTCAAAGATCTAACCGGTTGCGAACTCTCCCGGTGCGAGATTGAGAAATTGTTGAGGTATTAGTCAGCTTCAGTAGCTTTAAATTGATTTTTGTCGTTAATGTCTTTGATTAAAGACACAATACTTTCATGAATCACTTTAAGTTGTAGTGTCCTTGGCTTTTCTATGACTGCTTACTAATTGAACTAATTGACTAATTGAAAATTTGGGAAAAAAAAGTAAGAAATCCAAAGTTAGGAATTCTGTTCTTAGGAAGTAAAAAACGAGAAATAAAATTATAAGGAGGATACAAATAAAGAAACACCAAAGTTAGAAAAATTATTTTTATAAAATAAAAAAAAATAGGTAATAAATGAAGAAAGCACAAATTAAAAACAAGGAAAATAAAAAAATATTTATATTATTTTTATAATTATGTTATTTATTTTGTCTGTTTTTGAAATCTGCTGTAAATTGATCACAGTTAATAATAATTGAATAACATGCAAAATATTAATTTTTTGTTGTTCCCTTTTCCATTTATAGCCGCGGAAGGGGAAGATGAAGATGGGCCCTATAGCGGCAAATATCTGGGCAAGCTCAATTCGTATCATCATCAGGTGTCTGGGGATGTGTATGCTGTTAATGAATACACCTTTCTCATAACTGGCTTCAATTATGATGGCAATGGAGCGGACACATTCTTTTGGGCGGGTGCTAGCAATAGACCCGGTCCTCAAGGCTTCATTGTGCCCGATGAGTACGGCAAGTAAGTAAAAAAAAAACAAACAAACAAAAGAAGTCGGAAAGGCTATAGTCGAGATAGCGACCAAAGAAAACCCGTGTCTTATTTTTATATATATTAAAGTACTTTAAAGAAATCATTACCTAATAAAAACGACTGCATACTTTTGGGTGCTTGTATTTTGGTTAGCCATTACTGCCGTTCTACTTGTCCGATCTTGCTGCGATTAAGTGGGATAGTAGATAATATTTATAGACTTATTATCTTGAAAACTGTGGGTGTTGTGGTTTTGAATATAGTAAATATTTAAAAATAAAATTTGAAATAAGGGTCTATATATTAATACTTAAAAGTTTTATATTTTAAAGTTTAACCAAAAAGGTATAATACTTTTCTTGTATCCTTTTTTGCAACACTCAGAATGTAATTTATTTTAATAATACGAAATTTTACAAACACCAACTGTACTAAAGTTAATCATAATTGAAGCTAAACTAGATATTAACTTAATAAATTTGAATTACATTTCAGGACCAATATTCTAGATCGTTATCATAACAAGGACTTTACGCTAACGCTGCCTGATCGCAAGAAAATGACTGAAATCAAATGGCTGGCAGTTTATGATTTGAATAATCAAAATAACTTTGGTGACGTCTACATACCGGAAGATTTCGAACCGCCGCGAACCCAAACCGGAGGAACATTCTCCAAACGCAGCCACAACGTGAGCAGCAGCAGCATCGAGATTTTGGATTCAAAGACTATACGCATTTCGGACTTTACCTATGATGGACGTGGGCATAAGACGTTTTTCTGGACAGGCGTAGGAGCACAACCCTCGAGTCGGGGCAGCAAGATACCCGACGAGCGGGGCTAGTAAGTAATCCATTTAATAATACCCTACATATATTTCGATAAATAGCAATAAGAATACAAAAATTGGAAAAACAAATTAGAGATATAAATCCAGAAATCATGCAATTTGGAAATAATATTATTTGAATAAAAAATTAGGATACCAAAGTACTTTACTTATTTTTAAATGTTTTTTCCTTTTTTAAATTTTCTAGTTTATGCTTCCTTTTTTATTTCTTACACTATTTTGATCTCTTTATATATGTTTTTTTCAACCTTTTTTTAATTCCAAAAAAGTTTAACAAATTTAAAATAAAATTTTGTATTACAGTCTGGATCCTATACGCAAATATAATAAGGAACAAATTGAATTGGAGCTGCCGGGTGATAAGACAATATTCGACATAGATTGGATCAGTGTCTATGATGTGGCGGAAAATGAGAACTACGGACATGTGCTTATACCGGATGGTTTGAATGTGCCGCCATCTCTGGTAAAGATTACGCCCTACGAGTTCTCGTTGCCCAATTGCCGACAGCTGCATAAGGACTTGCAGGTATCCTGGGAAGTCTTCGGTCCCCAGATCACATTCCAACTGTCTGGTCAGGTGGCTCAAAATGATTACATGTCCTTTGGCATGTCTGGATCGGATGTATCCAGTCAAATGATTGGAGCCGACGTTGTGGTTGCCTACATTGATGAAATACGCGGCTACACTGTGGATTACAACATCACATCCCTGGCACCCTGTGTCCAGGTTCTGGGTCAGAATAAGGGCGTCTGTCGGGACGATGTTGTCGGTGGACTGGACAGTTTTCAGTTGAACACGTATAGTCGCAAGAACGGCATCAATACCATTAGCTTTAGACGTACACTCAAGTCTTGTAAGTTTAAATTTCTCGTTATTCTAATTAGGGATCTAATTATAACCGAAACCATAACTTTTAACCGGTAAACCGATTGAAACTGGTTTCCATAACTGAAACCCTAACCGAAACAAGACTTTTATCTTACGGAAAACGAAAAACCGAAACGATTCAAATCGATATAACCGGTTAACAACCGTTTCATGTATAACGGTTATTAAATTCAATTAATCCCATAATTACTTTTAGCTGACGATGGCGACAAGGAAATCTTTCTGGATCACAGCAACTATATTGTTTGGGCCCTTGGTCAACTCGATTCCAATAAGGAGCCCGCTTTTCACACATTCTATCCCAAAAGCGATATTACCATTGACTTCAACACTACGGAACCGGTCAACGATTGCTTTAGTTTTACAAAGCGGATGGAAACTCCAGTTCAGCTGTGGGATCGCGCAAAGATTACGGATGCGTAAGATTAAATTTTTTCAAAATTCTTTATTGATAAATCATTCTGTATTCAAATGTTGTTCATTATAAAACCAACAACAATTATTTTCGAGCAAGATTCGATATCAATGCTAATGGTCCCCCCTTTGAAATTTTGAAAATTCAAAATTTTAAATCTCAAGTTTTTACTTTTAATCAACTCCTTATATCATAATTAGTGTAAAACAACACTTTAAACTTGATTCTGAGACCTTTCATTTTTTGTAAAAAATCATGTGAAATTGAACAAAAATTTGGACTTGTAAAGTGGCTAAATCCGCAGTCTGACCAGCTTCAAACTGTCATAACTTGATCAAAACTGAACCGATTCTTAAGCGGAATTCCATTTTGATCATTATTTGGCATTTTAATTCATTCTGCATTTAAATTTTATTAAATTTAAAAAAAAAAATATTTTTCTCTAGATTCTACTAGACATTGATTTCGATGCTAAGGGTCCCCCCTTTGAAATTTCGAAAATTCAAAATTTTAAATCTCAAGTTTTTACTTTTAATCAACTCCTTATATCATAATTAGTATAAAACAACACTTTAAACTTGATTACGAGACCTTTCATTTTTTTGTAAGAAATCATGTGAAATTTAACAAAAATTTGGACTTGTAAAGTGATTAAATCCGAAGTCTGCCCAATTTCAAACTGTCATAACTTGATCATAACAGAACCGATTTTTAAGCGGAATGCCATTTTGATCATTCTATTTGTCATTCTAATTCATTCTGCATTTAAATTTTATTAAAATCTTAAAAGAAAATATTTTCATCTAGATTCTACTAGACATTGATTTCGATGCTAGGGTCCCCCCTTTGAATTTTGGAATATTCAAATTTTGAAATCTCAAGTTTTCACTTTTAATCAACTCCCTATATCGTAATTAGTATAAAAAAACAACACTTTAAATTTGATTCTGAGAGGTTTCATTTTTTTGTAAGAAATCATGTGAAATCGATCAAAAATTTTGGCTTGTAATGTTGCTAGGTCAAAGGTTGGCCCAACTTTAAACTTTCATAGCTTGATCAAAACTGAACCGATATTCGTTTTGATCATGGTTTAACCTCTTAATTCGTTCTGCATTCAAATTTAATTAATTTTTTTTTTGGTTTGGGTGTGGTAATTGGTTGGTCCTTTTCTGTATATATTGTAATCGATGATCACTGATGATATTTAAGACTTACTTGAGAGCTTTTTTTTAACAGCTCTATTCGCACGTTTAATGCTTATTTGGGTCCCTCGGGTGGAATGCGTGGATATCAGGGACTTACGGGCCATGTTTCGAGTGGTTTGGCCTGGTACATCAATGGCTTCATGATACCGGAGCTGTATCTGAAACGTGGCTTGACCTACACCTTCCAGGTGCGAGGCGGCAACAATCCACACTCGCCGGAGCACTATCATCCGTTGGTCATCACAGATGATCCGCAGGGAGGTTTCGATCGTCTGTCGGACGCGAAACAGAGTGAAATCCGGGTTCTGGCAGGAGTCGAGTTCACCCGCCGTGGACGCCCAAAACCGACAGCTGCCGGTCCGCTCTGTTTATCCCGCTATCCAGCGGATTACGATCGTCGTTTGGATGATAACTTTCAAACATTTAAGAAATTTAATCGTTCCTTAATAAACACATGCAGCAATGAGGCGCCTGCTCTACTGGAGATCACACCCAATATCACCTGGCCGGACACTGTTTACTACAACTCCTTCACTCACGGCAACATGGGCTGGAAGATACACATAGTCGATAGTTATAGTAATCTGCGGAATGCCGAACATAATATGGCCAGAACTATTACTTGGATACCGGCTTTAGTAGCAGTAGCTCTGCTTTTGACCACCCAACTGCATCCCAACGGATATTTGTAATGGTACCTCATACCAACATAAGAAAGAAAAATAAAGGAACCATAATTTGGAAAATTGAACAAAGAAATTTCCAGATTACAATAATACAAACAAATTTTGGAAAACAAAAATTAAAAAAAGCAAAAAGTTAAAGTTTTATATGAATATATAAAATTCTTTGTCCTGACTCACTTATTCACTGACTGATCATTGCACAATCCAAACCATAAGACGTAGGAGGCTGAAGTTTTCACACATCATAGCTGAGACAATTTCAATGTGCAATTGGAAAATAAAAATTAGGAAGCGAATTTTGGTAATTATGTTAATAGGAGTTCCTTATTTTGGTTTCCTTATTTTTATTTTTATATTAAATGCTTCATAGTTTTGTTTTCACAATTTTCATTTCCAAATTTTCAAATTCTGAGTAATATTCGTACGGGGAATCATTTGTAAAACAATTTATAATTTTAATTCAAGTCACACAGTCACTAATTTACATGCTTCTTACAATAATTGTTTTTTAAGATATACGCACGTATGTATACCTAGCCTTTAAGTGTATAATTATTGTAACTTAAATTTGCTAATAAAGGCAAAGCTGTACATAAGTCAAAAGCCATTTAGTATTTTCAACATGATGTTTCTTAGCATTAGCGTTTTTGGAAGATAGAAGGTAAGTATATATCTAAAAACTAATTCTAAGAATTCATATAATCCATTATATTGTAGTTAAATTGGCTTCCCAATAAAGCTAACGAGTTTTCAACTTTAAACTAATAATTTATTGATTCGAATCGGGTTTTCATTTTGTAATTCATTTAACAGATCGAGTCGGGTTTTCATTTTGTATTTTATTTAACAGAACTATAATTTGAGGTCTCTTTCTATTCATTTAGACAATCTTACATTTTGCAGTTTAATTCAATTTTATTCTTTTAACAAGTGGTAATTTAGTTATATATACTTAAATATATGTATTTATGTGGTATTGGATGATGAGTAATGTTTTATTTTTTGTTGTCTTAGTGCTTCAGAATTTGTTCTTGCCTTTGTGTGTGCTAATTTAATCGAAAATAATTATGATTCACTTTTATTTCCTATACAGATTTAATATCACGTTTATCGCTTACACTTTTTGCTTTTGTTATACATTTGTTTATCTTCATTTTTTTTTTTTTTGCTATTTTGTTATTGGTTTGTTTTTTTTTTTAAATAGCTGTAGCCGAATAAGTTAACAATAGTAGGACTGTTAGATAGATAAATATGTATATAGTTAAGAAAAAGAAACAGAAAATACACTGGTAAAATTTCGATATGGCCCAATGAAATACACATGAGAGTACTAACAATTTCAAATAGTGACAGTGACATGCAAAAGTCTCATCTCATGGTTCATGGTTATGCACAAATTGCTGAAGCTGTTTGTGTAGCTGATCCTTATAACAAATCTTATGCTTACTAAGAACCGTCGCACACAGGCACTGCAGGGATATATAGTTGAGCAGCGGGATTGTATTTGTCGGATTCGAGGCTATCGAATCGTAGGGTCGCTTTTCGGCTCGATTCGGCTGATCAATGTCTGCGCCACACTTTAGCAACAGATGGATAATCTAAAAAAAACAAGGAGTGTAAACAAGATAAATTAATTTAAAAAAATAATAATAAATTAAATAATAATTTTTTTTAAGTTCAAAAAACAATCCCTTACAATAAGCCTAGAAAAAAAAATGATAAACGACAAAATTTTTATTTTAGAGAAATCTCTGCATTTTTGTCATGAATTTTAAATTTATGATTTTAAAGTTTTAGATTTTGGAGGGGTATCCTGAAAACAGTATCTTTTTTAATTTTTAAATTTTTATCAAGAGCATCGAATTGATCTTTCATTATTGATGTGAAATAAAAGAAATTCCTAAATATGAAACAAAATTTTTATATCAAAATCAAATCAACGGAAGATAGAATTTTGTATATTTATTCTTTCGATGGCTTAATAAATGTAGTAAAGTGAACAGATTGAATGTTAATGATTTACTCACCTCATTGTCGTAGTTGTAGGGCTGACAAGCAACATGCAACGGTGTTGATTTGGCTTCATTTTTCGTGTTCACATCAATGCCGCACTCAATGAGCAATTTGATGACATCGGCGTTGGGGAATACAGTCTTCTGAAGGAATATATAAATATATATTTAATAAGATATTAAAATGTGTAAGAGGTTCTATAAAGAGATGAACTCACATCGGCAAAATTATCTTCAGTAATGTAACCGCTCTTGATCACATTCAGTCGCGATGCAGCCAGATGGAGAAGAGTATCTGAAGTGCTGGCACTACGCAGATTCCCCATAACGACCGTCTTGTGAACGGCCTGAAAGATGAGCTTGTGCTGAGCCTCTGTGTGGACGGTATTAATCAGGAGATAGATGAGATGAGCGAGACAGCGAAGAACACGATCATAATTCTCCTGCTGACGCCGGAAGACAGGTCGCACCTGCAGCAATTCTTTAACCTCAACGGCACTTTCGGCCAGCGTACGAAATACACCCAAGACATCCTCAAATCGGGGCAACTGTTGATCCTGTTGCAAGTAGCGAGCACGTGCTGAATTTTGACTGGTATTACGCACATGCAAATCCAACATCAGACGTACTAAAGCCTGGGCCGCAAAACACGTCTCAAAATGCAAGATGGACCAATTGGAGACGCGAACTTCTAGCAGGAATCGCCACAAATCAATGCAACGTTGCAGCTGCAATGCATCGGCATAAGAAGCACCACGAAATGTCAAACGAAACAACATATCCTTGTGGGTTAAGCCCAGGACACGTTCACAAATCAAAAGACTCTGCGTACGCATGGCATCCATATCGGTGGCAATATTATCCAGCTCTTCTAGAGTAACAAACTCCACGGCATTTTCGTAGGCATTGCGCAGCGGTACCTTTGGCTGCTTCTCAATGTACGGCGTATAGGCGGCACGGATGTGATGTGCCATACGCCAATGCAGAATGCAAACCCGCGACTCATTGTGCTCATCCAGAAAGGTGGAGCCCATCAGCTCATGTGCCTCGGCAATGCGTTCAACCGAATAATTCAATTCTTTTTTCAAATAATCAAAGATCTGATGAGCACCTTTCAAACAGGCCGTTCTTAAAGCATCGTCGCCATAACGACTCTTGGCAAATGGATCAGCGCCCTGTTCTATCAGCATTTTGGTCGTATCCAATCGATGCTCCTGTATCGCATAATGCAGTGCCGTCTTATCCTGTATATCGCGAGCATTAATGTCCGCTCCCTTGCGCACCAGGTATAGGCAAAGTTGCACCGACTGCACCGAGTTGATCAGACAGGTACCACCGTTAATGTTGGGCTTCTTTATGTCTGCACCGTTCTCAACCAAGAACTTAACTGCAATATCAATACAATGTTAATATAAATACATGTTGAAAAAATCAGGGACTGAACCGTAATCGAAACCGTAACCTTTAACCGGTACTAACCGATTGAAATTAGTACCCGTAACTGCCAGTCTAACCATTACAAAACCGATAAACCATGATTTTCAGCAAACGAAATTCGAAAACCAATAACCGACACTCTAATTTAAAGCGATATTCGATTCGGTTTGTTACCCTGCTTAAATTGAAATTGAAATCGGAAATCTTACCAATATCTGTGTGGGTCATATAACAAGCACTGCGTACGGGTGTTGAACCCGAATCGGAAGTGGCATTTATGTCACAGCCGATGCGAACCAGATACTTGACCATGGCCAATTTGCCGGAGACAACAGCTGCCCACAGTGGCGACACATAGTGGAAGCTATTGTCCTCGGGCACTTCAAAGTGTCCTCTTTGCTCAATGTCCGCCTCGCAAATGGTTATCAGATACTCGGCAATTGCAACTGCGCCACGTTTGCACGCTATGAAAAGTGGCGCACAGCCATTGCGTTGCTTTCTAACCACTTCGCGACGCGACTCTCGACCATGTCTGCAAATATACCAGAATATATACATATAAGGATTATCATTTTGTATTACAACAAATTAAGAATCAAATTATCTTATAAATATAAAGCTCTTTGACCAGACTCACTGACTGATTATTGCACAGGACAAACCACAAGACCTAGGAGGCTGAAATTTGTACACAACGTAGCTGAGACGATTATATTTCATATAATTATTATTCTAAGTATTATTCAGATAGTAAGAGAAAGAATGAAAATCAATTGTGGCACTCATTTCTAAAAAATTAAAACAATCTATTGTGCTAGGCTCTCAGATGTTGTTCGGGAGCGCTGAGCGCTGTATTAAATTTTCGACTGATTTTTCCTATGGCAGCTATATGGTATAGATGATCGATTTTAAACAAATTTAGTCAGGACCTTTAAGACCAGCCCATATGCAAATTCTGCTAGATTGCGTGAGTGACACAAAGCCCGAACGAGCACGTGCCCATCTCTAGTATATAGAGAGCAAAGCATTGATTATGGGTTAATTGACCAGCACGCTTATCGGACGACAAGCACGCTGGACTTTTTTTTGTTTTTATCTGTTTTTATACCCTCTGACCATTAAAAATGGGCAAAAAAGGGTATAATGTGTTTGGCAGAATATATGTAACAGGCAGAGGCGACGTGGTAGACCCTACAAAGTATATATATTCATGCGCAGGATAAACAGCCGAATCGATCAAGACATGTGTGTCAGTCTCAGAGACTATATGAGCTAAAGACTTCAAACCTAGTATTTAGTTTCCTGGATACCGTACCGTAGATTAAGTTTGTTTTTATTTTTTGATCGGATCTTTATATCATATAGCTGACATAGGAACAATAGCTCAAAAATGGAGTTTTAGTATGAAAAAGCTCTTTAACGAATCTGACACAATATACATCTGGGCTGGTATTATAAATAATGACCAAACTTGGTTCAAATTGGACCACCATCAAATCGGACAAAATCAAGTTTTACTATGAAAAAGTTTTTGGTTTTTTGATAGATCTTATACAAACTGATAGAATATGCATTTAGGTGGTGTTTTATGGTTATCTGGACCATATTTGGTTTAAGTCGAGTTACTATATTATATAGCTGCCCAAGGAGCATTCGGTCAAAAA
The DNA here is from genome assembly GCF_004354385.1 of Drosophila innubila. NCBI lineage: Eukaryota > Metazoa > Arthropoda > Insecta > Diptera > Drosophilidae > Drosophila > Drosophila innubila. Next base: position 32,219,988 of record NW_022995380.1, read on the forward strand.
TCAACTTTTAGTACAGAGTACCTGGGTGCAGGGTAATCCACTGTCGAGTGAAGCTAGCAGCAGGCAGAGACCCCTTGTTATTATTTGGCAGTGTATTTGTGTATTAATGTTGTACGTACTTTTCCAGCTCGTGGCGTAAATGGCGCGACAAAATGGAATCCTCCTGACTGCGTTTGCATTCCTCGACCAATTCGTGATTGAGCTTTGTGATTTCCATCTTCGGACTGCTCTGCTTGCGTTCGTGGGCCATGGGCGGGAATTGTGGGGCGAGAGGTTGGTGGTGGGGGCTGGAGCGCCGCTGTAGCTGTTGTTGTGCGCCTTCAAGTCCGCTGGAGTTCATTGCAATCCAAAGCAGAAGAATTTCATTGCCAAACGCAAATAGAGAGCTCACTTTCAGAAGGTGCAATTTTTTAAGTATTTAGCGTCCAAGGCCAAGCGCTTTCTTTTTTGTTGTTGTTGTTCTTGTCGTTTTTGCAATTTTCCTAATCAATTTTGTGTGTGTTGTATTAGTGTGTGTGTGTGCGGAGGGGAATGTAAAACAGAAAATGCGTTTTTGGACCACTGCAGTGCATAATATGCGTCGAATCGAAGAGTAACTCAATAACAGAACAATAAACAGTTAACGTTTTCTTTGACTATTTTTAATATTTTCTTTTATTTTATGTTTATGTGTAGCAAAAAAAATACAACAACAAATGACAAAACAGGGTGAACAGCTGTCGTCGCTAGGTGCCAGTGTTGAGCAACACAATGTTATTGTCAGTGCTGCAAAATGCGCGACAGCATTAAAATACAACAATAAAATTCAACAAAATTGGCGTTTTTATATGGCGCTTAAATTTTCTGCAGCTTAAACAAAATGTTAAAACAAAAGCTGGAAAAACGAAAGATGCAGCAACAAGCAGTTGCAATTGACGACAACAAGCCAAAGACAACAACAACAACGCCGCTGCCTGGAACGAGCAGTTCCGCATTTTTCTCTCAACCGTTTTGGCTGCGCTTCTACGAAATTGAGTGCGACTTAAACGAACAATTGGCGACCCTTGAACTCCCTATAACTATTAAATGTGCTTACAATCCAGTGCAATATGCAGCATCGTTGCATTGCGCCTACTTGCGGCGGTATTTAAATGGACGAAAGAAGCTCATTTTTATTGGAATGAATCCGGGTCCAAATGGCATGGGACAGACAGGCGTAAGTGCAGTTGTACCCGTACTCGTACCCGTACCGTTAGAGCTGCAGAAACATCGGTGTTTTCGATTATATTTAAAAAAACATCTATGTTTCAAAGTCGATTTAACTAATGCTAAATTAATTTTATCAAACACTTTAATTTTAGCAGCATTTATTAAATTAATGGTAAATTAACATTAATAGTTTTAATCGATATTTCTGCAGTTCTAGTACTTGTTTACTTTTATTGCTATTACGAGTATATATATATTGTATATTTTTTTCAGGTTCCCTTTGGCAACGTACGCACAGTGCGCGACAAAATGCAGCTGACAGGTGAAGTGCTGCAGCCAACTGTATTGCATCACAAACGACCCGTTGAGGGACTCAACTGCAAAACTGAGGAACCAAGCGGTGTTCGTTTGTGGGAGCTATTTGAGCGTTTGTCAGGCAATAGTATCGATACCTTTGCACAGCAATGCTTTGTTTACAACTTTTGTCCGCTGGCATTCTTCGATGAAGCGGGTCATAATATTACACCGAGCGAATTGAAGGGTGAATTCAAACGGCAGATACGGGATATATGCTTGGCTGCATTGGATAAGTTGCTTAATCTGGTACAGCCAGAGATTGTGGTAGCTGTGGGTAGTTATGTGTATACCACTTTAGGTAAGTCGTCGTTTTGTAAGTCAGTGCTACTTATCGGTTTACCACATCCAAGCCCGCGCGCACTTAACAACACAAATTGGGCTGAGAAATCCACCGCTTTTTTGCAACAACACAATTTAATTAAAATTATGCGCAATGAGGTATAAGCAATAAAATAAAAGTACAATTTATGTATTTACAAGTCTCACAGTTAAAATGTGAAAGGCAGTTGTTTAGTATTTAATTTAAAAATTATTTTGTGATTTTTTAGGACTGGTTAAAATGTAGATAAATCGTATAACCTCTGTTCCTGTGGCACAACAAACTTCGAGCATTTATAATAAAATGCAGCTCTATTTTATTTAATTTCGCAATAAAAAAATTCAATATTTGTTTTTTTTTTAAATTTAAATTTAAAAAGCGCGCGTATGTCCAGTGCTATAAAACAAAAAATAAAAAGTGTGCCAGTGCTGCCAAATGAAATAAAAGTATGAAGCTGCTAAAATAATTTTAATGTGCTAGTGTTGCCCTATGCGCTCGCGCGTTGCCAACCAATGCAATGAACAGCTGTTTTCGCTTGTTATTCTTTTTGCTTGCTGGTTGTGATTGATTGTGTCGTGGCGTCGTCGTCGTTAGCTGCTCTTCTGTTTTGATCAACTGAAATAGATTTTCCATGCGAAATGGCGGCTTTTATGGAGGAAGCTTTAGTGGAAGCGCGCCGTGCACGTGACGCCGGCGAGGTTCCCGTTGGCTGTGTTTTTGTGCACGGCGACGAGATTATCGCACGTGGTGGCAACCAAGTCAATGTGCATCGCAATGCAACACGTCATGCGGAGTTCATCTGCATCGATGCAACGCTAGCCTACTGCCGTGAGAAGCATTTGCCGGCGCGAGAGACATTCAACGAAATCAGCGTCATCGTGACTGTGGAGCCCTGCATTATGTGCTCGGCAGCCCTGCACACGCTGGCCGTCAAGGAGATTATCTATGGCTGTGAGAACGATCGATTTGGAGGCAAGACAGTGGTCGATGTGGCTGCCGTTGTGGGTCAACGCATTAACATCACTGGCGGTGTTCGTGCCGACGAAGCCCTGGCACTCTTAAAGGAATTCTACAAGGGTGACAACCCTGCAGCGCCGCCAGTGGCCAAAAAGAGGAAATGACTGTCTTATAGTTAGAGAGAGAGCGAGAAGAAACAAGGAAATGGAATAGAAATCAAGTCTATATAAACTTAAGTTTCAGCCCATTTAAAACTCTTTGTATATGTTGTAATTTATTATTATTAACTTTAAGCATAGACTAAGCTATAATATGGCGTTCAGAACGTTTGTTTAAAACATACATACAATACATAATACAAAAACTGTGAAAAGTGAAAATCGTTGTGTATGCAACTGTTACAGATAATCGATAGATGATAATGGAAAATTCAAAATCGATTAAGTTGTTTTTCTTTTAATTAATGCTTAAGTTAGGGCTGTTGATAGTTTTCAGACATTTCGATATATAAAAATATCTTTTCATTGATATGTTTGGTGACAAATATCGTTGACACAAATATTCAAATTAGTTGTGTTTCCACTAATTTGTATTATTTTATTGCTATTTTTAAAAAATATTGAAAATAACGATGCTAGTGATAATTTAAATTGTTCGTGTTATTTTTTTTATAAATATTATTTTTACTTGATAGTTTAGCAAACAAAATATCGATGATATAACTATTAAAATTAGTTATTAATTCCACAGATTTTTACTATTGAATGATATTTCAATAAGCCTAGTACCGACACCGGAAATGCTAAGAAACCCTTGTTATACTTATTGTAATTGCACTACAAACTTATAACTAGTTTATATTTTTTGGCTCTGTCATTTGCTGGGCAAGCGATATTGTTGATTGTTAAAACTATGCGCTTGCGCAGCAAACAATTCCATCGCCTTTTACTTTTAGTTACAAAACTAATTTTATGTGTGTGTGTTTGTGTTTAAGTGATGTAAAACAATTCGATACAGCGATATACAGACTTTGGAAAGTCTTTATATAGATATATATATATGCTTATTTCGTGTACAAAACCCGATTAAATCATTTCCAGGTCATTTTAAAATTTGCATATATATAAAGATATTAATATCAAATTTGAAATCGATTGCTCTCACATCACTAGAGTGTGCTTAGATACGCAGACTGCGACGTCTGTGACCGATGTTGACCCACTCCAGTGGCACGCTGTCTGTCACGCCTACACTGTAAGTAGCCGGGGTGCAGTTGGTCAGTTTTCGAGTTGGTTCACAACGTCGGCTGACATTCCAATAGGCAAAGCCTTGCGGACAACGATAGATTTGACCCTCGATGCGATTTGTCTGCTGGAAGTAGTTGCACTTGACGAATACCTGGCTGCATTCATTCTGGTTCAGTGCAAAGTGTCCCTCCTCCGGACAAAGTGGCGATGTCGAATGGATTTCCACCTAATCGAAAAGATTGTTTCAATTAGTCAAATTCAGCAAGTTGTTATAATTTTAAAAATATATATCGATAATATTCGATGTCGATAATATTTGGATAAAAATATGTATGTCATTATCAATAATATTCTGATATCCGAAAATATTTATTGATATTTATGACAAATCGAAAAGAATTTTATTATTTGTTCAATTGAACATATTCTTAAAATTTCAAAATCTAGGTGTGATTACCATTTTGTTATGTTTATAAATTTTTTTCAAATTGGTTTTTCATTATGGGTCTATAATTATTTATTAAGATACTAAGAAATAGCTTTTTTTATTATTATAAATTATATCAGTGAAATTATTATTTAGGTATGATTTCAAATAAGTTATCATTTGAAAACATACAATTTTAATTGATATTTTTGATCAATCAAGTATTGATATTATCACTATGATCGAGTTCAAATGCGTTGTGATATTATAGAGACGGCAAAAGTAAAAATTTAATTTCGATATTCACATCGTCAAAATAAAATCCCTCAAATATATATATCCCCAGTTATCGGACTATATGTATTTATAAAATACTTGCCAAATTCGTTTGATGATTTTCCTCAAATGTATGCGTCCTTGAGGAGCCTTTATTGCTGCAGCTATCATTGGGTTCAGGGTTGCCACATCGACACGATTTCTCGTGGTAAACAGTGCCGTTGGGACATTGGAACATTACAATATTCAGATTCGATTTCTCATTTTCATTGCACTGATAGAACATGCTGCATTGTTTGGGATGTCGACGGAATCCCGAAGGACAGACGAACAAACTTTGCTCCTCGCTAACTTCTGGGCATGGGACAATCGAGCTATTCGAATTTTGGGGTTGGGCTTCCGTTGTGGTTTCAATTATTTCAGCATTAGTTGTCGTTTCCAGAGGTCTAATTGTGCTGCTGGTCAGGATTGTAGTTGTAGTTTCAGGTAGAGCTGTTGTTGTAGTGTCAGGTCGAACTGTAGTTGTAGTTTCAGGTCGAACTGTAGTTGTAGTTTCAGGTCGTACAGTTGTCACAGTTTCCATAGTGCTTGTTGGGGCTTCGGTCCATTGTGTAGTTATTCCGCTTGGTGTTGTTGATGCACTACCTCCAAAAGAGCAGTTACCAGAAGTTACTTGATCTGCATAGTTGCAAGTCTCAACCGATGAATCCCACACAGTGCCTTTAGGACAACGGAATTTATAGACTTGATAGCTGTTGTTGTACTTGGTGCATCGGTAATAAATGCTGCAATCCTGAGGATCAGCGTGGAAACCTTCAGATGTGCAGTTGAAATTGACTTCCGGTTGTAGTGTAGTGCCGGAACTGACTTCTGTTGTTGTCGGTGATTCGGTAGTTGTTGGGTTATATCCGGGTATCGATGTTGTTGGGTTATATCCTGGTTTCGATGTTGTTGGCTCTTGATAATTTTCTGTGGTCGTTGGATACTCGGTTGTTGTGGGTTTCATCGGAGAGTCTGTTGGCTTTGTGTTGGGTTTCATAGTGGAATCTGTTGGTTTCGTAGGATATCCAGTGTTGGGTTTTATTGTGGAATCTGTAGGTTTTGTTGGGTACTCAGTGGTGGGTTGCGTTGTGAAATCTGTTGGTTTTGTGGGATACTCAGTAGTGGTGGGTTTCATTGAAGAATCCGTTGGCTTAGTTGGATATTCAGTGGTGGTGGGGTGTGTTGGATCTTCACTCGATACTGTTGTAGACTGTTGAGGATATTCTGTAGTGGGCTGGATCGTAGTTGGAGCTTCAGTTTGACCCGAGCAACGGGGAACATTTCCGACATGATCGCAAGTTTGTAGATCTTCGTTCCAAGCAGTATTTTTAGCACACATAAATTCATGTTTTGAGTATGAATCGCCGTTGTTTACGCAGCGATAGAACTTGCGACAATTGTTTGGATCAGCCATGAATCCATTTCCGGTACATTCGGTGCCTGGTGGTAAGTTTGGCACTGGTGTAGTAGTCGTTGGAGGAATCATGGTTGTAGTAGGAGGATATGTCTCACTTGTTGACATTTGAGTGGTTGTCATGGTTGTAGGTTGAGATTCCGTTGTGGTTGGTCTGAAAGTCGTAGGCCCCATTGTAGTTGTAGGTTGAGAATCGGTTGTGGTTGGTCTGAAAGTCGTTGTAGGTTCCGCTTCAGTTGTCGTTGGTCTATAAGACGTTGTCTCTATTGTGGTTGTAGGTTGAGAATCCGTTGTGGTTGGTGTAAAAGTCGTTGTAGGTTGTTGGGCTATAGTCGTGGAATCCGTGCCGATTTCAGTTGGAGAAGTTGTTGTATTGGGAGCTACCGTTGTATTGTCACAAGGACCCTTGTCAGATTCGGTCGTTGCATTACCATCACTGTTAGGATTGTTAGGATTACACTTATTCAAATCGTGGTTGCAGGTTTGTAAACTCTGATCCCAAACAGTTCCGGCAGCGCAATGGAAGGGAATCTGGTCGAAGCCGCCTTTACCATTGCTAATACAACGATAAAATTTGGCACAGTTGTTTGGATCGCCGATGAAACCCTCGGATTTACAATCTCCATTTCCAGCTGGTTGATTTGGCTGTTGTGTGCCAGGACTTACTGTAGTTGAGGGCTTTCTTGTAGTTGTGGCTTGAGAAGAAGGTGTCTGTGTAGTCGGTACAGCAGATGGAGATGTGGTTGGTCTTGGGGATTGCGTATTGCCTTGCATTGATCCCTGACTTGGCGTTGTATTTGAACTTATTGGGCGTTGCGTTGTCGCGGCATTGTTGCAGTTTTTATCTTTCACGGCCCAGATATGATTACAGGCCAAGATCTGAGCATCCCAAACAGTTCCCGGGCCACAAGAGAAAGCTACTAGACCAAAGCCTCCTCTGTCATTATCGACGCAGCGATAGAACTTGGCGCAATCACTCTCATCACCCACAAACTGTCCATTCATTTGACAGCTGTCAGATGGTTTTGGTGTCGAGGTGGTTCCAGAATTACTTGGCTTAGATGTTGAGGTCGATGTTGTTTCTTCACTGTTCGATGACGAGGTCGTAGTTGTTGATTGTTGATTATTGTTCGATGTGCTATTGTTGCTCGTTGAGGGACTGCTCACCCGCTTACATTTTAAGTTTTCCATTTCAACTTGTGCAAGATGATCACAGCTATTGGCATTGGGATGCCAAATTGTGTTCGGTGGGCAAGTAAATGAAACCTTCATGTAACCACCCTTGCCATCATCAACACAGCGATAGAACTTTGAGCAGTTATCGTTGTCAGCCAAAAATGTCTCTTCACTTTCACATTTCTCCGCTGGCTTAAATGGTTTCTGAGTAGTGGACGATGTCTGATTCTGGTTTGAGGATGACCCTTGATTAGAGGAAGAACTTTGATTCGAAGAGGATCCTTGGTTAGATGATGATCCCTGGGTGGACGACGATCCTTGATTCGATGACGATCCTTGGTTAGATGATGAACCTTGAGTCGATTGATTAGATGATGAACCTTGAGTCGATTGGTTAGATGAGGAGCCTTGATTAGAAGAGGATCCTTGATTGGATGAAGATCCCTGATTAGATGAGGAGCCTTGGTTAGATGACGATTCTTGGTTGGATGATGATCCTTGATTAGATGACGATTCTTGATTGGATGATGATCCTTGGTGGAAACGATCCCTGATAAAGACCCTTGGTTAAAGAGCAATCCTTGGAAATGACAATCCTTGGTGGAATGATGATCCTTATTGGAATGATAATCCTTGGTGGATGATCGCAATTGATTAATAACGTCCTTGAATTGGAATGATGATCCTTTGGAAATGACAATCCTTGCTTTGATGAGAGACCCTTGAAATGACATCCTTGATTGATGATCCTTTGGTGATGATCCTTTGGATGATTCCGATTGAATGAGACCCTTGGTTTGAGAAATCCTTGGTTGTTTGACGATCCTTTGGATGATCCTTGCCTGACAATCCTTGATCCTTGGAGCAGATCCTTGTTGGATGATCCTTGGTGATGAGATCCTTGGTTGAGATCCTTGAGATGAGATCCTCTTTAGATAGATCCTTGGTTAGATGAGGATCCTTGGTTGGAGGAAGATCCTTGATTGGAAGAGGAACCTTGGTTTGAAGAAGATCCTTGATTAGATGAGGATCCTTGGTTGGACGACGATCCTTGATTAGACGACGATCCCTGACTAGAGGAAGTTTGATTGGAAGATGAACCTTGGTTGTAAGATCCCTGACCGGCCATAGCTTTGCATTGCTCCTTCTGCACATCTGTTGGATGGTTACAGCCCTTTGAGTCAGGATCCCAAACAGTACCTGGTGAACAGTCAAATGAAATTTTATCAAATCCACCACTGCCGTTATCTACACATCGATAGAAAATTGTGCAATCCTTCTTGTCAGACAAATATGTTTCCGTATCTTTACATTCTCCATCAGGATTCAAGGGCTTGGAAGTTGTGGTAGAATTCTGACTACCAGTTGAGCTTGAAGTAGACGAATTTTCACTACTGGATTGATTAGAAGACTGGTTTGCTGAGTTTGAAGATGAATTATTTGATGAGGAAGTGTTTTGTTGACTGCTGGAAGATTGGTTGCTACTTGAGGTGGATGTTTCTTGCTGACTGCTAGATTGATTGCTACTATTGTTGTTGGAAGACTGATTGCCACTTGTTGAAGAACCTTCAGTGCTGCCACTAGATTGTTGACTGGAGTTGTTAGCATTTTGATTAGCATTATTTGTGGAAGAGCTCGATTGTATATTGCATTGTTTTTTTTGATCGTCATCAGGAAGAATGCAAACTTTCTCCTCTTGATTCCATATAGTTCCAGGTCCACATGTAAAAGGTACCTGCTCCAAGACTCCATCGTCATTTAGCCTACATCTGTAAAATTTGGCACAATCAGTTCTATCGGGAATATATGTTTTCTCGTCCACACATTCTGTAGGATCTGGTTTATTGCCATTCTGGTTTTCTTGGTTATTGGAAGCAGTGGAAGATTCATTGCTGCCAGAATTTTGGTTATTATTGGAAGACTGGCTGCTTTGATTACTGCTAGACGATTGATTGGTTCCCGAATTTTGGTTATTATTAGAAGACTGGTTGTTTTGAGTACTGTTGGAAGATTGATTGCTTCCGGAATTTTGGTTATTACTGCTGGAAGATTGATTGCTTCCAGAATTTTGGTTGCTATTGGAAGACTGATTGTTTTGAGAACTGCTGGAAGAATTCTCGCTCTGGCCTTGATTATTAGAGGTTTGATTCTGATTGTTATTGGCATTTTGATTACTGCTAGAGGACTGATTGCTGCCGGAGTTTTGATTGGAGCTTGAGGACTCGTTGCCTCCTGAATTTTGACTTGAGGAACTTTCCGAGTTGTTCGACTGTTGATTACTACTTGATGTGGATGACTCATGATTTGAGCTCGATTGGTTTGACGAGCTTGTAGATGAGTGGGTGGAATTAGAAGACGATGACATTGAGGAGCTTGTTGAGGAGCTCTGCTGACTGCTAGATGAGGACGAAGATGAGGTTGTATTCTGATAGCTTGATTGTGATGATTGCGTAGATGATTGATCTGCATAGTTATCGCTCAGAGGATCGGACTGCTTGCGACATCCGCCATTCGAGCGAACATTAGATATATGATTGCACGACTGAAGGGATTCGTCCCAAGCAGTGCCATCAGAGCAACGAAATCCGATTTGATTATATCCGCGTCCATTCGAGATACAGCGATAGAAGACGGTGCAATCATTAGGATCACTCATAAATCCATCATTGGTGCAAGCGACTGTCTCATCGCCAGCTGAACGCAAAGATGATGATGATGAGCTCGTAAAGGATATGACTGAAACACCCGTCAATCCTGTCAATCCATAGTTAGCAGGCAACTGATTTTCAGTGGCATAGGTGTATAGTTCAATGGCGGCGGGTGTGACGGCTTCCACATTGGTCCCGTGTCCATTTGGGCTATTGACAAGCCCCTCATACGCCAGCTGGCTGACCTCATCTCCATCTATTTCATTCTCCTGCTCGTACTCGTTCATGTAGTTTACACACTCGCCACGTCCGGCCAACATCGGGGGCAGACACAATTGAAGGGTGCGCGAAAAGACAGTACCCTCCTTGCAGGCAAACATGTAAGGTTGAATGAAGTACTCCGTCCGCTTTTCACAGCGATAGTAGATGCGACAGTCATAGTCATCGGGGAACAGACCCTCCTCTGGGCAATAGAACGCAACGTCCTCATCATCATCATGGACGGAACGTGCATAGACTGACGAAGATGGAATATCTGCAATAAAAGTTAAGTGATGTGCGTTTTAGGACATTTCGATTAAAAATACGAATTCGAATACGAATACGAATATATATTAATATTGTCACGCCAAGCGGCACTACACTGCGAGAAATGTAAGCGTTAATATTTACACTTTAAGTATTGTATATCCACTTAATAAGGCAATTTTTTTTCTTAATTTAAGCTATGGAAGTACGTCCGTTAACTATAAGGAAGATATTTTAAAGTGCAAAGAAATTAATGTCGAGTTTTATTTACTAACTACTACTACTAGCTACTAACTACTAACTACTAAATGGTAAAATCAAATTAAAAGCTATTCGTAATTAAGTATGCTTTTAATTAATTTAAATGATTTGATTTAAATATGTACTATGAATTTTCGAAAGTTAATACACAAATATTTCATTGAACAATCCATTTTTATGTAAAAGTGTAGAACAGAGTGCATTTTTGTCTGATCCTTGCCAATGTACAAGTGCATAGTATATCCAGGCAATTGAGAACCGGCCGCTGGAACAAACCATTGAACTGAAACTTCCTGTCACAAATGCCCCTCTTGAATATATTTTGCTCAATTTTGTCTGACAGTTTTGTATTTGTAATTTTTTTTTGGTTCAAAGCGGGATTTTTCGCGCTGTCAAAATAAATTTGATAATTTATTGTCATTCAATGGATGAGCTTGTTTTTTCATGCTTCTTCTTATATATGCTAGTATATATATCTATATATCTGTACATATGTATACTCGTACTCATATTACTGCCGATGCTGCGATGCTGTCGCGCATTCCAATAAATTTAAATGCATTTATGGCCTTTACAGCGGAACAAATTCATTTTGAAAATGAATTGTGTATATATATTTTTTTTTTTTTGCCTTTTTTCCCTCAGGCAGCAGCCACTTCATTTGCCACATTTTTCGGGTGTGTCCTTATAAAGGAAAACCAAATTGTTGTTGTGGCATGCAAATCTGGCAAAAACATTGTAAACGCGCGTCTAAAAATTAGACCTCGCCTGGGTCCTAGACATAAATTTGCATCAGTCAGTGCGAGATTTTTATTGGAAAAATGTAAGCTAAAGCCAATGCTTTATGGCCTTGCATGCTTTGAACCATATAGGTCCATTTATTTCGGCCAAATTGCCAAATCTAATGACCATAAAGTTTAATTATAGCTAATGTCTGCATACTAGCCGACCTGAAATTTGAATTATGCTCATAATAATAAAATAATTCAATATATTTAGTCGGTTGCTGGAGTATTTGCGGTTTCCTCTGATTCGAATTATTGCAAATATTAATAATAAGTAAGTTCTTGCTTGTAAACAAAAAGGTATTAATTTAAGTACACTGGTAAAAATTTTTTCAAAAACAAGCTTTTAATATTTTTATAAATATCCCTTTAATTTGTTTTTCCTAGACAAAAGTGGGATTTGAACCTGCGCTTGTTTTTAACTTAAGGCCGCGACTCTAACCAGAGAGCCACGGGACAACTTTTGTTTTCAAATGAAAGTATAACATATGTTATTATTAATTTCCTAACAATTTAAAATTTTTATTCCAATATTATAAAATGCGATTATTTAGATTAATATGCTGAGTATTAGAAATGTTGTATTAAAATGTTCTTTTTTAAGAACTAAATATGTACGATGTATGTTCTTGAGCTTAGAACTTGGTCTTTTTTCAGTGTTCCTATTTCACCCGTTTAACACACTTCAAGTTACTGTGATTTGCAGATATTTCAAAGCCAAGAATCGGAATTCAAGCAACTTAACATACAGCCAATAAATTAAGTTATTACATTGGTTTAGAGCGCGTATCTTTCTCATGGTGGGCAAACAATCATGAATTCTTAATGCAAATATTTACACATGCATGAAACCCAATTGTCGAGCCCATTACTTAGGCATTGGGCATCCAGGGGATGGGTATTCAGGGGCAGGGTTGACGCTGAGGCGAAATTGACCGTTTTGCGATTTTAATAATATATGATGTGTACTTTAGAGCTTATGCAAAATGAAATAAAAGGAGCGACCGCAAGCTTATGCGGCAATCAACGGACAACGGGTAGCGGGTAACGGGCAACAGGCAACCGGGTAACGGGTAACAGGCAACAGGCAACAGGCTGACCGCAGAGCATGGCCGCAAATAGTTTCGAATAGGCCATGTCTCTATGCCCATGTCCATGTTCTGGCATAGACACTGCCAAAATATGTAATATTGTTGTGTTAAAATTTCAATTTGCTGTATTAAGGCACATTATGCTCTACTAAATGTAGTTATAAAAGCTAGAATTATTCGATGTTAGCTTTCACTAGTTTCAACTCATCTGATACTCCTCAGAAGCAACGTTTATAAATTTTAAATTATTATTTACAACATACAGTTAGGTTTTATAAAATTAGTTATCCATATTGATTGTATTATTTTTAATTAACACTCATGTAATCGCACTTAACTTAATTAAAATAAACGTTTCGGTATGAGCTATTTTTGATTTTATAATAAATGTAATAAAATATCTCATATTTTTTATTTTAAAAAGTTTCAAAAATAGATTTATTTTATTTAAATTAATTATTTATTTAGATTTATTTTTTTACCTAAGTCAAGTATTTTCTAGTAAAACTTTCTTGATTGTTTTAGTTAAATTTCAAGTTTCTTAACCGTTTCTGGTTTTTAGGAGCTTTGAGTTTCCGAATAGCTCTCAGAAATTTGGCGTCACTTATTAAGCAAATGACAAATAGTAATTAACAAATTTTTTGTCTTTTCGTTCTCTAATTAAATATTTATTGAGCAGCGCTGCTCTCTGGTTTTATGTGAACGTAATAAAGAGAGCACACGCCATTAAGCTTACTTCGTTGACCAAAAATTTTCGAACAAATTGCATGCTTTGCGAGTAGCAGGGTGCTGAACGGTGGTGCAGAGTGCTGTAGGGTGGGTATGTTGTATGGTATTGGACGGTAATGAAAGTTGTTAGTGGTTGGGTAGTTGATGAGGGGCATATACACACCGCACACTGTTGGCAATTTTAATTTTAATTTGATAAATTGAAACAATGTTTGATTTGTTACCCAACACAGCACACAGCGAAAGAAATAGAAATAGCGATAGAGAAAGAGAGAAAGAGAGATAGAGAGAGAGAGAGTAACCGACAGAGATGGAGAAATTGCAAATATACTTAAGTCTTATTGCTGGCTTGGCATTTTCCGTTTCCATTTACGCCCGAGGCTCTTGGTTCGCTAACCTGGCACATTTTAACATTTAACGTATAATTTGCGCTTTGCTGCATTTTGTCAGACAAAACGGAATTGCGTAGTGGCGCGCTTAATTAGTTATTCGAATCTGGCTCAGATATACGAGTGTTTCAAAATAGTTAAATGCTCCAGGCGCTTAAAGTTGTCACGTACCTGGCAAATAACGGGTTGGGCATATATACATGTATAACTATATCTGTATATATAAATCTCTTTGTCCTAAATCACTTATGCACTCACTCACTGACTGATTATTGCACACCCCATACCATAAGAGCTAGGAGGCTGAAATTTTCACACAACAAAGCTGAGACAACTTTATCTCTAAATAGCTTACTATTAAATTTTTGTTTTAAGAAATCAAGGTAAAATAAATTGAAGTCACAACTAAACTGTCTAATATACTTTGACATTGGTCACAGCAAGGAAAAATTGCCGAATTTATTGTTAGCTTGAGTTGTGATTAAATTATCTTGCTATAGAATCAGCATAAAACTAGTTTTTGGAATAAATACCATTAAAGAAAAAATGAAAAAATTGGAATGTCAGTTTTAATTTAGCTATTTCGTATTCTAGCAAGATGTGAGCTTTCTGCGCTTTGTTCTCTGTTAGCTGCATGATGTAAATATGATATTTGGGATTATTGAGCTGCCGTACAAAATTTGTCGCTCCCAGTTGAGAAGCTGTAAGAGCTGAGCAGCTGACTGTGTTCATGTCTACACTGCTTAAAAAAGTTCTAAAAACTAAATTTTGATCTCAGAAATAAAATTTTGGTGTACAAAATTCAACTTGGTTTTAAAAACATTCCAAATAAGACCAAGTTGCTATTAATAAATTTCAAAATTTTGGTTTTTTTAAGACTACTGATAAGAAAAAATGTTCTCAAATGCTTAAGACACATTAAGTAAATAAAAATAACAATATTTTTCGGCTTGGTAGCTTGGCTTTTTCCTGGCATGAGTGGGATTCGAACCTGAAGCAAATTCATCTTTTTCTAAAATTTTAAAATATTTATCTTATCTTATCAAGAGCTGCAAATATTTAGATTTATATTCTTAGTAGTAGTAATTTGGTCTTAACATGGTGCTATTTTAGACCAAAATATGTAAGAATGTTTCTGATTATATAAGTTGGTCTTTTTTATTTCGACTGTATGTCCATGGAGGTAATTTCATTTGTGTCTGGTGGCATTTCGTCGCTGACTGCGCCGACTGCATTGGTGGACAGTAGCGTACGTGTGCTGCCAGGATAGTGTCAAGGATTATACGATGGAAAGAAATAAAAATGGTGCTGTATTTAGTTTCAAGTGTATGTGTAAGCCACGGCCTTAGATGCGCCAAATGACCAGTCAGAAGAAATTCAATTTATTATACAGCTTGGCTATTTTTTTTTGACATTTTTGCGAGATGATAGTATGCCTGGTTCTCTGACAGTTGCTGCGTCTGCTGTTTCTTAAAAAAAAGAACGAGCTAAAAGTATAAAAAAGAAGAAGAAGAAGCAAACTGTAAGCTAATTCCAGCAGCTGTCGCTTGTTGAAAATTCTCTTTGCCTGTAACTGTTACTACTCTTGGTAGTAGTCAGTCGTAGTTTTGTTGGCTTTATTATTCCCTATTTCGGAATGCAATGCAGCAGCTGCGTTTGAATTTCGCGCTCGAACAGCTTTTAATATTGAAAATGTCCTTGAAATCATTGCAATGCCCAGTAGCAACATTACTCATACGCAACGAGTGACACAGTTGCTCTCACAAACTTCGTAATTTTCATGCATAATTCATTTGTAGATCAAGAAAGAAATTTTTGCGGACATCTGTGCTATAAATATATTAAATATTTAAATGCTTTTGTCGCCCATTTACTCTGGAAATTGCCTTTGACTTTGGCAGCAATTAATTTGAATTTCAACAATTTAAGAGCATTCAGCACTTATCATGTCAACTAAGTAGTTGAGTGGCAAGAATTGCCGTCCGTCTATTGAACTCTTTTGCCCGAGTTGCCTAACTAACAGCCTGGTTGCTAACTGCTGCTTGTTCTGGCTTGTTCTGTTGGCTTGTTCTGTTGCCTGCTTCTGCTTCTGGCCTGCTATCGTTGCTGCTAAATTAAACATAAAGCGCTTTTAGTTTGAATCACGTTCGTCTCAATTAAACTACATTAAATTCAATTAGCAAGCAGAAGACACAACGACGCAAAGTGTAAGCAACATTGCCATTACGGTTACAGCGCGTCCAGGGGGTAAAGTAAAAATTCTCGAATGTAGACGCAACCTGACCCACAAACTATACATATACACTCAGAAAAAAAAATCAAGATTTTTGTACTAAAACAGCGAATATTGAAGCTTAAACGATCTTAAGAGCTGACCAAGGTTAGAATTTCCAATAAGATTTATCTCGGATGCTTTAAGTACCTTTTCTGTAAAGTTCAAAACATACTAGGCTTGTTTAAATTGGAATATTATACATCATAAATAGTATTGCGTATTGAGAATTTTAATAATTCGGACAAAGTAATCTTAAACTTCACGTACCTAATTTAAGACTGGCTTATATTTTATTTTGAGTGTATAGCACGTGACTATGTCGTTCTTAGCATGGCTTTTCTTCGTAACAATTGACTTTCATTACATCCTACAATCATGTTGCATTATTAAGCGTTGTCATATTTGACAGGCCCAAGGAGATGACGACTCGACTCGCCACGCCTCGACTTCAGGATGACGATGACTCGACTCTATCCCAAGACCTGTTGTACGACGCGTTAGTTCGTTCATGTAATTAAGTTAAATATTTAATTTAATTGCATATAGTAGACACACAACTAAGCACAAGATACGAGTACAACTAAAATGACTCATAAAAGGACACGAACAGGCACTAAGACAATGTACTCCATTGAGTCACTCAAAATTATAATGAAAGCCAGAAGCAAAAAGCTTTTCCGCACAATATTGTGGAAAGTGGCTTGTCTTAGCCTCACTTACTACTACACTAACAAAAAACGGTTATAAACACAAGATTTTGATTTCGAAACAAATTGAACATATATTTTTTTATGATTCTGTCTTTTTTGAAATAATCCTATTTAATAAGTTTTCCCTTGACCATATTGGAACTCGAACCCGCGCTCTTTTTCAACTAAAGTGGTGACTTTAACTAGATTAATTAAATATTTTTTCATCAATTGAAGATTTTTATTCTTACATTAAAAACTGCGATTTCTTAGGAAAATTTTCATAGTGTTAGTAACTTGATCTTAAAATGGTCTTATTTTAAGAAAGAATTATGTAAGATGAATTCTCTTGATTTTAGAAGATGTTCCTTTTTTCAGTGTACTCTATTCAGAACACCAAAGGCGACGGACCATGAAACAGTTCTATTCGAAACGTGTCACCTTCTAACCAGACTTCCAAGACCTTCTTTTTTTGCAGATTTCCTGGCCGTTGTCATTTCCAGAACTTGGCTCACATGCTTAGTTACTTCATTAGGCGTTGACCCCTTTTGGCCATATTGTTATCATTGGAGTTGACCTGCTTTCGACTGGTCTCTATATGGTTTCTTCCCCTTTTTTTTTTTGGCATAGTCATATGGCATGTTAGTAGTCTGTTTGTGCCCGAAAATAGGGAGTTCCCACAGTATTAATCAAGTTGCTTTGTAATGAATTGCGTGGTAACTCACTGCGTTTACTCCCTCATTTAATGCGTATGTTTATGACATAGCACCAATATTAAGCAGACGGTTGATTTCCTTTTATCAAGAATATGCTTAGAGTAGGCGAAACCTTCCTAAATAGATATACATTTACTACATCTATATCAATATTTAATCTTGTACTATATATTAAAAAGTGTCCCTAATCACCCAAAAAATCAAAAACTCGTCTTGGATTACAAATCGAGGATTCCAATTCTAGCTCTAACTTTGCTAGAAAATTCAGTTTCTTAAATTTTATCGAATCATAATTTCCAAATTTATTTTTTATTTTTTGTTTAACATTTTTTTCAAAAATATTGAAGGAGAAGATGTTTTTGTTTAAGTAGTTCTTTTTTCTAATTTTTAAAAATATTTGATCGCTAAATCAACCAATATCTTAATAACACCACTTTTTCCATTTTTGAGAAATGAAATATTCTAAAACTAAAAAAGAAATTTCTGTTAATTATACATTTTTCTTATTATGTGGGCTATTTAAAAACAATGGCGAATTTCTAAAACTATGTTAATAATATTTTCTGAGTATATGTAATCTTTTATTGATTCCAATACAACGTTCGATAACTTGGCCAACTCGCAAGTAAAGGCCAATAGCCGGCAGTTATAAGGCGCTAAAACTTATATGCTTGTATATGTAACTTTATCCAACATTAAGTATGTAGTATGTGAGTGTGTATATGTGTGAGTGTGTAGAGTGTGTGTTTAGCCCGCGGATCTTCAATTAATTTCATTTGTAGTGCGGCGCAACAAAGTGCTGCCAGCTATTACTAAACACATACAAAAGTATCGTTGTACTTACAATATTTTCAATTAAGCTTGCAGCAATACACCACAAGAATAATAACAATTACAACCGCTGCAGTAACTCTATAGAAATATAGAAATGTTTGCCTTTAAAGTCTAAAACTAGAGTATGTGTGTGTGCACTGAAAAAAAGACCATCTTCTAAAATCAAGAGCATTCAACTTACATATTTTGTTCTTCAAATAAGATCCTTTTATACGAAATTACTAATACTAAGAATACTAAGAAATTTCTAACTTTCTAACCAAAATTCTTAGGTCTAAAATCTAGATTTTAACATTATTTTTTTTTATCAGTGTGAATGCTTAAAATTCTTCCTTTTTGCATTGAAGACACACAGAGAGGTTTATACTTCGAAGCCCACCCGCGGTTGAAATGTTTCTAATAGAATCCTAGGCAGGAGGAACGAGTGACAAGGACATTAAAAGGGGTTCTGCCTTTAAGAGACTATTGTCTTCGGCTCACCGCATGAAACGCCAATGATAACAATAAGAACAGCTGTACGCTTTATGCTGTATACACTGTACACCCAGTAACCAGTAGAGCTGTGGGGCGAGGGACGCTAACAAAGTTGCGGTTGTACAATGTGCATGGTAAATGAATAGCTCACAATGAATTAAATTTGTTCGAACTGGCAGCAAGAAGGCAGCAGAAACAAGGAATAAAAGTGGAATCAAAGCAGCAGGCGGTAGTTGAATTGTTGTTGCTTCCTTCACATTCTTAGATTTCTTGTTGATTGAGCGAAAAGCAGAAACTTTTGCTTTTGATTAGTTTTGCCCAAGCATGATAACTATATTCGAAATCTGAGAAAATATTTTATTAAAGCCATTTGTTAGATTTTATTAAGTATCTGCAAAAATGTTTTAGCAGTCAGATGATTTGGCAGCTCTTAACAGCTCTTAAATTTAAAGTCATTGAAATAATAAAGAAATTTGTGTTTTTAGGATTAATAAAGGTATTCAAAGCACTGACCAAGGTCCAACTCTCATAACCTTACCAAAACTGAAAGATCTCGATGTCGAGTTTTATGCTAAGGGTCCCTTTGATATTTTGAAAGTTAAAAATTTTAAATCTTTAGCTTTCACTTATAATCAACTCCTTCGATTCTGAGAGGTTTCATTTTTTTTGTAAAAAATCATGTGAAATCAGACAAAAATTTTAACTTGTAAAGTTGCTAGGTCAAGGGTTGAACCAACTTCAAACTTCCATAACTTTATCAGAAGTTAACCGAATTTCAAACGGAATGTCATTTTGATCATGATTTGGCTTCCAAATTCAATCTGCATTAAAATTTTATTAATTTCGTGATAAAAGATATTTTCGGTCTTGTCCGGTCGATTTCGATATCAATGCTAATGGTCCCCCCTTTGAAATTTTGAAAATTGAAAATTTTAATTCTCTAGTTTTCACTTTTAATCAACTCCTTATATCGTAATTAGTATAAAACAACACTTTAAATTCGATTCTGAGAGGTTTCATTTTTTTGTAAAAAATCTTGTGAAATCAGACAAAAATTTTGACTTGTAAAGTTGCTAGGTCAAGGGTTGAACCAACTTCAAACTTCCATATCTTTATCAAATGTGAACCGAATTTCAAATGGAGTGTCATTTTGATCATGATTTGGCTTCCAAATTCAATCTGCATTCAAATTTTATTAATTTCGTGAAAAAAGATATTTTCGGTCTGTTCCGGTCGGTTTCGATATCAATGCTAATGGTCCCCCCTTTGAAATTTTGAAAATTGAAAATTGTAATTCTCAAGTTTTCACTTTTAATCAACTCCTTATATCGTAATTAGCATAAAACAACACTTTAAATTGGATTCTGAGAGGTTTCATTTTTTTGTAAAAAATCATGTGAAATCAGACAAAAATTTTGACTTGTAAAGTTGCTAGGTCAAGGGTTGAAGCAACTTCAAACTTCCATAACTTTATCAAAAGTTAACCGAATTTCAAACGGAATGTCATTTTGATCATCATTTGGCTTCCATATTCAATCTGCATTCAAATTTTATTATTTTCGTGTAAAAAGATATTTTCGGTCTTGTCCGGTCGGTTTCGATATCAATGCTAATGGTCCCCCCTTTGAAATTTTGAAAATTGAAAATTTTAATTCTCTAGTTTTCACTTTTAATCAACTCCTTATATCGTAATTAGTATAAAACAACACTTTAAATTCGATTCTGAGAGGTTTCATTTTTTTGTAAAAAATCTTGTGAAATCAGACAAAAATTTTGACTTGTAAAGTTGCTAGGTCAAGGGTTGAACCAACTTCAAACTTCCATAACTTTATCAAAAGTGAACCGAATTTCAAACGGAGTGTCATTTTGATCATGGTTCGGCTTTTCAATTCATTCTGGATTCAAACTTAATAAATGTTGTGTAAAAAGATATTTTCGGTCTTGTCCGGTCGGTTTCGATATCAATGCTAATGGTCCCCCCTTTGATATTTTAAAAATTTAAAATTTTATGTTTTCACTTAAAATCAACTCCTTATATCATAATTAACATATTGAGCTGATCAAGTTTAATGTTAACAGAGCTTGGCGCATTGAAGTTTAAGTCATTACCAAGATGCTACAGACAATACTATACTATAAATTAAAAATTCGACTGAAGCGCCCAAGTCTGGCCGACAGCTTTGTAAAGTGTGAATTGAAGTGAAGTGTCTGAGTCAGTTTAAGACAATGGGTGTGCCAAAGACCTGAGGCCACGGAAGTTATCATCATACGATAGCTGCTGAGTGTTGTGTACTTAGCGTAAAAGTACCTCAAAGAAGACAAAGGAAAAGTTTGGACTAACGACCTGGAGTGTTAGCCGAGACCTCTTTAATTGCCTACAATCAAAAAGTCAACAAAGTACCATAAACATGAAACTTCAGGGTAAAAGTGGCAACTACGATATGCACGTGTTAATTATTTACTAGTATTCAAGTATCATTCGAAGTGAGTCTTGCAACCAAAGATATTCTGGCTGATATTCATCGCAGAGTTCAGCTGGACTGAGTAGAAGATACGTTCTGTAAATTTCTCAACTGCCTGGAATTGGCTAGAGTTCCATGAATAAATTATACAAATTATTATTTAGTTGGCTCTGTAGTTGATGTGGTTGTAGTAGTCACACTTCTAGAGTCCGCGATTCACTGTAGTTAAAAGTTATGCGCAGACTAATCGCTTATTTAGATTAGAGCTGACATTTCCAGAAGGAGAAGAAGAACGAGATGTACGCAGACGCAGAGAGTTTAAAGATTCCAGCTGGCTACAATCTTGATTAAGTCAGTTTACACAACAAATTGTTGTGTTGAAGTTGGCCAACAGGATAGTCCTACACTTAAAAAAAGGAAAAATTTCTGGAATAAAGAACACTTAAAGACCTTATTATAAAATATAATATAAAAATAGGAGTTTAAAATAAGACAGCTATAAAAATATTATAAATAAAAAACATTTAAAAATTTGACTTAATTTTTATTACAGGATTATTTAAACACATTTATTCTTATATTTACTTAAAAATGTGTGTTTGTTAAGAATTTTATGCTCTCGACCAACATTCTTAGTTCTGAGAACACAATCTTGATATTACAACCTATTTTTTATGAGTGTGGCTGGGCTTTCTGTTGACGTTATTGTGTTACCAACTTAAATGAAAGCCAACTCACTGCCTGCTTATTTTCTACGTTGGCAATCATTTTCAATTAGTGTTAGAGACTCTCTTACAAATTATGAGCTGTCTGCGCTTTATGGCTATTACCAATTAGTGTAGTTGTTTCATGTGTAAGACGGTGGCTGAGAATTTAATCTGTGATCTGAGTGTAAGCCTAACGAATCAATGACAATTCATGACAGCAGCCATCAGATAAGTTTGCTAGCATTTAAAGACCCTTCGATTTACTTGACTTCCAGCTGCCAAGTCTCCTCTCTGTTTCTCTGATTCTCAGTGATGGCAAAACTTGGCTGCTTAAGCAACTGTGCAAAAATTCAACACTTTAGCCTCGACTTTGCGCATTTGTCATAATAAAATTATCATTTGCCTGGGTCAGTGCATTGCACAACGAGCAGCAGACAGACAGACAGACGGACAGATGGACGGACAGGCAGACAGAAAGAAAGACAAACAGAACTTGCCCTGCAACATGCCTAGAGCAGAGCTGGCAACCTAGCGGCTCTAACACTTATCGGCGTGTTGACAGTCATCAGTGCGAGTGCGAGGGCAGCCAACCAACAACCAGGGACAGCGACAGCAACCTGCGACAGCAACAAACAGCCGCACAGTGGAATAGAGCTTTAAATTTGCTTATCAGCCCTCTTATTGTTTGAGCATTCGGGCCTGTTTAATTTCATTTTGGGAAAATTTTTAAGAGCGAATTAAATTTTAGTTACTAAAATTCGATTTCGATATATGAAATGATGTTTTCTACATCTTTACTTCGGCAAAAACAAAAAAAAAAGGTTTAAAGAAACTACTTTTATTTTAAAAATGAATTCATTTCGTAGGAACATGAAATATATAGGCCTTTTCTGGTTTTTACTTTCAGCTAGAATCAGCAGAAGAAATCCTTAAACTGTTCTAGTTTCATTTTAGAAAAATTTGTAAATTGAATTCACTTTGAATTGATGAATTGAAATCTTGAAACTGAAAAAATCACTTTTTAAATACTTAGTCTAATTGGTAACGTGGAAAAAAAAATTTGTGAAATCCTATAAAATCCTATTAAAAAATTGAAAATCGGAACAAACCGATGGATTTTGTTTTGCTCGTAGAGCTGAAAAATCTGGTGCTTTTGAAAACTTTCTTGTATATGAGATAAGAAAACTAAAACCATATTTGAAAATTTAAGTTATACTCAAGTTAATTTATCGTTTCTTCCCACTGTGAGACAGACCAGAAGCAGAAGCAAATGCACAAGTAGAAGTAGATGTAGAACCAGGAATAGGAACAGGAGCAGCAGTAGCCAAAGGCAAATGCCTCAGCAATTTTTGCAATTTCTAATTTGCTTTCACTCGCTTGTTTCATGTGCCACTGCTGATTTCATTTCATTGATTCCGGGATGCAGTGGAAGTGGAAAAAGAAGTGGAAATGGCAGTTGTGTTGCTGTTTTGCTGCTGTTTGTTATTTCCACATGGTCCTAAGTCCCACAGGAGTTGGCCGTATCAGAATCTTTGTCCATTTAGATTTAGAAACATGGCAACGTTAGCTGGAAGCAATGTTATCGAAATACTCGTATCTTATTTATTTTTAATTATACATACAAAGTTGACCATTCAAGTTGTCATTCAGTTGTTCTTTAAATAAAAAATAAAGAAACAAAATGCTTGCTAAACGCAGCGTGATTGTGGATAAACTAAACGCTAGAAGTGGCGGCAACAAATTCAAATCACGTACGTTGGCTATTGATATTTCTTCTGACCAATTGAACGCAGCTGCAACAAATCAAAAAGCAGACACGACTCTGCAGTCGAGTAGTGAGTGAGAGTGCGAGAGAAATGCTAAATAAATTGAAAATTGAAAATTCTAAATTTTAATAAAAATTGTCGCAATATGGCAATGAAATTCTCATGAGTTCTGGGAGCTCCGTCAGCATCCCAATGGTATATATCTATATATATATCTATGGCAATCACGTGATCAGCTTTCATTGCAATGAAATTGCATTTTTTTCTTCTCAATATGATAACGATATATGTACGACTATACACATATCCACATGCAGAATGTGTCAGTGAAAAATAAATTTTTTTTTTGATAAATTTATCATCGCCTTTTGCTGTTGTTTTTGTTGTTGTTGTTGTGGTGTGTGCAAGGATTTGGTGTATCGCTATTGAAGCGTTGATGTAATCGCTGGTATTCAGATATACTTATTTGATTTTGTCATTCACATTTCATTCATTGATAAGTCCTTTTCAGGGTTGTCACGCTGATTCAATTTGAGCACTCTTTTTATGTCGTGACAAGGAATTTGTTTAAGCGTTGAGTTTATTTATTGCATATTTTATATTTATATTCTCCATATTTCATGTTCTGCCATATTTATTGTCTTAAAAAATATATAAAATTAAAGTAATATGTTTGCAATATTAAGCATTTAATATTTATTTTGGTATTTGTGGAATTAATTAACATTTTCAAGAATGCAAGTTTGAAATACTATCTGTATATATATAACTCTTTGTCCTGACTGACTGATCATTGCACAGCCCAAACCGTAAGGAGGTTGACATTTCCCACACGATAGCTGAGACAATTTTATTGTGCAATAAATTGGCGTTTTACAAAATTCAAATTCCAAGGGGTCAAATTCGGGATAAAAGTTCACACTTGAGTTGAGTAAGTTCACACTTACTTAGTATGAAAAACGTTGTTAGTACAAAAATAGCCATATATGCCATATTTACTGTCTCAAACAATAAATAAATATTATGCTATAAATATTTAGCAATTAATAATAATTTTATAATTGAGAAATTAATTAGTAAAAAAATCGACAAAATCAAAGCGATTAAACACCGTGAAAATTAAATTGAGGTGCTTAAATCGATAGCATCAAAGCTACCTATTCGGAATTTGTAATATTCAATACACACAAGCCAACATGCATTTTTTTTTCGATGCACATACATATAAATATGCATACATTGATATTGATATGTAAGCATAATAAATATTTTTACTCGTATTCGAAATTAAAAACAATTTATCGGATTCTAGCCGAGAGGGCTCGACTATGAGATACCTCACTGTTTTTTTTGTAAGGAGATGGGCTCAATACTTTTAAGGTTCAACATTTTTTAGTGTCTAGAATTTAATACCTTTGAGATCGGATGAAGGTACAAAAAGTGGTCTCAAAAGTACGTTCATGTTCACTTTGGGTTGATGCTACCTTTTGTCGCTTTCATTCTTTTTTACCCTTATCTTGTGCATTTTCAACGGGTATAAAAAAGGGTATGTGTCGCAGTGTGATTTTGACAGGTAATTAGTTTTACGCAGTGCGCCGCTGGTCACACTTTGAAGTCTGGGACAAATGAATTCCTTATGCATTGTTAACTGTCCAGCAAAAAATGCTACAGAATGAAAATACATTCTAGGGAAACTACATGGCAAATCAAATGAATGGAAAATTAAACATCAAAATTTGTGCTCCCCCGTTAATGAATTCAAATCACTTGTAAATAAATTAAAGACATATTTTGAATAAATGATT
The DNA here is from genome assembly GCF_004354385.1 of Drosophila innubila. Lineage (NCBI taxonomy): Eukaryota > Metazoa > Arthropoda > Insecta > Diptera > Drosophilidae > Drosophila > Drosophila innubila. The sequence continues at coordinate 32,245,550 of NW_022995380.1, forward strand.
TAGAAATAATAATTTAAATGAGGAATATTCAAAAATATACTTTTATTGGTTACTAAATGACTTTTAAACTAAAAATTAAATATTTTTGAATATTTTCGCTAATATTAAAAATGGAAATATCTGTTCAAAAATCCTACTAAGGTGATTTTAAACTAGTTTCTCACAAAATATGTAATTTTGATCAATCACAATTACTTTCAGTACTTAAGTTAGGGACATTTTGAACACTTGTATATCTTGAGAAACGCAGTTGAGTTTGTCGGTTGTTTTGTAAATTATGTATATGTTGGAAACTTAATCTTAATCTATGTTTACCTCGAGATGCGGCGGCGCCAATGCAAACGCAGAGCAGCAGCGTTCGGCAGAGCCAGCGTATTTCCGGTTTAGATGGGACCGTCATTGTCGTCGCCATTTTGTCGAGCAGCGAAAATGGCGTCATCTGTGGCGCCATTGCGTTTTATGTTGCCAAAATGTCACAACAACTGCAAATAAATGGAAAGCAAGTGGTAGGAAGTGTTAAAAAATTTGCAATATACAACAATGAGAATGATGCTTTTCTTTTTTTTTTTGCTAATATTTTGAAAACATCTGCTAGCGAATTAAATAACTATGCAAAACATTAAGTTTCAATTAGAGTTGACACTCAGCCAAAAGCCAGGCAATTTTGCGCATCATAAATTTCAAATCAATTTTGCTAATTAGCAAAAGTAGCTGGCAATCAAGAGAAGAACCAGAATTTTGAATGGTGCAAACCAATTTAAAGTTACTCAACCCAGGCGCAGTTAACTGAATTACGCGACAAAGTGAAGAAATGGAAAAAAAGAAGGAAAAGTAATTTGTGGCCAAGGAGTCCCAGGACGTATGTGAAGAAAGTGCACTGATAAAACAGGTTCTAAGATCAAGAATTTAGTTTTAGAACTGAATATTTTGGTCTAAAAACTGTGTCGTTAATTAAAAATTAAATATACCTACGCTCTGTTAAATTTTCAAGGTCGCACGTGTAACAATTTAACCTGTACAAATCTCAGTCAGTCAGTCAGTCAGGTGTAAAATTTTTCTATATATAAACTAAGAACTGCGATTTTTTAGATTAATATTCTTAATATTAGTAATTTCGTCTTAAAATTGTGTTACTTTAAGGACAAAGTATGTAAGATGAAAGTTCTTGATTTTTAAAGTTTGTCTTTTTCTTTCAGTGTGCTTATTCCATTTCTCTTTTTTGTTTTTATTCGCTGTTCGCTGTTCGCTACTCAGTTCTAGTTGGCCAACTTGACGCCTTGTTCGCTTTCATTTACACAATTAGGGCGCGGAAGTCCTTCCTCTGAAGCTGTTGCTTCCTCTGCCTATTTGACTTTTGTTTTGGCCTCCAAATCCTTTTAATAAGTTAATTGTTACTGCATTGCACTTTTGCTGCCTTTTGAATTTATGATTAGCCGCAGCCAAGGATGACCATGATGTGGACTTTAGCTTTGGTATTTAGCCGGCCCAAAAGTATTTAGCTGGATTTCTTTTGGGTCTGTTTCACTTTTGGCTTCGCGTACTTGTAAATTGGCTAGAACCCGTGGTTCACATAAATGTCCTGCTGCTCCTTTCTAAAGTCGACTTTTATGCATTCCTAGTGCTTCCTCTTAAATAATATTCGTAGCTGAATATGCCACGCAAGGACTCCGAACTCGGACTCGGATTCATCCTCATCGTCATTGTCATTATTATTGTCTGCGTTTTTCCTGGCAGTCCTCAACTACTGACTCAGTGTCAACTTCATAATAAAGGTTCTTTTATTTTTTATTTCTTTTCAGCACAAAAGTTTCAATGCGAAATGTACTTACAGTGGTCTAAGCTACTAACTGGCGGTCTAATTACGACTATATTGCCATATTTTATGTGAATTAAATAAATGAATTTTATTTCATTTAATGCAATTAAAATTGTACAATTTTAAACTACAAGTTTGGTGACTTTACCAACAAATTTGCCCACTGTTTTTTCTTTTATAGTTGCTTGACACGGCAGCTGGAAAGATTCTATTAACCTAAGAAATTACGAGAAATGAAAACTTATTACGAGAAGTCATTAAGATTCAAAGAATTAAAAACTTCAAAAGTAAAACTGGAAGTGAGGCAAACCAAGGCGTATTCCTTCTTTTTATTCTTGTTTTAAGATGGGAATGAGTACGGGGACTTTATCGCTGTATGCTCCATGGTACGAGTATGGTAACAGAGCAGCCCTACAAACTGTCGGTTGGCGGCTTGAAACAAAGCCCTGAGCCGATGTCAATGGTAGTGAGCTTTACTTTTAAGTTGTAGCAAAAGGAAACTCATAATTGTTAATGGGTTTTTTCTTAAAGGAATAAATGCTGCAAGTATTGTGCAATATGTACACTACAAAATTTCCAAACTATTTACTTATTTATTATTATTTTCTACACTGAAGAAAAAAATTAAAGTATTCAATTGTTTAAAAAGTATGATTATGTTATATTTTAATTTGAAACCAAAAGTTGTCAGCTTCAGTTGAAAAGAAACGCGGGTTCGAATCTCTCTGTTGGCAAGGACTAACATATTAAAGACGAATATATATAAGAATACCAAGTCAAGAAAAACGTATACAACAAAGTAAAACAACTTTAAAAATATTATAATTTTAAAACCTGTCCTTATTTTTATTTAACTCAAGAACTTTTTGTTATTTGAAATGTTCTTTTATGTTCTCGACGCATTTTATAGTCAAAAATGCATAGTTCTGAAACCAAAATCTTGATTTTAGAACACTTTTTTTTATCAGTGTACTATTTTTTCTTTTGTTTTCTGTTCTTTTGAAGTTGTAATTCATTTTAAAATTGCATTTAAAGTTTGATTAAAAAACTTTTCATTGTTTGTTATTAAATGTTGTGTATTAAATCATTTAAAGAGCCCTCGGCGTGATTCATTTAATGGTTGGTCATTAAGCCAGACCAGACATTCAAATCGAATCATCATTGCCCAATGTCAGTTGCTACTTTTATCAATGTTTCCTGCCCATTTTGGATACTTTGCAAACCACGTACCGATATTGATGTCAGCGACTGTTTCAGTTTCAGCTCTCTCAGTGATTTTCATATTGCCTTTGCATTTTTATCAGCCATTTGCCGACTCATTAAGTGACGTCTCTTCTTCTTGTCTGATGTCTGAACTGCATTTTAAATACGTATACGTATACGTCAATGGCGATTGAGTTTTACATGCTTTTAATTGACGTCGTCATGCAATGAAATTCAATTTATTCTGCACGCCATTGATAGTAGTTCATACTGATGTATCTACAATCGCCAGTACCTATTGTACTCGTATTTACTGAAGAGATGGCATATATACTCAAGCCAGGCGATGGCATGAATATGCCGCACCTGAGCCCCAAAGTCCCATAGTACTTATACAGATCCACGAGCTGAATAAGTGCAGGTTGCAGGGAATTCACACATGAATGCACATGGACATAAAGTGCATGAAATGATAAAAGGCAATGATAACTATTGGCAACATGGCAGACAAGCCAATCATTCGGATTAAATTTAAACATGGGACTATATTTATTACGTATGAGTAATACGAGTTCTTATCCAAAAGTCCGAAATCTTAGATTGAACTAATACGTTGCATTATATATTTTCGAATTTCAGCAAACGACAAAATCGTCTCAGCTATGTTGTGTGAAAATTTCAGCCTCCTAGGTCTTATGGTTTGACTGTGCAATGATCAGTCAGTGGGTGAGTGAGTGAATCAGGACACACAGATTTATATATAGACATAACTTAAACGAAAAAATTGACAGTGAGGAACAAAAAATTCGATTTTGATGCTGAATCAAATAAGAGGTCAGAAGAAGCAGGAAAATCGCTTTAAATTTGACAAAGCTATTACAGTCTGAAGTTTTTTGAAAAAATATTAATGGTAAGGTAAGGAAAAAATTGAAAGTAACGGAAAAATGTAATATTCAAATTTTGATACAGAATCAAATTAAAGTTGAGTTTTAGATTTTTTATAAAAATCAATTTAATTAACTTTCGTCAAAAATAAAATCAATTTAAAGTACTAGTTTTAACTGGTTTAACACACATTTAAATTATGTTCAAATTAATTTTGTGGGCCATAAACCTAAGTGGTATTACAATGTCAATGAAAATGGAAAATCCCAGCTTAATTAAAAATGTGACCAAAGAGTATAATTAAGAAACACGCTGTCTGTCACAGTCTCCTAGACTCAGACTCAGACTTAGTCTGGGCCTCAGTCTATGCGATGTCAAATCTAAATTTGCTAATTTTCCAAAATATTAATTGACTTTTCGTGGCATCATTAAAACAAAATATAATTACGTGACAATTTGATGTTCGTCCACTGCGATGCACAATTCGAAAAGGAAAATTAATTACGAGTACGCTGCCTCCACCCAAGGGATCAATCAGCAAACAGTCGAAAAGGTAAACAATAAAATGGAGTGGTATTTCCCGCTGATGCTTAAACAAACCTAGCCAGATCAAGCCCGACCCGACCGAGACCACGCCCATTTCAGCTCAGCCCTGACTTTACCCAGGTGCATAAAAAAGGGTCCGTTTGTGCTGCTGGTTAACTTTGAAAAATTAAAATCCACTTGGGTCACAGCGCCGCAGTCAACACCGCATTTTTCAATGGCAAAATAATAGAGTCCACAATGCACAGTGGGCAAAATGGCAGATCTAGCGGCACTTACTTTCGAAAGTACAGTCATTCTTTCTGACCCTTTTATTGCAATTTCTTATGTAACGATATGATAACCTCATACATATTCCTATTAAGCCAATTTTGAAAGCCACAAATTAGAAAAACGGAAAATTAGGAATAAATTGAGAAGACAAAAGTTAGGACAATTCATAATTAGTAATAATGTAGTGACAATATTTCTAGTTTGGCTTTTTCTGAATTTTTATCTTCCCAATATTTTTTTTCTACCTTTTATTTTTAAATCAACGATTTGTACCATTCAGACTTAAGTACCGACATGAAATATTATATACTGTCTTTAAATGACTTTATTATTATTTAAGTTGTTAATTATACAGCTCTAGACAAAACCGTTTGGCCCACTGTGCAACGTCAGCTGGGAGTTATAATCTGTTTGCTGCTTTTTCATTGCCGCCATTCGGCCATTTGGCCGTTTGGCCATTTGGTCAATTGCTTGGCCGTGCTTGTGTCCCTTTTTTTTTCGATTTTGTTTTTGGTTTTCAGTCTCTGTCGTCTCTGCCGACGACAGCTAAATGAAACGTAAATTTTGTAGCAATTACGCGGGTAAACATGCATATAAATAAATTTGCATGTAATTATTTTTCGCATCAAAATCTAATCAAATTCATCAAATTATTCGTCTGTCAACGTTTATTGTTTTGTTGGTTTTTGGGCAAATAATATTTTGTTAATATTAAGCTAAAATAATTGTAATTGTAGCAGTCAGTTTTGTTGTTGTCCCTCTTACAATACCCCTTCAGTTTAGTAATATCTGGCCATTCAACTGCCTGTTGTCATATACTATTGTGTGTGAGTGTGTGTATATGGCAAAAAGCCAAAATGTTTTATGCAACATCTCATTTATCAAGCCTCAGTTATATGTATGTATCTGCCTTATCCCAATCAGTGGTATTGTGTTGCTCGGTACTTTATGATAAATGACCTACTAAAAGCGCTGTTTAATTTTAATAAGCAATTTTTTGATATATGTATTTATTTGTATAAACACAAAGATAATTGTTAAATAAATATTTATTAAATATACATATAAATTTACACTGATAGAAAAGTTCTCTGAAATTTTAATTTTTACACTTTGAATAAACTATATTTCTCAATGATGTAGCGTTAAAAATAAATTTGCTAGATTTTTAAATTTTCTTAGGTATGTTGTGGGAAGATTTAAGCCTCCTAGCTTTTTGGGTTTGGGTTGTAAAATGATCAGTCTGTGAGTGAGTGAGTCAGGACATAGAGTATTATACATATAGATAGACTTAAATTTTTTTAAAACTTAATTTAGGTACTACATATAATATTTAAATTTAATACATACATGATTTAAAATAAAGTATTAAAAAGAAATGCGTAACATATTTAACATAACATGCTAATCGCTTTTTCTATCAGTGTACATTTATAGACACTCGATTAAAAGAAGCATTTTAAACTATCGATTGATGCAATTAACAATAACTTGCATTTTCAACGGGTTTTAACGTTACTGGCTTTAAATAAAGTCAGCTATTTATATTCTCACAGCTGCAGCTAAAAAACTGTATGACATGAATTTACGTCTGTCTTACAAATCTCACTAAATTCCTAGACAAAAAGTAAATAAAATTGCACTAAATCTACGAGTCGACAGAATTTTCTTCCTTCTCAAAAATGTTCAACCTTTTGTCCCGACAGTTTTGCCTGAAATTGGCTTAACTTTCGGGCCTGGCCTGTAAAAAGGTATGAACAGGCCTAGGCCAAAGTGATAAACCGTTTGCACTGACATCGCATATAAATCTGCGACAAAGTTGCGTTTCCCCGGCGGACAGACAGACACACAGACAGAAAGACGGACACGGACAGCTCCAAATCGTGCGGGATTTGTCATGCCAAATCGTTAAAATGGCGTGCGTTCTTTATGTGCTCTCTTCTCACTCCTCTCTCTCTCCCTTTCTCTCTCTCTCTCCCTCTCTATCTATCTCTTTATTTCACTCTCAGTTTAGTCACTGAATTTTGCACAGCAACAACAATAGCAATAACAACAACAGCTCGTCTCCGGCTGTGTCGTAAATCTTCAAGTGGCTTATCTAAAACAAAACTCTGTGCTTTTTAATTCGTTGAAAAACAGAAAAAATAAAACAAAAGAAACTCGCACAAGGATAAACAGCAAAACCAAAACAAAAAAAAAAATAGAAATAGAAGAGAAAGCCCCGAAAATCTTAATGTTTATTTAAAAATAGCTATCTGTAAATTTGTAAGCGTACTCTGAATACAAATATTATTTATAGAGGCAACTAATGCTAAATAGACTAAAAAAATGATTGTTGAAATTAGGCAAACTTTTTCCGAAAAAACTTAACTTGAATACCCTGACAAATCGCTGTCCGAATTAAAAAAATAGATCAACTTGGTTTTGAATCCTTATCAATTTACGTACACTGATAAAAGAAATGTTCAGAAACTTAAGATCTTAATAACACATTTCGAAAAATAACGAAAGATCCAACAAATTTGTTGGATTGCTCTCTTAAAGTTGTGTTATCAATAAAAATTAAATATTTTAAACTTTTTTATTTTAATTTTAATTTTTTTTGTTATATTCCCAACAGGTGAAGGACATTCTGAACTTGACTAGGCTTACAGAGTATGTATTTGTATGTGTTTAAAATATACCCTTGAAATAAAACCTTAAAAAGCCACAATGTGCGTCGTCATGTAATTTTAAGTTAAGGATACTCGCAAACTCAAACTCAAACTCAAACTTAAATTAAAATTCAAATAGCAGCAGAGATTGAAGAAAGTAAAGAGAAAGTTAAACAAAATGCAAAAATCAGCGTAAAATTGTGTTAATGATGCGCATTTTTAATTATATCCATAATACAAGAATATATATTTAATTATCTGTTGCTGTTGCTGTTTTCTGCTTCAGTTGGTGATCCCAAAAAATGGGAGAAAGCAAACCTTTTTGATGTCAATCATTCAAGCGCTTAAGAAGCTGTCAAGCCAGGCTAATAAGACGGCAACGGTGGCGTCAAAGGAATTTAAATTAGCCAAGCCAACTGTCGACTGTCGGTCGGTCGGTCGGTCGGACGGTCGGACGGTCGGTCGGTCGGTCGGTGCAATAGACTTGCTCAAAAGTTGCCCACTTGCCCATCGTACTTTTTGCTTTTGCACTGTGCTAATGAATCCTGACGCCATTTTTTACAGCTCAAGATTTTTCTTTCATTCTTTAGCATTGGTGTAATAAGCGTAAAACTTTTTGGCAGCGCCAATTTTTGGTTTTCTTTTAACTTTTTTTTTTTGTTTTTTTGCCACAACGCCGCCTTTTCTGCCAGTTCTGCCAGTTCTGCATTTCAACCAATTAGTTGGCTGTTTGTTGGCTTGTTTCGTTCCCGCTGATTGACAGTTTCAAATGTTTTTCTTACCTTTTTTTGCTGACGAGGGATGACCAAAAAACCCCCTACTCATTTATCCCAGACATCCCAGCTATTCCACCTACCAAACAGGCCAACATTCCGTCAACTGTGTGCTGTTTTGGGCGTTACTTTTACCTGTTTTCTTTTCTATGAGTTTATTCACTTTTAAATTGGCCAATTTTATGTCGAGCACCTTGTGTCTTACGCCCATAGGTGCACACACCCACTCACACTCCCCGACAATTGACATTTGAAGTTTAGCTGTCTAACTTTTACTGTTTTTATACCCCTTACTAAAAGAATTGTTAAAGGTGTAGATGAGCCGAGTTGATATGCCATGTCTATCTGTCCTTCTTAAGTCTAAGACTGTATTGTTGTACTTAATCGCAACAAGATGGATAAATTAGAACGTCATTAATGGCAGTTTAAAGTTGTTATAATATGTAAGTAGCGCATAAATGTATGTAATGAGTATCCTTTAGTTGGGATCTTTACTTTAGCATTTCCCGCTTGTTACAATTTGATTGTGTGTTATATGGCGTACGTGCGTAAGGGATGGAATTTGTTCTTGTCTCAAACTAAAGAAGTTACCCGAGTAACTAGGGCATAATTTTCCGACAAATTCTGTTGTTTTTTTTATGTATTGCATTGCTTTCCTTTGCGTAATTGATACACTTGAAAAGGATTGAGGTAATGATATAGACCTTTTAACGAGGTAAGAGTCTAGGGACGAAGGATTCCATGCCCCAAAATTCCTGATACCAATATTAGTTTGTTTTGTTTCGTTTTCAGCTGTGATATCATGAAAATTTTATTATTATTCCGTTTTATATATATTTTTAAGTTTGAAGTGAATGTTTCATATGAATCTAGAAATCGGTAAGTATTCGGAATTGTTAAACATAGTTATAGTTAAATTTCTCAATACGCTGCAAGTTAAATAACATATGTATGAACTGACAAAAACTGGATTTCCTGGAAATCTATTTGCCATCTCATGAACGTTAAATTACAATTATTTGATCTTTACTATCTCGCTGTGCTTTTTCAGAAAGACTATAATCTTCTCAATCTCAATGTCTCGAGAGATGTCGTGTGTCACCTTCAATTAGGACCAATCACTCACGTCTCAGACTACAAGTGAAAATGACAATGTCCTTTGATTTGTTTGGTTTGCCAATCTTACATAAAAGCGCCACACGGCAGCAAAGTGGATTAAGGGTGCTAATGACAGTTCCGGCCAAATAAACTGGTGTCGGTGTTTTTATGATCCCAGCAAAAGCAAAAGCACCGACAACAAGCAGACGACAGCTTTTTGTCAAAATTGACGTTGCGTACACAGAAGAAAAAGCCGTATTAAAATATGATTTGAAGGAAATTAAGTATTTTTAATACTTATAAATACAAATTACTCAAAATGAACATACAAATTCTTTAACAAAGTTCTACGAGGAATTTTGAATCGAGAAAAACTCTTAAATTACTAGAGTACGAGAGTTGTTTATATAGAACAAGTTTTCAAAATCCTAAAGAAAGAAATTTCAATAGGCTTTCATCAAGTTTAGAAAGCACGCTTTAAAGTTCTTTTTTTTAAGTTTGCAAATTTTATAATACTTACATTTTTTAATTAAGATATCGTACTTGAAAGAAGATCAAATTACTCTATTTGAGTGATTAGTGAGAAAACAAGTTCGAAATTTGGGTTTTTATGCACGTTGTACTTGATTTTTTCGCTCTGTGTATATTCGTATATCTATATATATGTAAGTAAGTGTAGAAGTGCGGGTTGCGTCTCCTGACGCCCCATAAGAATATATTGACATTGCCGTGTGCTGCTGGTACAACAGTGCGTATGATTTTTATAAATGCCGTGTCGATGCTGAAACAGGAAACACACAAAATCGAACGACATATGCGCTTTTTGTACTATATAATGTAGATGTTCCCACACATAGGACACACACACACACACACACACACACACACACACACACACACACACACACACACACACACATAATATAGAAATGCTATGAAAACAGTCAGTCAGGTGAGGCATTTTGTGTGTATTGCTTGGCATCGTGACTCGCAGCCAAATCAATTGCTATGAAATTGTACGGTTTCTATTTTTTAAGTCGTCTTTTTTCTCAATGTCATTTTTCACTGAAATTTCACTTAACCCCCCACGAATCAATGTCTGTACATACTTATATATATGTTAGTTGAGGATTTGATTTTTTTCTTTTGTTTGGGTCACAGTTTGCTATAATTTCGATGCTTATTACACAAATGGGGAAAATTTGATTTGTCAGGGTCATACAATATATTTTTCTTTTTGATTTACACAATAATAAAAGAAGTTTGTATATTGTTTTTAGGGTCACTAGCCACTCTGTCCCTATTGCTTTTGTAGACCCCGTACTTAAAATAGTACAAAGGTCTATTTATTATATAATATGGCTTAGCAATCTTATTAATATGAAACAATTTTCCATTTCCATTGAATGTGATAAATTATGTAAATTGATTTTATTCACTTATAAGTTTTGTATGAAAAGGAAACCTTTTGAATTAAGTTTTCTTAAAAGGAATGCATTAAGGTTTATTTAATTCATTTTTTAATTATAATTAGTTAAGTTTCATTGCGTTTTCAAAAGAGAATAAGATGAGCAGTAATCTCTCTTTACACTGAAAGAAAAATGGTCTCAGTTTGAAAACAAACGCGGGTTCGAATCCCACTCTTGCCAAGCAAAAACATATTAAAGATATAAAAAAAAAAAAAAATATAAAATACAAAAAAAATAAACTAATTAAAAATTATAAATTTAAAACTTCGCAATGCTTTTTTTTAATCCAAAATCTTGATTTTTTAACCTTTTTTTTCAGTGTATAGCTTGTGTTTTTTCTAAATAATGTCGATCTTATTTTTGAGTATGTACCTTGGATGACAACGGATGATGAGCCGGGCCCTCGGCCATGATAAGAAAAACAGTCACATAAACAACAATGTGAAACCAAGTGAATTTGCAATGTGTGCATAGATGCAGAAAGTAGGAAAAAAAGGAAAAGTGTGGAAAACAAACAAACATCTCAGATCTCAGACCTTGCAGTTATGTTTAGAAAACTTTTCAAGCACGAACGGCCCGCAGCAACACGTTCAGTTCAAGTTGCCATGTAGAAATTTGCACGCTGCTTGTCAGTCCGTCAGTCATTCAGTCAGTCAGTCAGTGGGTGGGAGGAGGTGGATGTGGTTGTGGTTGTGAATGTGGATGTAAGTTGGATGCATGCTGCCTGAGATGATTTTATGTTGCCATATTTCAGCACCCTTGAGGTGTGAAATAGACACACGCACACCACCTTCTCAAAGAGTGTTGTTCTCATAGTGTGTTGCCTTAAGTTGAGTCTCGCTTGAAACATTTGTGCTCAATATAAGCAATTTTTGCTTGATTTCAGTAAGCCGAGCACGCTCACCATAATACAACAGCTTAATTTTCTACTCCGCACTGCAAAAAAAAAAGAAATGATTGTTCTCCTCTATTTTTAAAATGAAAATCCTTTTGATAAAAAATATGAATTTAAACACAACAGCTTAATTTTCTACTCTACACTGATAAATACATTTGAATCTCGTTGCATTTTTAAAAGAAAATTCCTAGTTTTGTGCAAAAAAAAAAAAAAAATTTAAGCACCAATACTCTTGTTTTTTTTTTTGTTTTTCGAACAATGTAAAATGTAATGAATTTTATCCTTGAGGTTTTTCTTGATTTCTTTGTTAAATTCATATTAGCTTGGTAAATTGTATTGGCTCTTATGACTAACGAATGATTTTTCTTACTGTGTCTAGACAAATTAAGTGGTTTGCACAATAGTAAAAACTACTAAAAACATTTGCAATGTCGAAATTGTATTGACAGAAAAGGCAACCAACATTCTCTTGTATGTTTAATTAAAAAACTTGTACATATTCACTTTGATACACATTTCAACCAGTGTTGCCAGAACACTTCAAATAGTGTTGATTTTTGACAAAATATTTAAAATGGAAAAAACAAAAAAATAACAAAAAATATCTTTAAAAATGCTAAGCTTAAATGCATCTAAAAAGCAACGAAAAATTAGCTAGTTATTTTTCTTTTAATCAAAAACATTTGAAACAATAAAAAAATGCAAGTTTTTAGCAATAAAAAAACTAAACTGCCAACACTAATTTTAACTATGTATATGCTGGGCGCTGATTGTCAAATTGCATTCTATGTACATTTTATTTATTCTTCGCAAATATTGTACACACAATGTTTTGAATAAATATCCGATTTCAATTGGTAAAATCTTATTAGAAATTAGTTCATTTTAGCAAATGTTTGTTTATTTCAGAGTGCATTTTGTTGTCGTTGTTGCTCTTGTTATTGTATTCCATAAAACGTTTCTGTCCTTTAATTTCTATCTATTTATCGTCTTTCTCTCTGACCAAATGTTAACCCTTAAATATACGAACTGGTTGGTGTTGAGTGTGTGTCTCGATTTAAGTATAAGATTGGTATACATGTCGGATGCGTGTTGTTGATTTAGTTGATTGGCTTAACGGTGTGACCAATGTTGTTAACAATAATTGTCTATTTTCTTGTTATTTACTTTGGCCCATTCAATTAGCCAAGAAGCTACTTACCACCTCAGTGTTCTGTTAATTGTAGCCTATTGCATTGAAATATCTATAAGATGAGTCAGTGAGTGAGTGAGTCAGGACAAACAGTTTTATATATATAGATATAGATAACAAAAGTGTCTTAAACTTTCAGTTGATTAAGCTATTTTAAGCCTTCCCAATTCAATTGTCTTACAATTTGACAGCTCCTGTTCTAGATTTGAAATTTAATCAAATTAATGCGATAACTTCAACTGAATTGAATGTATAAAGCCACAAATTCTTAGTCAGCTCAATGGTATCCAAGAGGATTAAATTCTCTGACAGCTTTAGTAAATTTGAAATACGGTTACTCGTATTTGCAGATATGTTTCCCTCTCCTATTCGGTCATATGGTATCATTTTAGTGCAAACTGTCGTCATATATCGCTTAAACGGTTTTCCCAAAAACTGACGTTGAATATGAATGCACTCCGCTTTTTTTCGTGAATTTTTTTTGGCTTGGTTTTTTTTTTTGCCTTGTTGTTCATGAAGTGTCTAAAAATTCGCGGTCCTTGGACGTTGTTTGTTTGTCTTTCATGGTAATGGACTTTACGGGCACATGAACAGGATGTGCACAGAGCTGAAAGCTGTAGGAACAAGTTTTTCCTCGATATATAGCACACACGATATTCAGGATATCAGTTGCACTACGAGTGTGAGTATGTACACTCATAGAAAAAACTAATTGGAAAATTAAATACAACTGTAATTGCATATTTAATGTTAGATTTAAGTAGAAAACGTATTAAAATTAAATATAAAACACTTTTATTCAATCAAAAACCTACTTAAATGTCAAAGTTAATATGAATATGTGTAGAGAAGATGGTGTAAGTTATATCGTATATATTTAAAAAATGGGCAAAGATTAGTTTTAATATCGTATTAAAATTGAATATATTTCGTATTTTTTTATTATTTTATTCAGGCTAAAAAATAAGTTTCAGTGCATTTTTCTATCAGTGTATGAATGAAACTCGATATATTCATAGAGTATTCTCTGCCATTTTCATTTGATGAAAGTCAGTAGCTTAATTTTTATTCCATCAACATAACAATAAATTGCGCATTACTCTTACTAAGAATAGTTTAGCATATTTAAGGGTGCACGAGTTGCAATTATTTTGGTCGAACACAATACGCGTGTGTGTGTGACTAATATTTATATGTGTGTGTCAGCTGCTAACAATTTGCATACAACTCAAAATAAGGTGGAAATATTTGAAATATATGTGATATGAGCGTCATGGTCATAAAGACAGAACGCACATAATCATAAATAAAATTCAACACATCATCACGCACGCATACACACACACACTAACACACACACACACACACGCCACATGCTGCTCGACAATTATTTGTGTTGCTGCAACACGGCAAATAAACATTTTTGCTGTTGCCGCTGTTGCCACTTTTGGCTTTGGGTGTGAGTCGCAAGTCATCATAAAAATGAAAATGAAAATGAAATACAAGGCAATATGGATTGTTAAACATGTGTGTTCGCTTGTCAGCGGTATTTTAATATACGAACATATACATATACATATTCTCCAGTGCAGCAGAAAGTTGAATATTAAATGTACGCACATAAGTAGGCAACGATTTCAATATTTACCCTCCATAAGAGATACTTTGCATCGGTATCGAGTACAAGTATCGGCAATAGCAATGAGCTTCTCTCAGGAAGTTTGCTAGTTACCTGCACATTAATATGCCCTTGTTTTCGTTAATATGTGCATTCAATTTGTGGTTTGCTGTGGGTTAACCTGCAAACACCCCGTAAAAATTAAGTGAAGGGTTCACTGATAAAAAGAATTGAATTGTAAAATTAAATATTTGTATATAATATTAACTATTTCTAATTCATATTGAACTGAAAAATATTCGGGAATTTTTGCAATAACTATGTGCATATTTAAAATTAAAGAATATTAAATCAAATATAATATGAATAAATATTTATTACAAAAATTGTTATTCTTTTTGTTACTTAAAATATTAATTCTTTATATTTTATTAAAATAAATGTTGTTCATTTTTAAATTCAATAATATTCATAATCATATAATTTGTATTTTTTTCTTTAAGTAATGTAGAGAAAATATTTTGAATAAACTACCTCAATTAATCTTTACATGTGAGTCTGTCTGCATTGATACGAGATTCTAAAGGTGATGGAGAATCAAACCTTATATTTTGATTTAGATTATTAATATTAACGATTACCATTATTTTACAAATTATAAGACATAAAAGTAGATGCCTGTAACAAACTCTGCTCCAAAAATATACATACCCATAGTTTCTTTTCAAAGTAGCTCAATCAAAGGCACATTCACAGTTTCAGCTCATTATGCATTATTAATTTCGTGCCATTCACAGATACTTTTATATACGGATACATATATATATATTTATTAATATATATTCACGGAAATAATAAAAAAAGAAACTTGCTAGCAGATGTTCAGCAGTTCGTAGCGTTTTAAGTAAACAACTTTCTACCAAACATGGTCTCATAAATCACACATGTGTGTGTATTGTTGTGTGTGTTATGTGTGTGTGTAAATGGCCCTCTTAAACAACTACAACAACAACAACAATACGAGTAGTAACGAAAAACTTTTGCTATATCCTTTGGTCCACATTCTCACGTTGATCACGCCCATATGGCGAACTAATAAAATTCCTTCGGACCAATGGCTTGCAAAGTTTTAATATCAAGCGTAAAAAGGGCAGGAGCAAAACGTAAACAAACAGCCCACAGTTTTTAATTAAAAGAACGCAAATCGAGCTCATTAAAAACTTGCCTGGTCAGCTGTATTTTCAAGGCAAACTGAAAGCTGGCAACTCTGGCAAACTGGCAAATGGCAACAGGGAACTAAGTAAGCTCACAATTTAATTGCATCGCAATATTCGCATGTCAGCGCCGTCAGATGATGCCCTGTCATAATGTCAAATGGATTATACTCGTATGCAAATGCACACAAAGCGACCAGGTTTTCGAACAACATGTGTGTACACTGTACAGTACACTGATCAAAAATGTGCTAGAATCAAGACTTTGCTGTCAGAGATAAAATTTTTGGTCTAAAAAGTGCGTTGAGAATATAAAATTCTTTAAGTTACAAAACACTACTAGGTTTTAAGAACATTTCAGATAAGATTAAGTTTTTATTGATAGTTAAAAAAATTCATTTATATACCGTTGGAAAGTTATCGTGAGAGCTTTTATTTTCTAAAGTAGTCTGTTTAAATTTTTCAGGTGAAAAAAGTTTTTAAATTCACTTTTTTGCGGTTTAAGAGAAATGAACATTTTACATCTTTGTCAAACTTCAATATGTTACCGTCAATAAGACTCCGCGGTTTTTTTTGTATCACACACGGTTTTTTTTTTCTTTTTTTATAAAGAACAGCGATTTTATGTCGTTACCTTAAAATAGGTATTGTCTTTTAAAGCTTTTATTTTAAAAACAAAATATATGGAATAAATTTTTTTTATTTTAGAAGTTGGTCTTTTTTGTCAGTGTACGCAAACGCAGGCCCCGTTGTCGCGGAATTGATCGTTATTATAATGGTTATCCGGAAAACTGTGGCATTTGTTTGCCCATCTCTTTCAGCAACTTTGCAATCGCTCCTCCCAATGTTGACAATGACCCAAAGAACCATGAATTGTTTCGAAAACGAGCCGCGAACTGTAAACAAACGGATACCGAATACCGAATAGTGAATTGGCGAATTGTCACGCCCACTGACTGCATTCTGAATGAGACTGCATATTAATGCATATGTGTGTGTGTGTGAGTGTGTGTGTATGCGGTGTAGGTGACTGTAAATGTTGTTGTTGTTGCTTTTGTGTTATACCCAAACTGTTGGTTTAATTGATAAAATCCAAATAATTACATATTTGTTTAGCAATGCTTTGTTTGCTGTTTAATTTCATGCCGATTGGACTTCTTCTTTATTCAAAAAGACCTCGACAAATTGTTCAATGTGACACTCCAGCTACACTGAGGAAAAATTAATTTAAATCACATTTTATTCAAATAACAAACAAGGGGTAGAAAATATCATTATTATTAGATATCAGAGTTATG
The DNA here is from genome assembly GCF_004354385.1 of Drosophila innubila. Classification (NCBI taxonomy): domain Eukaryota; kingdom Metazoa; phylum Arthropoda; class Insecta; order Diptera; family Drosophilidae; genus Drosophila; species Drosophila innubila. The sequence continues at coordinate 32,262,484 of NW_022995380.1, forward strand.
ATACCTCATTGTTTTCAGAGTAAGTTTGGATTAAATGAAAAATTTTTTAAACAATTTCAAAATCCTTAATTCACAAAATTAAGATTCAGAATTAATTTAGAGGGCAAGCAATGATCAATAAGTCATTTTTCAAAAAAAGTTTTAGTGCTTTGTCAGTTTTAAGAGAAGGGTAAATTTGAAAAACGTACTAAGGATGTTATTATTAGCATATCTTTAGTGTTTTGAGTCCGATCCTGACTAGATTGTTATCAAATCTGTAGTTACTTTTAAAAATTCCATAAAATCAACAGACCAATTGTCCCTAATACATAATTTTCGTCAATGCAAGAACTAAAAACACAAAACATCTTGGGGGCTAAAATGTTTTTGTCAAAAAATCGATGAACCCTAGTACACTTACTTATGTAAGATATGCACGTATGCACATTGCACAAAAATATTTGCAGAACTGAAGGTATCAGGTAACAATGTTCGTCTTGTTGGCCAAACAACAATCGACACTGTGAGAGACGCATCCAAATATTTATTTAGTTATTCTCATTCATGCAAGTAACGTTTGAATAAATAATAATATGACACCAATTATTCTCTTTCTCTTTTTATCACTCCCATTCTCAATTCTCTGTTTTCCATTCTCTGATGAGATTCAGATATTCTAGTGGGACGTTTTGGTGACTGCAAATTTCATAAATTGCAATTGTATAAGATACATTTCATTTATTTATGTGTATTTATGCATACATATGTGGTATATTGTCTAGTTAGTTATGCAGTTGTGTTTCCATATGTATTTACGTATAAAAATATTTATATACGTATACCTATGTATATAAAATACACAATACGAGTGCAAAAGGTGGTCACAATAAACTGTTTGAATTTTATTTTGCATTCGTATAATTACTCCTGTAGATTTTTGGACATGTGGGAAATGCAATTTTTGATTTCCGCTCCTGGGTTTGTTTGACTAACTGTGCGTTTCATTGACTGCTTGCAAATTGATCAATTCAATTTATTTGATAAATTCCAATTAAAAAACAGAAAATACCCCGTAGATTGATATAGATGGAACAGTAAGCTAAAAAATAAAATTCATATTGTCAAAATATCTTGTTTAAAATTGATTCTGAGATCTTTCATTTTCGAAAGCTTGAGCAACTCCAAACTTTCATAACTTTGGCTAAACTAACGTGATTTTCAAGCGGAATGGCATTTTCATCATAATTTGACGTCCATATAAATTCTGCATTTAAATTGTATTAAATTCTTGAAAAATAATATTTTCGGTCTGTTCCGGTCGGTTTCGATATCAATGCTAATGGTCCCCCCTTTGAAATTTTGAAAATTAAAAATTTTAAATCTCAAGTTTTCACTTTTAATCAACTCCTTATATCGTAATTAGTATAAAACAACACATTAAATTTGATTCTGAAAGGTTTCATTTTTTTGTAAAAAATCGTGTGAAATCAATCAAAAAATTTGACTTGTAAAGTTGTTAGGTCAAGGGTTGAACCAACTTCAAACTTCCATAACTTTATCAAAAATGAACCGATTTTCAAACGGAATGGCATTTTGATCATGATTTGGCCTCCAAATTTAATCTGCATTCAAATTTTATTAATTTCGTGTAAAAAGATATTTTCGGTCTGTTCCGGTCGGTTTCGATATCAATGCTAATGGTCCCCCCTTTGAAATTTTGAAAATTGAAAATTTTAATTCTCAAGTTTTCACTTTTAATCAACTCCTTATATCGTAATTAGAATAAAACAACACTTTAAAATCGATTCTGAGAGGTTTCATTTTTTTGTAAAAAATCATGTGAAATCAATCAAAAAATTTGACTTGTAAAGTTGTTAGGTCAAGGGTTGAACCAACTTCAAACTTCCATAACTTTATCAAAAATGAACCGATTTTCAAACGGAATTGCATTTTGATCATGATTTGGCCTCCAAATTCAATCTGCATTCAAATTTTATTAATTTCGTGAAAAAAGAGATTTTCGGTCTGTTCCGGTCGGTTTCGATATCAATGCTAATGGTCCCCCCTTTGAAATTTTGAAAATTGAAAATTTTAATTCTCAAGTTTTCACTTTTAATCAACTCCTTATATCGTAATTAGTATAAAACAACACTTTAAAATCGATTCTGAGAGGTTTCATTTTTTTGTAAAAAATCATGTGAAATCAATCAAAAAATTTGACTTGTAAAGTTGTCAGGTCAAGGGTTGAACCAACTTCAAACTTCCATAACTATATCAAAAGTGAACCGATTTTCAAACGGAATGGCATTTTGATCATGATTTGGCCTCCAAATTCAATCTGCATTCAAATTTTATTAATTTCGTGTAAAAAGATATTTTCGGTCTGCTCCGGTCGGTTTCGATATCAATGCTAATGGTCCCCCCTTTGAAATTTTGAATATTGAAAATTTTAATTCTACATTTTTTATTTTGAATCAACTCCTTTTATCGTAATTGGTATAAAAAAACACTTTAAACTTCATTGTTGCCTTGTTGTTATATTTTGTTACTACAAGAAATCAACTTGTTTACAATTTCATTGTTTGTTTTGTTTTTATAACTCTTTAAGATTAATTATATGAAGTGAACAATTTCATACAACAGTATTTACAATGCCAATGAATACACACACTTACACTAAAACAGCAGCTGTACAGTTAAATTGACTAACATCGCTTGCAGCAACAGCAACAACAACAGCAACAACAACAGTAACCACAGACAAAACCGAAAAACAAAAGGTTTGGCTAAAAGAGTAAATAGACACAAATATTGCATACTATGTATGTACTGTGTCTGTTTTAGAGCTTCTGTGTGTGTATTCAGGTTTGGTTAAAAAGAGTAAATACATGTATTGCATTCTATATATATCTATATGTATGTACTGTGCAAGTGTGTGAAATTGTGTGAGTGTGTCCAGCGGAAGCGTCAAAATGAACGGAAATTGGCTTAAATCTGACAAAAGCAACAATAAGAACAACGCCAACAACAACAACGAGCATAAGAGCAACAACATTCAAATGAAACGTAACTATTGTACTGTACTTTTGTGTACGAGGGCAGTTCCATAAGTAACTGTAAACAATATCTATATATATAAAACTCTTTGTCCTGACTTACTCACTGATTGTGATGGCCATAATTTCTGTAATTTTAATTATTGCAGATTAATCAAACATTTTTCCATTGCCGATAATTATTCCATGGCTGGAAGTTTCGTTGATAGTATTACGACATTTTGTCGCTAGTCATTTGTGTGTTGTTATTGTACGTTTTGAAAGGACTGTGGCATTAACTGTCGCACGATATGAGCTTAAAATTGATTCAGCGGATATGCAATGCATCGTACGTTCCGTTGTTGTTTATTGGGGGTGGTACCGGTGGTGGTACCTTCACCGGTAGCGGTACCGAACCGATGCAAACGGAGCTCTGAGCCATGTGTCTGGGTTCCGTTCTTCCGGTGGGCATCATTTGCACAAAAATTGCAAAATTCTCGCTGGTCATCCGGACAATGCTGGCACAAAGTTAAATGGTATTTTAGTTACGGTAAAAGTGGTCAGCAGTGAAGGCTTTAAGTTGTCAACAAGTTTGCTTTAAAGGGGCGATTTTCGTTTAGTCCTTGTCAGCATTGTCAGTTCAGTTCCATAGACATTTGCGTATACGTGATATTTGCAGTGCTACATTTTGAATACATACAATGTTGAGCTTAGATTGTTTGTTTTAAACTCTACTGCCATTGGCTATTAAATTCAATTTTAACTAAGGACTTTTCGATGTTGCTGTCATGAAAATTGAATAAATTTTAAAATGAATAACCTATTTGACTTACGTCTAATGGAATCAGTGTTTAAATGCATTGTAACAAAATCAAGCTTACTCCTATTTTTGGCATTTATTAAATGGATTTTCAGCTTTGTGACAGAATTAATAAATTCATTAAAATTTCTATTAAACTAATTTCCGGCAAGCAAAAGTTAGTCAAGAAATCGTTTTTACAAAATCAATAACATTCGCAATTTTTCACTCAAAATATGTATAAATATAATTGATTTTTTATTGCATATTTATTATTGTCTACGGTACATAGAAAAGGTTAAAAAAGAAAATTTATTTTATACGAATTTTAGTCTTTTTTAAAATAAAAGAACAAATAAGTGCATGCTTATTTTGTCGAAACCACTTTTTTGCGTGGACAAACACTGACTAACTTTCGTTTTTTATGCTATTTAACATTACATGTTTATTTGTTGCACTCGCCAAAACTCATACACATCCCCGAACACTTACACATACATATATAGAAGCACTTCTCCGATGGCTCTGTCTGTCTGTCTGTCCCTGTCGTTGTCTCACTCTGTTTCTATTTCTGACTGTTCTATTTTACCTCGCTGGTAACTGTTTCATGTACTTGAGTAACAGCGACTACCTGTCGACCCAGTCCACTAGCCTCCTTATGCTTGTGTATCATGTATATGTCAATAATAATACCCTGTATTTGTAGTATGACATTTGCTTAACAACTCTTGAAATTACGTTATTTTGCAGTAGAATTTAGAAAACCAAAATTAGGAATTATGTAATTAGGCAAAAATTAGGTAGAAAATTTAAACTTCCCATTTTTTGTACTGCGAATATTTTTCTTAGCTGTGTATTGCAGTTCGAACTTTGCAAACTCCGTCTTATCGTACGATGAATTCGTTTTAGCTATGTTGTGTCAAAATTTCAGACTTGTACGACTTATGGCTTTGGCTGCGCAATGATCAGTCAGTCAGTCAGATATTACAAAGATGTTTATGTGCATAGCTTCTTGATTTATAAAGTTTAACATCTTTATAAAATTACATATTGGACATATTGATACAGAGTATCTCATAGTAAATCATTCAGAGTATTGCACTTTTTATCTGTTTTATATGCAAATAAGCACAGTATTTTGCTAGCTTGTTTGTAACATTGTCGCTTGGCCCGCTGTTTGTCAATGACTTGTTGATTTTACAACTTTTCCAATTGAATAAGCTCAGGCGCACAAGCCAGCAAATGTTTGCCCAGAATATGGAGTGTGGATAATTTAATTCAACATTTTCAATTATGCTTGAAAATTGCATGGCTTGAATATCAGAGTTGTTGTGTATGTTGCTTGTTGTTTGTTGCACGCATCGTATAAGCTGCAAATAGCACTTAAGTTGCACGGCAGACAAATGCCAACGACATATGCCACTTTTGACAAATATGCGTCAAAATATCATTGCTTTTTACCCCATTCCGATTCCGAATCCAACTGGCAACTGGCGTGCAACTTCAAAGGATTGCAAATCAAGCGAGGCACGTACTTGAGCCGGAATTGAAAAGTCCATGGGATATCATCTTCATGGAGGATGTAATCATTTTGTAGGGTGCGTAACCTACAGTCACAGTCAGCTTGGGTAGTGAAAATGGTTAGGCAAATAAATATTGAGCATGGCGACGACGTTGTCGTCTTTGTCGCTATGGAGTCTTGGAGCCATCCTAGATGGTGAGACTGTTATTGTGTTTGTCCTAAAAATATCCCAGAAATTGCTTGGCTCTAGATTTGTTTACACAAAGGCAGCAAGCAGGCAGCACGTTTGAAAATTGGGAAAAGTGGAAGATGAGCTAAACAAAATAAGTATATATGTATGTCTGTATGTAGTACAAATACTTATATGTATATTTACTGCAAATATATGCATTAGGGTAAACCGATTTGTAAGAGCCGAAAAATTTTAAAAATGGTTACCCAAATTTGTATTCTACGTTCAATTCTAAGATGCTTCCACCAAGAAACCGTAGTTCTAAAATCAAATCCTGACCATCACTTTTTAAGTTGAAAAATTATTTTGTTTCATATATTTTTTAATTCATAAGCATATCTTTAGTGTTATTAGTGCGATCCTGACAAGATTGGAAACTTAACTCTTGTTAGGACCAGTACAAAGAATCAAAGAAATTATTGTCCTTAAATCATCATCATTTTCGCCCATGCATGGACTAAAAATACAAAGTTTTTAAAAAATCGAAAAGTGGCGACTAGAAATTGATTTTAGAGCTATGGTGTCTTGATGAAATCATCTTAGAATTGAGCGTAGATTACAAATTAAGGTTACCATTTTTTGTGAAAAAAATCGAAGCACCCTAATATGTATGTTTATGTACAGCAATGAATTTCTCGTTCCCCATGACAGTATGACAGGCGGCGTCAGTTGTCAGTTATTCTCTCGCGGTTGCTACAAATGTTGTTGCTAGTTGTTGTTGTTGCCTGTTGTTGCCTGTTGTTGTTGTCAACCAGCTTTTGGCAGCGTCTGACACTTGACACTTAATGTGCATCATTGCGCAGCTGACAATTTCAAGCTATTTCCGTTGTGTCAGCCAAGCAGCTACTCGAAAGCTGCAACTTTCAACTTGCAACTCGCTTCCTCTGTTGAAACTTGCCAAACTTAAAGTTCAGCATGACTGTAAAAGAAATCAAATAACAAGTTGCAACTGCAACTGCAGTTGGCAGAATAGAAGGTTATCAAGAATGCGGTGGCAATGTATCTGACATTTTTATGAGCAGCTGCAAAAAATACACTGAGTGAAAAAAGTGCACGGAAATTTTAATATTTTACTTTGATTGAACTATTTTTCTCTACGATTTAGCGTTTCATGTAGACTTAGTTGATATAAAGTTTCTGTTTGGTTTCTGTTTGACTTAAAGATCTGTTCGTGTCAATTTTAAAATGCGAAAGTCTTAAAGTAAATACAAATAATGTTAACTTGAATATTTTTACGAAATATTTATATAAACTTCATTAACGTTTTATTTTAACTTGAATGAAATATTAAAAAAATATATATGGGACATGTTCAACTTGAATGCAATTTAATTAATTTTCCGTATTTTTAAAATAAAAATTTTTTAATACGGTATTATTGATTTGAAGTGTTTTTTCCTTGGTTTTCCTATTTCATATGATTGTTATATTTAATCTTAATAAGTTTTCTTTTTAAATCTAATATAAAAAAATACAGTTGTAATAGTTTATACTATTCCTTATTTTCTGTCAGTGTACTATTTTTTTTTTTCATTTGTTGTCTTGTTTTGCACAAAATTTGTTGTGCGTGAAAGGTTGCGTGTATAGATCTACTTCAAGTTGATGTAACTAGTTGTTGTTGTTGATGACAAAGACCAAAGAAAACAATGCAAAAATGGTTCGCTTCGGGACATTTGATATTTCTCTCGCCAGTGAAATAAGTTGATCAATGCCAATTGAATTGTGCGACAAACCCGAAAACTTTCTCAAGTCTGCTTTTTTGTTCGTTGCAAGTAACTTTGTTTTTTTTTGGTTTTTTTTTGGCATAAACAGGTGCAGATGCACTTGAATGCAGTGGACTAACGTTCACTCAAAAGGCACTCAAAAGGCAAAACAGCTGTTGGTAATTTACTGCTGGCGGTCCCAGAATGGCGCGTCTTTCAAAAACTTTGAACTGCAGTCCCTATGGCAATGGTTCAACTCGGCAACTTTCAATTAAGCTTAAAAGGACACAAGTTTATAGTGGCACACAATTGTGCTACGTCCTGCCATTGCAATGCCTAGCATATTTCAATAAGTTTTCAAAAACTCTGGTCCGTACACTAAAACAACATAATTCATACTTATAGTAACTCACCCAAACAGTTTCCTGGCACCCACGGCGCGGTAGGCCAAAAAGGACACTTTCTACACTGCAAAATAGCAAAAAGAGAAAAATATAATCACATTAGCTTTCGTATAGAATTTACAGCTAGCGAGTTTGTGTTCGTGTGTGCACTGAAAAAAAATCACGGACATTCATCTAACATATCTTCTTCTTTTTTGCAAATTTCCATTTTAAGACCAATTTACTAATAGCAAAAATGATTAATATAATATTAATAAAATTCTATTATTCTTGTTCTCATATTTGTAGTCTTGAAAAAATATTATTGTTTGATTTTATTTATAAAAACTTGACCTTGCTTGCAAATTACTTTTAGAATTTTATATTCTCGACGCATTTTTTAGACCAACATTCTTAGTTCTGAGATCCAAATCTTGATTTAAGAACATTTTTTTTTTATCAGTGTGTGTGTGTGGGAGTGAGAGTGTGTCTGTATTAGAGTTGCCTAAGATGTTGTTGGGCCTGCTCATAAAATGAAATTAAATTTATGTACACTTGCAAAGTTGCGATGCTGCGAAAGTGCGCTACATAAAACTTTCAAAAGCAGTCAGGATGCGGCTAAACACGCACCCCCAGGGACAGTGTCCTGTGTCCTGTCCTGTGTCCCGACTGTTGACTGCTCACTGCAACTCGTAATTCAAAATTCGAGTGGCAGCGCCAAAACCAAAGACCAAAGACAGGATGCGCTCTGTGGTAACAAACGCGACTTCCGCGTTGCTACCAACAAAGTGGAAGTGGTTGTGGAAGTGGAAGTCGACCAGCGATGTAGGCAATCTGTTTATGCCTGTTTTGACTTTGCGCTTTTGTCAGTTTCAATTTAATTTGTCCCAAACCGAAAAATGCTCTGCACAATTTCCAAAATGCAAGTGCTCGAGAGAAGTACGGATGCGTCAAAAAGTACGAGTAGCGTAAAAAAATCCTTAATTTTGCCACTTACCACAGGGCAGTGCGTACAGCTTGGGCACCAGCTGCATTGACAGTTATCATACCCGTTACTTAAAAAGTAGAAGGGTATATGGTGTTTGTTTCTATAAAGTAGCGTCTGTACGGATCTCAAAAAATAAAAGAGCTTGAGCTAGAGTTTAAAAATGTAGCATATCCACAGTATTGAGGAAATAACTCTCATTTTGGTGTTTAAAGATATCTTTCAATATTATCCACTATTAAACTTAAACGCATTGTGATTGTATAAATGAAACAGGTTTAATGGCTGTTTTAAGTTATTAATGACGGCTCAAAGTATGCTGTAATTTGTTTCCCAAGGAGCTTTAAATACACGAATAAAATGAATATATTAGACTTGAGTAACGGGTATCTCATAGTCGTAGTTTTGAATTTAAAGCTCTTGCTCTTTGTTTTCTCTTTGTTTAAGTACCTTCAACAAATCCAAGTTTTAAGGTTCAGTCAGCTCTCTAAGTGCACCCGGAGGCAATACGAGTATCTGCTCCCCACAGACTCTTGAAAGCGGCTTTGATGCGTTTTTCCAATTAAGTTATTGGGTTGTGGTCCAAGCATTTTTCAGCTGTGGTTTTGGGGTTGTTGGGTGATTGGATGTTGTGCGAAACTCCTTAGATACATATCACACCATTGATTTCAGTTTTAATTTTTGTTGGGGCGGCAACAACAGCAGCAACAACAACTGCCACAACAACTGCCACAACACAACACAGCACAGAACAAAACAACAAACGATTTTAATTGAATTTCCGCAAAATCATTGCAGCAAAAGCGACTGGCAATTACTTACTTCTACAAACTTAGTAATTTACTGCTAGAAAGTAAATTCATTGTGGTTATACTCGTAGTAGGTACTGTGCATTTCAATCTCCCACTCGATTGATTCACAATTGATACAATATAATCAATGGAATTTCAAATAAGACATAAAAAACATATTTACTTTGTATATAAAGTCTGAATTTCTGGAACTGAGCACAGGAATATTTCATTTATGTATTTTTCACGTTTAAAAAGAATACGTATTTGTATAGCTATTACTTATACTGAATCTACTCAACGGCTTAATTGTTCAAGTTAACTCTAAAACCATAAATCAGTTTCAAAACACCCTATATAAATTTATACACTTGAACTAAAAGTGGATTTGCAGTCTCTAATTACATTAAATGCTCTTTTGAGGCCACCTCAAATTGAGTACTCGAGTAAGTTAATAATTTAGTATATTCCCAGCAAGAGTATTGAAGTATTGAAGTAGTTGACAGCTTGAAGAGATAAACTGCCTGTGAAAATGGAAATGAAGAGAGCTGAAATTCTTCCCACAGGCTGACAAAAAGTTGTCCAAATAAAAGGTTGGGGGGATGTGATATCCGCTGAGTAATTGTAAGAGGAAAACTCAATAAATATCAAAATATGGCAATAAGAGTAATCATTTGTTTATCTGTAACCAATACATTTTTGCATCCACATCTGGATGATAATACACACTACCCACTCACGAATCGAAAAGTCGAAATTGCAATAAAGTTTATTGCATTTCTTGACAGAAGCAAAATTGTTGTCATTCTTTTGTTTGGCTTGCTTGTTTGGTCTGTCTGACTGTAAAAAAGTAAATTAAAAATACGAAAATCCGAAAATTGTGCAACGTTTTAAACTTAATCACAGTTATGTATACACTCAAATTATCCTTTGATAGCGGTTATAAAGAGAGCAGAAAATGAAGACGAAGTGGACAGGAGAAAATAATTGCTTACTGAGATGTACATTATTCAAAAAATTTAAATTAAAGGACAAATTAAACACCTTGTCTAGATGGAAATATATAAACTGTCTATGAAATTTAATCGGATGAGATTGGCGAGCATTGCAGTTAAAGGAAGAGAATAATTCTGACAAAGACTCTGACAAATTGTAAACTACTCTCACTTGTACTGACCAACGATATGTCGAAGCAATTTGTAGAATGTGGCCTGCTCCTTATATGTTAAGCAAGTCACAATCGCTACACAGAGAAAAAAAAGTCGCACTAAAAATAAGCTCAAATCAACTCAAACTTAGCATTTTCGATACCTAAAAATTCATACTTGATATTACTACTATAAATTCCGTTTGAAATGCGACTTTAAAAGCACGATATGCTGGTTTTTTTCGCTCTGTGTAGGCAAACCTGTGCACACCTGCTTTTTATTTTGATGCAGGTCTGGGCAACTTACAAATGTTGTCAGCTATGCAACTGCTCGATGTTGATATGGGCATATGTATAGTAGTAAATGTAAGTATGTGTACAAATACGGATGAATGTGCTCCTCATAAGATAAACAAGGGCTGGGATGGAAGTGGGATGCCCTAGACAGATTTTGGCCTGGTCAGAGACTTGGGTCAGACATAGTTTCTTTTATCGTTTTTTATTTATTTCCTTTTTTTTTTTTGTTGTAACCATAAATATTTCATACGCAATTTCATCAGATTGGCTGGTGGCCTATGCTACACATATCAAATCAAAGTATCTTTTAAAATTTCATGTTCGGGGAACATATTTGCAATTTGTGGAATTGCACAATAAATTGTTTAGTTTTTCATGAGACTTGCGCAACTGCAGATACATTCTTTGTGGATACATTCACAATTATTATCGTGGCAATAACTTTGTTTAAATTCTTGGTTATATGAATACACTGACAGAAATATGCTCTGATAATATTATTTACTTTTGGTGTAGCAATTTTCCTCTATAACTTAGCGTTTAATGTGGATTTGTAGATTTCATGTTTACGCAGTTTAAATATTGCATTTTATTTTAATCAGGACTGTTGCTCCTTAAGGATTGCAGTGTTGGACTCGAACCCAGGTTTGCAAACTCAAAAGTTATTTTTGCCGCAGGTTGCCGGGGCTTAAAATAAATATTTTCCTATAATCGGTTCAAATTTAAAAATGTGAAAATCCCACATTAAACTAGAGTGTTACATATTTTATTTTAATACGTTTTCTATTTAAATCTAACAAATATTGAATTTTACTATTCGTTTTTAAGTGTACATATATTGCCTTTATGTCTACTTGTATCTTCCTAAGTTTCGCTGTAATTTGTGTGTGTAGATGTCAACAAGCTAGTTAACTGCATTTGATAAGCGTTTAACTTCAACACACACACACACATACACACTTTTTGAAAATGTGTGTGATTGTGCAGTCAATTTCATTATGGTTGAAGCACATTTCTCCTGCTGTTAGAACGCTTCGCTTTCACATTTTTCAACGCTTTTTCAATGCAATCACATGCTTCTAGTACTCGTAGTTGGTGTTGGGGTTTTCCGCTTTCCGCTTTTCACTTTCCTTTTTTTTTTGCCTCACTCTTGTAAGACAAAGCAAGAACTTTGGTTTGAGCTTGCATGTGTGTTGTCAAAATGACAGAACATTTTGCTAACTTAAAAGTAGCTTGAAGCACACAGCACACAGTACACACTCCGTTACAATCCTCCACACTCCGAGTACCCAACAACATCTAAACGCTTGAAATGCCGTGTCACTTGCACAACACCAAAACCGAGAAGCAATACAAGTTGCTGGAAATGATTTGGATGAGTTATGGGAAGGCAACTATAGAATTGGAACTAGTCAGGCTTTGTTGCTCCATCACCAAAGTGAAGAGTTCTGTAAAGAGTTGAACTAATAAGATGTACAAGAAAAGCAGCATTGTCTACTACTCTACACTGAACTTCTAAAAAGAAGAACATTCATCCTACATATTTTGTTCATAAAATAAGACCATTATGCGACCAAACAACTAATTCTAAGAATATTTGTTTAAATAAATTTCAGTTCTTTATATCAGAATAAATCTTTAATTTTTAGAAAAATATGAGTATGCTCTATTTTTATTTGAAAACAATAGTTATATTTTTGGACTTGATAATATACAAATTTCTGAGTTAGTTATTTTTGAAATTTAAAATATTGGTTCTAAATTTTTTTTGTCAGTGTAAAAAATTGAGTTTTGAAGTCTTAAATATTGACAGTATTGACTGCTCTTCAAGTATTTTTCCAATTTATTTTCATACAATTGGCAAATAATGTGCAAAAAACAACAATTTTAAATGGTATTTAATTTTGTTATTATGTAAAGTGCTTTTTTTTTGGAATTTTTTCTCATCATATCTTATAACTGCGAAAGAGCAATAATAAAAATAAAATAAATAGCTTAGAAAATTCATATGCAAGTGTATGAAGTTTAGACTAAAAGCAAAGCCTTATATTATTATTTAATGTGTTGTGTTGAATAAACAAATAAATTTTGCAAGCAACTATTTAATAAGCATCAAACAGAGCAGCCATAAATAAAGCTCAGAAACATTAAAACAACAACATTTGCACTGAAACTGAGAGGGTTATAATCCAAAACATTTAATTGCTTTGTTTTTGCGACATGGCGTCAAAGAAGTAGAGCTTACAAGTGGAGAGAATTCTGAATGGTTACATATGTAACATATATAGTACATTCGTATTCATATGAGAATTCATTTGAATATGTACGAGTATGAGTGCAAGTATAAGTACATGTATGAGTACGAGTATGAGTATGTATGAATATTCTTATGCGTATACGTAAAGTCCAAAAAAAGCTTAAATAATGCCTTAACGGAAGTGTCACTGCCTGGTCCACTGTCTGCTCAAGTGAGCTAGCAATAAACAACAACAACAACAAAAACAACTACAACAAGATGTTTGTTATGCTCTCGTGCCTCAGCTATGCGATGACTCCACCATATCCCATATTTCGATGATGTACAGTACAATGAAACAACAACAACAACAGCAGCAGCAATAACAACAACAACAGCAGCAACAACATCAACAATAACAACAACAACAACAACAACAACAACAACGCGCAGCCTCAAGCCTATGCAGACAAACTGCAGTGGACAAGTGGCAGTTGCTATACCCGTTACTCGAATAGTACAAGGGTACATTCAATTTGTTGCAATGTCAAGGAGGTGTTTATTTTTATTTTATTATTCTATGGTTTTAATATATTTTTTTTTTTTTTATTTCATTAAGCTATGGTTCTTAAAAAAAGTTAAGAAAAATTAATTTTCTTCGGATTTAACTTTTTGAAAATTCTATTTAATTTTTTAATTAAATTTTTTTTAAATTTATTTTTATATAATTTCTGATATTATATTCTATGATTCTTCAAACAAATTAGTATATTTTTCCTTATTTATTTTTTTTTTAATTCTGATTTTTTTATTGTTAATTATCCCACTTAATTTCATCACGATCATATAAATATTGTGGTAGTTATGGTTTTTAGGGTTTATTAAGCAACGCAAGCGCCTAAAAGAATGCAGTATTTTTATACGTTTGGTATTTGAAATGCACGTAAAAAAGCTTTAAAAATTAATCCTCTATTCAATCCGTGTTGTCTACAACAATACATTAAAAAAGCAAAAAATAAAGTGACGGGTATTTTATAGTCGGGGTATCGACTAGAACTTTACTACTACTACTTTACTTATTGTTGTTATGAATACGATGGTCATGTTGGTGGTGAGAAGCATGGCAAAGTGACAAGGGGCAAGGGGCAAGGGGTAGAGGAGTAGAGGGAGTATAAGCTGCAAGGAGGCTTTTGCAAGAGCCGGCTGCGCCAGAGTCGTACAACTTATTTATGTTTGTAGCGTTGCGGCAAGTCCGGCTGTCTCACTGATTTGCATCTTTTGTGCATTGGCTACACACACACACACACACACACACACATACACACACACACACACACGTACATGTATATGGAGCAATTATTGTACTTATTAAATTCAGCTGCCGTCTCGCAGATACACACATCTGAGCGTACGAGTGTGGGAGTATCTTTTTGTATTTGTTATTGTTTTTGTTTTTTTGCGGTGCTTTTTCGGCATGCTCGAAACCACCCACAGCACAGGCAATTATCGTTGAATGAAAAGCCCCACAGCTACACCCCTTCTCTGCCTCTCTCCCTGCCCTGCCCCCTTTTGCGGCTGATGCTGCGGCGACCCTTTTGGTAGGGTCATAATTTCTGAAATGTTTTGACTTGCACTCGCCTTTTATGCTGATTTACTGGCTGTTGCGGTTTTGTGACAAATCTGTTTTGCTCACTTGATGTGATTCCCTCTTCTGCACTGTGTCTCATCCTATACCCTGCCCTGTCTTCCCATTCGCTTCTCTTGTCTCGCTTATATCCAATGCGGCTTAAAGTTGCACAAAAGTTTTATTTCAAGCAATTTAGTTTTATATTTATTTGACTTTCGCTTTTGCACATGCTTTTAATTTTTTACCTACATAAAATTCAGGCCTAGCCATTAGCTGTAAGTCTCCACACATACTATATATAGTATATATCCATGTACATATTCATTAAAGAATTTGGCTTACTAAAAAACTTATTAAATCACAGGGACAATGGTCGTGGCAAAGATTATAGAGCAGTTACAAATCAATTTGAACGAGTCGCTGCACATTGGGACTTTTTAATGGTTAGCAATTAAATGAATTTTACAATGAATGGATTTTTCTCATAGGACTTTATTGCAACTCATAGATTGGTGTCCTCTGGCATTTAATTCAATTTGCAACTTGCACATCTGCGACTCAGTTCATCGCTTGTTATTTTTTACTTCTGTATACTAACATCAACAGCATGCAGCAGAAATTATATTAAAAAAAGGTCCTAATTGCCTAGCTTCACAGTCATTTGATAATTTATTGTCTTGCAGCTGGATGGCGTTGACGCCCTGTGCATCTTATGGCCAAGTCAAGGCTGGAGTAAAAGTACACAGAAAAAAATGCGTGACTCTTAGATAAAATTAATCCAATGCGGTGTCAAAAGTACGACAATTCCTGATTTTCCCAACTTAACTACAAAATACTTGATTGATAAATAATTAAAAATAAATCCAGAATTTTAAACTTGAATTTTTTATAAATTATTTTTAGAAATAAATTAAAAATACATCAAGAATATTAAACTTGAATTTTATGAAGAGATTTTTTTTCTTTAACTAAAAAAATAAAAAAAATATATGAAGAATTTTCAACTTTAATATTAGAAAGATTTTTTTTTATCAATAAATAAAAAAATAAACTACATAAGTAAAGAAAGAATTCTTATTTTAAGTTTAAAAATGAATTTTTTTTTCTGTGTACGAGTACATATAAGAATAAGAGGTCGAAGCCAAGTGCAGTCCAAGGTCGTACTTGTGGTCGTTCCAATAATAAATGCAGGAATTCTTGTTATTGTCCAGGATGTAGAGTGCAAAAGAAGTTATAAAGTTGGACGAACACTGACGGTGTGCACTGTGTGCTAGTCAGGGTGTTAATTCAAGTAAATTGGTGCCGGGTAATTGTCGTGGTCGGTTTTTCTGTGTGGTTGTGGTCGGCTCGGTCGGTCCACTAGTCAGATTCAGTCAGTTCAGGTCCAGGTCCAGCTCTGATGGTCGCCCTTTTGGCTATAATGTGTCTCATTTGTGCATGCAATTTTCCGGTACAAATCATAGCTTTCGGCATCATTTGGCCTATGGGCTGTAGACTGTAGATAACTATCTAAACGTATTCTGTGCTGGATAGGGTACGAGTATCAGTGGTTTTAGCCTGTTGTCATAATTGCGGTTTAAGGTTCAAATAGACGTGGCTGTATCCATGTTGTTGTTGTTGATACGATTGCGGCTTTGGTTTTGCACTTTAAGCTCCTAAGTATTTACACATCGTTAACTTTGAATTACTGGTACATAAAATGCTTGTCTTTTAAAAGTACGAGTGAAGCATCTGACCAGTCATTCAAAGGACTAAGCTGTCCTCTTCTCTCTCACCCTCACTCTCTATCTTATACTCTGTCTCTCTCTTTCTCGAAGTGCTTCTTTTTTTTTTTTAAATTCTTGGAATGAGAGTTTTGATATCAAACCACAACTTTATGAGCCATGCCCTTGCATATTCTTAGCCAATTTAAAGCGCCTTTAAATCCCATAGTTTCGCATTGATGTCTTTTATATGATTTCATTTTTTTACTCGACTTTTTATGATGTCTCCCATCTTGTCATACATACAGATTAGGGTGCATCGATTTGTATGGTCCCAAAAAAACTAAAAAATGGTTAACCAAATTCGTTATTATTCTTGTTAGGATCAGGAATAACAATATTAAGGAATTAATTTTAAAACTTTGGTTCCTTGGTGAAAACATCTTGGAATTTGCCGTAGATTACGAATTTGGCTTACCATTTATTGTGAATAAAATTGATGCACCCTAATACAGATACTCGCATACATATTTGTGTACATATATGTATATATATAGTTGTTTTTTTTTATAACATTTTTCATTGGTCCTTTCAGTTCTGTGTATGCACTGAAATTTGCGGCATCTGCGGCCTCTTGTTCCGGTTGTTTTTGTTGTTGTTGTTCGTGTTTTTATTGTTGTCGGGTGTTTGGGGTGTTCCGGTTGTTGATTCACTAGTTACATACTCGAATATGCGTTTTATAATGTCAACATTGGGTCATTGTTCAGTGTTGTTCTGGTCGTATCAAAAACGTTTTTCTGCTCTTTTCACATGTTTTTTCGGCACTTTCTGAGGCTTTTGGCTTAGATATATTTGTTAGTCTGACCATAAGCTTTGAGCGATAAAATTGTCCAAGTTTAAGCCGAAAATTGGCAAGATTATGCTTAATCGAATTCTCAATTCCATAAGTAAATATTAAATAATAGTTGACAAGCTAAGAGAATATAATTTTTTCTTGAATATTTGCAATTTCCTTAATTTATTCGTATAACTAATATTTATGTTCATGATACAGGAAGCTACAAAAATCCAAACGAACTTATCTTTGAGCAGAGACAATACCTCTCTTAATATTCTCTCAATATCCATGAGTATCAATTGACAGTGACAATACAGTTCAACCTTATCTTATCTGTCTCATCCATTGCCTATTCTCTTGCCTATGCCACAATCCACAAATAAATAACGCCCCTTTGCTTTGGTCGCCTTTACGCCCAACTTGTCAATTGGCAAGTCTTTCAGTGTCACTTGAAGACTAGCAAAAAGAAAATAACTTAAATGTCATGCTTACATTTCAGAAAACAAATCTGCCACTCTATGTTTGTAATAGATTAAAGTCTCTTTAGATATATATGTATATATACTAGTACAATTCAGGAATTGGCTCAAACGGAGGTTTAGGCCCTGTTTTCTGCCAGCTGGCAGAAGCTGACACTGTCAGCTTCATCTACGTTGGCTACATGCAATGTCCGCCCAAATGAAATTGAAGAAAATTGCATTTGCACGAGAGACAATTTCTAAACAATTGCAAAACTGTTTGACATGCTACCTGTGATGCTGCCGAACAGTTTAGCAGGTAATGCCTTATATCGATACCGGTCTATGTCCATGACGATGTCGGAATGTCGAAGAGGTTATGGCGCATCTATGAGCCAAACAGGGGAGTGATGAAGAGAGAGAGAGGAAGATACACTGTTAAAAAAGGTTCAATCTAGATTTAAGTGCCAGGACTAAGAAAATTCTTAAAGTCCGAAAACTCCAAAATGTTTTAAGAACATTTCAAATAAGACCAAGCTTTTATAATTCATTTCAACAATTCTTATATTTTCAATACCACATATATAAGTATAAGAATAAATATTCTTAACTATTTAGAAAATAAATCTTTAATATTTTTATTGTTGTTTAATTTTGACAAATAAAGAATATTTTTTCACTTGTTTTTTTTTATAAATATTCCTCTCAATAACCAGAGCGCCAAGAAACAACTTTTGGTTTCACATACAAATATTACATTTTCATAATTTCCTAACAATTTAAGATTGTTTTCTTATATTGACGCACTTGCAGGTCGAATTTTGGAAACGCCCATGAATTTGTCATATCTGTGTTGTGTTAAAATTTCAAGCTTGTATCTTGAGCCGTTTGGCCTGTACAATGCTAAATCAGTCAGTTGAACAAAGAGATTTATATCTATGCATTAAGAACTGCACATTTTTTGTTTAATATTTGTTATACTAATAGTTTGGTGTTAAAATTGTCTTATTTTAGGAACACAATACGTAAGATGAATGCTCTATATTTTAGAACTTGTTTTATTTTTCAGTGTAGAGTTAAACTGAGTAAAGAGTCACCGGTCGTGCTTGGCAGGCAGTTGATGCTGTTAGTTGACTATTGACTGCCAGACAAACTCCCAGTTCCCAATTCGAGATACGAGATATTCGTATCGCGTCAGTTGCAGCCATCCAAATGCTGGAGAATCGAGAGTTTTTGGCACATTTCAGCCATTTACCTCTCGCTTCTGTTTTAGAAGCAGATGCAGATGCAGAACCCGAGCCCGAACCAGGTCTACGACTACGACTGAAGTTTAGAAATTGCCATGTACAAGCGTATAGCTATAATTTTGTTAAAGACAAACGTTGCAGTGTCTGCAAAATGGAACACACTGCCAATGGCCAATATTCGCACAGTGAATGGCACTGTACTCCACTCCCATGTAGTTTTTTGGGCAATGCCCGAAATTGGTATATGTACTCGTACCTATACATGTGCCCAGTCCGATTTTGATGCCAAAGCGGCTTAAATAGATGACAATGCTTACAGGCCAAGGGGAATAGGCCAAGGGGGTGCCTTGGGCAATTGCAAAAACGGCAAGTCAACTGCATAATTACTTAATTTGCTGCCAGACTTGAAGTTGGTATCGTATTGGACATGCTCATAAGTTTTCAGCCATGGCAGTTGGCCATTGCAATGACCCATTAGGATGCTTTTAGTGGTAGGCTATAGGCTGCTTTTCATTTAACTAAATTGCTACACTGTTAGAAAAATGCTCGAAAATTTCAATACTTGCAACTTGATTTAACTAGCGTTTAATATGGATTAAGTAAAGTTAAAGTTTAAGCGCTCTAAAAATGTTATTTTATTTTATTAACTACAGGTTTTTATTTTATTTTTTATTTTGTCTATTAATAATGTATCGGCTACAATTTTATAATGCGAATTATATTATTTTTATTTTAAAAACGTTTTGCATTTCAATCCAACATGAAAAATCAAAGACAGTTGTAAATATTTATACCATTCGTTTTTTCTATCAGTGTAGTTGAGAGCGAACCTTTTCATTCAACTAATTTGCTAGTGATTCCCCGGGGAAATTGCTTAATACAAAATTGGTTGTCTTTTCTGTGCCGCATTTGAAGTCACAATTTCGTAGATTTCCCCAACCGACTCGGACTTGGAAAAAGTGTAAATTTGCACAGTGACAAGACGGGGTCCTGACACGTAAGAAATACAAACTAAGTCCAGATTGGGTCGACTAACAAAAAGTCGAGCGATCGAATTGAAGTGTCTGTGAGGTTAGCCAAATTGTCATCTGTGTCTGTCTCTGTCTCTGTCTCTGTGTCTGTCTCTGTCTTCAAACAACTTAAGACCTATTCGGATAAATGGGCACATGTTTAGCGTGTTCAGTAAGGACTGTTTTACACTTTCTGTGCCTTTTTTTATGTGCTGTCAAGTTGCCGTTGTTATTAGATAAGGGACGGGCCAGTGGTCAACCTTTTGGTTTCTTGGCTTGTTTCTTGGGCCTTCACCTGTTGCCAATTGCCACTGCCTCACTGCTACTGATTCTGTCCTTGAATGGAAGTTCATGTTTTTTTAGCTGACGTTTTCTTTTGGCAATCGTCGGGACTGAACCAGAGATGTAGTGTCCTAGATGTCGCATAGTAATATTTTGATTTCTTCTAAATAAATTTACATGCACGCTTTTATGTAAATCCTTTGGTAATTGGCTTAAAACGACAGCTGCCTAAAAGTTGTAGAGCTACAACTGTTGACTGTTGGACTGTGGCCAACAATACACTTACAAATCTGGCTAATATATCGTAACTAAACTAGATATGATAATGAAGTTTAAATTTATACTCTCGATACTTCAAAGAGATAGGTATAGGAAAATGGCGAATAATATTGTTTACCTTAATTCATCTTTAAAATAAATTTATAGTTTACTAAAAATAAAAAGAATTTTTTATTGTGAACATTTTTTTCTACATTTTGTATCAAAATTGCTTTTGACCGTTTTTTTATTTAGTTGTCGAAGATTTGTTTAAAGTTTTAAGAATCATTTTAAATTTTGGAAAAATATCTCCCTTATTAAAAAATTTACTGATTTTTAGCACATACTTTTCGCAAATGAGCCATAATGTAGTGTAGCAGCTGCAAAAACGGTAACAAAAGTACAAAAATGCTGATTCATGAGAATGAGACGTGAATATTAAGAAACCGCAAAAAATCACCACATCATAAGTTTTTTTAGGCTCCGTTTTCGGCTCAAAAGGTGTGGCCAAAATCAACATCTTGACTTTCTCCATGAGTGAGCGCATTAGCAAGTGCTAAAGAGTCAAAAGAGCTATCTAACTAGACAGATACGGCTGCAGATACAGACACAGATACAGATACATTTATAGATATACTGCGTGTTTGTTTGCTCTCTCCTAATCGATTATATCATTTGGAAATCGCGTGCCAGCTGTGAGCATTAACAATTTACCGAGTATCGAGTTCAAGTTGAACTTTAATTGCATAATGTGCGATTGCTTTGTTAATTTTGTTTATATTGTCAAGACCAAGACCAAGACACAGAAAGAGACAGAAAACAATGTCAGGCAATTGTTAAACTTACAAGTAGTTACATACGAATTTTGTTTGTTTGTCTGATTGTTTGGTCTCTGTATGCCTCGTTACATTTTTCCAAGTGTAATTGAAATTGCATCAAGTTTTACATTGTTAAGACACGAGTACTCGAAACTGAACAAAAGTCTTTATAAATACTCGTATTTGTTGTCAAATGTTTTTGAATTGTTGCGTGCAAGTGCCTGGAATGTGAAATATGAAGAGAAAGCCTTTCACTTCTCACTTCTTACTGAGCATGATGGGGATTGCCAAATTTATAGAATGTAGAATGTACAATGTGCGTAGCTTGGCACCATTATTTTTGTTGTTTATTATTGATTGATGGGCTGCTTGAGTTGAGTTTAACCATAACAATAATATTCTCGTAATTGTGTTATTTTAAACCATAAAATATATTTAAAAATAGACTTGGAATGCTTTTAATTGGTTTTCAGTAAGTCAATATAGTCTTGCAAAATAAATTTATATTATAGGGATTAATTTTATTCCCTATTTTGTTCACTGCCACTTAGAATCACTGATATATTTTAATATTATAATTTTATTTAAAAGAAAAACAAATAATATTCATTAAATTTTAATATTTAAAAAATAAAAAACTTTATAAATCTTAATTTAGTTACAACACTTTCTTGACCAACTGTATACATATTTTAATTGGCTCACATCCTCACAGTGTTTTATTATGTTTAGTGCGACGACAATTAATTTGCATAAAGCACAAAATATGTAAATTTTAGCCAATAGACCCCAAAAAGCAAAAACTGTTGACTTGAGTGGCACAAATCTTGTTTACACATCAGCAGTAGCTGTACTCCGAATCCGGATTCGGCTCCGGCTCCAGCTTGGGGTTGGATCCGTGTCTGCGAAGGACCCACAAAAATATAGCAATTGTTCAATAGTCACCCACCCTACAACTGGTGCGGGTGCTTGTGCTTATTGGCAGATAATTGACACATAAAATTAGCATAATTTTTGGACCCGACAAGTGACAAGTGAGTAGTTATGGCCGAAATACAATGAGCCAAAATACATGATAGCCATCAGAATTCGTAATGACCAAAGCTAAGAAATCATTTCACTTTTTCTTCTTCAAAATTTTTCTCTCTCTTTTTCTGTCTTCGTTCTTTTTTTTTTTTTTTGGCATGCGCAAGTTGTATAAAAATATTAAATGTGCTCACTGTGTTGTTGCTATTATTATTTTCTCTGCTGTATGTGTGGAATATAAATTAGTAAATTAGGTTTTTTTTTTTTGTTGGTTGCTGTTCTCACATAATTTGGATTTGGATTTCTGGGTTATCTTCTTGATGCCTATCTATGCAAATGGGCGACTCGAAAGAAAGTAAAGAAAGTGTGGTAATCAATGCGTGCGAATTTCAAGTTAATATTTATCGCTAAAGATTATCATCTGACCTACCAAGCCTATGTTCTTGTAAATGTCTACGGTGGGGACCATGTCCTTGTATCGTAATTCCCTAAATACCGACGCTTATTAAATTAATATTCCTATGGGAAAAGAACCGAAAACTCAAGCCGACAAAGCTTATAAACATAAACAAGCAGCCAGAAAGGGAGCATTCACCTGCTGCTTCAGATTAAATAGACGGTGAGAAAAGGCCGTTTAAAATCCGTCAACACCGCGTTTCGTTTTCAATAAGCACCCAAGGCCGCCTCCTGCCACGCCTATGACTGATTTATGGATGTCTACCTGAGACCTGAGACACAAGACATTAAGCACTAGACACTAGAGTGCTGTGGAGTATATACATTAATCGGAGCAAATGTCAAACAGTATTGCAAAGTGAAACATCCATGGCTCCTGTCACTGCTGTCCTGTGACAAACAATTTAATTTATGAAAATCGCTGAAAACTAAAGCAGAATGCCAAACAAAATTGCCAATGTGAAACGACAGTTACCAGTAAACAGAGAGAGAGAGAGAGAGAAGAAAAAAATCTGAATCTCAATCTGAATTACAAGAACTACAAGCAAAGACAGAGGAAGGAGGCTTTAAAAGTTTGTAATGTTGGCGGCACTTGAATACTTCGATTGGCGGGCATATATATATATATATATATATATATATATCCTCGCAGAAGATACTACAATTTTATCATGAATTGTGTAACGCATTGAATATGGAAATATTTCCGACAAGTTCACTACAAATACTTGAGATCGCTTGCTTTTTTTTAAATGGTTACATGAGTAACAATTTAATCTTTTAAGACATATCGATAACCACACACAATCCACACTGATAAAAAAAATTCTGGTTCTCCAAACGGGTTATAGTAAAAATTCTTAATTTTGTAAGAAAAATATTTCTTTTAATTTATAAAAGGTTTTAAGAACCAACAATTTTTATATATTTAAAAACATCTTGTTTGTAAAATTATATTTTTTTTTTCTTTGGCTTTGGAAAAAAATTATACATGTAGATGCATTTTAAGCAATAAAAAAAATGTTTTTCCCAATATTTTTGATTTTAGAAGCCATGAGTTGGATATATTCAAGTGTATTAGATATTCGAAGTGCAATATCGAACGCTACAGTTTCTTGATTTTTTTACATTTGACACTTCAGTGCGCATTGTTGCTACTGTAGCTGTAGCTGAGTTCAGTTTAGTTCCTTGGGCAGTTTGCGCAACGAATCAAATTTAAATTTCTTGATTGTCTAGTCGAGTGGCAGCTCCAAACTTGGAGCTATAACATTGAGTTCTGAGTTCTGCAGATCCCTTTGCGATTTGCGCATAATAATAATTTGAACGACGTGCTCGGAATTGGTGACTGAACTGGTCACTGACTGTTTCACTGGCTACTCCTGTTTACAAAAAAAAAAAAAAATTAAAAAAGGAAATAAAATCGAGGCAAAGTGTCGCCCTGGCTAAGTGACTGATGGACTGGCCGAATGTCTGAGTGTCCGACTGGCTGACATGGGCAGACATGTCCTCCCTCTGGTCGTTATCTTCTTGCGCTGACTGTCAACGCTGTTAAATGGAGCAAAAAGTGTTGCCCCGAACAATGGTGTCAATTAAACATTACATTGTTGTTTCCACTATGATAGACTAAGAGATGCAGATACTAAAATTGGTAGATGGCGAAAGGGACCTTCAATTTCAAATGCGTGCAAGTTTTATTTTTTTTTTGCGCTGTTTTCAAATTGACTTCAAGTTTTGTGCGTGTCTTGGCCTGCTTAACAATACAAGTCTATTAAAGCGCAGTAGTTTAATGCTTTTTTGCTTACTACACAGTTTGACTTTGAGGTTTTCTCTTTTTTAAGCCGCACTGCATTGACTTCCAGCCCTTTTTCTTGATCCCTTTTTAATGGCCGTACCGCGTTGATGAGGGCTTTAGGGTGACATAAAATGATATAAATGTCTGGACCTGGACCTTTAAGTGTCCCCCACATTTTGACTGCTTTGTTTTTATTTCACTGGAGGCACATTAAATATAAAATGAAGACACAACACGGATTTAACAACTTCTAGAAGATGTTTCTTGAAACTAACTCAATTAAGAACGAACCAACAATTTTAGGATATCAGCTTTATTGATTTTAAATATTCTTTCAGGAATTTTTAGTTTTATTAGAATCAGAAATTCTGAGGCATGGAAAGACATTCTTCACTAGACTTTTACCTCGTAGATGTTTTAAAGATTGATATTACACTCACCGTTTCAATTAAAATGAATTATATGTTATTCAATTATTATTTGGATTTTAGTAATATGGATATTTATTGTCACTTATGTTTTGCACAGGAAGTTTTTAATTCGTTATTCACTTGAGTGTTTTGTACTATATATTTTGTTGAAAAATCGAATAAATAATTTCGCAAGTCACTGCTCTTAAAATGCGTTACACTTGGATTTCATTCTAAAGGATATCAAGCTATATATATGTGTATATATCCAGAGCTCCACTTGAACGGCGCACGCGTGACCGAAACGAGACGAGAGTTGGCCGAATGGTTAGCCAGGTTAACAGGGCCAGGTTCTTATATACCCTCGTGTCCCGCCCGCAGCGCCAAATCAGTCGGCGTAAATTTCTTTTGGTTAATAATGTTCTTGCAGCGACTGCGACGCTGACTGCGCTGCTGCCGAGGGCTGAGAACGCTAGCGAAATTCGCGACTTTTAATTCACTTAACACACAAAAGCCCTGCGCCTCTGTCAGCGTAAGCAGCAGCGACGACAGCGACAGCGAAGTCAACGTCAACGTCGCAGCATAAATTGTAAGTCAGGTTCAGCTGTTTAGGGAGATTCTTCAGACAGACGCTGACTGCGCTGCCGGAATTTGTCTTTGCACTTTGCGTTTGCGTTTGCTTTTGCTTGTGCCTTTGCCAAGGTTGCTCTCTCCATTTCTGGTTTCTGCCGACTGCCCATTTTGGCCAAAAGAACTTCTTGGTCAGCGGAGTCTTTTTTATTTATTTTTTTTTTATTATTTTTGGCGTTGTCTTTGCGCTTGTTGATTGGTTGGCCAGCTGAATCTCCTCCACCACCGCCACCCCTAACATCACCACCAAAACCACCATTTGAATGCCGATTCTTCTGGGGTTGCCCACAGCTGTTTATTTTTGCCTGACTTTGGCTTATTTTGCAGTTACTCACTTCGCTTTGGCTTTTGTTTTGATCTTGCTTTGCGTGATTTATTAAGGAAAATTATTATTGTTTCTCTTATTGTTTGCGTAACTCACAGTTTGTACACTGATAGAATAAATGTGCTTAAATCAATATGTGTGGAAAGAATAAAGTTCTTATAGTTAAAAATACATTTTGATTTTAAGAAAGTTATATATAAGTTCAAGCTCTTTTCAAAAGATCAACTTTTCAAGACCAAAATATAGGTATAGGAATAATGTTCTTAAATAATATATATTTTCAATTTTTTTTTAATATTTTTGGCTTGGTATTTTTAAAAAATGGTCCTTTAATATGATTTTGTTCTTGGCAAGAGTGAGATTTGAACCCGCGCATGTTTTGACAGGAGCAGCGATTGTGACTAGAGTGCCACGTGACAGCTATTGTTTTTAAATGAAAATATAAAGTTGTTCATATTTTACAAATTATTTTATTTTTTATATTAAATCTTGCTCTAAAATATTTTTTTTAAGAATAAAATATACAAGATGAATGTTCTTTATTACAGTAGTCAGTCTTTTTTTTTCAGTGTATAGCCCAGCATCGTCTCCGCCGGGAGTTCAACAAGTGATTCATGTGTCTTTAATTAAATATACATTAATTCCTTTATTTCAAGTTGCTTAATTTGGTATAGTTCGTTGAACCGGCCCTTTGTACTGCTAGGATTGTTTTGGGGATTTTTCGTTTATTTATTTATTTTTTTTTTTAAATCATCTAAGCACTCCTATAAGCCATTTTGCCATATCAACGATGAACGTGCAGCGATTTGAGTTTCGCCAATGCGCCAAATTGAAATCCTCCCGACGATTTTCTCATAAACATAAAGATAAAAATAATCTGTGCCAAATTAATTCCAACTGTGGCGGGGTGAAAGCTTTGACAGCCACATCTATTTTGGCTGCCATCTCATCGAAGATGCCGAACCTAGAGCGTATATAAAATTTAAATTCTCTTTTATCTGCAACGATTTTTTCTTGATTTTATTTTCAAGGTTTTCAAGTCATAAACGCCCCTGCCATAGACAAGCAATTTCAATATTGCTGTAGGTGGTGACATGGAGTCATACATACATGTCTAACTGTGCATCGAAGTATCTGTGTATCAGTGTATCTGTATCTCAAGCCTAAAGACCTGGCACAGGTGCCGTCAATGGCCAATGTTACCTCTGTTATTGTTGCTGTTGTTGTTGAGTTGGCCCTTAACGCGAGCACGTGATTTGCATTTCCATATGGCTAGGACAGAGTGTAGATATGTGTGTGTTTGTGTGTGCGCTACACAATGTTAAAATAATAAATTGTTTCGAATTATTGTCATTTTGGCACTGATCAAATTGATTGCTAATAACAATAATAATGCGACAACAACATAGCAAACACTTCAACTTCAACACCGATTCTGTCTAGGTCCTTAAGTCCACATCAATTCCCCGAAAAATGTACGGCCCATAAAAATATTTCTATGATTTTCAATAATCACACGCATTAAATTAACATAATGGGCACATTTTCAATACTGCCAAGACTCGGTTAACGGCATAAATTTTTCAGTTTCACAGATTTTCCAATTTGGTTTTGTTGGTTTTATTTCGAGTTGGCAAATGGGCTTTTATTTTTATTCAAATTTTTTTGCTTCGTTAATTGGTGTGCCCAAAACTAAGCTCTTAAGACTTTAAAATATTGTCGTTTGTTTTATTTAGTATATTTTTAGCATTTAATTTACAGCTTACAAAGTGTCATTTGTAATGAAGACTTAATGGTGATGATAATACTTAAGTTGGCATTAATGTGAGATACTGATCAGCATGCTTGACCTGTCGACCTGTAAGTAATATTCATTAAGGAACAATAATCCTTATAATATATGTGTCATATCATTAAAATTTCATCTCTGCTAAAAAGGCAATATTATATTAACAAGTTTAATGATCGTGAACGTGAATAAGCATTTTTACTTTATTTGACAAAAGTTGACTTATTAAAGTCACTGCCTTCTGTCAGGCAATTAGGGACATCTTATATGAATAGAGACAAAAATAACCCAAAACCCCAAGCGTGGATTATTCAATCGCAACCGACAGAAAATTAAATTGCAAATATGAGATAAATTTCTAAGAAGACAACACTTCTTACTTTCCAAGTGCCACAGCTTCCAATGAGTCATGACTTTCGGCTTTCTCAAATGATTCTTTGCCAGCCCAAAATTGACGGATCCAAAATACAGATACATATACACAGTGCAGTTCTCACAGATAATAAAGTTACGAAATTTATTCTAGATACAGTTAAGTAAATTTTTATGTTTGACTTGGATGAGTTCACTTGAAGGCTGAAAAGATAAATATGAGATAAAAAATAAAAAAAATTCCCCAAAACACTTAACGGTCGGAAAGACAAAAATAAAAAGAACACTTGAACGCAAAATTCTGCATGAGGTAAACGATGGTCCGGGGCCTTGACCAGAATCTTAGGAGACTACCCATACAAAGTAAAAAATAAAATGTCAGTGGCAGTTAAATCTCAGATCAGAACTTTCTCCGTTGGGCTCTATAAACACATGCTGATGAGGACGATGACAACGATGACAACGACGGCAGCTAATATAGAAAGTTCTCCCAAAATTAATTATTTTTAAGAAATTACCAAAACAACAGCAAAGCAAACAAACAACAAAATATAACGAAACACATCAACAAAACAAAACAAAATTTAGCAATCAAAGCGAAACGGCATAGAAGCTTGTACACTGACAGAAATATTAGGGAAATCTGATATTTTTATTATTTACACTTTAATTTAACAATTTTACTCTTTGATTTAGTGAATAATATGTATATAGTATTCAATTCACATTAAATTTAATGTTGTTTAATTCTATTTTATTCATGACTGTTTGGCTTTATTCGCATGGAAGAGTGGGACTCGAACCCAGGTTTTTAAACTAAAAAAAATATTTTTCTATTAAATAAATTCACGAAATAATTAAAGAAGCTCCGCAAACTTTTTATTTTATCTTGAATAAATTGTTAAAATATGAAACATATTCAATTGAAAAATGTTTCTATCAGTGTACACATATGGCTTTACATACATATGGATAATATGCTAAAGACAGACTATTAAAACTAAATCCAGTGCAAAAACTCGATCCAGTCGAGACGATCGTTGAATTTTTATAAACTTGTCGCAAACGTGTCACACATTTCTTTGGTGTTGTAATTTCTACTTGTTTTTTTTTTATATTTTATTTGTTTTTATGTTTACGAACACCCTGCCCAAAATTTGTGCCACTGACCGACAATTTGACGGCACAACCACCACCAACAACAACACCACCTACGACATGTATGAGATACAGATACTCGTTCAATTGAATATTCGGTATTCGGTAGCAGTTTTGCTTATTGTCAGCCTCTGTCTCAGTCTCTGCTCAATTCAAGAATGTACATTTTGAGTTGTTTGTTTGAGTCTTGAACTTGGGCAGCATCAACTGTAAAAACCGGTTTTGTCAAAACAATCGGCGATGTAATTAAAACTAAACGGATTTGATTGCTTTGTGCTTGGGCATTAGCCAAAAATGGCATTACGATTGGCATGACATAGATAAAGACAGTGATTTTGTGGGGGAATATCTGTTCTTCTACTCGTATAATATGTGATTTTTTTGTTTAGTGTAATTTTTAGTGCTAATTAATTACATATTTCGCTGAATATTTTTATTACAAATTTACATCATTTCTGCAAACTTTCATCTTTAACTGAATAGATACATTTATAGTAAATAATTTATTTATTTAGGATTGGTTTTACTAACTTCAAATTAAAATTAATTTTTTATTTATATGCCTATAATTTTCACTGAAACATTGAATTTCTTTTCTATTACTAGCTGTCTAGCTATTATTCAAATAACCAAGTTAAACTTTGATAGTGTGCTAATTTGAGCTCTTATAAATTAGAGTTGGTGAGTCAAAAAACACGACCTAGCTAAATCGTGGCTGTCTGATTTGTATCTCTTTAAGCTCTTTGGTCGGTGACGGCTTCCTAGAAGCGAGCGTTAGAATCTAGATGTGCAGATACTTGGGTTAAGATACTTTAGATAAGAATGAGCAACATTCTTTTCTTGTGTGTGAGTTTGTATGTGAGTGTGCTTTTATACAAGTGCAAGTTTGTGGGTTGAGTTACAATTTGCCTTCGTTTATCTTCACCAAGAAATAATTGGTAAACATAAATCGGAAAATTGTTTCAGTTGAATATTGCTAGTAAGATTTTCATTGGCAGCTCCTTTTTATGCTCCCATTTTATGACTTAATTAATATGCATAAGAACTTATTAGGCATTTATGTAAATTTCAAAACCAGGTGCTTTCTTCATTCTGCTGGGAACTACTTGTTTTCACCATTAATTTATCTACAATAAAATTTGCATTTTAAGCACTGCAGATGTTGCTTTGCTTACTTTTACTTTTCGATGAATTATTAAATATTTTTATGGGCTGCCTATGCCTGTAAATTATGAGGGAACTGCCTGTTAAGTTATGTTTTACAAATAGATAGGACTTATTGGTTAACCTGAGCATTAATTAGCCGAAGCACACACAGTGTCTACTTAAAGCAAATTACTGTAATTTGAGTAACATAATCAAGGCGTTTGCTCATGTCCAGATCTAAATATAGAGACACAAAGGACGCTAAAATACCAATTATAATTGTTGTTGTGCCTGTTTGTTGTATGTTTTGCTTCCAAGCCAAGTTACAGATCTCCCAAGCGCATTAGCTGCATCGGCATCGGCCTGTGACGACCCGACGAATGCTGATGATGATAATGACAGTGACGATGATGACGAGAAGGAATGCCAAAGGACAATTAGCGCTGACTAGGTTGTTGATGGCCAGTTGGATGGATACACACAACCATGCAGGCAGACAGACCAAGAGCCAAGTAGCCAGTCGAGTTTGGGTTAAGATCAAAGACTATAAAAGGCGCAGTAGGACCAACACTTGTATCTAAATTTAGACATTGGTAAAAGAACTTCGGTAGTAGTCATAGATTGTCATACTTAGGCATTGAATTGTTGACTTTTTGGTTGTGTCTGCAGGACTGTCCACAAATGTCAATGGATGAACACTGAAAATAAAATTAAGCACAATTTTTCATAGCAATATTTTGGGTTTTGGGGTCTGTTTTATTTCTGTAAGCTAGGTCTTATCAGGTTATCAAACCGAATCGGATATCGGTTTCAGCTTTTATTTTTTTTTTCTGTTTGCTTTATTGAACTAAAAGTACACGTTATACATAAATCGGTTATTTCGGTAACAACGATTTCGGTTTTACGTATTCGGTGTAAAAAAGTATGTTTCGGTTAGAGTTTCTGTTACCCGTAAAAGGTTACAATTTCGATTACGGCTTTAATCCCTGGTTCTAATATTTTATTCTTCTACGACAATTTTAATGTTGAGCCGATTAATGTCTTAATTTAACAACGATAACC
Source organism: Drosophila innubila (assembly GCF_004354385.1). Lineage (NCBI taxonomy): Eukaryota > Metazoa > Arthropoda > Insecta > Diptera > Drosophilidae > Drosophila > Drosophila innubila. The sequence goes on from NW_022995380.1 coordinate 32,294,000, forward strand.
TTAATACGGATTAATAAAATAAGTGCTTAAATTAACGTTTTTTTTTTCTGTGTAGAAAAGTTTTTGTGGCATTTCCACACTGCAGTCTAACTTAATCAGCCAAGTTGCATCTCTTCTATAATTAGATGAAATCATTATGTTTTCAATTGCTGTCATTTTTCATTATACTCGTATTGTATTTTACGATCCTCTGCTAATAGCACTCTAGACAGTATAAGACTACTGTATTTATAGCAGATATGCTAATTAAATTTCATGGGAGTTTTAGCACGAAGTTGCAGCTCAGATGTTGTTCTTCAGGCTTCCTTTATTAATGTCATAAAATTGGAAGCACGACAAAATAAATTTTCTTGTTATGCAAGTTGATATCTTGATATGTCTGAACTCTGGGAATGATCATTTGTATTTATGTTTAACCAATTTTTATCTTTTTAAACAGATTTAAATAGGATTTTATGGAGCTTTAATTTGTTGCGTGAAACTTATCTAACAGAATATTAAAATATAATAATTAATTGATTTTTCTTGAGTAATTTTTTTGTTAATAATAAAGCAGTGTGGCTTAACTTTGCCAATCAAATAAGTCAACTGCCTTGATCCCATTGCTTGGCTGTGCTATAAGATGAGTAATTGTCTTAGGCCATTACCATTACTCCATATGAAATATGAAATTTGCTCAATGAAACGACCTAGCCTATACCCTTAAATTTGATTATTTGTATGGCAATGTGTGGCACGCAACTCTTTTTTTTATTTTTAAGTAAAATTCGCGTGAACTGGGTAATTTTTGCATTAGGCAAATAATTACTTAATAAGCTTTCCATTTTTAAAATGTTTCGACTTTGCGTGCTAAACAAGTCCTGGCAATTTTTTCAAATGCTCAGTGAGGAGCTGTTGTAATTTATTAAATTAAATCATATTAAATGCGACGTGCCCACAATGCCTGACCATAAATAGAAATTATGACACATTTCGTGTGGACACGGAAACCATCCAAATTTGAGTTTAGTTTAGGGGCTGGCTTATTAATTAAAGCAAATGCGTGCGGTTGTAGATTGTGGTCACATGCGAGTTCAGGAACATCCCTAACCTCATACTCATACACATTCACACACACGGACACGCACACACACACATACTCATAATCATACACCCATTCATGCACACTTATATACACTCACTCGTCACGTGCTCGCTAATTATAATGAGAGGCAGTTCGTTTCAAATATTTGTGATATTTATTTTTATTTCGTTGTATCTCGTTTGCATCGTCATCGTCATCGTTATCGTCATCGTCACGCATTCGCAGTGTTGTCTTTCCGTTATGCTACTTCAATTTAAAATTATTCATTGTGCTGACCAAATTCCACATCGATATAATTTATTCAGATTTTGATTTCATCGTTTTCATTTTTTTTTTCACTCATTAGCTGCTCTCAGCTCAATTATCTACAGTAACAGAAGGCCAGGAAAAAATTGACATTAAGGTAATAAAATTATGTTTTTCAATTTTAATGAAGAATTACATAAGAGGTCAGAGAAGATAAAATCGGAAATCGGTTTAGTTTTGACAAGGTTATGACAGTTTGAAGTACTGAAAAAGTGTCAAAAGGAAAGAATGTAGAAAATGGACAGTTACCGGAAGTATGGAAAAATTTACAGTGAAGGAAAAAAATTTGTTTTTCAATATTGATGCAGAATCAAATTAGAGGTCAAGCGAAGATAAAACTGACATTCCGCGAGGAAATTGGTTTAGTTTTGACAAAGTTATAAGGTTTCAAAGATCTGAGGAAGTGTCAACCGGAGAAGGTATGGAGAACATGGATTAAACCGAAGGTTTGGAAAAAATTGACAGTGAAGGCAAAAATATTATGTTTTCCAATTTTGATGCAGTATTAAATTATAGATTAAAAGAAGATAAAATTGACATTCCGCGAGGAAATCGGTTAAGTTTTGACAAAGTTATGACGGTTCGAAGATCTATGGATGTGTCAACGGGAAGGTATGGAGAACATGGATTAAACCGAAGGTTTGGAAAAAATTGACAGTGAAGGCAAAAAAATTATGTTTTCCAATTTTGATGCAGTATTAAATAAAAGGTGAAAAGAAGATAAAAGTGACAATCCGCGAGGAAATCGGTTAAGTTTTGACAAAGTTATGACGGTTCGAAGATCTAAGGAAGTGTCAACGGGAAGGTATGGATAACTTGGATTAAACCGAAAGCATGGACAAAATTTGATAGTGAAGGCAAAAAAATTATGTTTCCAATTTTGATGCAGTATTAAATTATAGATTAAAAGAAGATAAAATTCACATTCCGCGAGGAAATCGGTTAAGTTTTAACAAAGTTATGACGGTTCGAAGATCTAAGGAAGTGTCAACGGGAAGGTATGGATAACTTGGATTAAACCGAAAGCATGGACAAAATTTGATAGTGAAGGCAAAAAAATTATGTTTCCAATTTTGATGCAGTATTAAATTATAGATTAAAAGAAGATAAAATTCACATTCCGCGAGGATATCGGTTAAGTTTTGACAAAGTTATGACGGTTCGAAGATCTAAGGAAGTGTCAACCGGAGAAGGTATGGAGAACATGGATTAAACCGAAAGCATGGACAAAATTTGATAGTGAAGGCAAAAAAATTCTGTTTTCCAATTTTAATGCAGTGTTAAATTATAGATTAAAAGAAGATAAAATTGACATTCCGCGAGGAAATCGGTTAAGTTTTAACAAAGTTATGACGGTTCGATTATCTAAGGAAGTGTCAACGGGAAGGTATGGATAACTTGGATTAAACCGAAAGCATGGACAAAATTTGATAGTGAAGGCAAAAAAATTATGTTTTCCAATTTTGATGCAGTATTAAATTATAGATTAAAAGAAGATAAAATTGACATTCCGCGAGGAAATCGGTTAAGTTTTAACAAAGTTATGACGGTTCGAAGATCTAAGGAAGTGTCAACGGGAAGGTATGGATAACTTGGATTAAACCGAAAGCATGGACAAAATTTGATAGTGAAGGCAAAAAAATTATGTTTTCCAATTTTGATGCAGTGTTAAATTATAGATTAAAAGAAGATAAAATTGACATTCCGCGAGGAAATCGGTTCAGTTTTGACAAAGTTATGACGTCTCAAAGATCTGGGGAAGTGTCAACCGGAGAAGGTATGGAGAACATGGATTAAACCGAAAGCATGGACAAAATTTGATAGTGAAGGCAAAAAAATTCTGTTTTCCAATTTTAATGCAGTGTTAAATTATAGATTAAAAGAAGATAAAATTGACATTCCGCGAGGAAATCGGTTAAGTTTTAACAAAGTTATGACGGTTCGATTATCTAAGGAAGTGTCAACGGGAAGGTATGGATAACTTGGATTACACCGAAAGCATGGACAAAATTTGATAGTGAAGGCAAAAAAATTATGTTTTCCAATTTTGATGCACTATTAAATTATAGATTAAAAGAAGATAAAATTGACATTCCGCGAGGAAATCGGTTAAGTTTTGACAAAGTTATGACGGTTCGAAGATCTAAGGAAGTGTCAACGGGAAGGTATGGAGAACATGGATTAAACCGAAGGCTTGGAAAAAATTGACAGTGAAGGCAAAAAAATTATGTTTTCCAATTTTGATGCAGTATTAAATTATAGATTTAAAGAAGATAAAATTGACATTCCGCGAGGAAATCGGTTAAGTTTTGACAAAGTTATGACGGTTCGAAGATCTAAGAAAGTGTCAACGGGAAGGTATGGAGAACATGGATTAAACCGAAGGTTTGGAAAAAATTGACAGTGAAGGCAAAAAAATTATGTTTTCCAATTTTGATGCAGTATTAAATTATAGATTAAAAGAAGATAAAATTGACATTCCGCGAGGAAATCGGTTAAGTTTTGACAAAGTTATGACGGTTCGAAGATCTGAGGAAGTGTCAACAGGAGAAGGTATGGAGAACATGGATTAAACCGAAGGCATGGATAAAATTGACAGTGAAGGCACAAAAATTTTGTTTTCCAATTTTGATGCAGTATTAAATTATAGATTAAAAGAAGATAAAATTGACATTCCGCGAGGAAATCGGTTCAGTTTTGACAAAGTTATGACGTTTCAAAGATCTGGGGAAGTGTCAACCGGAGAAGGTATGGAGAACATGGATTAAACCGAAAGCATGGACAAAATTTGATAGTGAAGGCAAAAAAATTATGTTTTCCAATTTTGATGCAGTATTAAATTATAGATTAAAAGAAGATAAAATTGACATTCCGCGAGGAAATCGGTTCAGTTTTGACAAAGTTATGACGGTTCGAAGATCTAAGGAAGTGTCAACGGGAAGGTATGGAGAATATGGATTAAACCGAAGGTTTGGAAAAAATTGACAGTGAAGGCAAAAAAATTATGTTTTCCAATTTTGATACAGTATTAAATTAGAGGTGAACAGAATAAAAAATTGACTATCCGCGCGGAGATCAGTTCAGTTTTGACAAAGTTATGACGTTTCAAAGATCTGGGGAAGTGTCAACCGGAGAAGGTATGGAGAACATGGATTAAGCCGAAAGCATGGACAAAATTTGATAGTGAAGGCAAAAAAAATAATGTTTTCCAATTTTGATGCAGTATTAAATTATAGATTAAAAGAAGATCAAATTGACATTCCGCGAGGAAATCGGTTAAGTTTTGACAAAGTTATGACGTTTCAAAGATCTGAGGAAGTGTCAGCGGGAAGGTATGGAGAACATGAATTAAACCGAAGGCTTGGAGAAATTGACAGTGAAAGCAAAAAAAATTATGTTTTCCAATTTTGATGCAGTATTAAATAAGAGGTCAAAAGAAGATAAAGTTGACATTCCGCAAGGCAATCGGTTTATTTTTGACAAAGTTATGATGTTTCAAAGATCTGAGAAACTGTAAACGGGAAATTACGAAACCATGGAAAAAATTAGCAGTAAGGGCAAATAAAATGAATTTTTCAATTTTGATGGAAAGTTAAATAAAAGGGTCAAAAGAAGATAAAATTGACATTCCGGCTGGAAATCTGTTCAGTTTTGGCAAAGTTATGACGGTTTGAAGTCAAAAATCGTGTTGTCGATTTGTCGACACTTATGTCACTAAGCTTTTATCACGTTGTAAATACGCGGCATTTATTTCTGTTGCACTTTAACTTGTGCTGTAAATTTAATTTACACGTCGATGTTGTTAACTGTCAAAAAAGGACAGTGATCAAATAAAATGATCCTCTAAATGACAAACTCAATAGAAATGAGCTGTATTTGTGAGAAATTTATTTTTATTATCAATGTTGGTATTACAAAGAATTATCATATGTTTTAAGCTACGTTAATTGTTCTCGATATTATTTTACCTTAATTATGATGACATTTTGGTCCTAAATATGTCGCGATGATCCTGAAATCGCTAATGACCCACACAAAGGACCATAAACAAATGTGCATTATATGAACTGTTGTGTCTGTTCCAGAGATAAGAGTTCTTTCTACTGTACTCGTATGCATGTTTGTATGTGTGTATTCGCACTAATTTATCAAGCGGCAAAGTTGTTCAGCAGCATTTCAATTTTTTTTTTTTAAACAGTTTTGCTGGGGTATATGAGTATAAGTAAAATATTTGTCAGGCTGTTGGCCAAAAAATAAAAAATAAAATGAGGAAAAGAAAACAAAAGGACTGGCATGTGCTGAGTAAATACGGGAACAAATGTACACTGCTACAAAAAAAATGTTTTAATATGTTTCAGAACTAAGGATTTTGGTTTCAAAAATGCGTGAAGAGAAAATACATCTTGGTTTTAAGAACATTTCAGATAAGACCAAGTTCTTATTAGATCATAAATTCTTATTTTCTTTAAAATACAAAAACTGTGGCAGGTTTTTCATTTATAATATTCTTGTTGCTGTTTTACTTTGATATTATATACATTTTGTTTTGGTTTGGCGTTTTCATAAATATTCCTTTATTATGTCGTCTTATTTCACGTTAAAAGTTGGCTATACTGTGTGAGAAAATTAAAGCAACCTAGGTATTAAGATTTGCGCTGTGTAGTGATCAGGCAGTGAATCAGGACTAAGAGTTATATTTATATATATATATATATATATAGAGATTAATATTTTTCTAGCAATTAACGATTTTTATTCTTATTTTAACAACTTTGATTCTAACATTAATATTATTAGCATTAGTAATTTGCTCTAAAAAGTCTTATTTTAAGATCAAAATATGTAAAACGAATGTTATTGAATTTTAGAAGTTGGTCTTTTTTTAAGTGTGTTTGTGTCTTTTTGTCTGGGTTCGTTGCACGTTATTTAAGTGCAAAAATGAGTCCCAGTTACGGTTGCTCTTTTTGCTTCTCTACTCTTCTCCGCTTAAAAGTTGTTTTGTTTTCTTTAGATGTTTTTGTTGTTGTTGTGATGAATGACGCTGCATTTGGTCGAGTTTTTTGTCTGAATGGAATAATTTACACGACACAAACATTAGCAGCAAAAGCAACAATAAAAACATGCAGCAACTGTAACATAAAGTGACTTTAATGGATTGTGGAATTAGTTGGCTATGCTTGTATTTTGCATTGAGCATTGCAGTCGTTATAGCGGATAACCTTTGAACTGAGGCTCATTAATTCAAATCAAATCAAAAGTAGGAGAATGCACATAACTCACTGACAACAAATGTTGTCCATTTAAATGAGGTATTGTCAGTTTAAAGTCACATATATCGCACATACACATCTGTTCTGAATTTATGTGGAGCACTTTACCCAAGACATTTAACACCTGCAGCCCAGGTGCCTGGTCCCTGGTTCACGCCCCCATTTTGGGGCTATCTACAGCGTCCAATCGGATTTTTCAACAGCAGCATCAACTAAAACGATCATCAAAATAATTTATGATGCACATCAGCAGGCATCTAGATTCGAGAGTCTAGAGACAGGGATGAGCTCTGTTTTACCAGTAGCAACACCTAAGCAGACACACAACATGCACACACATACTCACCTGCATGCTGGTGTCCGTTACCGTTGTCCATTTTGTGGCCATAATGCTCAACCATAAGTTTTTCTCTGCAAAATATAAACAAGCTAAATCAAGTCAAATGCGCTAATAAATCCTGAATGCGTCGACGTTGACGTCGTCAACTTGGTAGTAGTGTTTGTAGTTGGTGTTGTGGCTGTTGCTGTGGTTGTTGATGTTGCCGTTGTCGTTGGCATGCAAATGACAGGAGTTCTCTTGGCAAGCAATTGAGCCGTGGCGGTGACTGTCTTTTTGTCATTTGCCTCCTTATACGCTGCGTATGCTTAATATTAACAACCATAACAATTTAAATTGATTTATGGCCCTCCACTAAGCACGAATTATTACAATAAAATAAATTGGTAATTTAATTAAGTTTAAATGAGTTTTATGTGGCTATAGAAAATTAACAATAACAAAATTTTTGAGTTCTTAATATATCGAAAAGATCGAGCTGCAAATATCGAGATATAAAAAAAAATTTTTTTTTTAATTCAACAACGCAATTGTAATCGCAAAATACACGCTTACTTTTATAAAATGTTGAAGGTCAGTTAGGTCATTTATTACGGTCATTCATCAAAAATGTATCGACCAAAGTATATTTTAAGATGAACAAGCCCCAATTAGTTGTCAATTTTTCATGTAAATCGGTTTAATCAACTCGATAAATAGTCAAAAAATTAACGAGTTGAAGTACTTGACAAACGCCTCCGATATTTAGATTTTTTGAAATATTTTTGAAACACTAATAAAAAGCCATAACAATTGAAATTGATTTATAGCACTCGACTAAGCCAAAAAAATTAATTGATAATTGACTTTTCTTCTTATTGCGAGTCAATTAAAGGGCAGCAATCTAATTAAAATGTGCACGCATAATTAATTCTCGACCAGCACCAACAAAATCTAATTGCTGTCAGCCAGATTCAGATTCAGAGTCGCAATTGGAATTAAATTGCCGCGCGTACACTTGCAGCCAACGGGGGCATTGTTACTTGCCACTTTCCACTAGCAACAGTTGCCGCTGAAATAACAGTCGCTGCCGTCAGTGCTCGTCCTTTGTTATTCTTGGCGCAGTGGCTTCGAAAGCAGCTCGTTAGCGACAGCAGCTTAAGTCATATTGACAATCCCAAAGTTGTGTAATCCTTGCCATAGCCAACCAGAGACAGATGCAGATACAGATACATTTACAGATGCTGAGAAAGAAACTGGGACTGAGGCAATCCGATTTGCATGGAAACTTAAAACTGCCAAAGAACTTTAGTTCAGATCAGGACAGCGATATATTTAGCCAGTATTTGCATTTAGCCGTCTTATGTCTTTAAGTATTTGACCCAATAAGTGCAGGTTAGGGTGAATCGATTTTTCTTACAAGCTATAATAACCCAAAAGTAATCTACGCTCAATTTTATGATTTTTTCACCAAGAAACCATAGTTCTAAAATAGAGTTTAAATTTTTTCAAAAACTAAACTTTTGTGTGCATACAGTTTACAAAATAAGGAATTATAATCAGGAATAAAATATAATCAGAAAATTTGATAATACAGACATGTTCTATAAGTTTTTCAATTCAAAAGCACATAAAAGCAATAGTCGATACCCCAGATTCCAACAATAGCTGATTTAACAATTACAAAATTATTGAATTAAATTAATTTTTTTTATTTAAATAAGTTAAGCTATGTTGTCTGAAAATTGCATACTTCTAGGTTATATTGCTTGGGCTGTGCAATGCTTAGTCATTAGGTCGTTAAGTTATTAAGTTAGGACAAAGAATTTTATATATATAAATAAATAATTTTGTAAATATTTGGTATGAATTTATGGCAACTGATTTTGTGTATGTGAAAAATTAAGGCTCTGAAACTGGTGCTTTAATATATATAAAACTATTTGTCCTGACTCACTCACTCACTCATTGAGTCTACATAATGAGGCCAAGCCAATGATGCTCAAGAAATTTGCGAATATTAGCTCGATGAATGTCAATAATTTGTTTGTTTGTTTGCATTGCACAGCGTTTCCGCCACCCGATTTTTGTTTGCTAAAAGAAATGCTTGTACGACATGAGAACTGTGCTATATTTACATAATTTTGCAGTTAACACTTGAGCGGAGAATGGCGAGAATCAAGAGAAATATCTAAATGATGCAAGCATTGTTTTTGACAAAGAGCCACGCCAATTTATACTCTTGTCTCAAACCAGTTAAGTTGCTTTAGAAATTCTCGCACGTTTGACGCGCGTCGAGCGGTCATATAAATTCATCATTTTATTTGAAATTTCACATACGTTGACAATTTTATTGCCTACGAATTGTGCGAGCGTTTCTTTTGTTCCGTTTAAGCTGGACTACACAGAAAAAATAGAATTGAAGTAAAAATATTAAAACTATTGCTTGGATACATTTTGAGATAATTGTATTTATAGAAATTATGCATCAACGATTATAGTTGTGGTAAAAGAACTTGGATCAGGCATAAATTGAACTATTGTCTAAAAAAATCCTTTTAAGAAGATAAAGGTCTAGTAACGAATGTCTTTCCATGCCCCTAAATTTCTGATATTCAATTTTGTGACGAACGATATTAAATATAAACAATATTTTTTAGATTTTAGTACAGTTTTATTTAGCAATACTTGACTTTTTCGCTCTGTGTACCGGCTGTCTGTCTGTCCGACTGCCTTGAATGGGCATACAGCCTGTCCATTGTTTTATGTGCACATACTAATATTTACACAGTTGCTTTTGCTCTGTTGGTGGACAGTGTTTGATGTGCCATGCTCTCCATGTCTCCATGTCACTGACGGGCGAGAGTTTCCGAACAATCCAACAATCCAACAGTCCAACCATCTTTGAAGTCACCCACTGCATTCGGAATTCTGATGCCGCATCACGCCCAAAACTGAAACTGGGCCAGTAGCACGCGATATGAAACCCAAACCCAAACCCAAGCCTGAACCGGAATCAGAATCAGTATCATGAACAGAGAGGAGACGGAGACAGAGACAGAGAGAGTGGCACAGACAGAGACAGCAACAGAAACCGAAACTGAAACCAAAAGAAGTGTCACACCTGTCTGATGATGGTGATTCTGTTTGTCTGTATGAATGCTTGTCGCACACTTAAAACTTTATATAAATGTTATAAATACATACAATATAATTGTTATTTACACTTTTTTTGAAAAGAGAAAGTCCTGAGTGTAAACGTGATTTTATTTATAATAAAGTAGTTCTACATTTGGTTTACTCCTTCTTCTTTTCGTTTCTTCTGTGAGCGGTTTTCAAGGTGCTGACTTTCATGCAATTTATTTGTGAGAATTTTGAATGAATGCTTTTTTGTTATACTCGTATTTGCCATTTTATTAACCGTGTATAACACCAGTTTTATATGCCATTTTCGTTTCGGTTATGTTAATTTGTCAAATGTGTGTTACATTTTTATTTGCTTATGATTGTCTAGAATCTTGGCACGGTTCCTAAGTACATAGGAGTGAAGTGTGGGATAAAGGCAAGATAAACATAGCATGACAGCATAACTGTAGATTCTTAAGATATTTAAATACGTTTTTTGTACAATCTCTTTCCTATTCTTTCGTTAAATATCTGTAGTTAAACTGTGAAATAATAAAAATGTTTCAAATACCATAAACCCAAATGACAAACAATAACACGATAGATTTATTTAAGATTTTAAGAACCTGCTAAGAATTTGTTGAAGTTCACTAACCTCGGAATAGAGCTTTAACTACATGTGAAAAATACATATGCAATTATTTTTAAAGACTATTTAATTCTTCAATTATAGCTTTGTCAAAACTAAACCGAGTTTTAAACGGATTGTCATTTTGATCATGGTTAGGAGTTTTGATTCATTCTGCATTTAAATTTAATAAATTTCGTGTTGAAAAATATTTTCGGTCTGTTTCGGTCGGTTCCGATATCAATGCCAAGGGTCCCCCCTTTGGAGTTTGGAAAATTGAAAATTTTAAATCTGAAGTTTTTACTTTTAATCAACTCCTTATGTCATAATTAGTATAAAACAACACTCTAAATTTGATTCTGAGAGGTTTAATTTTTTTGTAAAAAATCGTGGAAAATAGGTAAAAAATTTTGGCTTGTAAAACTGGTAGGTCAAAGGTTGGGACAACTTCAAACATTCATAACTTTTTCAAAACTTAACCGATTTTCAAACGAAATTTCAATTTAATCATAGTTTGGCTTTCATATTCATATTGCATTCAAATTTATTTAATTTTGTTTAAAAAATTATTTTCGGTCTGTTCCGGTTGGCTCCGATATCAATGCCAAGGGTCCCCCCTTTGGAATTTTGAAAATTGAAAATTTTAAATCTTAAGTTTTCACTTTTAATCAACACCTTATATCATAATTAGTATAAAACAACACTTTAAATTTGATTCTGAGAGGTTTCATTTTTTGGTAAAAAATCATGGGAAATCGGTCAAATATTTTGACTTGTAAAGTTGCTAGGACAAAGGTTGGGCCAACTTCAAACATCCCTAACTTTGTCAAAAGTCAACCGATTTTCTAACGAAATGTTATTTTGATCATGGTTTGGCTTTCATATTTATTCTGCATTCAAAATTTTGTTTAAAAAATATTTTCAGTCTGTTTTGGTCGGTTTCGATATCAATCTTAAGGGTCCTCCCTTTGGAATTTTGAAAATTGAAAATGTTAAATCTCAATCTTAATAAATGTATACGCTTTGAATTTTTCTTTCGGTTTTAATGCTCTAAATAAAATATTCAAATTTAATGGATAAACGTGGATGGGCCAACAAATTATTTCCAACGTATTCCATAATTTGAATGTAAAGTAAATCCTATTTACAAGATAAGGTACGATATTTGTATTTCGAAGCTGTATTTACTTTGAGTACGATGATAAATTATTGCAATATAATAATTTATCTCACCACAATCATCTTCAAGGTTAAGGTCGACTTAAATACATACACGAATGTCTATCCTGTTACCAGAACTGTTGTACATTTATTGTTGGCAGTTTTTGGATCTTTTTTTTTTGAGATAACTTATGCGTGGCCAACGCAGATAAGCTGATAAGATGAGACCAGTAAAGCCGATTGACATTTAAAATGCAGCACTGTCCAGTAGCTGTTTACAGCACTTGGCATTAAAATATGACAGAAGAAACCGAAAAAAAATAAGTAAAACTAGCGCCGATTTAAAAACAGAAACAAGCAAAACAAAATAGAGCCTGCTACGTGTGCTGTGTTTTAATTGGGTTATCAAAATGCGCTGCAGTGCAAGTATTATATCCAGACCGGGCCAAGACACACACACACAAGCATTTAGCATAGCAAGTAAAGTTATGGCACGCGTTTCAGGTGTGAGGAGAGAGAAGTGAGGATTGAGGAGTGAGGAGGCGGACAATGTGACGTTTCTAACGGGTAAATGACGTTCGTTTAATAGTTGCATTGTCGGTTTCTGTCTCAGACTCTGTCTTCGTCTCTGTCTCTGAAAGTGGCAAACGTTTTAATTTGCCGCCTGGCGTCAAACGGTTAACGGTTAGCTGCCAAGTTAGTTGTCAGCTGTCTAGTAACCAAAAAAAAAATAATATTGAAGAACAGGGTATTAATCCAAGACGAGTAAATTTTGGTAAATTTGAAAAAAAAAATATCTGTTTAATGGGATTAATATTTAAATATATATGTATAATAAACGATAATTTCACCCAAACAACATAATTGAATTTGCTTTACATTACATTACAGAGTATTAAGAGTTCGATATGCTTGTTTCTTTCTTTCGGTTTTTCTCTTGCCATTTATTTAAATGAGGAATTTTTAACAATCTTATCCAGAGCAACACTTGCAAGCAGAAGGGAAGGAGACTCGTACATGAGATATATTAATATAAAACTGTTAAGGTTTCTCTTGCTCTGCCTCTGGCGACCTAATTGAAATGCAGGGCAGCATTCTTACCAAGTTATTATTGGCTATATATCGTGTGTACAAACACTCGTGGAATGGGGATGGAACTTTACTATATAGCTGATCAGCGAGTAATCAATTACGTACATGACTTCTTATTTACTGCTATTAAATGTGCATACACTTTAACTACTTAATTAAGTAGACATTTAACGTTTAAAGTAAATATATATAGCACTGTAGTTGTAATTATTGCTGTGACTGCTGTTGACAGCTTCATTGCAACCTTAGCTGCTCCAAAGCCCCACTGTCTACTAACTAGTGCCGTCTGTCCACTGTCCACTGTCAACTGTCAGTGTCGCATGTGTTGTCCATAGTCTCGACCTACTAGATATATGTGTGTATGTCACTAATTACGAGCTGCTGTTTAGACGCCGAGGCGCCAATGACAAAGTCGATTGCCAGCTGCGGTTCCATCGCTAATCCATTACCAGCGTCATTAATCTAATGAGCTGCTGCTGATGTTATAGTTGCTACTTCTCCTCTTGTTGTTGCTTGTTTGTTGTTGTTTTTAGCCTAGTAGCCAAATAGTAAACAGGTTATTTGGATTGTGGCTAAATCTGCACGTCCAAAAACATTTATTATAACGACCCTAAAGCTAAAGACTTAAAAGTGTCGGAATACTGCTGAAAATTATACTAAATCTATTATTTTTTTATTAATTTTATTATTTTAAAGCGCTTTAATATTTTTCATTATTTGATTGCAATTGCAAAAAATTAACTAAAAATTTTAAAACAGAGTTCTTTTTTTTTAACTTATTGTTCTATTTAACGTTTTTTTAATTTGTATTTCATTTATGTTGTTTGAATTGAAAGACTGTGAGAGCTCGGTTACTTAGCATCTAATAGCCGGGCAGCTTGACTGTGGGTTTCTTACTTGTTGTTGTTGCGGTAACTGTTGTTGCCTCTGATGTTCTTTTCGATGCCACTGGCGAAATGTGTCAAGTTGCCAATGCAATGGCGTTGCCACCATTCGCAATCCCAATCCCATTCCCCCTACCATTCCCATCCAATTGTTCATCACTTTACTTACACATGTCAGCGGCATGGCCAGTGTTCATCACCTGATCCCAATGTGCCAATACATCGATACATCGATACACACGTGTACTTGTACACGTACTCATCTGTCCAATCAGTTTGTGTGTTATATGTATTTGTGAGTGTTTTTGCCACCCATTTACTTGCCAGAGGCAATTAAGTGCGCTAAGCTGTAACGTTCGCTTCTCATTGATTGTTTTGTGGATTGCGTATACGACACGTGAGCCATTATTCGAGAAGCTCTGTAACACGAGTATAATTCTACTAAGGCAACTTGTAGCTGCCGTTAAGCATTTACGGTGCAAGTTACGAATGCGTTCTCTACACTGAACAAAAAACTGTTTCAAAATCAATATTTGGGTATCGTAACTAAGAATTTTGGTTTAGAAAGAACAAAAAAAACCTCTTGGTCTTAAGAACATTTCCAGTATGACTAATTTTTTTACTAATAAGATCAACAATTTGTATGTTTTTAAGATCACAAATATAAGTATAAGAATAAACGTTCTTGAAAACTGAAGACATTAAATAAAAAGGAGGCAGATTTTAAATTTAAAATATTTTTTTTGCTGTTTTCAAGTTGATCTTTTTTTTTCAGTGTACTCGTATGCCCGCGGCTTCTTGACTACGAGAATACGAGAGCATTTACTTTAAATTAATAAAGTTTCCCCTGACGAATTGAACTTGTGGCGAACTCTGGTCCAACTGTCTGTGTGGTAACAAATTGCATTTCTTGCTTCGACAAACATGCTAATGTTGATTACGAATATTTCCTTAGCACACACACACACATACACACACACACACATGCACAATAATTTTGATCAGCTAACAAAACACTTGAGCTGCTAAGCCTTAGCTATTTTCATACCACACCCCTTCCCTTCCCTTTCTATCCCTTCCCTTCTCTTCCTCCTTCCATCACTTTGCCCCTGAGGTCATTCAAGTTTTTGGTTAAGTTCCTCGACCAAATGTTTTGTCGCCAAGAGCATTCCTTTAATTTAGTTTTGATTCAACATTTTCTTGTTGAAATTTATATGTACATATATAGACATAAATAAGAATATAGTTGTATCTGTTCTTGTTTTTTTTTTCAATGTTCCTACTTGTTGTTGTTATTGTTCACTGGTTGTTGGTTTTTTTTGTTGTTGTTGTTAAGTTTTGGGCAAAAGTTTTACGTTGAAAACTTGTGGCCAGGCAGCAAAACAAAGGCGCAAATTACAGTTGCAGATTTGCAGTGTTTTCGGTATATATATATATATATATTTATATATATATCTATATATATATATGTATATATATGTATGAAATATATACAGATGTAAATATATGTTGTTTTGTTCTCATTGCTGGCGGCAGACATTTCCGCAGTGGGCAACACAAAATGAAGCATTTCCGGTGTGTTTACAAGAAAACACTATGAAATTTCTGCTTCGTTTCTTTTACAACTTTGTTGTCGGTTGTTGTCGTTAATATAATGTGGTTGTTATTGTTGTTGTTGTTGCTGCTATTGTTGCATTTCGCGAAAAGTTTTAGCGCCTGGTTCAAGACTCAAGGCTGAAGTCTCGATTTCTTTGATGATGAACAAAAAGCCGTTGTGGCTAAAGGCGCCTTGGCCACTGGCAGGACATTTCCTGGACTCAACCCCTCTATGGCTCCCTCAAAAACAACGACAACAACAAGAAAACAATTACAGTAACTAATAAAGGAACATTTAAAAAGCAAAAGTTTGCTCCATAACTGTGGGACTTGTAGAGAGTATATGGGTCGTCGTCGTTGCCAAGAAACCCCATGTTAGGGGCCGCTCTTAGGGGTTGCTAGTGGTACCTCCTGCCCTTCTGCCCTCCGATCCCCGCTGCCTGTGGGTTTTCGATCTCGTTCACTCGCTGGATGTACATGAATAAGCAATTACAAAGTTGTTATTAAAACGATTATGCAAAATGGTTTTTTTGGACTCGAAATTGAATAAAAGTGCACTGTTGTGTAGTCCAAGTGCTCTACTCTGTATTATTGTAGTATAATTGTTGCTGCGCTTCAATCATTCCCTGCGGAGTACTAAAAGACAACTTGAAGTCACTTTTTGGTGCAGTTATAGAAGTCGTGTCGTCAACATGACCATATTGTCCCTATTGTCCTATGTCAAAGCTAATGCAAGCTAGACATAGATATGAATGTCTATTACATTACCCCTTTAATTGGAAAATGCAGTTTTTTCATAAAATACAACATTTTCTTCTAATCCTTTAGCCAAAACCCTATTTTTCAGATTCTGAATTAATTTTACCACGTTTCGTTTTGTACCTTTAAAGCTGCAAGATTTTTTTTTTTTGTAAAATATATCTCTTATATATATATACATATAAAACTCTTTGTCCTGACTGACGCACTGAGCATTGAGGCTTAAATTTTGTCACAACATAGCTAAGACAAATTTATCGGGCGATAGCACGGCGTATTTCGAAAATCGTAAAAGAATTGTGTCAAATTCCCTGCCCAATTTAATTTTAATTTATTATAGCATTAAACCTTTTTAAATGCACACTGCTCTTCAAATTAGTTTAACGACTTTTTATTTTCTCTGTCAACTGAGGTTAACAGTTTCGGAATATAATTGCAAAATTGCTAAATCTGTCTATTTTATAGCTAGAATGGCAGCCCCGTCAACAGCACGCAAATTGCCGACGGTCAAGTAAAGGGCGCAGGCTTCTGTTAGGTATGGCTGAACTCAGCCTTCCGTCTGTCCAGCTGTCCGTCTGTCCATCCATCCATCCGTCCGTCCGTGCAACACTCAAGCCGCCGTAACCGCTGCTCAATTTTAATTTGGTTGCCAAAGGCGGTACGAGTATGCAGTACGCAACCTTGTGCCATTTTCACATACAGCTTACGGCTGACTTTCCTGTCTAGCTAGTGATAATGATGATGCCTACGCAATGAGCGTTGCCACTTGGTTTATTTTAATTAGTGGAAAAAATATAGAGTCGGCATACGCAGTGAAGTGCTCCAGTTTGCTCGTTGGGGCCACATAGCCGCAGGACGGTTGCTTGACTAACTGACAAGGCTGCTTTGTCAACCAGGCGATGGTTGAGGGCTGAGGGATGAGGGATGGGAAGTTGTTGCAACAAAGATGTGCAGGCGAGCATGAAAGAAGGCAAATGCATGACGCTATAGTTTCCAGTTGCTTCTAATGGGACGACTGGGCAACTGATTCGGCCCTTCCCGGTACGGCCCTGCCCGGTAAGGCCCGGCCCGGCCCGGTCCGGTCCGGTCCCATTGTCGTAATGAGCACACCGCAATTTGTGTTGTGTGCTGTTGTCGCTGCGGGCCGTTTGCCATTCATTTGGCAAAAACAACAATTAAATGTTTTTGTAATGGCCATCGTCATCGTCATCATCATTATCATCATCATTATCATGACTGCCATCGTTGTCTTCCTGCCCAACAATTTACTCTTGTTTTTGGCCGCGTTGTTGTTGTTGTTGTGGTACGGTATGGTGCTGCTGCAAGTGATGTTTCCACTGCTACCGCTATGAAAATAATTGCTGAGCAAATATGTAGCTAAGTTACAACATTTTGTATTTATTTTAGTTAGACTGTTTTGCCAAGGGAAACTAAAGTTGTGTACCATTGACAATTTTATGGCTTTATTTAAATTTGCATTAATTTAATTAAATTAAATTTATTATTATCTCACATCCTAGCGCTACCAGAAAATCATTATAAAATATTGCACTAGTTACAATATTTATTATGATTTTTACATTTACATCACTGATGTCTTTCCACATGTAATTTGGATTCTTATACATTTTTACATATTGTTCAACTATTTTAAAAACTTTTTTATTTTATTTAATCCGAATTTTGGATCAAGCCGTCTTAAAGCCTAATGCATTTGTTGTGTCAAAAATTTAGCTTTCTTTGTCTTACCGTTTGGGCTAAACAAATATCAGTTAGTCAGTCAGGACAAACAGTTTTATATATATAGATAAAATTATTATTATAATTTTTTATTTAATATTTTCGCTTATAAAAAATTAATTTTAAAATCTGTTGCGCCCTTATATCAATAAACACTGACAGGCACTTATTTCCCTCCTACCTTCCCCTCATACCTCTCACCGCATTCACATGCAACACATGGCATCCCTGTGCGGCACTCTCAGCTCCGCTCAGCTCAGTTCAGCTCTAGACTAGCGCAATTTGGTTTATTTCCGGGGCAAAATAAACTTTCAAGGATAAACAAACTTTTGGCTGCTGCATCCTTAAGCAAATTTCATGAAATAATATTTTAGTGGTGCCCTGGGCAATATGTGAAGTCATGCTGCACACATCCGCCAACAACCACGCCCCCCAACCCCAGCTCACAACATTCAACCCCATTTCTGATACGCAACGCCCAGAAAAGTAACGCAGTCCTATAATATTTATAAGAGACTTTAGTATTTGCATGCACCTTCCGTGCAAATCTCACAATTTAGATAATCGCAGTTTTTTTATGTTTTGCTCTCGTTTTTATATTGGTACAATGGAAATATTTTTGAAGCGTTCATAAAATATTTGTGAAACCACTGAGCAACTAAATTAATTTAACAACTCCAACGCCATGAAATGCGTTGGAAAAACTAAATATTTTAAAATAAAGTATTTATTTTTCTCACTTATTCCACATGCAGTTTTTGTCAGTCCCCCCCGTATTTGATTTATTAATGTGTATATAATATGGCGTAGACTTGTTACTTGTCCGATTATTATTACTTATTCGATACTACTATTTTTATAAAAAATTAAATTATATTATTTACTTGATTGTTGAGCTATTGTAATGTAGTAAATTTTGTTTATCAAAATATTGTTTTCTTAACTTCCAATCTTAAATCCGTTTTTATATAGGAGCGATTGAGCATTCGACTCTTAAAAAAAAACCGTTGTTAAACTGAACACATTTCGCATTTCACATTCTTGGAAAATTCAATTTGACTTTGCTCTATTACACAATTTGGTCCTGTACCACAATTGCCTTTGGCCAGATAGACTATAATTGAATAAAATGCGTAAATAAAATTGTGGAAACAAAGTTAAGTAAAGGCGAAAGCAAACCAAAGAACAATGCCCGAAAAATGCTCAAAGTACTTAAAAATTTTGTACATTGTTACATTGACAACAATGAGGCGAGGGAAAGTTAATCCCATATATTTTTATATATTTTATATATATTTATTTAAGGTAATTAGAGAACAAACAATTTCAAGACAAGGCTTTTGAGTATGCTCATGTGTATGTAGCCAGTGTATCAGCAGGAATAGAAAGGAAACGGAAATTAATTCCTTTTTTTTTTGCTTCTGTCATTGTTTCTTTTTGGTCTTTAGACCGAGATTTAGTGCTGTTAACCAATAAAAGGAGACTGCTGTGTGCCTGTGCATTTACTGCCGAGTTGCAGTGTACGTTTTATTTATTGGAAACGGAAAAGCGCGCAAATGAAATAACATTGACAATTGGAAATTTCATTTAAAAGTCATTACAATACAATTGACTTGGGCGCTCCTTGAACATTTCGCTGACTCTGCCCATAATAAATCGAAGTTACTTTTTAAAGAATTCTCCAACGTTCAACTAGTAACCATTGCCATTGACTTTGCTAACAAACATGGCTAGAAAATGTGAAAATGTGTCCGAGCTGAATACGATTGTGTTGTGAAAATCCTTGGAATGTGTCGCGATGAACTGCAGCTCTTGTTACTTTTGTGGAATGCTTAATTCAGGCGTTCAAATGCGGTTTCAGCGTTAATAATGTAGCTGTGCCATTGCCAACATCAACATTCTCATTGCTATTGTCGCTGTCGTTGTCGTTGTCGTTGGCAGTATTTGCTTCGCCCTCACATGGCGTATACGTAATGAGCTTTTGTTCTGCCGTGTATGTTTTTGGGAGGCGCTTGTCCTACAATTAGGTATTCCATCTATAGCATTTACGTTGACTGACGAGCCAAGCCTACGTGATTGCAAGTCCTGATGCTCCTACCATATACTAATATACCGTATGGGAGCTTTAGGGGTCCGTACATCTTAATTCTGTGATATTTAACCTAAATTGATAACAAAAAAAATTTTAAACTGTCTTAACACAGAGCTGGAAACACTGATTTAAATTGATTTTGAATAAGTTATTTTACTTATTGAATTTTCCAGCGAAAAATAATTATTTGATAAAGTTAGTTGAGTATTTTAGTCCACAGTTACTTGTATCGGTTTTGTTTCAATTACTTTTTGTGTTAATTGTAATTTTAGATGAAAATATCCTCTACAGTTTAAAAATGGTTGAAAAAGTGGTTTCCAGCTCCACTAAATATTTATTAATTTTTCTTACCATTACTTTTTGGGGCTTTTCTAACCAGCTCAGTTTTATTTGGGACTTTTATTTATTTTGATTTAAAGCAATTATTTATTTGGGACTTAATGCATCAGTAAATATTTTATTCAGTCTGTTCTACCTGAAATTTATTTACCTATTTTATAGTGTGCCCTATCTGATTACTGATTGATCCATCATTTTTGGTTGCTTTCAAATATGACTATACATTTTCAACAAATGAGATAATTTATTTATTTATACCTTAGACGAAAAAATATGAATACAGTTGGACTTGAACTATCAAATCAAATAAGTTTACGTTTTATATGTGCTGTTTTAAAAAAATTGTAATCACTAAAATGGGTCTATCAGGTTGCATATGAGAACGGATACTTGTTTTAGTACTTTTTTCATATAGGTATTTCGACATTGAGCACGCCTGACTGTAGCACTCTTAATTGTTTTTTGCAACATTTGTTTATTAAATTCCCCTTTTTATTACTTTTTAATGAAATGACCAATTTTGCATTTGTATATTTATTACAATATTTGTATTTATTGAAATTTGCATAAAATGAAATTAAATGCAAATTACAAGTGCAAATATATGTATGAACAAAATACGAAAAATCAAATGCACAACTAATTTGTTTCTTTTTTTTTCATAGTCCTTTATTTTTAGAAAAAGCAGCGCGTTAGAAAGTATATTATGAATTCATACATTTGTGCGATAACAAAGTGTCTATATAGATTTATGGCCATTGTTGAGCATCGTTATAAAAGGAAAATTTAATTATGTTAGATAATTAGAATGTTGGTATTTGTTGTGGCCAAAATTTATT
Source organism: Drosophila innubila (assembly GCF_004354385.1). NCBI lineage: Eukaryota > Metazoa > Arthropoda > Insecta > Diptera > Drosophilidae > Drosophila > Drosophila innubila. The sequence continues at coordinate 32,315,232 of NW_022995380.1, forward strand.
TGTCAATGTTGTCAGTTATTTGTGTTTTAGTTTTCGTTAAATTAGATATTTATTTTAGGTTTTTGTGGAATTCAATTTCTGTCATTGTTATATATTGCTTGAATTTATGAAAGAAATCAACCACATTTATTTTTAGAAGTAACCAAATTGAATATGATGATTTTGATTGCTATTTGTTGGTTGATGTGGTGTATTAACGAAGTACTATTGTTGCCAATCTCACATAAAGAACGGACTCACGAGCCCGGATGCAAACAGTTCTATCCGCGATACTAATGAATGATTTGTCATCAGGTGGTATGAATCTTTTGCTCCACAATCCACAATCTGCTGTATACGAGCATAGTACCAATGTAAATTTTCTGCAAAAATTTTATTTTCAAAGTTCAGCAAATGTTATTACAAAAAAAAAGTAACTCTGTTATAAAAGTGAATGTTAAAGGTTTGGTGGCATCAAATATTCAGAGCATGCAATATCAATTGTTCGAGCATAAATATATATATATATTTTCCTGCCAGGGTTAAGTGTGTTTTAAACGCTAACGAAGCAATTGTCCGCTGGCAAATAGATATGAAGTCTTCACATCCAGAGCAGGAATAACATTTGCATTAATGAGATCACAAGTTTGTGTTACACAGTATGGATTTTTCAAAATCAGAGGAACCATTTTTCGTTCAATTTAAGGAATAAATTTTTTATGTTGAATGCATCAAAACAGATTTTTACAAGCACTCAGAGAATGCTTATATTGTAGTTTGTTGCTTTACATTTAATGAAGCATACTTTTAGGCGGGGTTCTTAATTCAATACAATGTTACTAAGCAAAGCTGAACATTAGAGCAATCAAGTTTATTGATTTGAATTGGACTCTTTGGTTAATTTTATACTTGAAATTCTTAAATAGTATTCAGAGTTAACATGTTTTATACATTGCGGACTGAGTTTACAATCAGTAAGTTGTCTCATATGTGTATTTTTAATACACGTATGTATGTACTTACATAACACAGCAGCGTTAAGATCTGCACTCTGCGAAATAGTCATTAAAAGATAAAATCACAAAATCAATTAGCCAGAAACTTAAGCTGCCTGCATTACTCCTATGTTAGATGCCTCCTAGATGCTTTGCTCCTAGACAGTGCCTAGGCGCCGACAAGCCGGCTCATAAATTGCAACACTTTTATCGTTGTTCCTCCCGACTTGCATGCAGTTGTCCTTTCGTCCTTTGGTCCTTTCATCCTTTCGGGTCCGCCTATTTCTGTTGCTGTTGCTTTTGCTGCTGTGCTACTTTGGACGATTGCGCGCACAGTTGCAGCTTCCGATTTCCGTTTCTGTTTCCGTTTCCGTTTTGTGGTGCCGCCTTGGAGCTGCCTGTTTCGGTTTTTATTTGCCGCGTTCTTGCTTGCATAAGTGGGCACAAGTCGGTTCAGTTTTTTTTTCGCCATGGTCACATAGTTGTCTGTAGTGGATATATGCCACGATATTTGGCAACGCATTTTTTCATTACTTTCAACTGGCCCACGGCCAAGTTGTGGCCCTGGCAAGTGCATTTTGCCGGAGTGTTTACGGCTGCTTTCTTCCAAACCAAATTTTGTTCATTTTCTTTTTCCTTTTTTTTTTTCCTAGTCGTTGGCCACGCCCCCAAGCAAATGTACTAGCACTTGTACACGCAGCAATTTGAAATATGTTCATGCAATTGAAACGAAAAAATGATTTATACTTGCCATTATATCGCAAATTTGTACTCCCTAAAAGGAAGTACTTGATATATAGTCACACGATGTATCTAAGATCAAATAAAATGTATTCGCTGCAGTTGCATATACATATTTAATGATAAATTAAATTTATCAAACACTTTGTTGCAAGAAGTATTATTTAACAATTTACCGGTACGGTTTCGGTACATATTTTCAAAAATAAATTATTATTTTCTGTATGTATGCTAAAATAGTAATAAAACCTTGAAATCCATATTTGCTAGTATATGCCAACATAATGCGAACGCTTCGACCAACTTCAATCTTGCATAACTGTGTCAAAAGTGAACCGATTTTTAAACGGAATGTCACTTTGAACATGATTTGGCTTCCAAATTCAATCTGCATTCAAATTTTATTAATTTTGTGTAAAAAGATATTTTCGGTCTGTTCCGGTCGATTCCGATATCAAATCTAAGGGTCCCCCCTTTGAAATTACGAAAATTCAAAATTTTAAATTTCAAGCTTTCACTTTTAATCAACTCCTTATATCATAATAAGTATAGAACAACACTTTAAATTTGATTCTGAGAAGTTTAATTTTTTTGTAAAAAATCATGGGAAATGGGTTAAAAATTTTGGCTTGTAAAGTTGCTAGGTCAAATGATGGACCAACTTCAAACTTTCATAACTTTATTAAAACTGAACGAATTTTAAAACGGAATGTCATTTTGATCATGGTTTGGCATTTAAATTTATTGTGCATTCAAATTTAATTAATTATTTAAAAAAAAATATTTCGGTATTTTCCGGCCGGTTTTGATATGAATGCTAAGGGTCCGCCCTGGGAATTTTTAACTTTTTCACTTTTAATCAACTCCTTATATCATAATTGGTATTAAACAACAATTTGTAAAGTTGCTAGGTCAAAGGTTGGGCCAACTTCAAACTTGCATAACTTTGTCAAAACTGAACCGATTTTTAAACGGAATGTCATTTTGATCATGAATTGTATTTTTTCAGCATTAAAAAAATGTTTGCCTTCTAGATCTAGGTGTTGATTTACACTTTGTTTTCTGTTGCACTTTACTGAAAAAGGTCAATTATGAAACAGTTATGGATCAGTTACTTTTTGGTACCATGAGAGCCAAGCTGCAAAAAAAAAAATGTATTGCATTTTCTGAAAATTAGGTAAAATAAATATGTGATTAAACTACAAAGATTGTACACAATATGTTTGGGATATTTATGTTGTTTTATTTCAAATACATTTCCTTAGCTTAACAATTTTTAAATTGTGTTTATATTTGTATTTGTTTCCATTAATTTAATTACTTATCTTTTAAAGTTGATATTCAAAGTTTTATTGAAGCTTTATATGCTTTTTATGGGATAAAATGCAATGAAAATAATAATTTATGCGGTATTTAATGCATCATTAAATAATCCATTAATTAACAATTATCCATAACTATCTGTCTGTCTGTCACTGTCTCTGTCTCTGTTTCTGTCTACGTGTGGGTGTATTTTCACTCTAACGTACGTGCAATGGATTACATAATAAATAGAACAAATATTTACAAAATCGTAATCGTTTTATTTTAACATTATGTTGATGCGTACGCGTACAACATGAAATGCATTATTTATATAGTATAGTGTTATTTAGTTGAGAAGAGATACGACTACTCGCATATGAGTATCTGCAGTTTTATCCGGCGCTAAGTTAAATGCAAGTCCTACACATCTAAGCCATTATCTATGCTATACACATTTCATGTTTAAGCTGTACTACTATATATGCAATACGAGTACTGGCTAGAATGTAATCAATTTTCAGTGTTTAACTTCCGATTCTTGTAGTACAAACCAAGCAGATAAGGCAGCAGATGTAAATGCTGCCAATATGGCTAATATCCGACCTGCCAGCTGCTGAGGTGTAGAAGTAGGTTTCCAAGAAATTTCGCAATCCAGAGTCAGATGAGAGCGTTACTGAAATGGGCATTTTCATTAACATTTTCATTTTCGTTTTCATTTTAATGCAATGTGTTTGGGGTTTGTGTGTTTTGCCAATGTGAAAGGTGTTTCAATTGCTGCTTGTTGTGGTTGTGGCTTACCTCTGGCAGGCACCGGATCCTTTTGTGGAGTGCCCAATTCGATTTCCTTATACTCCTGATATAAATCACCAATTTGAGCCGTGCACCGTAGCATGAGTCCACCTCGAACATTGCCCAATGCATTTGTCATCTGCACATTAGCTGCTCGCCCATTTCCATTGATATTTCCATTGGCCGCTGTGTGAGTGGTGCTGATGGCGGTGGTACTAGCCACAAAGTGCACCGCCTGTAATTGCAGTTTGAGGCTCAGTCTGGAAGCGATGAGGTTGTCAACAGTGCGAATATATTGTGTTTCCTCGCTGGCCACCTGTCGGAAGTAGATTTATGCTTAGTGGACTCATAATTAAAGGCAATCACCCCTGTATACATTGTTGTGCCTTAAAGAAATATCATTAAATTTGCATTATCATAAAAACATAATGATAATAAAATCACAGTGTTGTGCATTTAAGCAATATCGTTAATGTTTATTATCATTAATAAAACAATAAATATGACACTAAAGGCATTATCATTACATTTGTATTATCATTAAAAAATAATGATAATGAAATCACAGTGTTGTGCATAAAAGCATATTATGAAAGGAAAATCGAAATCATTATTTGGTCAATGCAATTGAAACTAAGTCTTAAGTCCACCGGTAAAGGAATTATCCTTAAAAAAAAAAGGAATTTTTTCAATGCTAGTAAAATTTTGCTTCATTGTTTTAATGCTTGCGACATTTAATTTCTTTAAAACTTTTGTTTTTAATGCTAGTCAAATCTCTATCATTAGCACTACTATTTTTAATGCTAAGGAAGTTAATTTTTTTTAAATCAATTAATTGATTGATTACAACACTGTCTGCAACCAATTGATTTCATCTGCTTATTTATAAGCAAATATGCTTTTTCTAAATTATTGCATATGCAATTTATATGCATATGAAATGAGTGCGTCGAAAAGTATGCTTTAAATTATTCAGAGCCAACTTCATAGTCTGCTTTTGTACAGAAATACACACGAGTGTATGTTAAAGCAGATGAAACTGATTTTGCTTTTCGCTTCCGCTTGACAAACTAAAAATATATTTACTGAAAGCGGCAAAGTCCCCAAAAAAAAAGTTGCTGTCCGTTATGTGAGTGGGTATGTGTGTGTGTGTACAAGTATGAATGGCCAATTTGTCGTCTGAGGGAGTTATTACAACTACAACTACAGCTACAACCATGTGGCATTTGCCACAGAGCCAACTGTCTGAGAGCTGGGGGCTACATCAGTGGTAACAAATGCTTTTGGCCAAGTTGCTGGACAAGCAAGGAAGCGGATACTGAGAACGAACGGACATGGTATGTCATGCTCATACTCATACTCGTATTTTGTTTTTATATATGTGTATTTCTTTTGCTCTGGCCTTTTTATGTTGCCTTTTAAAAACAGTTTTCAGTGCTCCACTGCAGAGGCAGAAGCAACAGAATCAACAGAGCCAACAGAGGCAACAGAATCAACAGCAGCAAGAGTAACACTCATACGCCTAGTTGGTTTTTCGCCTCTGCAACTGTCGGACACATTGTTTGAGTGTCTGCTGTTCAAGGTTGTTTGTTTGCTGTTGTTGTTGTTTCAGTTGCATGTTGGCTGGTTAGTTTCTACTGCTGCTGTTGTGTACAGTGTACACTGTTTAAGCTTGCCTTTAAGAGCATGAGACGCCTTTCCGTCCACCTTTCCGCCTGCTTTTAAACTGCTATTCCATCTGCGTTGTGTGCATTTAAAAATTTCATTTCCGTCCTGACAACAACATGAATAGCGACTCTTAACAAAATGCACCTAAGTCGGGTCCATACACTTATAAAAAAATGTCCTAAAATTAAGATTTTGGTCTCAAAACTATGAATTTTATGCTAACAAAATGCGATGATTTGCTAAACACAAATGTAAATGTAAACTTGAACCTCGAGCTTAACGCACTTGCAGGTTACATTTTCCAAAAAGACATCAAAACTCACAATGTATGTATCTTAGTTATATTGTGTCAAAATTTCAGGACTGTACGACTTATGGTTTGGGCTGCACAATGATCAGTCAGTCACTCAGTCAGGTGAATGTTCTTGATTTTAGTATTGGTCGTTTTCTTTCAGTGTAGCACTCTGGTCTATCTCAAGTCCTTAACACATTCATGAACATATTCATATTCATATTCATATTCATTTTAAAATGCATATTCATATTCATATCCATTTTAGCCTTTTTCTCTGCTTTCTGCTTCATTTGCTAGAGATTCCATTCTCACTGCCTACTGGGCCACATAATTTCCGTTTGTCGCATCTTCTCGCCTGAAATGAGATTTTTATGCGCAAATGGTTGTAGTGTTGGCCATTGTTGTCGACAAAAGGAAGTGCAGACGTCATTTTGCAAATGATTGTGATGTGATTTCCGTTTGCTGCATGCTCGCATACCGCAGCCTATACCCTGCATATATTTCCCTTTTTGCTGCCACTGTTTCTAATGACAACCTGTAAACCGCTGGCAATTTAAATACAATAAATACGCATTTCGTTTCCACTTACAAACATTTGAGCACCATTTACTTATACATGTATTTTACTCTGTTTAGTGCCCTAAAAAGGTGTAAGAAATGTCAGAATGGAGCCAAGGTGCCCACGTTGAATTTGGGTCAACGTTGGCAAGAAAAACGTAATGCCAAATCGACAGCGAAATACCCTGTGCTTAAGTGAATCGTTACACTTAATTGAAGCATGCGATCGGTAAGTCAGAGTGTTAATAGATTGAATATAATAAAAGATCTACCCATATGCAGAACAGTACTCAGCAGGGTGAATCGATTTGTGTAGGCTCGGAAAATTTTAAAATTGAAAAATGTTTTGTTTTTTTTGTAAATTTTTAACATGTTATTATCAGCGTATCTTTAGTGTTTTTTGTCCGATCCTGGCAAGATTAACGTCAAAACTATTGATAGGACCAGGACTTTCAAAATTTCATTAAATCATAGGACCAATTGTTCCTATAATCTAATTTTCGTATTTTTCAACCCAAAAAACAATGACTACCTTGTATCTTTTTTAAGTGGTATCCGAAAGGAGCTGAATAACGCAGTGGGTTATAGGCGGAGCCAATTCTCAATTCTGAAGCAGAGCACACACCCACAACATTAAAAAGCAAAATCGCTTTATTGTTGTGCGTCTAGTTGTTGTCGTTTGTTGTTGTTTTGTGTTGCGCGCCTTTAACCCTTTTTAGCATCCCACTCAGCCATACTAACACACACACACACTCAAACACACACACACTCAAACACACACATACACCAAAAGGCATTTTATTTTTCTTCTTGTTCGTTCTTTGGCTTAACTTTATATTTGAATTTTATTTTTATTTTCATGCTGGCAAAGGCACAGCGACATAAAAAGCCATTTTAGTTAACTCGTTTTCTCACTCTTTCTCACACTTTAGTTGCCTTCCTTTCTTTTCTTGTCGTTTCGTTTCTTTTCTTTTTATGTTGGCTGTTGTCTTTCGGGAATTTAATACCACGTAATTTACGAGAAACTCTTAAGACGCCAAGCGCTTTAATTAACCATGTGGCTGAAACAGCGACCCAAAAGTGTAAATACCCTCATATTTCTTGTGATTTACCTTTACGGCTTTGGCAGTCCTTATATAGGAAGGAAACCCATTCCCAAATTGATCCCTTTGCCAGTGTTTTGGGCCGTTAAATGAATGTTTGGCATTTGTTTGCGTAAGAAGTTTGCAGGCTAATTGTTTTCAAGCATTATAAATATTGCTCGAATAGGCAAAAATTTTGTTGATTTGACATGTTGTTTGTTTTAGCAAGGTTAAGTTAATTTTGATGGCCACAAGACTTGTTAGCTTTGAGATAAAATGCTAAAAATATTATTAAAAAACTTTTATTTTATTCCTCAAAAATAATAGTCATTTAAGACATTTAAATTTACTAATCAGAATTAAAAGCTTTTAAAGATTTTAAATTTATTTCATAAAAGTCATTCAGAACTCTCATAAGAGACTATTCAGTTTTTTTTAGTCACAAGTAACTATTTAATTTTATTTATAAAATAAAACAATTTAAATAACCATTAAAGGTGTTTTTTTGCCTTTTACTTCATAACAGTTATGCTCCCTTCTTTAAAGAAATATTTTTATACCCGTTACTTAAAAAATAAGTAAAAGGGTATATTGTGTTCGTTGGAATGCATGTAACAGGGTGAAGGAGACATCACCGACACTGTAAAGTATATATTCTTAATCAGCATCAATAGCCGAGTCGATATAGCCATGTGTGTCTGTCCGTCCGTCCGTCGGTGTGAACAAAAGGATCCCAGAGACTATAAGAGATAGAGATACCAAACTTTTCACCCACAGTTTTTAAGATAATACTTTTTTTGTGATAATTAACGTTATATATTATTATTATCTATTACCCCACTGAATCGCAACAAGATCGGACAAGTAGAAGGGCCGTTATGCCGAATACAAGTCTTATATATATTAAAGTAAGTAACATGTATCCTATGGTCGGGATCTCGACTATAGCCTTTCCGACTAGTTTTTTATTAGCAACACTGAGAGTTTAAGTTTAAGTTCAAGAAAATAAAAATGATTGGGCGTTTAACACAGTTTATTATCGATTAAGCTGCTACAAGTATTATTTATTTTTTAGAACATCTGCTAGCGATTCATTAATCACATCCACTTAAAGCTGTTGCTCATCTTCATTTGTCCAGGGGACTTTAAGTAGTTTCAGTTTCGAAATCGTTCCCCACTAATGCCGAATAAATAATTTATCATAAAATCGATGTTTAATGGCAATGGCCAACAGCAGACACTTGTTTGTCCGCCAACTCCCAAAACTGTCGACAGCTCTAATCCCAACTAATTCCCATGATTCACCAAAAAATTTCATTTTCTTTTCAGTTACTTGTTCATTAATATGACAAAAACTTTTCAACAAATTATGTTAGTCGTTAAGGGCATTATGTTATTTTATGTGTGCGACTACGAATACGAATTCGAATACGAATCTGAAAACGAATACGAATACCATTAAATAAGTTTTCTTTCTTGATAAATTGCTTAGTAAATTACATTTCTCTTTTATCAAACAAAGTAAAAAGCTGTGCTAAAATTAAATTAAAGCTTTGCCAAATATGTTTAATGGAAATGTACTTAAATAATTGTATTCCAACAAAATTCAGAAGATGATCACAAAGTACTTTAAAGCAGTGTGCCAATAAATAATAGTTTGTACTTATTCAGCTACATATTTGGTAATACTCATAAGTCAAGACAAAAGCACAAGCTGTTGCAATATTTAAAGCTGGCATTATTTATTTATGACTGGATTGCAGAGTGAAACTCAAAGTCGCCTGAGGTTTTGCCGTTCTAGACCATTTAAAGAGCGTACAGCCAGATCATAATTCAATATCAAGAAAGCATTTACTCTACTGCCATATGAAACTAAATTGCCAGCAGAATGGATATGGATGAAATTCGTGTTGTGTTGTTGTCTACGCCAACATAAACACAACAGACATAAAATTTTATATGGAACGCCGAGACAAACGAAAAGACTGTTAAACCCGACTCCCAATCCCCAATCCCCAATCAGTACACTGATAGAAAAATGCTTGAACACTTTTACAAGCATTATTTATTTACTAACACTTTCATAAAATTGTGTTTTTATATAATAAAGTGAACGAACTTTAAAAGTATTAAATATGACTTTATTAAATTTGAATGTACGTCATACTTGATTAAAATATTACAAAGAAATAAAACATATTTCGTTTGAAATAATTTTAATCAAGTTTTCTGCACTTTTAATATAAATATGGTATTTTTGATTTGAAGTGCATTCTCTTTGATTTTACAATATTCATTTTAACATTGACATTTAAGTATGATTTTAGGTAAATTAAAATTTCATATTTAAATTTACACCCAACAGAAAAAAAATTTATTACAGTTATATTTATATTTTATAGTTCGTTTTTTCTGTCAGTGTAGTACCCCCTCCCCCTGCACCATGCAATCATACACACGTACACACACAAGCACGACACTTTTGTCTCGGTTTTTGTCATTAGTTGGTTGACTGGAAGTAGAAGGAAGCAGAAGGAACCAAGCGGCAAGTGGCAAGTGGCATCTCGATAAAATGTTCAACGGCCTGCATGTGCTGATGTGTGTGCACATATGTGTGTGCATGCTTGTGTGTGTGTGTGTTCCCCGAAAAGTAGACAACAGCTAGCGACAGATACCAAATGACTGGATAAGACGCCCAAATGAAGGAAAGAGAAAAGTTGAATGAGAAAAGGGGAATGAGGGAAGATTGAGGCAGGAGTAAGCGTTGTGCCAGTGCACGTTATGTCTGATGATGTGGGTAGACATAATATAAAAATTTATGAAGCGTTTAATAAGTTTTCTTTGGCTTCAGTCTCCTGTCGGCAGTCGAATGCTCTTTACTATTCGTGTGGGCGTGTCAACTGAAAAGTGTTGTCTCGTAAATTCATTTGAAAGACATCCGAGTCCGAGTCGGAGTCGGAGTCCAAGTCCGAATCGGGCAATTTCAGTGCACAGAACTTAAACTTGGTAACGTAATTTATTTTATGTCGTGGCTATGATTAATAACAGCAATGCGACAAAGAAAAAGGTTTTCTTGCCCTGCGGTCAAAATGGGATACAAAAATGGAAACCATTTGCTTTTTAAAACGATAGACCCCGCCCTGAAACGGGCAAAGTTCGCATTTCATAGTTGATTTATGCAACTGATTAGCACTAGAGTCAGTCCCAGTGCCATTCCCAGTTTCAAAATTGATGCAAACATGAATATGCCGCCAAATGACTAATGATGCTCTTTCACAATGTACAAGAATATACAAAAAAAAAAAAAAGACCTTAAAGGTAAAAGTTTCGTAGCGAAAGTCTTTACATACCCCAAAATTTCTGATGTCCAATTTTGTGACGCACTATATTAAATTTAGTACAAGAATAATTTAAAACTAAAAGTATGTTTGGCATTCAGCACTGCGCAACAGGGTATTTTTGGGTGTAAGGAATCGAAATGCACAAAAATTTTTCTTTTAATTATTTTTGTACTATATTTAATTTCGTTCGTCAAAAAATTGAATATCAGAATTATTGGGGCATGGAAAGACTTTTGTCACTAGTCCTTAACCTCGTAAAGAGGTTTTTCCTCTTTCATACTGTAGGGGAATATACTTATACATATGACTGTGGCCCAAGTGACTTGTTCGCTTCCTTTTCTATTCGCTATTTGCTATTTTCCATTTCCCATTCTCCGTTCTCCATTTTATTTTGCCTTTTTGCATAATGATAAATGACAAGGGCAAATCGCACAATCAAATCAAAGCCGAAACCCTTTTCTGCGTTTATTGACTTAATTCTGTGAACACAGGTTTGAGGCTTCAGACCCAAATTTTAATTAAGTACGAGTTTCATTCGAGTAACATCATATTCATAAATAAATGACAAATTTCATGGCGCACATGGGCTGAAATTACACGAAGCCTGACATCGTCTATCACATGTGTTTGAAATGAGCTTAAGGCTCAGGAAATGGCTGATGTAATTACAAAGGATTTACGAGCCCATTTACTAAGCCCAAGCAATTTAACTAGGCGCCAGCAACCCAATTGACAACGTCTTATATTAAGTCTTGAAAAAGGGTCAAAAGTCATCTTGACAATAAAAAACTTAAATCCATTGCTTCGATGTTATCTTTGAGGGATAACCCAATTACACTTACCGGCATATGGTTGATGGTGAAGCGCAGTTCGGCGCGGGGTCTTGACGGTGGTGTACTGCAATTGGCCCTCAAAACATCACCTGGCTCGTACCGAGTGTTTTCCGTAAAGAGTTGCGGTCGTTTCTCCGGAAATTCTACAATATTTTTTCAATGAAAACAAGAGTTTGTAAAAATTTTTAAGACACAAAAATGCTAAAAATATCTTACTAGAAAATAGTTTACTTCTGAAAAAATAAACCTAGATTTTGAGATTTTAAATTGCTTTTCCTGTGGCCGCAACTTATTTAAATATAATACTCACCCACAACTTGCATTTGCGCATAAGCGGTGGCTGTAGAATATAACGGTGCATCGGCGGTTACTTCGCAGCTAAAATTACCGGAAAGGCCAAAGCTAACATTGCGTATCAGCACCAGGGTTGCATTAGAACTGCTTTCCTGCAAGTATATTTGATAACTATAAAGATGGGCTCAATAAACGTAATTCTATCCGAGTTGACTTACATCCACTTTGATGCCGGGATATTGAAAGACCTTGGTGTGGGGATATTCTCCCGGAGTGAAGCGATAAAACTCCAACTGTCCGCGATAGAACTTAATCGAATAAAGCGGTGCACCATCCAGCTGATATTCACAACGTAGCACCACCGACTGGCCTCGTCGCACCGCTGGTGGTTCAATGAGCAGGTTGACATTGCGCAGTGTCGCCTGGGCGGCATCTGCAATGAAAGGTAGAGGGTTGAAGAATAGGTTTTAAATTCAATATTTTGGTCTTAAAACTAGGAAAAACTAGGACTGAAAAATACGTTAAGAACACATAGAATTCGTTAAGTTAAAGCATATCTTGGTTTAAGGAACATTTTTAATAAGTCCAAGTTTTTTAAGCCCATGCGATTCGAAACTACGCCTTATATTCCAATTTCAAACGGCGACTTTAACTGGAGCGCCACAGGATCATTATTGGTATCGCATGAAAATTCGAAATAAATCACTGCGGACGGCAGTTCGCGCTAGTGACGAAAGCAGCACGAAGGGTGCGAAAGGCGACTAGCTATATATACAGCTAATATGGGAAATTTGCTATGACTGTCCGATCAGTTCGAGTTATATACCGATCGAAAGGTTTAGTCCTAACTTACAAAATACTAAAACTTTTTCTAACTTACCTGGGTGATGAGATACGGAGGTGTAAGTGGGAGGGGAAAAATTTAAATGATTGCAGGTAATGGGGCTGTTAAGGCCTTTTGGTAAAATACTTTATTTTTTAAAAATTCTAATTAAAAATACGAGTCGATTAATACCCCGATCAGCCAAATCCGATAGCTGGTTTAAAAGATAAATAAATTTGAAAACTTTTGGGGGACTTCTCAAAATAAAATGAAGTCAGTTTGTTTGTCTGTTTGCATCAAACCGCTAAATAAGCTTAGATGTAATGATGGGGATTTATTCTATTTCGAAAATCTAGAAATGTTTGTTCTACGACTTTTTGAAAAAACCGCTAGTGTAGCGGGAAAAAATTGAACCTCAACAGTCTCCAAGCCATAGAAGTTACAGATATGTCCTATATATCATTGGAAAGGTGTGCTAGAGGGCTTTCAGGCCTACCTTTAAACTTTTTATCTAAAGTACTCAGGTAACATTTTACAACTGAAATAAGGTTTTTTAGCTTACATTTTGGCGATTTATGACAAAACTGCTCTAACGATTTTTATTAAATTCGAGTATGTTAAAATTTTTAGATTAATCTAGAAATTGCTTTCGTCACTAGACTTTTACCTCGTGTAGAGGTTTTTTTTGTGGGACTTGTCTTACCTACATTGTGCCAAAATTTCAGGGATTTTGGTCTTACCGTTCGGGCAGCACAAATATTAGTCGGTCAGTTAGGACAAATTTTTTTTATATATGTAGATTCATATTTAATAACAATTTAATTTTTATTCCTCCGATCTTTGAGATTATTGTTTTTAATGTATTAGTAATTTGGGCTTAAAATGGTCCTATTTTTAAAACAAATTATGTTAGTTTTTTACTCTTGATTGTAAAAGTTTGTCTTTTTTGTCAGTGTAGAGGGTGGAGAATGGCGATATCAGATTTATTCAAATTGATACGGCGTGCATGCGAGCATGCCATAAAAGACAGAATGCCGCCAGTCGAAGGTAAAACCCACAATTTGCCAGCAGGTACCAGCTATCCATTGCATGTGTCTTCTGTTTCTGCACCTGCTCCTGCTTCTGCACCTACTCTTCCGAATGTTTCTACCGCCTGTTATCGTCCGGTAGAAATGGCAGAAGCAGTTGCCTGACTACGTGGTCACATTTGCATTTTCGGCACGAGAACGTAAAACAATATTGATACGGCGTATGTCCGTTTTGAGTGGAGAACCGACATCATCCATACCATATACCATTTACCTTATAGGATACCAGCCATAACATCGTCATCGCACCGCTTTTCATAGGCACTGGCCCACATAAAATGCAGGGATTAAAATATGCTACGATTCAGGGATGAATTCTGTGCACGCTGGTGACTGCGAGTGCAGTTGCCTTGTGGAAAACCAATAATTTTGGGTGTTGTTCTTAAAGCTGAACCGAACCAGACACGGCTTTAAGTGCTTCCTTCGTTCATGCAACTCGTTCTGCAACTACAACTACAACTACGAGTAACAGCAGCTGCAACAACAGTCAACAGTCAATGATGAAGTTGACATGCATGCATGGCCAATTGGACTGACTACATCAAAAAGCAATTTTCCATTTGTCTTACAATTTTTCACACATACACCCATACACGCACACATCCACGCTTATAGAATCTGATTCTGTGCAAAGTGTGTTTGGCTTTTTATAAACTCGCAAATCGTTTAAGCCATCTTACGAGAAGTTGTAAACCTCTTTGCCTCTTTTTTCTGTTCTGTTCTGTTGTTCTTTCACTCTCCATCTCTTTTTCATTTGTTCTACCCTTTGATGCCATCACCACGAGGTTCTTTTTGGAATCACAGACATTGTTTTATACCCTTACTTTATATTTAAAATCTATTGATATAAAAATATAATACCGGATCTGAAACTAGCTGGTTTAATTATTAGTAAGCCGAATTACCGAATTTTCGTGTAAAAATATATAATCAGTGTGTTCCGGTTGGTTCTGATATCAATGCTAAGGGTCCCCCCTTTGGAATTTAGAAAATGAAAAATTTAAAATCTCAAGTTTTCACTTTTAATCAACTCCTTATATCATAATTAGTATAAAACAACACTTTAAATTTGATTCTGAGAGGTTTTATTTTTTTGTAAAAAATCATGGGAAACTGGTCAAAAAATTTGACTTGTAAAGTTGTTAGGTCAAGGGTTGAGCCAACTTCAAACTTCCATAACTTTATCAAAAATGAACCGAATTTCAAACGGAATGTCATTTTGTTCATGATTTGGCTTCCAAATTCATTCTGCATTCAAATCTAATTAATTTTGTTTAAAAAAATATTTCGGTCTATTCCGGACAAGTGCGATATTAATGCTAAGGGTCCCCCCTTTGGAATTTTGAAAATTGAAAATTTTAAATCCCAAGTTTTCACTTTTAATCAACTCCTTATATCATAATTAGTATAAAACAACACTTTAAATTGGATTTTGAGAGGTTTCATTTTTTTGTAAAAAATCATGAGAAACCGGTCAAAAAATTTGGCTTGTAAAGTTGCTAGGTCAAAGTTTGGACCAACTTCAAACTTCCATAACTTTGTCAAAACTTAACCGATTTTTAAACGAAATGTCATTTTGATCATGGTTTGGCTTTTGTATTCAATCTGCATTCAAATTTAATTACTTTTGTGTAAAAAAATATTTTCAGTCTGTTCCTGTCAGTTCCGATATCAATGCTAAGGGTCGCCCCTTTGGAATTTTGAAAATTTAAAATTGTAAATCTCAAGTTTTCACTTTTAATCAACTCCTTATATCATTTTCTTGTTAAAAATCATGTGAAATCTATAAAAAATGTTAACTTGTAAACTTGCTGGGTCAAAGGTTGAACTAACGTTAAACTTCTATAACTTTATCAAAAGTGAACCGATTTTCAAGTGGAGTGTTATTTTGATCAAGGATTGGCCACTTCATTCAATCTGCATTAAAATTTTTTTAATTTCGATGATGTAAGTTTTTTGCCAGTATTTGATTAGCAAGAGTATTTAAACTTCGACATCTCAAGCTCTTTAGCTTGTGTATTCCATCTGCACTTTTGATTTCGAACTTTAATCTAGATAGAAACGCAATATCCTCGGTCGCTGTCTCTCTCTCTTTCTGTCTCTCGGCCTTAGTGCCGGCCTCAATTTCGCCAGAACTTCTCCCACTTTGGGATTTTTACTGGGCTGTTAGATTGCCTCCTCTATTTGCAGTTGTTGGTTGTTGTTGGTGACTGTTGTGCCGCATCTTTGTGGACAATATTCTCATGACTGACAATGTTTTGCTTTTTGCATCGCAAGGCTTTGGAAATTAGGCCAGGCTTAGCTCTATGACCATTCAGTTTTGTAACAGAGTGTACAGAGGATGGAATTTGTAGATTTGAATAGAGCATATGGCAAGTCGACAGAAGAGAGCGCGAGAATGACTTTATGTCGGCCAGTGTAGTAAATCTCTGCAGATTTAGGAACAACGTAAGTATAATTTACACTTGATACACTTGTTGTCACAGGTCTAGAGTTTAGGTATGTGAGACTGTGATCATAAAACGTTTATTGACTGCACAATTCAATATATCATGCATTCAATATGAGTACTACCCAGATGCTAAGGACTCAACAAGCAGTCCATATCCCACATGCTACACATCCACATAAACTGTGAGCTCATAGATTTAGTTGCAAGTTCCAACTATGAGCAGGGGAAGGTTCACCGAGAAACACCGGTGATGGTCGGTGAAGTGGTGACGTAGGGAAATGGTAAAGCAGCTGTTATGCGAACTTTGCTGTGGAGTAGTGCAAACCACGTGATGAACTCACTTGTGATAATTTATGGGTAATATTTTTACTGTCAGAAAAGCACAGAAACAAAGTTAGAGTAATCTGAGGATACAGAAAGAGAGGCAGAGAGAGAGAGTGAGAGAAACGGCGCAGACATAGACGTTATGCCGCTTTCAAACTAATTCAACTTATTGTCTGCCTCAAGGCAATCTGTCGGATGTTAGACACCTCCTTCTATACGCTGTCTTAGTCCAAATTTGTTCCTCATCCATTTTCTGCATTTTTCTCATATATACCACACACTCGACAGCTGAATATACCATTGGAATTTGGCGCAAAATGGTATGCAATAGTTTCAACAAATCTTGTCGCGCTTTTTAAGTCAAATCCTTGTGAATTTGATCCTCATTCAGTGCGAAATTTGAAAAACAAAATATAAAAAGCACGATGAGTTTGTCTTAGCTATGTTGGGTCAAAATTTCATCCTTCTGTGTCTGTCTGTTAACTGTGCTTGAAATGCAATAAATATTTCGGCTTGAAAGTTCAACAATTTTCGGCTAACAATAACAATTTTTCCACATGAATTCTTCATGTAATTACGCGTTCCCAAAAAGTAAACAAGATGCACGGAATTATATTGTGGAGTTATACACTGACTCGCTTCTAATAATAACTTTGCCCAACGGCAGTAATAAATTTGGACGGTGATAATTAACGCAATATTTTTGTCTAACACAAATTGCAAAAGTGACCAACAACTTTTATGAGTCCCTCGTTCCTACCCCCTACGTAAAGAATGTGTTCAATTATTTAGCATAATGCATAAACATGGCAAATAATATATTTGCATATACTGTAAACTGTGCCTGCAAAATGTTTGCATAATTTGTGAACAGCGGAATTTGAGTTCAAATCTCATTTCAAATCGCAGGATGTTAGACGAGACGAGGGGTGCAAAAAGGACGAGGAATGGTCAACGATTTTGCCGACAAATTGCCGCTGTTACAGTTTTGAAAAGTTTACAACATTGGAGTGTTGGAGCAACAGAGATAGCGAGATGGAATTAGAGATAGACAGAACTATCGAGATATAATTATGTGTTGAATTATGAATTGAAATGTTGAAAAGTTTTTATAGTTTTTCTGCGTGTGAGAACTTGGTCCTTCAACTATCATTTTTGGTCAGCATATACTGCCAATTCCAACTGGCCAACTGTCATTCTCTACACTTTTGTATATGTGTGTGTGAATGAAATTAGGTTTGCTTTGCGAGTGAAATAGTTTTTACGTTATTTTAATATACGAAAATTTGTTCTACTAAGTTGGGCTCTATTGTGGACACTTTATGGCTTAAAAATTACTGACATTAACGGATTAGTATAATAGTGTCAACTATTAACATGATCACAAAAATAAAATGCGTTTGCTCAACCTATTAAAATTATAAAAACCACACAAAAGAAATTTTGATGCAGAACCAATATAGAAAAGTGAAAATCTGACAAGTTTTGGCAATGATCAAGTAAAGGTTAAGTTTTAAAGAGTAATGCCAGTTTGAACTACTGTAGAAGTGTCAACGGGAGAGTATGCAAAATGGGCAGTGAAAGTATGGAAATTAAATATAGGTATAATATCATTTAAAGACTGTGTATGCCAAGACTTTTGTGCAATTAAAAATGAAGTTAAATAAGAGCATCATCCAATTGTAAAATATTATTAATATTTGCATTAAGACAACATAAAATTTTATTCACTGCGACACAAAAGCTAAATCCCATAAATTGCTTTCTTTTATTTCCATTTCTATCTTTAGTCTTTTTTTATACATGTTTTATTCTCTCTTTGTTGATACGGTTTTTAATAAAAGTCAAGTTAAATGCACGATTTTTATACCTTGTAGATTTTTTATATATTTTCAATTGAGTATTATATGTTTTTGATGTTTGTAACACGCTGTCAATAGGCGAGTTGACTTAAACTATCTGTCTATGTGACAGTTAATATCAATTATAGACATAGCTAACTAATGAAGTGGCGTCAAAGATTTTAAAACTGTAGTTTAATATGAAAGTATTCTTTCGTTCTATTTTAAGATCTAAAATACCATGAAAAATATATAAGACCTACAATAATATAATTTGAATACACGAGACAGGGTATATCATATTCGGTATCTCTCGCGGTTACTTATTTTGTATCTGCATTTGTCAAATAGTCATCAGAATGCTGGTCAAAGGATACGAACTGTAGTAACAGCTGCCAGAGCGGCATGATATTTTTTTCAAAGCTTCAATGTGAAATCGTCAATAAATATAAAAATTTATTTTTACTGTGTAGTCTCTATTTTTGCTTTCGAAGGGTGCCAAATGAATTTTCCATACAGATTCAAACATATATTTCTCAAATAATCAACAAAGCAATCCGAAAGAGCTTTCAGAGTATGCATCAATATTGTTTATTAAATTTGTTGGAATTTCTTATTAAATTTATTGCGAATTTCAGGTATTATTAATATTCCCACACATATCCATTTTGTCTAGTTAGATAATCTATATCATATTTAACTTTTAAAATGTTTTTCTGAATATTTATTGTGCTCAAATTTAATTGATTAATTAGTCTTAGGTTTTGAAAACACACTGAGCAGTAGTATTTACAGAAAGTCTACTAAATTAAGCCTATTTTCATGCAAAACGAAATGGACAGCCCTGGGCATGGTTAGTTTTAAGCAGGGATTAAAACCGAAACGAATAGCGGTTACAGTTACGGTAACGGTTATGCTCGCATTAAGGTTTTCGGCTTAGGGTTACGCAAAATCTTCAAATCTTCTTTGAAATAACTGTTTGGCTTCGGTTCACAAGAAATACCGAAATTTGCAATAGTGAGCACTACAACAACATCTACAACATAAATTAAAGAAAAATTAACACTTTAATTGCCCTATCGTCGCGTCGAAAATCAGTAGACATTTAGTTTTGATAAATTTCTGCGACGCGTCGCGACGCCCATAACTGGAATTAACCCTTATAAATGAATCGGTTACTAAACGGTTATTTCGGCTTAAAGAGTTTTGATTTTAAGGCTTCGATACAGAGAAGAAATTTTTTTTCGGTTACGGTTTTTTGTTACGGTTAAAAATTTCAATCGGTTTTGACCGGTTAAGGGTTACGGTTTCGGTTAAGGTTTTAATCCCTGGTTTTAAATAAACAAATTGAAGAGGTTTCTATGATGCTGTTCACGCAAATTGGCTGATAAATGCAAAATAAACAACAAAAAAACCAACGTTTATAATTAAATGTTGAGAATATTTTGCACGCCCACACCAATTTAATTATTTTTTTTTGATTGTACTCTTAAATAAATTTCAGCATAATGTACGTAATTAATGCGCCAAGCCGAGCGAACTGCGCTCCATATAAATCAGGTTGGGGTTGGGGTTGGGGTTGGGATTGGGGTTGGGAGTGGAATTTATCCGTGTATCTGTGCACATTTGCGGTCAGCCTCATGTTGCACGCACAATCAGTCGCCTTTCGTTGCTTATCGTTATCGACTGGCGCCATTGATTGCAGTTCATTAAGCACGCCCAGCCCTGGCACTGACACATTCTTGACAATGGTACACTCAGGAAAATATGCCATACTTAAATTCGGTAGCACCGTCCTTGAATTTATATCATATTGCTTTTAACATTTTAAGATTGCTGGGTAGTAAAAATCTTTAATTAAGTACACATATTCCAAATTTGTCTCAGCTATGCATTGTCAAAATTTCAGCCTCCTTGGTCTTACCGTTTGGGCTGCAAAAATATCAGTCAGTCAGTCAGGACAACCCGTTTTTAAAAAGGCGGGCTTAAAATTTAAATATATTTATTTTTGTATTTTTAAAAAGGCAGGTTTTAAATTTAAATATATTTATTTTTGTATTTTCTTCTTCTTTCTGGCTTCTTGTACTTGAATATCCCCTGTTTAAGTACTAAAATCCTAATTATTTTTCTGAGTGCATGAGTTGCTTCTCAGGATAACTATGTACACCCGCTGCGGTAGCGGGATTCATTAGCTTCCCATAGTCCAAAGTCCAAAGTCCACCTTTAGTCATTTAAGGGACCGCTTGACCTTCTGTGTATTCAGCACTTAAACGGCAGGTGCGCTTTCACCTTTTACGTTAATTTCGCTCTTCGCTTGTACTCATATTCTCGTAGTCTGCGTCCGTGTCTGTGTCCGTCTCTTTACAATCTCCACTGTCAGCCAATTGCTGTGGCGTTGGTCATTACTGTTGATTGCTTATTCATGCAATCATTAATTTATTCATATGCCTTCAACTTTTGTGTTGTGTTGTGTTATCAAAATGAAAGCGACCATCGTCTGCTTTGACGGCAAACTCAACATTCAACACTCAGCACTTAGCAGTCAACATTTAACATTCAGCATTCAACATTCAACAGAGGAGACGCAGCGTATACGTAATCCTCAAACAAAGGGCTTGACATGGTTGCTTCTTCTTCGTTTGCTTGTGAAAATTAATTGCAACCGCGTTGCGTTTCATGTTTATATTTTAAATTAATTATAAATATTTATTTATCCTGATTAGGTGAGTGGGGAAGTGCTTAGTTAAGCTTAACTAAATTGATTTCAGTTTATTTTAGCATAGAGCAGCGTTTTCGCTTGGATGCTTGGTAAATCGATAACAAAACTTGGCTTTAAATCTAATAGAGCCGCAAGCGAAGCGGCTGCCAACAACAGAACCTACACTAAAAAAAGACCAAGAGCATTTATCTTACACATTTTGTTTTTAAAATAAGACCATTTTGTGTCCAAATTACTGATACCAAGAACATTAGTTTTAGAAAAAGCAGTTTTTAATATAAGAATACAAATCTTAAAATGTTAGGAAAATATAAATCCATATATATTACTCATCATCCTGACTCACTGACTGACTAACCTTTGTACACCCCAAATCGTTACACTTGCAACCTTGAAATTTGGACACAACATGGCTAAGATAAATTTGTCATGACTCATGAGATAATACGACGTTTTGCGAAATTCGAATGTCAAAATTTTATATTTTCAAGTGAAACCAATAAGTCGTCGCTTCAGTTTGAAAACAAGCGCGGGTTCGAATCCCACTCATGTCAATAGAAATAGAATAGAAATAGAAATAGATTATAGAGACCATTTTTTAGAACAAAATTCTTGATTTTAGAAGCGTTATTTTTGTCAGTGTAGAACCTCATTTTCTGGTTGGTCATTACTCTTGGCTCTGTGCTGTGGTTGCTGCTAAGCGAATTCGAACTCGATTCTTTGTTCTTTCGTTTCTCATTTTATTCTATAATAAATTGCAGTATCAATTTCAATACAAAATAATAAAGCGATTCTCTCTCTCTCACTCACACCTTATGTCTTGTCTCGTCTTGTCTGATTTGGCGTATTCGTTTTTTGTGCGCTGGAGTTAATTTCATTCTTAAGTGGTAACAGCAGCAGCTGCAAAAAAGCCACCAATTTCAACTACAAAATCAAGCAAAATTATTAAATGCAGCACTGCAGACTGTGAAAAACGCTAAAATAAAGAAAATACAAGTCAATTTGTATTACCGCTGCCATCTCTTTCTCTCCATCTCTCTCTCTCTCTCTTCGCTACCAAGTGTCCTGCCCGTAAATCTTCTTCTCTTCCTTTTCTTGGTACTACCTTCAAATGCTTCTTCTTTGCCATTTCCGCTACCCTTTTACAATGTACACATATGGGTGGAAAAATGTGTAATGAGCATATATACATAAGTATTTTTCTAATTATTAGAATTATTTACTTATTTTAACTGTTGCTTACAGTGAATCTTCTGCAATTAAAATTAAAAAAAATTAACTAAGCAATCCGTATAGAAATAGCTTTAATCGCGTATTTCTCCAAAGGGTATTTGGTTGTTGGGTATTTGTGAAAAGTGTGTTTTTTGTAGCATTTTAGACTTGGCCAGAAAACCACACACAGACACTGTGGCATGTGGCATGTGGGGCAGACTGAACTGAACGCTTTCATTTCATTTATACTCGTATCGTCCTGACTGTGAATATATCTTTTTTGTATACTCGTATCTCTTTTTTGCAAAAGATACACCAAAATCTGCACAAAAATGCACTGAAATTCATCTTGATTTGCGCTGCGATTTTTTGCGAGCTACCGCAGATTTAATGCCGCTTTACTTTTTTTAGACTTCGTACTTTCTATTCGTTTTTTGTCCAATTCTTATATCACTTGACTTGTGGCTGTGTCTCTGTGTGCGGTCGTCTAGTCAAAAATGAGACATTTAAGCGCAATTTGTTAACAGTCATTGATGTGTTAATGCCAAGCTCATTGGATTTCCGAACCTCAAAAAAGCGTACTTGATATGATTTTTTTTTCTCAGTTTTGGAAATTCCGAAACTAGTCAGCTATTTAAACAGTTTTTACTAGAATATTTTGATCTAGATTTTTTCTGAGTGTATCTTGTACTTACCAAACAAAGTGCACAACAGCAGAAGAAAGTGCAGCAAGCTTATTTTAAAGAAGCTGGGCCAGAAGGAACGACTCCGACACCGACTCCATATCTCACTCCGAGTCCGATTCGGACTCCTACGCGTTGTGTCTATTCCTTCCATGGTTGTCATAGATCTCGTTGTTATTGTTGTTGTAGTTGTGGTTGTTCTCGTGACGGTGACTGCGGAATTTGATGGCAACATTTTGGACGTGTTGCAGGTACTCCAACTCCGACTCCGACTATGACTTTGCACTTCCGGGTTGATGTTGTTGATGCTAATGTTGGTACGATGTTTTGACCAGATGCGACGCCTGAGCTCACACAGAGATCCAAAAGTACACATATGTGTTGGCGTCTGCCACATTGACAATTTTTGGACACTTTGTATGCGTTTGTTTTGTGTCTCTCACTTGTACTCTGCACTCCCCACTCCACACTCTACACTCTACGCTCTGACATTAATTAAGTAAGAAATTAATTGAGCTGCATGGATGCAGGAGACTCAAGGGAGGGAAGGTCGCAGAAGAGCAAGTACGAGTAGATTAATTTGGCACGCTGCTTGCCAGATTTTACAAGATGGGGCTTGAAGAATTAATACGAGTATTCACTGCAAATCATTAGTTAGTTATAAAGTTAACTAAAACTTTTCTAGGATTTATTTTAGTTTATATAGATATTACTTTACTATTATATTTTAAGGTATTTTTTTTTAATTTTTAATTTTAAGCTCATGAAGCATTTCAATTTGCACTTATAGACAGTATTGTTTTTACTAAATCTATGTCTAATTTACTGGTATGTTTAGTAATAAATTTATTGATTTTATTTTGATTTCATATTTATTTTATTTTGATTTTATTTTTATTTTATTTTGATTTTATTTTTAGTTTAAATATTGCATTGATTTGGCTTTACAAACTGTTGCCATGTAGATCTTGCTTATATTTCGCAAAGCATTATCTCTGTGTCACACTTTATTTCATACGTCTTTCTATTTAATCACAACGAACGCGCCACATATCTCACAGATACAGATACAGTTACGCAGCCGACAGACGCACGAACACGACTAAACGCATCCGAAGTTAATGTGGGAATGTTGTCATAGCTTAGCAATAATTTGGAAATGTTGCTGCTGCCATTGGTTGGCAACATGTTGCCAAGTCTTTGCTCTTATGTTGCCGGAATATTGTGGTGTCGTTTACTTTTGCTTTTCCTTTACTTGCTCTTGCTCGTTAGATTTTCCGCGAAAATGTCTGTCACTTAACATTTGTAAGCGATTTTAGTGTCTCGTCTAATTGCCGCAAGTTCTAGTCACACATGCCTATAAACTTTTCCTAATGAGCCGCTCGGCAATCAGCTAGAAAGAGATAAAAAACAATGTTTCAATTAGTTGTTGACAAAGCCAAAAACATATACATAAGTGCATACATGTGTAGTTTCTGCATGTTTGGTTTATTGCATCCCTTTAAAAGTACAAAGTTCTAAATAAATAATTTATGATCAAACAAAGGCACACGCAAAATAATGAAGAAGGCAATTTACATATCGAGGTATTTATCGGTGTTAACTAAATTTTTATCAGTGTAGCCACCTTTCCTTACTTGATTTATTTACTATTGTCTGTGTCAATGGGCGTTTCTGATAAGCATTTTCGTTGACTTTCTGTGGTCAATTGGCATGTGCTTCACAGATACAGATATATATACAGATACATGTTGTATGCTCGTAATTATGTACATGACATGTATATGTGTTCATGTTAGATATACATATGTATATCTATAGCTGACTAATTGGCTAGTTGCACGACAATCGCTTCGGCTTGAGCCCAACAGCAAAATCTCGAATTATTTCGGTCAATAGAAGCTTACTGGTAACATTATTTATGGCATCCCGTGGCTGTTTAATTATGCGCTGCAATTCGGGCATCATTTAAAATCCTTAAAGCATTGCTTCAATTTCTCATTCCCGCTACGTCGCAGGGAATTTGTATTTGCAAAACGTTTTCCTTGTTTGATTGCACAGCCCAAACCATAAGACCCAGGAGTCTGAAATTTTCACACAACATAGCTGAGTCAATTTTATTGATCAATAAGACGCCGTTTTTTAAAATTCGAATTGCAAAGAGTCTTAAAGTTCGGGGTAAAACTACGTTTTATATTTATATATATATAAAGAGTTGAGTATCTGAATGTGTGTGGAGTACCATTCCATGTTTGCATGGATTTTAAATTGGCTATTGTTGCAACTAAGGGCAGCATTGTAAATTTGAATTGGGATGCAGGCTAGTTATCCAGTGACCGGAGGGAGAGACAAAAGGACAAAACTCAGTGCATTATCTTATCGCATCGTGCACAAAAACCAATAATCACTTCCGGCAACTATCAAAGGGAAGGGGGAGAAGTAGGGGTAGGGTTAGAATTAGGGTTGGGAGTTTGAGGGTGGCAGATCGGCAGCACTTCACACATCATTTCCTACGCTCAACATTTGTTATGCCTTTTGTACGACCAAATTGCCACAATTACTCGACAATCATTATGCGTAGAGGAGTTGTGGGGCTCTAAATATAGCCGTTGACTCCCTCCCTTCCCCTCCTTTATTGTTGTTGCTGTTGTTGTTGTCATTGTCGTCCCATTGTCATTGGCAGGCCAATGTAATGCAGCTTCATTTATCATACTCGTTTTTGGTCATTGTTTGTTTGGGTTCCAAACAATGTTTTCCACTTTTGTCTTGTTGCATTTTTTAATTTGTTTTTCATACTTTTACGTTTGTTTATTGATTAAAATATGACGGCGAATCTGGAATCAGTTGCATTGTCAGCTGCCAGCAGCTGTTGCTGTTGTTGTAGTTGTGGCTGTTGTTGCTTTGTGGTCGCCTGGAAGCAGCTGTAAACATGTGTCTGCAGCAACATTATGATTGCTCGTCTCCCCCACAAATATTATTTTTACTGTCTGCTCCCCCATCCCATCCTATTCCATTCCCTCCCATCCCATCAAAAACTTGTATTTTTTTGACGCTGCTGTGCTCTGGTATTTTTAATAAAACATTGTTTTTATAATTGTTGTCACTCTCTCCATTACTTCTGATTTATTTCTACCTTTGTTCAAATAGTCTGTTGTCTCCTTCCGTGCTTTATTTGTTTGTACAAATTATTATGGGAGATAATTTTGTCAGTTGCATTTTTCATTAATTTTTTACCTATACTTATTTTTGTTTGATTTTTGTTTAAGCGGTGGGCTTTTCTTTTATGAATTTTATAATTAATTGTGTTTGACACTTTTAACATGCGCCTAGTTCTTTTTTTTTCGTGGAGCGAGTACATTCGTTTTATAGCTTGATTGATTTCACATAATATTTTGTCATTAATCATTATCCAGCTCTTGTCGAGGCCAGCTTAAAGGTATTACCAACATCCATAAATATATATATTTCAAATATAACAAAAGTGTGGTTGCATTTATCTTAATAATAGCAGAAAATATTTAAAAAAAAAAAAGGTAATTGTTTTTGCCGGTAATAGCTTTATTACATAACATATATCACATTGAGAGTGTAAACTTATGAGGTAATTTCAAATTTGTAGATAATATTTATCCTTTTGGGACTTAGCGACGATGTAATATTTTAAAATATCAACTTAGTGTTCCTATTTTGGCTCTTTTATCGCATTTGTACTCACTGTCAGTTGAAAATTTAATATGTTGAGTAGGAATAACTCCTTCTGTTTTTAAAAAATGTCCTATACTCGTTGGCTCGACATTTGGATAAATATAAATAACATTTAACAAGGCAAATCAGGACAACTGAAAGACACCAGTTAACATGGATCGCAATTAATTGGGTCAGGTTGATTTGACTCTGAGTCTGAGGAGGAGCAAGAAAAAGCTGATTAAAGCATTGCTTGATGCTTTTAATTAAAAGCAGATTAGCATTGCGCGTGCAATGTATTTGAGCAGGGATAGGGATAGGCATACACTGAAAAAAATACGAACTTCTAAATTTAATAAAATAAGACTATTATAGGACCAAATTTCTAATATTATGTATGTGTATATTAGCAATTGCAAAACTGCGCGGTTTCGAATCCCACTCACTCAAGGAAAAATATATTAAAGAAATATTTTTAAAGCTATCAAGACAGAAAAAAATTTATATAATATCAGAATAAAATTTAATTAAACATCAATTAAAATATTATAAATGCAATACCTGCCTTATTTGTTTGTCTTGAGTATGTAAGAATATTTATTCTTATACTTAAGTTGTGGTCTTGAAAAAACAAGAATTTCTGATTTTATAAATAAGAGTTTGGTATTATTTGAAATGTTCTTAAAACCAAGATGTGTTTTCTAACTTGAAGAGTAAAATTCTTAGTTCTAAGATCAAAATCTGGATATTGGAACCCTTTTTTTCAGTGTAGGAAGTGGGAATGGGAAGGGTAAGGGGACAACCAACGCCATAAACAAATTATTGCCAAGCTTTGTCATGGAGACATTGACAGAGTCAGCTGTATCTTAATAAGCGGTTATTGGGTGGATGACTCCAGTTAACTGACTCCGACAATTGCCGCTATTAAGCCAACGCCATTTTAAGTGACTCCCTTGCTTAATCTTAGTCTACGAGAACTCTTAACTCATATGTTGTGTGCTACAATGAATGATTTGTATGGCAACAGAGCCTACTACGAGTTTGTCTCTTTAATGTGTCTTTGTTTGGTGCTACAGGCTTCCTGCTTACAGTCAGTCACGTCAGTCACCGTTCACTTGACACATTTTGTTTGCCATGCAATTGGCACGAAGATGTTCTTGTCACATGGCAATAAAGTCGAGGTGTCAACCAGCAGAAGGAGCAGGAGGAGCTAGAGGATTGGGAAAGTCGACAGCGACACCTAAAAATAGTTGCAAGTTTTTCACACCAAATTGTCGCAGCAGCACCGTTAACAAATTGAAATGTTTATTTCAAAGTGTTTGGGTCGCTTTTACGACCAGTTGTCTGTCAGGTGAGGAAGAGAGCAAATTTAACGCAGGCTTCGGTTTTCTCTTCAATATCCAATACTCAGATTAAATCCATTAGCCTGAAGTCTTTTCCGACTTGCTTAGTTTGACTGCCATAAATCTGTTGTGGTAAAATGCATCCAAAATTGTGCATTGGGTTAAGCTTTTTTTTTTGTTCGGATTCGGTCATCAATTTTATTGCCGGCTGTTGTCTGTGTTCGCACCACATCAAATATATTCACATTGACTTTATTACTTCACGTGGCCCCCCTTCAGATGCTACCTTGGAGATCCCATCCAACCCAATCACACTGAAAAAAAAGACCAACTTCTACAATCTGGAACATTAGTCTAACATATTTTTTCTCAAATTAAGCCCACTTTAAGACCACATTATTAAAATTTTATATATTTATATTTTCAAGTAAAACCAATATTTGGCGTACAAACAAGCGCGTGTTTGAGTCTCATTCTTGCCAAGGAAAAACATATAAAATTATCATTTATAAAGAAATCTAGGGAGCTCTAGAACTAACAACGTTTTTCATACTAAGCAATTTTTTGATTGTGTGAACTTTATTCCCGAACTTTAACCACCTTGCAATTCGAATTTCTGACCCTTATTCTTAGTTCTTACAACAAAATCTTGATTTTAGAACCTTTTTTGTTTCAGTGTATCCAAACCAATTCAACCCAACCAGGCAACATGGATTTAAATGTGCTCAGCATTTGCAGTGACAGCAGCATTTTGTATGTTGCTCGACAAATGCTCGACATTTACTGTACTTAATTGCCACTAAATGCGCATAAATGCATTTTTATTAAATTCGCTTTAAAATTGATTTTGTCCGTCCTGTGATTCTGATGTGTGTGCGATGTGAGGCTGCTAGCAGCATGTGGTTTGCCAAACGAGCCACAGTCACCACATTCACATACACATCCATTTTCACATCCACATTCACATCCATATTCACTCACACATTCACATGCCAAAGTGCCACACTTGCGGTTGAGTTTGGTCGCCTTTTGTATGAATGGATTTTATTCATCAAATTTTTTTTGTATTTTTATTCTGAATCATTGCCTCGACTCACAACTCGCAACTTGCAACTTCTGCTGCTAAGAATTAATTAAAAACGCTACGCACTATTCAATAGAATGGGGTGTATTGTTGTTTCCAGCCACGCCCTATTGACCCTTCAAACGCCCCTTGGCATTTAATATTTCAAATTTAGATTGCTCTTGTACTGAAAATAATACACGACCTCATATACAACTCCAATACATCGTTGTATGTATATCATGCAAACATTTCACTTAGCTGCCAAAATAATAATAATAATGTATGAATTATCTCTGGTCAGTGTGAAATATATATAAAAACAAATTCGAAAAAAATGGAAGCAAAGTTTCGTTTCCATTAGCTGCGGCGGGACAGCTAATTGGTTTTGCTTGGCGTTTCATTCTCATTGTAGCCAAAACTCAGCCAATATCCAATTACGCAAAGAGCCGAAGTGAGTTAGTGTAGTTAAGGTCAAAGTTGAGAGCGGAGCCTGGCCAAGCCGCACTTGAAATCCAATTTTGATAATAAGTGCGAAAAAAGCAAAACACCCAAAAGAAAAAGCGAAAGCGGGTGTCCATTTAATAAAAATGAAATTTGCGCACAATTATCTCAACAAATTAAGCTTTAGCCACATTTCGTTCATTCTGTTAGCAACTTTCGAGAGGGTACGACTGTACACAGAAAGAAATTATTCAGGAATCCGGTATAACATCAATCATATTTAGAGCTTCAGTTTTTAAAAAGATTGGGTAAAAAATCTGTTGTATACCTGTCTAGTGAAAAATCCTACATTGATTTTATAAACAAAATCTACATATAATAAATTCTTTGACCAAACTCATTGATTAACTCACTAATCATTGCACAGCTCAAACCATAAGACCAGGAGGCTGAAATTTTCACACAACATAGATGAGACAATAATGTATTTTAAAAAAAAAGGTATATAAAATATCTTAATTTTCTTTGACGTTCTGTCTTAATTCAACAATAATATCCTAAATACATATTTAGAAAATACATGCTAAACTCAAGAATTCAAAATGTTCATTTTAGAATGTATCTTTTTTTGTTTACGAGTACGAGTACCCGTAAGAGCCTTAGCTCCACTCAATGCATGTAATTAAATTGAAATTTCAATATTCCCCAGGGCTGAAAGAGCCTTGTAGGCGACGGTTCCTACCAACAGCTGTCGTTCAGTTTCATGGCGGCACTCGCTCATTTTTTTTATTTTATTTTTTTTTTTGGTTTTTTCGTGTCAGCTGCTCTTCAGCACATGCCGTTGATTTATAAGCCGTGGCAAAAATGTTGCAAAATTAAAGTGTAATTTATGTGCCGCATTTGCCGCGCGCTTCCGGTGAATTCGAGTCCTGCTTATCCGGTGGATTCGAGTCCTGCTTATCCGCCTCATGTCTCACTTGGCCACGTGAGTGCGAATGCGAGTGCGTAATGCGGGGCGACCTTGTGACCCCAGTGACCCGATCCGAGCGAAAAAAGTAACTTAATGTGGCCTGACCAACTTTGACCCCGCGCCCCTGTTTCCGCTGCCACTCCCGCGCCCGCTCCCTCACTCACTGCACCTGCGCCTCACGCAAAGTGTTAATGTGTTTATGTGAATGGCGCTGACTCGGCATTGCCTGACTGCCCGACCCACCGACTGCCTGCCTGTGCGACTCCCTGGCTCCTGCCTCCTGACTCCTGACTCTTCACTCTCGACTCTCGTATGTCAGCCTGTGACTGTGTCTGTGTCGAGTGTCCTTGCCCTGTGCTGTTTGCCACTTGACTTATTTAAATTGTGTAAGTATGAGCGGGAGATAGGCGAAGAAAAAGATTGATAAAATATGTTAATTGCGCTTGTCGCGGTCCATACTTCAGTATCCCCTCCCAATCTCCCTGCCATACAACAATGCTGAAAAGTTAATTTTCTTGACACTTAAGTTAAGTCAAAACATTTTAATTATCTTTAACGCGCACTTTTGTTAAATCGAATTGCCATATAAGCCGGAGTGTCTTCTTCAGTTGGTAGTTTGGAACCAATTTATAAAAAAAAAGTAAACGTAACGCCCCACTTTTACAACAAAAGCTTAAAGAACATAATCAGCAAATAAATTAAAATTAATTAATATAATATTTAAACTACATTTATAGTTAAATCAAAAATATAACTTAAATAGCTAATTATAGTCAACTAAACAAAAAATATATGTACAACTCTTTGTCCTGACTGACTGATCATTGTTTCAGTAAGTTTCAAATTGTATTTATTTATTTATTTATTACTCATTCATTCTTACTCATTAATTATCAATTGTTAAGTCTTAAATATCGATGTTTGTAATATTGACTAGTGGCTTAAATTGTAAATTGTACCCCTAGAAATCTAATTAAATGAACAAAAAAAAAATTTCTCCATAGAAATTTGTATCACTTCACGTGACTCCAAATTAGTTTGCACTTTTTCTTCACCTACCGCAATAAAATAATATACATTTGAAATTGTAAGTTTTAATGGCATCGAATTTCAACTGCAAACTCAAAAGACTTTTAAATTATTTGTATCGCCTTGGTCCGCTGCATATCAAAAGTTTTTCATAATGAGAAGCTTTGGTATGTTTTTAATTAGTAATAATAAATATTAAATGCAAATTAGAGTAAGAGTAATGCAAGAAACTCAAACAGGAAAATAGAAAGTTTGTTGAACAAACTTAGAAGACCCAAACCCTTACCCTTCAAAGTTTACAATGGTTGTCATGGTACTAAAGTTTTCCGTTTTCCGTACCGTTCACCTGCTGTGTAATTTTGCGAAATAATCAAAAATCTTTCAGTCGGTTGGTTGCCTAGCTAGTTATATATCTAATTACATATTATATTGGCAGGTTTGCCTTTGCTTACACTAATTATCTGCTAATGAGTTTACTTTGGGGGAAACACAGGAACGGAGTCGAATATATCTCCAGCTTTTCTTGGCTCCTACTTTTGTTTGCAGCCAAGTTGTAAAAGCTGCTTTACCCATTATAAATACACCCTGTATGTAGTCCAATTATTGCTGCTGACTTTGGTACAGAGTATGATCGAGCCTAGTGTATTTATGTGATTACCCCAATTACAAATAGATGCAGTTCTTAACCTAAGGTTGCATTCAGAACATTGAACACCGAACAATGAAAACCAGTAATCTTTCCTCTTGGCACTCATGAAATAGCTTCCGATTCATTTTGTGTTATCCGATTGTTCGATATGTGTTTTGTTTGCTATAACTGTGTACGTGTACGTGTATATGTTTGTGTGCGTGTGCATGTGACCTTCCTGTTTGACGTTTAGACTTTTCTTCACCCAATTTCCGTATTTAATGGTCCGTTACCAAATGTGCTTCAAAATTTGAAGCCAATTTTGACAACCGAATTTTTCTCAACTTTGTTAATAAAATGGAAGTTGCTCATACGCAATGTGTAAACATATGTACACATTACAGATATTTAATCATAAGTATTTATTTTCATTAAAGAAACACTGATCTACTTACTGGGGTTAGAATCCGTTACAAGCATTCGTTCTTTTTACCAATTTCATGGGCCAAATTTATATAAAAATAATGTTCTTCTAATGTTTGGGAGAAACACTGAGGACTAAAGGGATAGGAGATGCAAAGGGAATGTGAGTAAAAGAAATAAAGAAACACGATACACAATTATAACCTAATCCTTGGAAATAACCAAATGCCATAACCTTGCCCAGTTTCCACTTCCCAGCTCCCAGTTTCGGGCTGAATCGTGAACTGTGTGAACTTGCTGCTATGGAAACAGAGCCATGTATCGCATGTATGTGTGTCGCATTTCTTTTGATTATATCGCATAAATATTTTTTAACAACAGCAAATCAAAGGCTATCGGGAAGTGAAAGGCGAATTGCCCCGAAAATTAAGCGAAGACAGAAAATCGTAGCCAAACCATTTGCGGGATTCTTTTGGGCAGTGAGTGGAGAATATGGGGATTTGAGAATGTTGCAGGACATCAACATCAGGACACATAAACAACAGTAAATACGGTTGTGCCGGCTATTGAGCATATTATTGGAAAATCATACTGGGTTTCTTTCTGATGATGATTTCGGTGATTTCGGTGATTTGGCATGCATAGAACGTCATGTGATTTTTTTTCCTCGCTGTTGTTGTTATTATTTTCAATCCTTTGTGTCAATAAATTTTTATGGTGGCTTATTGGAACCTTTTTGGATTTGCCGTTGCTATCCTGCGAGGGGATTTCTTTCACTTCCACTTTCTCTTTCACTTTGATTTAAAAATATGTTTTACACATTTTCAGAGTACCCCACTTCAAAATGTAAACAAAATGAAAAAATAACAAATAAATGATGTTCCTTTCTTGTCCAAGTCTTTGCTTTTAGAATCCGCCTTTATTCGATACAGATTTCCTAGTTCTGTCACATTTTCATTTTTGTTTTTCTTATTACTATTTTTTAACTTTGTAAATTATGTGGGGTCACTTTGTCAACTTCAAAGGTTTTGTAATTTGCTGTCTTCTTTTATGAGAATTAAGATGCTCCTTAAATACTAGAATATCGTTTTGTATTTTCATATTCGTTGTTTGCTGTTTGTTCCATTCATTACCGTTGATTGTGTACATTATTAATTTTAATGCGGTTGCCTTAAAATTTATTGCTGTTAAATATAATTGACTGAGTAATTTTCAATACACACAGTATATATGTATATGTGTAAATATACACACATGTGACAAAACAAAGTTTGCTGAATGAAATATTTATGTTTCATTTATCGCCAGGTCTTTCTGCTTAAACAATTGTTTATTTTCTGATTGAAGCCACAATTAATTAATAATGCGTATATACATTGATGCCGCGGCTGATTAAGTACTTTTAAATAATTATGTAAATATGTAAATACAAATATGAAAACATTTTTTTACTTTTAACTTCTTATTTCGAAAAATATTCATTAGAGTACGAAAGTTCTGAAATAAAAAACTAGGAAGCATTTAATGTGAAAATAAAATATGAGAATCCAAATCTATTCACTCAAATTAGATTCTTAGTTTTTATTTCTTCTTTTTTGTAATTCCTTAACAAAATAATTCGAAATTCATAAGAAGTACCTTATTTCTATAGACGTGAACCCAACTTAGTATAATTGTAAAGGAAAGTTTCTATTATTCTCGGGCATACTTTTGGCTTTTTACTGTCCACTCATTTTTATTAGTTCTTATCGAATTAGATCTGGAAAATTATTATTTACTGCAAAACTAAGTTTAACGCAAAGTTTTGAGGAATAAATTGACGCGCTACATTAAACAGATGAGCTATTGAGAATTGAAATAATCTCAAAAAAAAAAAAAAACAAGGGGGCTCCGCCGACTGCTTGCTTCGCTTGCCTACCCCCGGATCGCTTCGCTCGCGGTGAGGTGCGGCTACAGTCGAGCCCGCTCGACAGTAGGATACCCTGAGCCCAGGTACTCTTTTATAAAAGTTTATTTTCGACCAATTGTTTTTTAGGCAGCTATATGATATATGGAGCCGATTTGAAGCAATTCTGGTCAGAATGTGCAAAACCAGCACTAATGCATATTCTATCAGTTTGGTTAGGATGTCTTAAAAAACAAAAAACTTGTTATACTAAAACTTGATTTTCTACCGATAGGTCCTATGATAGCTATATCATATAGTTGACCGATTTCAACCAAATTTGGTCAGGATGTATAATACCAGCCCCTAGGCATATTCTATTAGTTTGGTTCTGATATCTCAACAAACAAAAAACTTTTCCATACTAAAACTTCATTTTCGTTCGACTCTGCTGTTAGTCCTGATCAAGAATGTATATACTTTGGGGGGTCTGCCACGCCCTCTTGTGCTTGTTACATACATTCTGCCAAACACATTATACCCTTTTTTGACCATTTTCAATGGGCTAGGGGAATAAAAATCAGTCTGTATATGAAACAAATGAAGGCAACTAAATAACAAAATGAACAACAATAGTACAATATCAGAGTCAATGAATGAATTGTAATCTGGCATATCAAAATGAGTCAATAAAAACTAATAAAAATATAATGAGGTGAATGATGAGAGGAGAGTAGAGAGGATATCAGAAAGTATCCATCCAGATTCGAAACCCACCTACGACTTTTCCATTCTCCACTTTCCACTCTCTTACTCGTATTTCACCAGCGTCATCAATGTTATTGTTATACGCTTACACATCACACACATTCATATGAAGAAATGTGTGTATATGTATTTGTATGTATGTACAGAGTATATTTGTTACACATACCCCATAAATTTACATTTTTATCGAAAAAGTTTCACAGCATTCGCTGTTCTGATGATGTTGATGATGTTGCTCATGTTAATGTTAATGTTGTTGTTGTTGTTGTCGCATTAAAACGGAAATATCAAAAATAAATCTCTTTGCTTGTTTCCGCTGTTAGAATGGCAAATTCCGAATCTAACAGAGTCTTGTAATTGGCACACACACACACACTCACTCAC
Organism: Drosophila innubila; assembly: GCF_004354385.1. Classification (NCBI taxonomy): domain Eukaryota; kingdom Metazoa; phylum Arthropoda; class Insecta; order Diptera; family Drosophilidae; genus Drosophila; species Drosophila innubila. Next base: position 32,350,875 of record NW_022995380.1, read on the forward strand.
AATCATACGTTACATGTTTGAAACAAAAAGATCCATTTGCGATTTTTAATGCCATCATCATTGACTCAATCAGTTGTGAATACGAATACGAATATTATATTCATTTCATGCTTGTAACTGTTTTTTATATGATGTTTATCTTATAATTCCGTGTACGTCACGTCATCTATTTTGCTCAGGAAAGATGGAAAGTATAATTGTCGCTTAGTTAGTCTTTTTATTTTGTTGCTTTCATCGTTGGTCATTGTTACAATAAAAGATTATTTTTATTTCGATGTTACTAATGCCAGCAACATACAAATATGCATGCGCGCCTGAGCAACATGCTTCGAAATCATTCGCAACATTTGGTCAGCGAGTGCCCGTTTTGGTTGTTGCTAAGCTTCGCTTAGCATTGATCTGTTTACATATACACACAGATTGGCAGCTGATAAGCTCATACGCATGTAGGTTTGAGTCAGCGCTAAGCAGCGAGAAAGCTGCGTGAATGCTGCGTTCTCAAAGAGCGCGTTTGCTGATAACGATCATCCTAAAATGCCTCTCTCACGGCCGAGAGAGCACACAGCTCTCTCACAGATCGGCAGTATAAGGTAGACGTTGCTGCTGCTGTTGCCGTTTCCTGGCTTTCGCTAGTTCGCTGTCTTCTTCTGCCGTCGCCTGCTGCGTTGTCCTTGAAGGGCTCATTCTTTTTATATATATAGAGAAATAGCCTAATCGGAAGCATTAAATTTAAATAAAGCAACTTACACCCCCGTGTCTCATGACCCAGGTGAGTTAAAAAATGTTTTAGTATGGCATTTTGGAAATTTGGACTAAACCTTTCGATCAGTATATAACTCGATCTGATCGGACAGTCATAGCAAATTTTCCAAATTAGCTGTATATATTGCTAGTCGCCTTTCGCACCCTTCGTGCTGCTTTCGTCACTAGCGCGAACTGCCGTCCGCAGTGATACATGCTTGTACACTGATAAACATTTTTTTTTTCTAAAATCAATATTTTGCTTTTAGAACTCTAAAAAATATTTAGTTTTGCAAATTCATCTTGGTTTTAAGAAAACTTTAAACAAGATCATGTTCTTATTAATAAAATCCAAAATTCGTATATTTTCGAGACCCCGAGTAAATATGAGAGTAAATTTTCCTAACTACTCAAGACATTACAAAAACAAAAGTTAAGCTTGGTACAAATATTCCTTTTCAATAGTAATTTGGTCCCTAAACTGACTTATTTTAAGAACAAAAAATGTTAGATAGTTGTTCCTAATATTAGAAGTTGGTCTGTTTTTTCAGTGTAAGAGAACAAGGCTAAATGTGCTAGCATAGTTTCACCTACTTCTAACATATTGGCGAAGGTTCTGCGGTGTTGTCACGACACGTCCTTCCCTCTCCTCTCCTCTCTTCACCACACTTCTCCCCTCCTCAACTATCCCCGCTTCATTAGGCGCTTCTTTTGTTCAGTGTCAGTCTTGTGATGCATGTCTCTTGGTCTGGTCTAACAATTGTTTTTGTTTTTGGCATTTTATTGCTGTTGTTTCTCTGTTCTCAGTTCTTTGTAAGGTGTTGCTCTTGTTGTAATCGTGTATTGACATGTGACGCACTCTGCGTCACATTGGAGGCAGCTTTTCAATGTGTCCTCATTAGTTACAGAGCTCACACTCCCCAATGTTCGTTTCGTGTTGCACGTCAGTTAGTTTTCTGTCACCGGTCAGTCAGTCAGTCATTCATTCAGTCAGTCCTCCATTGTGTATCTCATTCAGTTAGTCAATGCTACACATGCAAAGTACAGTCAACAGTTTTGGAGTTGAAAGTTAAACAGGACAAAACCAGGTAAAAAATAAAAGGTAATTCTTTATACTGAGTGAAAGCTACTTCAGTGCATTCTTTCTAAAATAATTCAAAAATTTGCAATTTTCTGCTTAATCCGCAGCAAAAGCCGATAATTTTAGATCTTATAATCTTATAAACGCTCAAATTTCAAAATTATAATGGCATCTAAATGCTGAAAACTCTCTACTAGAGCATTCCACTTAATATTTTTTCATTTTAAGCTTGGTTTTTTTTTTTATTTTGTGTTGTGAAAGCACTTTTCTTTAGATAGGTTGGTTTTATTATATTTCTTGTTGCTGTCGCTTTTAGTGCGGGGTTTCAGAAATTTAAATTAAAACTTCGGCACTTTGCATTTTATCCTTGACTTTATGACTTGGGTTAACATGGCAATGAAATTGTTCTACTTGTTTTTGCTGTAACGCGTGAGAAACTTTGTCTCGGCATTTTGCGATTGTAAAGTGTCAAACGCTTAAAACTTAAATCGGTTTTTTTTGTAAGCAATCGCTGCAAGCTACACGAGAAAAACGTTTTTCCCATTATCGTTTTAAGTTTCAAAACTCCAGCTTATTTGGAAATTTGGAACCACATACCAATTTCGTCAACAAAATTCGCTAATTTTGTATATAGATAAATTGTAAACGTGCATTGAAAGTGTTTAATTAAGAAGGAAAGAGTGTTGTTTTGTATCCATTGAAAGTTTTTATAAAATAGGTCGGATAGAAGTCCTAATTTTTTAATATTATCATAGCTAACATCAGCATTTTTTGAGGATGTTGAATACATTTTATTAAATAAGGCTTATTGTGAAACACTCTTTGAATCAATATATATAAAAATCGTTGTCCTGTCTTAGTGACTCACTGACTGATCACTGTTGAGACCAAACCGTAAGGTCCACAACGCAGCTGTGTCGATTTGATAGTGCAATAAGTGAAATTTGGAATCGAAGTTCGCACTTCGAGTGAATTGCTTTGAACATATGAACAACTTTTTTTTTCTTTAAATATCCTAACCAAATTAGTAGATTGTATATTTGGGACACCATAATATATATTATTTGAATACCTTATATATTTTTCATTCACGCGATATTTTGCAAAAATATTTTTCTACACATTTCTGTCGCAACTTTGAAATTTAAGTGAATTTTACTGAGTGTGAGTGTGTAAATATGATAGTGTGTGTTAAACATCCGAAGCATTTCTGTCTCTTTCTCTTCGGCAAGGGGCACCGACATTATGTCATGGTGCTAGGTTCTGGGTCCTGGACCTGCTCCTTGCTCATTCTCATGCAATTGGATGCCTTGGCCTTTAACACCGTTCTGCCAGAAAATTTGCATATGAGTGTGTGTAAGTGTATGTGTTGTATTATATATATGATGTGTGGGAGTGTGTGCGTTCCAGCGAGTTGGTATTCATTTTGTGTTGAAATTTATGCAATAGCTTAAATAAGTGCAAAAATGGCATTTTTCCGTCCGCAAGTGACAAAAATTTCGTGCGTTTAGTAAAAATAATTATACGAGTACAACACAAAATATTCGTATGAATTTTTTATAAGGTAGTACACATCTGGGATAGGACAAAATACTGTCAGCTTGGCAAAAAATAGAGGGTGGGTAATTTAAAAATAAACTTTTAGAAATATTTGCAATTGGCCTTTGGTTCAGCTGAAAGTTTTGTTAACGTTCGTGTTTTCATCAGTTCTGATAACAATTTTGATTATGTTAAAAACACGGCTTTAAGTTTTTCAGCACAAGTTGTTTAGACCAGATTCTCTCAAGTTGACAAGTGTTTTTTACGTGTGCACAACAGTACACACCTTGTACGAGACTTTATAACGTATGCAAAGTAAACACAAGCAATTTTTTTATTTGAGTTTCATATTTCGATCTGTTACCTTTCAGTTTCCAAAGTTGACAGCTTATACAAAACCAATAAAAGCTTGTGATTTTTTATCATGTCAAAGAGGTTAACACCTAGCAACAAAATAAAAAAAATAAAGACATTTCGGTAGAGAGAAATGACATCAGAAATACCCTGTATTCAGTTTTTTATAGCATCACTGATCAAAGTTACCTACAACTCACTTACAGTTTGTCTATTGAAAATTATATTAAAAAAATAAAACTGAGTTTGATGTATCACAAATACGAAATAAATTTAACCCGTATTGGGAAGTCAGGATGCCCTTTTCTTTACCAATCTTTTTTTTATTCATTTTTAAGAAAAAATAAAGGAAACCTTTAGTGTATAGGCGGGGAGTCTGAATAAAAGGAACGTATCACATCGAAAATCAATTTCCTGAAACACCAAATAAAAAGCGAGAAACTTTTGTATTAGTTTGGCAAAGTAAGAAAGTAAGAGTCAAGCTTGGACAACAACTTGAAAGGTGTTGCCAACTTTCACCTGGTATTAAAAAAGGATCGCAGTCAAAGTGAAATCCTGTGCCACAATCGCCCAAACAATCAATAGTTTGATTAGCTTTGAGCGCCACGTGTTGACTGTTGGGTAACAACAACAACAACAGCAACAAATCAACTCTAAGTTTGACAGCAACAAACTTTTAACTGTAACTGTAACTGTTGCTTATCTGTGGGCGCTTCAACTTTCAGCAGTAGAAAGAAGAAGCACCAACATCGTCAACATCAACATCACTTGCCCCAAGCACCAACTTATATTTATTTGAGTACGAGTATGTATAAAAATGTACATTTATTTATATGCATAACACAACTTAAGGTCAGATGACCAAAATATGCACATAAATTTCATTGTTTCAAAAAAGAAAAAAACACTAAAGTTGCAAATGTGCACAGATAAGCGCATGCACTGAGAGAAAAATGCTGTACTAAAATTAATTGGAAATAAACTTGAATAAAGTACTTTCTTAAGTTGAAATTAAAATTAATAAATTAAATTTTACACGAATTGTTTTGAGCAACTGTTTTTGGAGTTTCTTCGTGAAACTTTCAGGACTGATAAATTCCAGGTCACTTGTCGTCCTTGTCAGGATAATCGACAGGACCATTTTTTCGGCCGTTACCATATGGTAACGCTGGGAATAACAGGGTACAGGTTTTTTTAATACTGCCAAATACGAATATTTGCGAAAAAGTCTAATAAACACAGCTTTATCCAACAGGGGGGCTCCTCCTTGATATATATACCAAATTTTGTTAAAATAGGAACAATCGCGGTCAAATTCACCTTTAGTATGGAAAACTTTTATGAACTAAACAGTACCGAAACACGAGTAAAATGTATAGAAAAAACCTGTACCCTGTACTTCCCAGCGTAACACGAAAACAAAAAGAGTAAAATTTACCGAAAAAAAGTGTTTTTATTTTTTTCAGAATTTTTTTTTATAATTAAAAAGTACTAAAATTAGTTAAACGAATTAATTACTTGCGACGTATTGCCAAATGCCGTTTTTTTGCACTGCAGAATATAGTGAACAACTTAATGCTTACTTTTCGATTAGCTAGCTTTAAGAGATTGTTTCAAGCAACTTTTTTTTTCAGTTAGAGACAACAATTTACTCCTAAAATATCATATTAAAGTTATTCTAATGTTCATATGTTGTCTAAAAATTAAGTTTTAGTAAATGCCTATTGCTTGTTACCCAGACCCCTGAATACGAAAAGTCAGGCACATATGCCCATGTAAAGATGATTAAAAACACGATTAAAAGTCAATAATTTTAATCGAAAGTTAATATTTTTGGCATATTTTAGTGTTAAAATTTTGACAACACTTGTTTTGTGACGTCACGACACAAAAGCATTTGTTTTATTGTAGGAAAATTTTACAATGCAGCCCACAACATTTTTTGCTAGTCGAAGCAACAAAAAATTAACGGTATTTTCATATTTTATAAATATATAAATATATAATTATATAAAATAATAATGGTCGCATCGAATAAAAAAAAAAAACAATGAAAGAGATTCCAGATTTGAACCGGCAACTTTCGTACGGATGGTCAACTCAAGCATCTAGACTACCAGGAAGCTCAAAAATTGTCAAACCAAATTATAAAACTGAAATACAAATTCCTGGGTAGGACGATTTCAGGAATGCACATGTGCCTGCTGCCACGCTGCCACTGTGAAGTGAACACCCTAAATGTATTTGGAATCGAGTAAAACTCACAAATTTCTAGAAATGAGTTTGAAAACTTTTTATAGGTTCGGGTCTAAAGCTTGGGAGTTATTAAATCATGTTCGTTCTTAAGTAGTTTTAAATTTGAAAATACTAAAATTCTTAAACTTTGTACTTAAGATATTGTCTTTAAAATAAGATCGAAATACTCGACTATACTTATTTTAATTTGAAGTAAGAAATAAAGTTTGAATCTTGGCGTTTTAAGTATGAAAAACCTTTCTATTTTCGCTCTGTGTATTTTCGCTCAACAACTACGAAGTGATAATAACGATATGTGGCACCATCATTATCATTATCAGCAGTAGCAGTAGAGATATGATGAAATTAACCAAACGTTAGGTAAAACTCGAGTCTTTGAATTATTGTCAAAAGATCCAGGAGGAAACAACTTTTGTGAATGCCACGCCTTCTTCTTGCCATAAACAAATGAGTTGTCTGGGCGTACAACAAATGACAATTCATGTAAATTGCTTAATTTATTAGACTTTTTCAGAGTCTCCCAATCCTCAATCCCCAATCCCCAATCCCCTCAATCCAAATGGGCGCCTTACATTTCCGGCAGAGCCACGCGGCTTTCTGACTTTGACAACGTCGCGACTTTGGCTTAAGTATTTCTATTCGTACTACTCTTGTTGTTATGAATTCTCTTCTACTGGCTGTTGTCGTTGTTGTTGTTTTTCCCCCTGTCAGTTTGACTGCTTGCCTGCCTGACTTTTCTATTTGAGCGCTGTAACATTTTCTGTGCTTGGGCTTTTGTTTTATTTGCCGGTACAAAACTTTTGGAGACGAGGTTTTTTTTGCTTTTTATTTGCCCGTTATTCTTTACGTTGTTATGTGAATTTGTTATCTTAATTCTTGTCATTTAAAAAATCTGCCACCATTTGTTTTTAAATAAAACTTAAGGCAATTGAATTCGTTACCAAAAAGTTTTTTTTTAAGTTTTATTGTATCATTTTTCTGGCTTTAATGTGAAACACAAATACGAGTAGATGTAAAATGTAAGAATGAATGCTTGCGACAAGTGTGCTTGACTTGGGGTACCCTATACTTCACTTGAGGTACCCTGTACTCAAACACTCATTCATACATATATGAATGTATGCGTATCCAGGTGAGTGCACAAGCAATCATACTATACACGCACATGTTGCAAGCCGCTGTATAAATGCTGCAATTAAAATATGTCCCTCTAGTACTGCTGGTGATATTACCAATGAAATTTTGTAATGAAAGTAAGGCAAATTAAGAAGTGAATTGGAATTGTGGAATTCACTGATGATGGTAATGCAGAAGGTGTCGAGTGTTTAGCGCCAATGACAACTCCATGTTAAATTCACCTTTTAATTCACTGATGATAGGTAATGCAGAAAGTGTCAAGAGGTTAGTGCCAAAGACAGCCCCATATGAAATTTACCAATGAGGTAATTTGACGGTAACCAATAGTGGTGAGTGGTAACCAGTCAGTCACTAGCTCAACAGTCTCTCACAAATGAGCCGTACTACAGAGATATTCTTAAATAATTTCTGTGCGAACGGATACGCTGTTATATATATATCCCACAAAAAAAAATTCTACACGAGGTAAAAGTCTGGTGACGAAACCAATTTCTGGCCCCAAAATTTCTGATATCCAATTTTGTGACGAACAAAATTCAAATTACCTTTCCAAATTAGCTGTATGTATAGCTAGTCGTCTTTCGCACCCTTCGTGTTGCTTTCGTCACTAGCGCGAACTGCCGTCCGCAGCGATATCAAAAAAGCGGTGATATATTAATGCACGTATGTATATGTATTGGGAGGGGAACATCCTATATACCATTAGAAATGACCGTATGTAAAAGCCGGCAAATAATGAAGAAAAGTGTAAGGTGAAGCACGCTGTTCTCCTTCTTCTTCTTCCCTACCTCTTCTCGTTCAGCTGACGTCAGCTTAATGGCAGCATTCATTGAAATCACTGTTGCTTTTTCCTTGCTGCCATTGCACTTTTCAGTTGCACTGCAGTATGGGTATGAATAATACGAGTACACCCGAAATACACACGGTAAAATGCCATAAAATGCATTGCATGAAAGCAGCGAAAGCAGCTCGAGAAAGTGTAAGAAATGCGCGCCAAGTCATTCACACACACACACATACAAAAATCAAGCAAGCAACACACAACAGACGCACACACATCCACATTATATATATATATAGCTATACACGCACATACCCAAACATGGTGTAGAATGACACGAGTTACCGAAACTAGGTTACAAAATGAAACTTGAAGCGTTTCTTTCGATGCCGGGTGGTGATGCTGCTCCCACTGATTCTATTGCTCCTTCAACTCCTACTGCTCCTACTGATTCTATTACTTCTACAGCTCCTACTGGTCCTACTTTAAATAAATGTTAAACATACCCGAAAAGTTGCTGGTTTTTTGCGAGTTCTGTGCTTGGACTTCAATTCTGAATTTAGTTCTTGAAGTTGTCTTTCGGTGAACACTCTTATCTTTTACTTTCAGTGAACACTTTTATTATGCGGCCTATCACAATTTCCTATTACTAACTATCACCGGTGAATAGTAAAGCATCGCAACGCGACATTTGATACTCGCACTTGGAATTGGACTTGGTTGCTGAGCCGGCTAACTGCACACCAAAAACGGACTCGAACTGTTTCACTTTGTTGCCTGCTAGCAACTGGCGGTCGCTCTGATGCCGATGCGGCGAAAATGCTGCCGAATGACCCGACTCCCGAATGACCCGACAGTCGACTCTCAACTCTCGACACCCGACTGAATTTGCCATCATTCGTTGGCGAGTTTCGAAAACGAGAGGACGGCACGATGTTGGTCTCAGCTGAGAAGAAAACACGCATACGCCGTGTGCACCCTTATATAGTATAACAGTTTTCAACTCGCTCTGTCTGATTTTGTGTAGGTGTGTGTTTGTATAGGTGTTAGTGTTGGTGTAGGTGTGTGAAATTGTGTCATTAGGTGCATTTGTTTTCATTGTGCTTTCTCAACTGCTGGACCTGTCGCATTTGCCGCCACTTGTGTTATATTTTTTGTAAATGTTTATGTTTCATACTACTAGGTTCTACTCTCGTATTGGCAAGTTAAGCTAAATGTGACTTGAAATAAAATATTAAACATGTGCATGTATACGTTGAAAGATATGTCACTGCTCAGTCTCATCTAAATGCCAACAATTATGTTTTGGAGTCTCATTAGTTGCAACTCTCAGTGCTCTAAAGCGCCAGTTAGTACCTGGTAAATGATGCCGTTAATGATGTAAATGAAAGCGAGTCAAGTGTCTTGCTTTGAGGTCGAGCTCGTGTGACAGCTTCATAGGTTTGTTAATTGGAATTAACTGTTATCATAGCTTAGTATTTAAGCATATGTACATCTATCTATATAAAACTCTTTATCCCGACTCACTGACTAACTGATCATTGCACAGCCCAAACCATAAGGGCTGGTAGACTGAAATTTTCACGCAACATAGCTGAGCTGAGGTCGAATTTACAAATGGGTCAAATTTGGGGCCATATTTACACTATGCTTCTTATCTCTATCTTCTATCTCTTATAGATATCACAGTGCAGATAAAAGGAGACAACAATAAAACAATTACAAAATGGAACAACTTATCAGGCTGACGTTGACACAAAATCATCAAGAGAAACAAAGGCAGCATACAAAAAAAAAAAAATCAATATCAAGAACAACCACAACAGACAACAAAAACACGGGGCTGAGGGTACAGATCACATACGAACGTGTTTAATGAATACCCAGTGCCAAACCAGACTTGATGGTTGCTGGTGCCCTGGTCCATTCCAGAGCGCCTGCTACCCCGTTGACCTGCCTGTAGTTGACCCGTAGTTAGCGCAACGCCTGTGGAAACTAATTAAAGTAACGCTTGTTATAATTAAGGCAGTTTCAGCCAAAGGCAACAAAAGTGCTGGAAAATGATGCGCACGTGACATCCGGCTGCGGTCTAGAGAATTCCTGGTCAAGAGAAGGTGAGTGTAAATGGGCAAAATGTTTAAAAAATCAGTCAGCAGGAGTCAAAATAAAGAACACAGACTGTTTTTATTGCGCATTCACACAGTAAAAACAAGTGAAAACAATTCAAGCTAAGGTTCTCGAATTCCAACTGACATAACTTGATTAAAACTGAATCGATTTTTAAACGGAACGTCATTATGATCATGGTTTGGCCTCTAAATTCAATCTGCATTTGAATTTAATTAATTTCCCCTTTGAAATTACGAAAATTCAAAATTTTAAATTTCAAGTTTTCACTTTTAATCAACTCCTTATATCGTAATTAGCTTATTTTTTTTGTAAAAAATCATGTGAAATTGATCAAAAATTTTGGCTTGTAAAGTTGTTAGGTCAAGGGTTAAACCATCTTCAAACTTCCATAGCTTTATCAAAAACGAACCGAATTTCAAACGGAATGTCATTTTGCTCATGATTTGGCTTCCAAATTCAATCTGCATTCAAATTTAATAATTTTTTGTAAAAAGATATTTTCGGTCTGTTCCGGTCGATTCCGATATCAATGCTAAGGGCCCCTTTGAAATTACGAAAATTCAAAATTTTAAATTTCAAGTTTTCACTTTTAATCAACTCCTTATATCGTAATTAGTATAAAACAACACTTTAAATTTGATTCTGAGAGGTTTCATTTTTTTGTAAAAAATCATGTAAAATCGATCAAAAATTTTGGCTTGTAAAGTTGTTAGGTCAAGGGTTGAACCATCTTCAAACTTCCATAGCTTTATCAAAAGTGAACCGAATTTCAAACGGAATGTCATTTTGCGCATGATTTGGCTTCCAAATTCAATCTGCATTCAAATTTTAATAGTTTTGTGTAAAAAGATATTTTCGGTCTGTTCCGGTCGATTCCGATATCAATGCTAAGGGTCCCCCCTTTGAAATTACGAAAATTCAAAATTTTAAATTTCAAGTTTTCACTTTTAATCAACTCCTTATATTGTAATTACTATAAAACAACACTTTAAATTTGATTCTGAGAGGTTTCATTTTTTGTAAAAAATCATGTGAAATCAATCAAAAAATTTGACTTGTAAAGTTGTTAGGTCAAGGGTTGAACCAACTTCAAACTTCCATACCTTTGTCAAAAGTGAACCGATTTTGAAACGGAACGTCATTATGATCATGGTTTGACCTCTTAATTCAATCTGCATTTAAATTTAAAATATTTCGTGTAAAAAGATATTTTCGGTCTGTTCCGGTTCGTTCCGATATCAATGCTAAGGGTCCCCCCTTTTAAATTACGAAAATTCAAAATTTTAAATTTCAAGTTTTCACTTTTAATCAACTCCTTATATCGTAATTAGTATAAAACAACACTTTAAATTTGATTCTGAGAGGTTTCATTTTTTTGTAAAAAATCATGTAAAATCGATCAAAAATTTTGGCTTGTAAAGTTGTTAGGTCAAGGGTTGAACCATCTTCAAACTTCCATAGCTTTATCAAAAGTGAACCGAATTTCAAACGGAATGTCATTTTGCTCATGATTTGGCTTCCAAATTCAATCTGCATTCAAATTTTAATAGTTTTGTGTAAAAAGATATTTTCGGTCTGTTCCGGTCGATTTCGATATCAATGCTAAGGGTCCCCCCTTTGAAATTACGAAAATTCAAAATTTTAAATTTCAAGTTTTCACTTTTAATCAGCTCCTTATATCGTTATTAGTATAAAACAACACTTTAAATTTGATTCTGAGAGGTTTCATTTTTTTGTAAAAAATCATGTGAAATCAATCAAAAAATTTGACTTGTAAAGTTGTTAGGTCAAGGGTTGAACCAACTTCAAACTTCCATACCTTTGTCAAAAGTGAACCGATTTTGAAACGGAACGTCATTATGATCATTGTTTGGCCTCTTAATTCAATCTGCATTTAAATTTAAAATATTTCGTGTAAAAAGATATTTTCGGTCTGTTCCGGTTCGTTCCGATATCAATGCTAAGGGTCCCCCCTTTTAAATTACGAAAATTCAAAATTTTAAATTTCAAGTTTTCACTTTTAATCAGCTCCTTATATCGTTATTAGTATAAAACAACACTTTAAATTTGATTCTGAGAGGTTTCATTTTTTTGTAAAAAATCATGTGAAATCAATCAAAAAATTTGACTTGTAAAGTTGTTAGGTCAAGGGTTGAACCAACTTCAAACTTCCATACCTTTGTCAAAAGTGAACCGAATTTCAAACGGAATGTCATTTTGCTCATGATTTGGCTTCCAAATTCAATCTGCATTCAAATTTTAATAATTTTTTGTAAAAAGATATTTTTGGTCTGTTCCGGTCGATTCTGATATCAATGCTAAGGGTCCCCCCTTTGAAATTACTAAAATTCAAAATTTTAAATCTCAAGTTTTCACTTTTAATCAACTCCTTATATCGTAATTAGCATAAAACAACACTTTAAATTTGATTCTGAGAGGTTTCATTTTTTTGTAAAAAATCATGTGAAATCAATCAAAAAATTTGACTTGAAAAGTTGTTAGGTAAAGGGTTGAACCAACTTCAAACTTCCATAGCTTTATTAAAAGTGAACCGAATTTCAAACGGAATGTCATTTTGCTCATGATTTGGCTTCCAAATTCAATCTGCATTCAAATTTTAATAATTTTTTGTAAAAAGATATTTTTGGTCTGTTCCGGTCGATTCCGATATCAATGCTAAGGGTCCCCCCTTTGAAATTACGAAAATTCAAAATTTTAAATCTCAAGTTTTCACTTTTAATCAACTCCTTATATCGTAATTAGTATAAAACAACATTTTAAATTTGATTCTGAGAGGTTTCATTTTTTTGTAAAAAATCATGTGAAATCAATCAAAAAATTTGACTTGTAAAGTTGTTTGGTCAAGGGTTGAACCATCTTCAAACTTTCATAGCTTTATCAAAAGTGAACCGAATGTCAAACGGAATGTCATTTTGCTCATGATTTGGCTTTTAAATTCAATCTGCATTCAAATTTTATTAATTTTGTGTTAAAAGATATTTTTTTTCTGTTCCGGTCGGTTTCGATATCAATGCTAAAGGCCCCCCCTTTGAAATTTTGAATATTTTAATTCTCAAGTTTTCACATTTAATCAACTCCTTATATCGCAATTAGTATAGAACAACACTTAAAATTTGATTCTGCGAGGTTTCATTTTCTTGTTAATAAACATGTGAAATCGGTCAAAAATTTTGGCTTGCAAAGTTGCTAGGTCAAGGGCTAGACCAACTTCAAGCATCCATAACTTTATCAAAACTGGACCTATTTTAAAGCGAAATATCATTTTAATCATGGTTTGGCCTCATATCTTATTCGCATTAAAATTTGTTTTATTTTGACAAACAAATTTTATTTCGATATTGGTTTGATATTTAAATTGAATCAACAATGTAAGTGAATCTAATATTTAAAATTTGCAAATTACTTATAATTTTACAGCGGAAGCTTGCAAGGAAATATAGCTTTGGTCATGCGCTCAAGAAAATTAGTCGCGCTTTCGCGTCCGTCGGAAAATAATAAAACTCAAGGGTAAATTTAGTTCCGCTGCAAAAATGCGGGCGCGTGTTGACAGCAACTTGCATGAGGAGAAGTGGGGAAGAGGGGAAGACCCGGAAATAAAGCGTTGAGGTGGACGCTGCAACTTTTTCTAATTAAGCGTACGTGCGACTGTCAGCAACATCAGCAACGAGAAGCAAGAAACGAGGCACTGAGAAAGTGAGAAAGGTTCGGGACAGCTTGCTCCTTGTGTAAATTATTGTCGTTGACAATTGCTTTAATTGAAAAGAGCCAGCTTCGAGTACATATATAAATGTGTACACATTTATTTATATATAGATGTCTATGCAGGTAGAAAATCTTCCTGAGATTCTTAAGCCAACTTTAAGGCGAATCCTCAGCAATAACAATAACAATTCAATCAACCCTATAGTTCGGATAACAAATGCTGACTCGTTTATTTCCTGCCCAGATGCCAGCTGCCAGTAGCCAGACAAGAGCGAACACCCAGCAAATACTTCAGACAACCTTTGCCAACATTTGTAAGCATTTCTCTTGCCCCACGGCCATTTGACGAGTGGTACAAGTAGTGGGAGTATTACCGGTTAGGGCCGTGGCCTTCACTTGACTTTGCACGCTCTTGGCCAGCTGAACAGCTGACCAGCTCGAATCTGGAGCCTTAACAACTGCATAGAGAGCAACTTGAGAGCAACTTGAAGCCTTAATTGAAGTTGTAGTTGCAGTTGTAGTTGTAGTTGTAGTTGCAGTGGTAGTGGTGTCACTGAGACAAACACCCTACGCTTCGATAAGCGTTGGTCGCATAACTCAAGAGATGCGCCTCAGAATCCATTTCCCGTCACGCCGTTGCACATTTATCAAACTGAACTAGCACAGCAAAATAGACAGAGAGACAGTGAACACTAAGCCATAAATAAGCCTACACGGTATTCAAACGGCTACCTGTCAAGTTTTGCTCCGTTTGCTTCAAATTCTCGTACAACTTTCTTAATTTTCGTTTGCCGTAAATTTTCTCAGTGCACCCGCCTAAGATATTGTTGCCATTTTGTTGTGCAACGAAAAAAACTTTAGTTGTTGCTACACTGCAAAAGTTTACCCTTATTTTGGAGTATCTGAATCCGAAACTGCACCTTGATTGTCAAGTGCCATCCACTTAAGTTTTTCCTACGGTTGTCTCGTATATCAGCCAAAGTTTCTTAGTTCTGTGTGTGTTTACAGTGTGATTTCCTCAGCGTTTCCTTTCAACGACATTCACCATTTAATTTCAGTCGCTTCGATTTACAATCTGTAATTACGATCCGATACTTTTCATACGGATTACGGTTTAATAAGTAGTTGTAAATGCCAATTCCAGTTGAAGTCTTGAAAATACATATCATACATACGTAAATGTATCTTGAAATTGTCGACTGTCGCGAATTCTTGGTTTTGACGCCGAAAGTTTCAGTTAGTTTTGTTTGTTGGCATTTCTAATGCTGTGGAAAAAGTTTTTGATAGTTTTTGATTGCGTTGCAATTGCGAAAAGATTGCATAT
Organism: Drosophila innubila; assembly: GCF_004354385.1. NCBI lineage: Eukaryota > Metazoa > Arthropoda > Insecta > Diptera > Drosophilidae > Drosophila > Drosophila innubila. The sequence continues at coordinate 32,365,941 of NW_022995380.1, forward strand.
TTGATTTGTGCTGATTTCTGTTTGCCTTGGCAACACTTTGCTTAGAAGCTCATGGTGAATTTAATATGAATATATATCCAACAGCCTGCACAAATTTTAACTCTCAGTTGATGTAAGTCCTCCCCCTTCTATGAGCAACATTTCTGATCCTAATTAGAAAAGTTGCCACATGCCCGCAAAACGCGAGTGAGCAGCATTTCTCTTTCTCCTTTTCTCCTTACCAATTTGAACGTCGTACGCTTATTAACACAAAATTGACTCTTATAGAGTCTCAGTGTTATTTAAACTTTTTCCAATAAGTTTGCAAGTGGAAAATTGCTACAAAAAAAAAAAAGATTGTCTTAAAAAATTCATAAAATAAAAGGATTAAAAGGATATACTGTTTAGTTAATTTGCATTTAATTACAAAGTTATGCGAATTGAAGAAAAGGCAATGCAAAGTGCTTAGAGTGGACGTAGCAGATCAATAGATACGCACACTGACAAAAAAAACCAACTTTTAAAATCAAGAACATTAAGAAAAATATATAAACCAAAGATGGTTTCGGTTAGGGTCGCTTCTTCAGCTCAAAGGCAGGCGCGGGTTCGAGTCCCACTTTAGCAAAAAAAAAAATATTATTAATAACAAATATTTATAGATATATCAAGCCAGAAAAAATGTATATCTTTTGATTTTCTAAATATTTGAATTTTATGTTCTGACTTCTGAGACCAATAACTTGATTTAAGATAATTTTTTCTGTCTGTGTAGTAAGCAACAGTTCACGCATATAAGTCAGAGATAGCATTGAAATTTTGTGTACTTCTAGTCTACACATATGTACTTAGTATAAAAGTAGAGCAAGTAAGACATTGTAAAATAATATGTTATCACATAAAGAGCAATAGAAACAGTAGTGATTATAATCACATATTTATAAAATTAGGTGAGTAGTCATATATAGTCAATCCTAGTCCTGTTACCCGTACATATTCCTCGTGATTTGTATTTTCTACTAGCACATTGGGAGATTGGAAGAAATTGAAGTGACGTGCATGAACTTGCGCATTTCGTGCACGTCCTTTCGTCCTTACGTCGTGGTCCCGTTTTCGCGAGATTTTGTGAATTGCTTTTGCAAATGAAAGCTATTAAATGGCAGCTACAGAGGCATTCCATCCCCTCGATTCCCCGACCATGAAGCGTCGTATAAAAAAATAAATATTTTTATGCTGCAACTTACGAAAAGTTCCCATTGAAGTTTTGATTGATAAATGTATTTTTATCGCGCTCGCTTTTGGCTTTTTTATGACGTGCCTGAGACGTGAGCAGCGTCAGAGAAGCGTCAAAGCGATGTCTTGTATTAACTTACTTTTCAAATTATCTCTGGCCAGCCTGAGTGCTTTTTAATTACAAATACCATACCCCTGGAAATCTAGGATAACAAGCTCCCAATTTACACCCTAATATGAGTTCTCGTCGCCTTGTCGCTACAGCGAGTGCCTGATTAAATAAATTGGCATAAATTAAAAGAACATGTCACCATGCCAACAATTAAATCAAATTTCCGGCTTTGTAAAAAAGCCTGTCAGTCTTTCTTCTTTATTTCCTCTGCTTACTTCTAACCGAATTTTTCGTTAACGATTGTAATAGGCTTAATAACTACAAATTTTAAAAACATATATATTTGTATGTTGTGTATTATTTTCTAATAATACAACAATCAACTTACATGGCAACGGAAACACTGCATACCCGCTGCGCTCTTTCTGCTGGGTATAAACATGATAATTAGACCCATAAGTAAGGAAGTCAGTGACTGTTATGTCTGTCACAGTGTCTTTGAAGTATTTACGCTCGAGTTTCCATACTGTAAAAGCGACGAAGTACGCGAAGAATTTGGATACATTCAAGTTCCATATATACATTTGGTTAATCTCAATTTAGGCCACAATTAGCTGTTAGACAAAGTTACGCAAAATAAATAATATGTTCTTCTGTATAAAGCAGCTACGGTACCAGAATTTATATAACACATATTGCATATATGCTTCTCTTTGTACTTATATTTATGAGAATTCGCTATAAATAATCAAAGAGTCAATGGTGTGTGGCCAAAATCGATTTAAAATGCAATAAAAGCAAAGTCTACTTTTGGACTCCAATTGCAGTTTCAATTGCGGCTGGATAAAAACTTTTTATTTAATTGGCAGCGCTGAAATTGAAGCCAAGTTAAGAGTAAAACAAACAGGAAAAACAGTTACCCAACTACACATTTTGTTTATTTATATGAAAAAAAATCAGTGCAGTTTTCACGGGAGTACAATTTGGTAAAGCATTTGCGCAAAGAATGTTATTCAATTTGCCGGAAGACAAACACAATTCGCCACTGAAAAACACAATTCGTAATGAACTAAAAGCCAAGCAAAGGGAATGTAAAAAACATTAGAATAGAGCGCAAAAAATTTACTTCATAAACGAGTACAGACTGAGTAGAAAGCATACTGACTTATTTGGTTTTGGCCGGGAAAGGATTAGCGTTTCCCGCATGTAGTGTAGAATACGGAAAGTTTGGTAATGTCTTTGGTTGGAAAAAGAATAACCTCTTTCACACAGCTGATAATTTAATGAAGATTAATTACACCTTATACCACAGTCAAGATAATGCGTACTTCACTTGTGCCAATAAAAGATAAAAGAGATAAAATATTTGCCCATATGTTATGAAGCACAGATATCAGATGTGTTAGTTAATCAAAATTGCTTGCGTGATTTTCATTTTAATGTGATGTTGTCGTGTGTTGAACGATGTAGTCAGTCGATTTCCTTTAATATAGAAACTAAGCTGTGGATGCAAATTATTTTATGACTCACTCGCGGGTTGTCTCAAATACTCAATATGAGAGCTTGGCTAGGATATCTACAGGAACAATAAAATTTTTCATACAAAAAGTTAATTTGTTTTTTAGACAGCTATAAGATATCGTTAACTGAATTTGATTAAATTTGATCTGGATGTAAAATACAGTAAAAAATCTACAATCTGTAAGTTTGGTTGTTATAACTTTAAAACTAACACACATTTTCAAACAAATCAATTTTCTCGAAGTCTGAACTTTGACCATAAATATCGCTATGGTCTTATGGCTATTGAGTCAGTAAAGACAAAGAATTTTATATATAAATATATATAGTTTGAAATCTATAACATAGTTTTGAGCCTTTTTTGTTAAAACAAGTTTGTTCTGGTCGTCGCTTGTTATAAGAATAGGTCAGTGGTTGACGCCTTGGTCGGATGTGATTCAATATAAATCAGCAAGCAGTCCCATAAAGGCTCAGAAAAAAGCTGTGTTGGTTCATTGTTATGCCGTTGGCGTTTGCTAGTCGTGATCATGCTGACAAATTATGCTGTTTTATGCGTATTTCGTCACTTACCAACACATGCGTACCACACTTACACTTTTGCACCTTCACTCGGTTGGCACAACATCAAGATAAACACACGCATGAGAGACACCGACACGACAGCGCTTTGAGACACTGTCAAAGTCAAAGTCGACCTGAAGTGCTTGTTTTTGTGGCCTGGCTTGGCTTCCATATTCTTATTGCCGTTCCCATTCCGATTCCTGTTGCTCCTACTGCTGTGGCTGTAGCTGTTTCCCCAGTTCCCATTTCACATTTCCCTTTTCCCAAGAGCATTATCTGTATGATGCGCGCGACTGGTGAAAATATTAAATGCGCCTGGCAAAGTGCTTGCCACAAGGATCATCAGGAGACGGAGATGGAGAGGGAGACGGAGACGGAGACGGGGACGGGGAGTTGTGAAAGACATGTGAAACAAGACATGGCGCATCGTAGGAACTGTTAATATTTCAGCTGCGGCAGTGACAAAGTCAATGGCAGCTTCTCTACTCCTCCTACGACAACCAGAACAACAACAACCAGAACAACGACAACGCTGACGTGTAAACAAATTGACAGCTTATAAAAACCCGAACGTCATGTGCACACCAGAGAAGCGTTTTATTATGCAATTCAAGTTATTTGCGACACGTTTCTTTTTACCTTCTACCTAGCACAACTGAACTGAACTGTGAATTCTGCGAAAATTAATAATTAACAACGGAAACGTGTCTATCATTTTTAATAACGCCACCAAGAAGACGATGATGACAATATTTATGCTCAAAGCAGATTTAATAATCCATTTTATACCCCATTTGCACCATTGAATTCTTATAAAGTAGATTTACATACACAATGCGTCAAACAAGTTTTACACGCTGTTAAAGTTAAAAAATTTTTTTAAGGGCTTTCCAAGGTTTTTTGGTTACAGAACTAAGAATTTTGGTCGACAACATAAAATTAAAGTTATAAAACACAACTTGGTTTAAAGAACATAGCAAATAAGAAAAAATTCCTATTTAAATTTTAAATTTATATTTCAATTATTATATTATTTTAATAAAAACCTTTTTTTCCTGCATAAGTATGTAATTTGCAATTTATCACATCTATTTCTTTTAAGCGGTTATGTCTGTTAAGCAGTTAATTAAATAATTAATGAAAGATAATAATGTTAATCTCTTGAAACTGTTTTCGTAATAATCCTGTCACAACAATCTGTCTTATTTTAGTGTATCACGACAGTTGCATATGAAATCAATTGTCAAGCGAAATCCTCTAATATGAATATAATGCTGCCTATTTGAATTATGTATTTCTAATGAACAGTTGAACGACTTTATCAAATTTTAAACCTCAAATGGCAAATGCACCTTGGGAAATTCAGTAGTTTTGGGTTCGCTTTGATCTTGGCAACTATTGACTAATGCTGAGGTTGCTGCTAAGGCCTAAGCAAACAGACTGTCGCATGGGAAAATCAAACAAGCTGTCCCCACAGCGAATCTGAATCCGAATCTGAATCTGAATCCGTGGAAAAGCAAACAATAGAAATGAGCGCGCAGATATGTATGTAAATAAATAGTTTGTATATATAGCTTACTATCCCTTTTCCCTAAATACAGTATGCTGTGCTCAACGATTATATCCTTGATTGCATGTGGCCTATTATTTATATTTTGGCAACACTTAGTACCAGTTGCTGTTGATTTTGTTGTTGGGTAAATAAGCTAACTGTTATGTTTATTCTGCAATTTAATACGTTCAGCTAATAGCTTTTGATGGCAAACATTTGACAGTTGGATTGTCGGCTTGTCGGTTGCTTGGGGGCTGCATTGCATAGCTCACATGGCACTAATGAAAAATTGCATTTAATTTTTTCATTAAGCATTAATTGTTCATCCTAATTGTTGGCATAAACTCTCATGTGTATAATCCGTGTAATTACATTAAATATTGGTATTGTTTTTTGATCAATAACTCTTATTTTTCTCCATTTTTGAGGTCCAATATTTATGATGAAATTAAATAAAAAATAATTGTGATATTTTTGATAATTTTGTATATGTTCTCATGTTGATACTGCTTTATTTTTCCGTGTTCTGACAGGTTCAGCATGTTCTTCTCAAGTGTGTTTGATGGCCTTTTCACTTCCCATTTGTATCCTGACTGCTCTTTGCAATATTACGTCCAGTTTCTCATTTGTTTATAATACAAGAGTTCTTTTTGCTCATAAAGCAAACAGAGGAGAAGGAAAGGAAAGTATATTAATGCTAGTCCATTTATTAAAAAGGCTTGCAAATGTGTATTTATTTGCTTGATTGCCCCCTCCAGCAATCGCATCGCCCTATTTACTTATCAGGCGTTTACTTTGATTTGTTGCGCCCAGAAGTGAATTGGCCCGGAGTCGATTTGGCTACAGATTCCTTAGCAAGCTGTTAACCCAAATAATTATGGCTTCATTAATTTAATTGTGTGTGTAAGTGGTTTTTGGATAAAGCCTCTGAGTTATAGCCAATCTCATTGCCATGTCGATTGCGACCAACAAAAAAAAATACGTTTCCGCAAATGACACAAATTAAGCAGCGATTAAAATGCTAATTTCGTTGGTGTGTAACTGAATGCTGCCAAAGGGTTTCACGAAATTGAATACTACATCATTTTACATATAAACATATATATAAACAACAACATCTACTTACTGCTTACAGCCAATTCTGCATGCTTGCCAATTACAAGCCGCTTGTCAAACTCTTCAAAAAAAACAAAAAATATATGTGCCACGTGTGTTTCTCTAAACTTAGCAGCACATGCTTATGTGAAATGTTTAATAATAATCACATGGAGGATACGCGACTATTAAATACTGCTTGAAAATAATGGAATATATGCAGAAGATGACTTAACATGTGACGAAATATAAGAAAGCTGTTTTGGCTAATGTTATTACGTATTAATTAAATCAGTTTATAGTCCATTAGATCGAAAGAATGTAGATGGAATGATTTGAAAATCTTATTGCACGACAAAATTGTCTCATCTATTTTGTGTGAAAATTTCAGCCTCCTAGGTCTTATGGTTTCGACTTTGCAATGATCAGTGAGACCAAATGAGTAATTCAGAACAAAAAGATGTACATGTAAAGATTTGAATTTCTACCAGTTACATTCACTGTAAAAACTTCAAGATTCCCCTTTGTATATTTTTTTGGTAAAGAGTATAAAAATTTGACTATAGCAACAACCACACTATTATTTTTAAGGGCCAAACATTACAAGCCGATGGGACAACAACGGTGGGAAGCGGTGGGGAGGAGAGTAGAGGAGAGGAGAGGAGAGGAGGGGAGGGGAGGGGAGGGGAGGAGAATGGCAACATAAAAATAAATAACAACAAATTGGCAAGCAAATGTTTAGTTTGCGGCAGTGCGCCATGTAACATTACTTACCCCTATTCCTGTTCTTGTCCTGCCCCTGCAGCATTATCAGCAACGGAAACAGCTTTAAATTCGAATAACTTCCTCTCTCTTTAGCTTTCTGTCGCTGACTCACTCGTGTTGTCCTTCCCTGGGCAGCCTTTGAGTTGCCTTTGAGCTATTTTATAATTAGTCCCAGGCATGACAAAAACTTTTGGCACAACAACTACGAGTCGAGTAAAGCGCCTGTCGCTCTTTCGGGTCCGTTTTAGGGAAACAACCGCACGCGGCGTACAACTACAACTACAGCTACAACAAATACCCTGTACTCTATACGGCGGTGAGGAACGGGATCAAGATCGGAATGTCCTGCGTAGGTGCGCCAGCTGCCTCATGTTTAATTTTTTGGCAAATAAAGGGCAACATATGGGAAAAACTTTGCCACATGCTTCACTGCGCAAAAATTAGTTTGGGGTGCAGAAATCAGCCGAGTTTAAGCCTAAGTTTAGGTAATGCCACCCACTTCCCCCTCGAATCCCATTCCCGTTTTAAACTGCTAATTGGCCACTAAGACCAAGGCATGAACGGGTCTGTTACCTATGGGAGTTAAGCCTTGCGCTTGGTCATTTCGCCTTGGCTAATTGGCAGCAGCTTTTCAGGAACATAATATATACTCAGCTTGCTGTATTTGATGTACAGTTGGTCAAGAACGTGTTTGGCAAAATAAAAGTTCACCTGCTTTTTTTTTTTTTTTAATCTACTTGATTTAAAAATCTTATTATAATTCTTATTTTCAAATTTAAAAAAAAAATAAAAAAAATTTATTTTGAAATTTTTTAAATAAAAATAGCATTAAACATAAAAATTGTTAAAATCTATTGAGCCAAATGTTGTACTTTCAAAATCTAAAAGCAATCACGATGTGTGGCTCAATACTTTTTATATGAGATATCAAATATCCTTAAAGGACACATGTAACTATAATAAAAATTAAAAAAAAGCTTAAATTTTTAAAATAAAAATTAAAAAGAGTTACGGTTAAATTTTAATATATATATCATTTTTAAAAAGATAAAAACAATAATTTTTATATATAATTTTTTTATTGAAACATTCTAATCGTATCGGTCCCTGAGAGAAGTTGTGTACAGTTAAAAAAAAAACTTAAATTTTTAAAATAAAAATTAAACAGAGTTACGGTTAAATTTTAATATGTATATAATTTTTTAAAAAGATAAAAACAATAATTTTTATATATAATTTTTTTATTGAAACATTCTAATCGTATCGGTCCCTGGGAGAAGTTGTGTACATTAATGATTTAGTCAAAACACTATCTTGACTAACTGTATATGTATTATAATCCGGTAGTCGGATAATTTGCTAGTCGAATCGGTGTTTGTAATTTTAATCAAACAATTTAAGAAATGCATTAGTCCTTGCTCTGTGTGCAGTTGTGAAATGTGAAGGTATTCAGTGTCAAATAGGGTGTGTCGAATGGGAATGGGAAGAAAAAACGAAGGTGTCGCTTAAGTGTATGAAATTCATCAGGTGTGTCAGAATTGCAGTAAAAGCTCAGCGAGCTCACAGCAACTGCATAACTGAAATAATGTACAAATGGCAGCAAGGATAATGCACGAACACACACACACACACACACTCGTACACTGAGGATTGTAAAAATAAGAAGTTCACCTTTTGGGTGCTGTGTTGCCTTATAAATTGTAACATTCTATCAAGTGTTGGTGATTACTGAGATATTTTCTTGGTGTGGGGTTTTATTTTGGTGGGAGGATAAAGGAGTTTCCTTGAGCTCTTCAAACAAGATTACGTGTCTTGTAAAGTAGAAATGTTTTTACCGTGCAAAAGAACATTAAATTAAAATTCTTCCATTACTCCACACATACTAACTTTTCTAGCATTTCAAAATTGTATGGAAACGGGAGACTGGAAGCGGTAAATGATAATGAAAAGGGAGAAGGAGAAGAATATGTGTGGGAGTGGAGAGAAAAAACTTTATCTGTAAGCTATAAGTTATGCTTAAAGCTAGAGTTGAGCTTTCTTTGATAATATATTCATTTCATTAAGAAAATTTTCAATTTTCTTGTCAATTAGGCAGCTGAAAACTTTTGACTATTTATCTTCGTTATCCGGTTGTTGTTGGTAGAACACACATTCATACAAATATTTGTATTCATCAATGCATGTGAGTATACTCATATATGAGCTCATCCCACATAAAAACACACTCACATACAGTTTCTTGAACAATTGATAAAAACTGTTGTGAAGTTTTTGGCATTTTCGTGCTCCAATCGATCGAAATCTAGTCGGAAAGGCTATAGTTGAGATCGTGACCATAGGATACCCGTTATTTATTTCAATATATATAAAAGTACTTTAAAGAAATTACTTGTATTACTTTGGAGACATTAAATCGCCATAACTGCCGTTCTACTTGTCCGATCTTGATGCGATTCAGTGGGATGATAAGTAATACTAATAGATAACATTAATTACTACAAAAAATAAATTATCTTAAAAACTGGGGGTGTGGTGGTTTTTGCGATTTGCGGGCTTAAATTAAAAAAAACTTGATCTGGGGTATATAGAAATCGATGTGCCAAATTTGGTTACGCAACCTCTTATAGTCTCTGAGATCCTTGTGTTTATACAGACGGACGACCGGTTTTTCGCGATTTACGGGCGCGGAAGGGGACGTGTCAAAAATTTAAAACAAGCTTGACCTGCTCCAACGCCTTTGGAGTCTGTGAGTAGGTCTGTGGTATTTCTATCTCTTACAGTCTATGAGAACTAGGCGCTCACACAGACGGACAGACACACATGGCTATATCGACTCGGTTGTTGATGCTGATCAAGAATATATATACTTTATGGGGTCGGAGATGCCTCCTTCTCCCTGTTACATACATTCCAACGAACACAATATACCCTTTAACTTATTTTTTAAGTAACGGGTAATAACCAAAGTAAATTTACTGCGTTTGCAAAAGGGGAAATTACATTTTCTGCCAAAGTTTTGGCGTCTTGGCTGTTGCATATATATATCTTAATTACTAATTTAAGTAAGTAAAGTCATATATTTGTGGGTGCGACTTTGCTTATCACGTTAGGATTCGCTATAGTCCTTGTAACAATGTCTATGCATTTGCTTCTCCTTCTTTTTTTATTTATTTTTTATTTCTTTTTGGCAATTTCTTTTGAATTCTTCCGGCTCGAGTGTTGTACATTTTTGCATATTTTCAGTTGCTCTGGTGTTTTGCTTAGCTACTTTTTTAAAATAAAATTGCAATATCCTTTAAACCATTTCCGCTTGTTGCTCAATGCTGCTTTGTATAATGCGGAAATAACAATGCGCCTTGAGGATTTAGTAAGAAGTGCAACGAACACACACGCACATGGAAAATCCAAAGCATTTTCATAAGAATTCTGTTTTCCCAAATATTTAAGCTGAGCAATGTGGAGCATGATATTTGTGAAATCTACTTTAGACTTTCTTGAAATATTTTACCTTATTTCATGTTGTACTCTTACTTTTTAGCAGCTTCTTTTTGCCAAGGCCAACAGTGCAAAAATATTATAGCAATAAGTGTCCACAAAAGTCGCAGAGCAAACAAAACACATTAATATTGCAGTGAAACTTTTAGTTTCGTTTTCATTTAATAAGAAAACAATCCGAGTACAGTCCAATACGCTATACAGGTCTTAAACTTGGTCCTACTCAATATTCAATATTAAATTCATAATGAACTGTTACTCAAATCTCTAGCTTAGGAACCACTTGGAAGATATAGCTCTGTCCTAATTCCTGGCGCCAGTTCTTCATTATACTAATTGTCTGCATTTATTGAGCACAAAAAAATATTCCAGAGTGTGTGTATTTTTTAAAAAATATTTTTTAAAATACACACACCAAAAAAAAGACCATCTTCTAAAATCAATAACATACATTTTACATAGTACAAAGAAAATTTTATTAAAATAACAAGCGAAAAAATATGAATAGATATCAAAATAAAACATATAAATTTGTTCGTATGCTTATATTTGTAGTCTTATTTTAAATGTTCTTCAAACCATGATGTGTTTTCTAACTTTAGGAATCTTATCATCTTTTAAACCAAAATTCTTAGTTCTGATACCATTATGATCTTAATTTTATAAGCTTCTTTAACAGTAAATGCGAGTATAATAATTTACAATTATTAATAAAATAAAGCAACTGAAAAAACACTTGCACTTCAAATATTTGGATTTTCACTTGTGGCGCCACTTTAATCGAGTATTTTGAAAATTGGAGCAACGACTGTCGCTAACTGAGTAGAGTATTTAGCCAATGGGGCAATATTATATAACTTCTGCAGTGTTACAGTCGGCACTTGATTTATGCAACAATTGCATTTTCATATCTCACAACTTGGCACACACTTTTAGGAGTGTGTGTGTGTGAGTAATTTTGCACTAATTTGTAGCTAGTTAAATAAATGTTTCACATGAGCAAAAAGCTTGTAATTACAAGTCACAAACATTTACTTTCTTATTTGGCAAGCGATAATGTGTTATAAATCTCAAATACTCGACTGGTTATGCAAGTTCCTAGATGTGTTATATATATATTATTTTAAAAAGAAGTCACTGCGCGCTAAGCTGCATTCGTAAATCACCCAAAGCCCGTATAAATTACAATGCTAATTATTGTAAAGCAGCCAAGGCAACAGTTGTCCTTCGATATAACTTCCCATGACTGACTTTTTTTTAAAGATACTATCGCTGCATCTGAAGTTGCTGTTGCCATGGCTTCTGCTTTTCTCATTTTCTTCAATTGCATTATAAATGCAATGCAACTGCTAAACAATAGCAAAAAAACATGAGCACAAATCAGCTTGAAAGTATGGAACAAATAGGCAAAGGAAACGGACATAATAAATAGTACAGTTCACTGTAACTGTAACAGTAACAGCCACTTAGTTGCTTTCATGTGGACCGATAATGATTACAATACTCTAGATTCAATGCAAAAGTCTTGAAGATAGTAGCAAAGAGTCTGTTAATGTTTCTGTTGAAGGGCCGAATATGGAGTATGGATTTCGGATTTGATGTAGAATACACTTCCGAATTCAGAATTAAATGGAAATTGAAAAGAGCAGTCCAGCTGGCATTTGAGCAATTAAGTAAGTTGCTCCAAATGACACTAAAGTTTCTATCTGATTATCCTTGCAAGAGTTCCAAAGCGTTGACAAGTAAACAATCCAACAAGCCAAAAGTAGAAGCAGATGGAACATAGTCAAAACAGAAAAAAAATTAAGGAGTCCAAGGAAGACAATGTGCTAAAATAATCAAAGCGAAAAAAAACCGAGCAACCGTTGCATGAACAATACTGCGATACCAGCTGGTCACCGGTTACCTTTGTGGACTTGGTAGCTAGGTGACAGCAATAACAGAGAAGCAAAGCAGCGCAGCTAAGCAGAGAAGCAAATGAAAAAGCGGAAGGCCGGCAAGTAAAGCGCATTATGTGCCCGTCTTCTTCAGCTTTACTTTCCTTTTTTTCTGTTTCTCGGTGGACCTTTGCTGTGCTATCTTTCTCTCCTTGCCGCTTTGTTATTTCGATTTTATTTTCTAACGATGCTCACCCTTTGATTGCACACCTTTTAACACCCTGTAACAGCCAGCTGCATGTGGCTTATTACTTATAATATGAAGTGTGTTTCAAATCGATAAAGCAAAAACTATTTATCCATTGATAAACAAAATTTTCTAAAACCAAGATTATGGTCTCAGAACTAAAAATATCGGTCTTTTAAATAAGGCAACTTTAAAATTGACTATATTTTTATTGTTGTTTTATTTTGATGTACAATTTTCTTGTCTGGTATGTCTTATAAATATTCGTCTTTCCTTGGCAAAAGAGGGAATCGAACCCGCTCTTGCTTTCAAGATTGAAGCGGCGACTCTAACAAGAGTGCCACGGGACCAATATTGGTTTTATATTAAAATATAAAGTTTTTCATACTAAGCAAAGTGTGAACGTTGACCGCAAATTTGACCGACTTGCCGGTCGAAATTTTCAAAACGCCGTCTTATCTCTTGATGAATTTGTCTTAGCTATGTATTGCTTAAGTTTTAGACTTGTAGTACTTATGGCTTGGGCTGCACAATGATCAGTGAGTCAGTCAGTCAGGTCAAAGAGTGTAAAAACTATTTATCCATTTGCAAATCTGAATATGACCAGGGTAACAAGCAGCTCAGCACCTCTTCTACTTCTTTGCCACTTGTTCTAGCCGCTACTGTCCCATTGGAGGGGTTATAAATATGAGCAAGCATTTCACGAGATATCCTTAATTAAAGTCATTTCCTCCTGCCAGGCTTGGGTCTGGAATGGAATGGAATGGGATGGATTTCGCGCTTGGAGCGAGTGCACAAGTTGAAATTAAATTTGCAAAGGACAGCACAAGGAAATAAGCTGCTCACATAAAGGTACCACCAAAATATGGCAGCGGAATGACCTAGTTACTCATACACACACTCACACACACACACACACACATGTGCATAATATGTGTGCATGTGTGTGTGTTGACCCCTTGGCAAAAGGTTAAGAGCGAAGCTTCGTGCGGCCATTAACATGAAATTTTTAACAACAGCCACGCAAGGAGTTTCGTGGTCCACGTGGGTCCAAAATACTTGTTAGTATTTTTGTTATTATTGTTGTTGTTGTAGCTGTGATTGTGGTGGGTGAACTCTAACGACATAAGCAGTGGTGCCGAGCAGCTTTTGTCTTTGTCTTTGCTTTCTGTGCATCTTTTTTTCCCCCTTTGCATCTTTCCCTCGTGCAGAAACCCATTCCCCTTACCTTTCCTGCCATTTTCATTGTTGTTTTGCGACTGCGGCGCTTTGTTTTTAAGCTCTGCACTACGTACTTTCTCTTTGCAATTCTTTTCTCACTCAGCCTGAACTCTTTAAGCCGAAGCGTGTGTCCTTACGTCACATCCTTTGCATTGTTTACGCTGTAAACACTCAAAGCTGTAGGTACGAGTACTCCTAACGAATTCACCAGCTACCATATAAGCTGCAATGAGACTTCTGCTTCCAGTCCCCCAATTTACAACCCATCCCATCTCTTATCTTATCCCTTACAGAGTCCTTATTCTCGTCGCCTTAGCACAGGATGTGTCGCTTATTTATCGCATTTTTATGTGAAATAAACGGTTTGGAATTGGCTAGGTAAAACATTAATTTTATTGTGGGCGAAATTGAGATGGCAGAATGGAACAACACAATAACAACAACGATAATAACAAATAACTAAGTTCAATGCGATGCATTTCAAGTTAATATGCAGCATGAAAATGAATTGGAACCAAATGGATTTGTCTTGGAGCAGCTTCTCTAAAAGGTTTTCTATAACAAGACCAATGAATTGGCTACACTCGAATATTACGAATTTTCTAGTTGTGTCCAGTAGTTGTCAACATTTTAAGAGGGACAGAAACAAAATGATATCATATTATGGTCTATACTGTTTGATGATGCTATGCATGAATGGACTGACAAGTGCCAACAATGACACCCAAACAGATCCACCTAAACAGGCAGATCTTCCAAATCAAGCTGAGCAACCAAAGGAACTGAATGACTCCAAGTGCAAGCCCAACGAAGTTCTAACTGCCAAGAAGGGGTGCGTCAATCGGGAGGAATATATGGAACGCATACTCATGGACACATGGGTCGATGAGAACTTGGATGCTGCCAAAAATAAAGCGGGTCTTGAGCGAACAGTTGAGTGCCAAGAGGGTGAGATACTTACCGCCTTTGGCTGTGCACCGGAGAAGCAACCACTCCGAAACAGTAAATGGGAACGTCCGACCATCCTTCACAGTCATCTGTACGGAAACAAGGTGTTCAAGAGCAGCGACGGAATTCCTGATACGGATACCAGCAAGGAAGCATTAGACAAGCTATTGGGTTCGTCTAATATCGGATCTGATGCCAATAGTGTAAGCCGTGGAACTCTCAAAAAGGGGGGTAGGCCAAGAAATCTTGACATTGATGAGAATTTGACCGGCGATCGCACTATCGGCCACAATCGTCCTCGCTCGTATGTTTTTCTGCCGGGAAGGAAGCTACAAAGCAATCGGAAGTGTCGTCCATACGAGGTCCTTGGTCGCAATGATCGGTGCATTCGAAAGCTCGGAAGAACCGGATTATACAAGCACAATGATCATCAGTACGGAAGGCAGCTGCGACATCGTCATGACGCCTCTAATTTAAGCTGAGTCTCGTTAGTTTCCAAAAATATCCATAGACTCAAATCAATCATTAATGAAATGAAAAAAAATTAATATTAATAATGATAAAGTGAAATAGAAAAACAATTAAAATGAAAATTGAATGACTAATGGAAATATTAAATTAAAGAATAAGGAAAAAAGTATTCATAACCAAATTGATCCCTATCATTAAAATAAAATGAAAGTAATAATATTAAAAAATAAAAGTCAAAAATAAATAATTAATAAATATAAATTTGAATATTTAATTGAAATATTAAGTAAAAGATGAAAGAATAAGGCATCATTCTAAGCCAAAGTAAATCTGCAGGAGGAAGGTATTGTCATCAAATTTGTTGCTTTAACTTTTATAAATAGTTCTTGCAATGGGACTCATTGGATCTGACATTAAATTAAACTGGCTGAATCCTTTAATCAAACTCATTGGCTTTGCATACTGTATTTCTATGTAGTACTCCTTGATTTGGGCGTTTAACCAAATAATTTAATCAACACTTCTTTTAAACTGTGGATTATGTAGACCATTCTGTTAAACAACTACAAAGAGTACTTTTGATGTCATTTAAAGCAAATTGGTTATTTACCCCAAGTCATTTAAGGAGAACAAATTAAAATAGATACGTGTTGGGATTCCTTGAGCTTCAAGTGATGTGCCTCGGCTATTTTATAATATGTGTTAAGCTTATGAATGTAAAAGCATAATTAAACGAGATTTGTGCTCTGGGGCATTCAAGTGAGCAGTTAAGTGAGAGTTTAAGGAAAGTAGAGGAGAAGAGAGGTACCTTGAATGGGGTTATGTACCATATTTGCGCAACGGATTGCTAGGTTGGTACAAAATGGATGGCTTTGACATGCTAATTAGTTAACCTCGCACATAGTTTCCTGGATACCATACTCAAGTTTTGTGAACGGCTACAACAAAAGCGAAAAGCAAATGAATACCTTCAATGTGTGTTGAGCATTCACACTATTCACAGTATTCACACGCCATGTTTGACAGTGCTTAAGCCAAGCGATTAAGTGCCAGACTGCCCGACACCAAACATGATGAATAGTTCTGCAATAATTACATTACTTGGCACTTTAATGCTTGTCTGCCAGATGAAAGTCACAGCCCCGAAACGGACACATATCCTATATATGTATTTGAAACCAATATTGTGGGTGCTTCTTGCTTTGTAAATAACCAGCCATCAATTTAAGCAACTACTTGCGCGAATTTCGGTTTGGCAACATTAATCATGTCCTGTGTTAATTAACAATTAATTACATTTTCAAAATTATAAATTTGTCGCCGGCCGCTGGACATCAGTTGAAGTTTAAAGCGGCAGCATCATAAATTAATGTCATATTCCTATCACAAGGCAACACTGAACATTTAAATGATGCAAGCTAATGATGCAATGCCATAAATTATTCAAATTTCTAATATAATGTTTTTGGTTTTTATATCAATTATTATGCATTACTTTTTGATAATTTCATTAGTAAAAGTTTCTTTCGCATCATAATGATTTACATCATAAATGTTTTAAGCAGGAAATGTAATTTTCATTAGAAATAATGACCTATTATGAGTACTTTTTTGATAATCTGACTATAATCTTCATATTTAAGCAAAAATAATAAATATCACAAATTGTAATTTTTTAAATTGATGAACTAAGTATTATTGAAAATCAATTAGTCGGAAAGTAAGGCTTTAGCTTTTTAATGTACTCTAGTTATGTAATTGTGAGTTTAAATGTGAGGATTACTTGTAGTCGATCACGACTGCTTCTTCATTTTCATGTTGTCGCATAAATTGTCTAATGCTTCATTAATTGACGTGCAGCGCATTGAATCACAATGCTCAATACTTGAATAAATTGTGGATATCCAATTTCAATTGTGGATATCTTTCTGGTAATTTCTGTTCACTTAAACTAAAATGATTTGTGTTTTCTGTGAAAGTGGATGAGTTATTAAATGGCCTCATAAATTTCTCAGCCAATATAAATGTATCAGCTTTAATGCGGAGGCTTGAACTCGTTTTGGGCAGACGTAAGTGGTTGACACTTTGTTAAGGATTTAAGAGTTGGCCTTATGTGTATAGTATAGTATGAATGCATATGTATGTGTATGTGTACTGAATCTGCCATTTATTTGAATTGCTATTGCAATATTCAAGCAGCAGACCATTCATTGACACACAATGGTGCAATTAATACATCATTGCACCTGCACCCGAAAAAATGACAAGTGCAACACTCAAACTGTCGGTGTAAAAAAAAACTTGTGCATGACACTTGTTTGATTTATCCAACCGCTTGAGATTTAAAGTGGCAATTACAAAAAAATTTACTCGTACTGTCTACAAAGTACTTACTACTTAAAATTGTGAATCTGCTTTGGGTTGCGCATTTTTCAGTTCCACTTTCCTGATACATCAGTGTCAAGTGTCATTAAAATATTACAATTAAGCATGCCTTATTCTTATATATCTATATATATAAATCTCTATGTCCAACTGACTCACTGACTGACTTAGCATTACACAGCCGGTTTGACGTACGACTTTGAAACTTGGCCACAATATTCTTAAGATAATTTCATCGGGAGATAAGGCTGCGTTTGGCCAAAATCGAACTGTAAGTGCGTCAAAATGGAGTTCAAAGTTCACATGTATTTTCAGTTTACATGTAGTAGAGTTTGGTCAAACGAGGTATTCAGTGTCAAAGTGGTGCAGAGGATGGTGTGTTTGATTCAGAAGCAGAAGGTTCGGGCTCGAATCCCGCTTGATCATGTCTTTTTTTAAATCAATTTGACACAGCAAAGACATACATTTACTTAATAAACATATATCAGTGTTTGGTCAGCTGTCGAGCTCAGTACCTAAGTAGTGCAGAGGATGGTGCCCCAGGTGCAGAGAGGCGCGGGTTCATTTCCCACACCAGGCAGGTATTTTATTTTATTTTTCAATTCAATTTTATTAACATATTTTTAAATTTTAGGATATTTTACAATTTGGTCAAAATCGGGTTAGTATATCATATAGGTGCAATAGGAACAATCGGGTTCAAATTCTACATTAGAACTTTTTTGTTTTTCAAGTTATCTCAACCAAACTCACAAATTGTGTTTTTTTTTACCATATTTTACACCCTGACCAACTTTTGTCAAAATAGGATGACTATATCATATAACTCTCATAGGTACAATCAAGCTCAAGTCAATCTTTAGTATGAAATCTTTTTTGTTTCAATTGGATGGAAATTAACTCTTAGTATGAAAAGTAGTACAGTTCACCCTTTTTGCGCACAGTGCACAATGCCAATTTTCTCTTTTTTTTATTAATTTATATTTTTATTTAATATTTTTAGATTAAACTGAATTTTGTTCGTCACAAAATTGGATATCAGAAATTTTGGGGCTAGAAATTGCTTTCGTCACTAGACTTTTACCTCGTGTAGAGGTTTTTTTTTTTGTGGTTTATTTTCTTACATTCAAACACGTTAATGTGATTGGATTTCAGAATAAACAAATTTGTGTGGTACCCGGGTTACAGAATATTTTATAGATAAAAATTAAGTGTCCGAATTATTAGGTTGTCCGAATTAACAAGTGTTCGAGTTATTGAAGTAGTACAGTAATTTAGTTTTGCGTTAAAGATGTTTATTCAAGAAAAATAAAAGAAGTGCTCCTCTTTTTCACGCATCAATTTCGCGACCGAATCGAGCCGGGGGTTGGTGGGCGAAACGAGCAGAGGGCGGAGCCCCGTAGTTTTATATAAAACTTTTTGTACTGACTCACTCACTGACTGATCACTCTGAAGGTAAACCGTAAAGCCTAGAAAGCTGAAATTTTTACACAACGTAGCTGAGACGGTTTGATTGTGCAGTATAAAATATATACTTTCATTTATCTGTTTGCTAGCTCAATTTTGGGACAATAATTTATTGATGATTATCCCAAACAACTTTTCTAATTTGTATGCACATTAGGTGCCCATTGATAAATGCGATTACCCAAACAGTTGCTTAATACATTGAGTAAATTTATTATACAGGCATGTAATTAAGTTAAAATTAAGCGGTTTTAAATCTGTTGACGATACAAACAGTGAAATTTGTTTGCAATAATATTCGCTTGCTGGATTATTACAACTCTGATTGATGATGTTGCTTTGACTTTGTGTCTAGATTTGTGGCTATTTGCATTTTAATGTTTTAAATAAAAGCAAGGAACTTAATAATAATAAACAGTGTACAATAAACTGTGCGCTGTATTACTATGAAGAGGATGCTCTTTTAGGTATCCACAGAAATAGTTAGTTTATTTTCCACGTTCGCCCGTCTTGTTTATTTGCTATTAAAATGCAGTTAAAATATTTATTAACGAGTTCATGTATGTGCTTATTATGCAGATGCTTGCAAATGCTGGTCTGATGTCAATTGTCCTCAGAACATGCTCATAAAAGATACGCAAACGTCGTACAAACATTACAAGTGCCTTTACTCAGTTCAAAGACGACATGACGGTTTCTGGGTTTCCTTCTGGACAACTTGAACATGGCTAAGGGCCGAGCGTGACATACCTCAAACATTATAATGTTATAATTAATTATCCGCCAGAGGCAACAGAATACACAATTGAATAATCCATGATGCTATCAAATAACTTTTCGACTATCCCCAATAGTGAATCTGATGATCAAAAAGTCTTATTTAAAAAATAAAATACTCTTAAACAAACATTCTAAATATTTGGTATGGAATAACAAAATCAAGGGAAAAAAAAATATTAAATTACAACTTTATTAAACCCACCCTTCAGAAAAATTAACTAGTGTCAAAAACGAATAGTTCTAGATCTAGTATAAAGGCAACTTGTACTAGATAAAGACGAAAAAAAGCAAATGAACCGGAAAAATATTTAAAATACAAACATTAGAAGAAAAGAAGTTTGGGAGACATAAATTAGAATAGGCTAGGAATGAAAAATTAGGAAAACACTAATATTCTTATTTTGAGTAATATTTGTAGTCATTCGTATAGGTATTGCATTTTACTTGTATGTATATTCTGCAAATTTATATATTCTTATCAGGAAATAACACCGTAACCGGTATCGGAACCGATTATCGAAACTAACCGATTCTTTTTTAGTACCGAAACTGAAACCGTGACCGAAAATAATGCTCAAACAAGAACCGAAAACCGAAACGTTCGTACCGGTCCGGTTGTGGTAAAGTGGCTAGGTCAAAGAGTTGACCAACTTCCAACTGTAATAACTTGAACAAAACTGACCCGATTTTCAAGCGAAATGTCATTTTAATCATGCTTTGGCCTCTTAATTCATTCTGTATTCAAATTTAATTCATTTAGAAAATGCAATTATTTTTGACAAATAGTTGATTTTGATGGTAGAGGTCCCCCCTTTAAAATTTCAAAAATTATAAATATTTTAAATTTCAAGTTTTCACTTTTAATCTGAGACCTTTCATTTTCTTGTAAAAAAAAAATGTCAAAATTAAGAAAAATTTTGACTTGTAAAGTTGCTAGGTCAGAGGCTTGAGCAAGTTTAAACTGTCATAACTTTGCCAAAACCCAACCGATTTTCCAGCAGAAATTTATTTTGATCATGGTTTGGCCTCTAAATTTACTTTGCATTCAAATTTTGTTAAATGTAAAATATATTTGTTTCGTCTTGATTCTTATTGAATGAAAAGCACGAATATTGTACAGGATATCTCTTAGTCGAGTACACTTGCTTACACTTAAGAGGCTGTAATTTAATAAAGGCAGGAACATTTTCCCGTGTTTTGGCAATAGACATCTGGACATGTGGACCGAAGTGACGCAAACCACATCGGATGATGTCGTTTGATGATGTTTAGTGAATGTTGATGATTTTAATGTTCGTGTCTGTCATGCCTGCAGAAAGCGTTGTCCGTGACGAAACTGCCGCTGTTAAAAGGCGCAATAAGTAAACGCTTGAAATAAGGCCAAAACGCGGTCGTCAGATGGTCAACATAGCTGTCGAGAAGTCATAGACTTAGACTTGTCATTCGACGGTGTCCGATGTCGTCCTTGTTGGCGACTTGAGCACCGGTTGCCATGGTACATTAAGAAGGGCTCTCTCTGGCTGTAAATTCAACTGTTTTATGCTCTTTTCGTTACGCATAGCTAAAGTACCAGCCAACCAAGACCAAGACCGGACTCAGCTCGGTTTTCAGTTTTCAGTGAACAGTTGCCACGCCTCACAAATATCTCCCGCAGTTGGGACAACCACAGAAGAGCAACATCAAAAGAGAGTAGGGCAATAGAAATATGAGCTTATTATTTTAATTAGCGGCAAGCCTGTAGTTTGTAGACTTCCAGCTTTAAGATACCCTCTAATACTCGTTTGTCTTCCTAATTAGAATGTTGTAGATAAAAGCTCAAAGGAAAACCTGCTTGAACTGTATCCTATGTTTTGAAGGTGATTACATAATTGATAAGTAATTTAAGGATATATATACTTTCCCATTTCTATTCATATATACCATAATCTGGACTAATCTTATATCTATGGGTACAGGGTATGTAAAATTAACACACATGGGACAATTAATAATGTGTAATTGAATTAAACAAATGTCATTTACTCGCAATTCTGACAATTTTTGCTCTAATTGTGATATGCTGTATCCATTGTAAAGGTATAAAAAAAGCATTAATGACCTGAGCAAATGCTTGTAACAGACAAACCCATTTCTGACATATACATTTTTTATAGTGAAGAACAGGCAAATCGGAACTAGCGCCATCTATCGTGTGTAGCTTTACGTAAAATGTGATTTAATATAATTAAATATGTTCGAGCTGTCAAGAGTGTCTGATTGTCGTCCCTTTTTTTTTTCTTTGAGAACCTTATGCATTTTTAATATGTTTATTAAATGGCGCATGTTACGGTTATACACTGAAATCGGGCAATTTCCAATGGGCATTATTTAGACCACAGCCGTCGCCCGATTAAATATCAATAACCCAATGGGAATGGGAAGTTAGATCGTATCTGACTACTCTGTCAATTCTCATGTCACGTACAAAGTCTGTGGCCGACTGAGACATATTATACTAGGCCACAAACGCTTCGACCTAACGTAAAAAATGAGGACTGGATGTGCAGTCTATATGTCAAATACATCAAATGTTGGGAAGCTAAGCAAACAGAAAGAAGCCCAAGACAACAGACAACAAAAACAACTGAACCGACTCAAGTCTAGAATGTGTATATCATTTGGATTGATTGCAGGGACACAGGATAGACCAGCCGTGAAGTATTTTTGTTTGCTTGTGGTCGATTTGGGAAGTTGGGAACTTGGCCAATAAGTCAATGTATGTATGTGTGTGTGTGTGTGAATGCGAATCTGCGAACCGGATGTGTTTTGTATGCCAAAAGGAAGGTGGACAGCCGACCAAGCGAGGCCGACGCTGACGTCGTCAGACGCCTTCGTTGTCACACTCGACACACGAAACTCGGATTGTTGACACTTGCAGCAGCGGAAATGAGTTATGCATTTCGGATCTGAGCTTTCCATTGTCTTGGTGGAGTGTAAACGGGTGCGATGTAGCTGGTGTATGGTTAAAAAATCATGGCAATAGAAATAGTCAGAAAATTAGATATAATTGTAGTTATACAAGTTAATTTGCAAGCAATAATAAAAATAATAATAATAATAATAATAATAATAATAATAATAATAATAATAATAATAATAATAATAATAATAATAATAATAATAATAATAATAATAATAATAATAATAATAATAATAATAATAATAATAATAATAATAATAATAATAATAATAATAATAATAATAATAATAATTATAATAATAATAATAATAATAATAATAATAATAATAATAATAATAATAATAATAATAATAATAATAATAATAATAATAATAATAATAATAATAATAATAATAATAATAATAATAATAATAATAATAATAATAATAATAATAATAATTAATAAATAAATATAAGTATTGATATAAGAATGAGAATTAATATTGGATATCCTTTGGATAATTCAATTACTTTAATTTGCATTTTCTCTTTAATAGTGCAAAACTATTTATGACTTGATTTTTAGAATCCTGTTTAATCGTAAAGTTCAAAATGACATTTTGGGAACAGTGCAAAACAATGCAATGATACACGCACACATGCACAGAGTGACGTCAACACACACACACACAAAAGACAAGATACTCCTGGCGAGCACTTGAAAGAACCGCAGTAAGCCAGCAAAAAAAAAAAAACAAGAAGATGTCGACGAAGTGCAAAGCGCTTCAAACGATTTTCCGCAAAGTTGACTGCCTCTTGCAGTGGAAGGTGTGAATGTGAATGTGCCTTTGGGCGGTTATTTGTGTGTGTATACATACAAACATACATACATGTGTGATTACGGCCACAACAGAGACAGTTTCAGTCCCAGTCTCAAGAAAGAAGCAGCAGCTGCAGAGCCTCAAATAAAATGTTGTGCAAAAGCCTTTAGGTATTTCACGCCAACGAAATATGTGAATATGCTAGATAGGAGTGGGTTGCGAGAAGAAGACGAAGAAGAAGATCATTGAGGTCGTGTGCTGCCAACTTCACACTCAATGGCGGCAAATTTTTGGCAACAAACTTCTGAAGAGGCAGCAACACAGCAACACTAGCCAACAACCACAACAACAACAACAGCAAGATGAAAACGCTGTTCTCAATGTGTGTGGTGTATACTCGTACACTGATAAAAAATAGTGTTCATGGGACCATTATTGATTTTGGCTGAAAATGTACAAAGAATTTGTCTCAGCTATGTTGTTCTGTACAGTGGTTAATCAGTTAGTCAGTCAGGACAAGCACTTTTATATATGTAGATAAATATTTTCCTAACAATTTAGGATTTGTATTCTTATGTTATGAAATTTTATTTAATTTATATTAATATTCTTAAAATTAGAAATTTGAGCTTAAAACGGTCTTATGATGAATACTCTTTATTTTAGAAATTTTTCTTTTTTTTCAGTGTGTGTGTGTGTGTGTGTTGCAGAGTAAGCGAATGTCTACGAATTTATTGCCCAGGGAAGCATATCTTTACCAAGACGCTGTTTTTTTCTCTGTTTTCTATTTTTGTTTTCACTGTTTTTCAGTACTTTTGCCAGGGCTGCAACATGTCTCAAAGTTGTCGAAGCGTGGGCGACTCAGTTGCCGCTGCAAGGGGAATAGACTTTCGCAAGTTAGCCAAGACCAGGACTCAGGACAACAAAAAACTAGAAGTCGCATATGTTTTAGTGACACAACTGTGCTGACAGCTGTGTAAAATATACGCGCCCTCATAATTTATATGAGTATTGTTAAATTAACGTGACTGCGTCGTGGGAACAAAGCGACAAAGACGAGTTTGAGTACGAGTACGAGTACGAGTGCTCGTATTAGCCAAATATGAGTACCCGTAACACTGAGACATCTATAGACCCGATATGAATCTGACTCTAACTCTAACTCGCCCATGTCTGCATGTACTCGCAATTAGCCAAATGGTCTCGCAACCTCAGTAGCCTCTATTGTTGGCCATCTTCATTCGCAACTCGTAACTGAACGACCTGTTGGCACCTTTTGAGCCAAGGAAACGGAAAAGAGTTTATTTTCTTAGCTTAAAGCTTTATTCTTGTATATGGAACTATGCATAGCAGAGCTATGAATGCAGGATTTTATAAATAGCTACGTTTGTGTAGCGCTGCAATCACATTTCATTTAAGCAATTTAAATTAACCCATAACTCAATATCCAAGGGGTCATCAATTAGTGGTCGGGGTTCAACGCAGCAGGAAAATATAGCAACCTCAACGAAGTATGCTCGTTGTTCCAGTTTAATTATGTAACCTACCTAATAAGGATGACAAAAAGGGATTGCAAAATAGCCACATTTTCACATAGATAAATGTGCGAGATGTACCGAATATTATTCAATTAAAAAAGTTAAATACTCTAGTCATAAAATGTATCCTGACCAGACAACCCGCAGCCGTCATAAAATTTGTAAGGGCAACCCTGAAGTGAACAACCCCTATCCAAACAAAGACACACTTGACTTTTAATTTAATTTCATTGTCAATTTACTTTGGATTAGTGGCTGGATTCAGGCCAGATCTTTCACATGGCAATTGGCAATAAGCTGAAACCACAAATGAAATTATATAGCTTGTAATCAGCATATATAACATAGAGTACATACAGAAAAGCTTTTTACATGTAGCGTAAACCGGCGTAATTAACAACTTCAAGCCAACTCAAAAAGGATAATACAATAAAAGAAATTGTGATTAAGACTGCCAAAAACAATCGAGTTTAAGATTGAAAAAATACGAGTAAGTCATAACATGACACAGTTCTGTTGACAACAACAAAAACAACAATAACAATCACAGTAAATCTCATTATTCTTCATTTGATTTCACATTATTTTGCTGCACTTCTTAAGAAATCCGAGTGTCTTCTGGCCAACTTATTGTGAATGAGTCGAGAGAGAGTTTTTCACTCATTTTGCTCCACATTTATTTCCCACTTCTTATTGTTGTGATAAATTTCAATTAAACAAAAATCAAATAAAATTATACGATGAGCATTGACAGCATTGATGGCCACGTTTCGCATCCATTTAACGATAACGATAACGATGCTCATAATTGAAATCATCAATTTACGTCTACCATCATCATTTTTCAATCCAATATTTATGTATTTAATAAGTAACAGGCATTGTCGTTCCGTCCGATATGTGCATCGATTTTAACAACTCTTTAAACGAGCTCAAAAGTTTTTTTTTTGGTATTTCAGAGATGGCCGTGTTTTGTTTATAAGATGTGTGGAGCATTGTTAAGATTTGGTTAATTACAGTTCGTGTACTTTACTGCACTCAATGTTTAGTAATTTCGATTCGCAATCAACTAAAATACTGCCTTGTTCTTTCTGGGTCCATAAAAGTGTTCCATTTCATTCACATTCCCATCGATATTTCGATTTTCGTTTTCGTTTGCATTTTCATTTCTAGTTGTGCAACTCAATTTCAACTTGATTTGATTGCGAGCATTTCTCAGTCCAAATTCACTAGAACGTCAGTTGCAAGAGTTGCAACAATTTGGTGTATTTTACATTGTTTGCACTGACGGACTGTCGGTCTGACGTCTGTTATTGTCGCTGATGCTGCAGCCTTTGTCACTCTTGAGGCACATAATTTGACCCCTTTGATATGCATTGAACAACTATGTTACCATGAGTATGAGCTGAACTAAGCAATCAATATCGATATCATTCAAATAGCAGTTATACCCTGTGCTTCAAATTGCCATAATAAAGTTGTACAAATGTATGCAAGAGCCTGAGGTTTTTCTCGTCTTACTGGTATTTTCGCACAGTGGACAAATTTCGAATCTCCTTACTAACAAAAATGACTCAGCATATTATTTAACCCGAATATTCCCAGCGTTACCATATGGTAACAAGCAATAGGCATTTACTAAAACTTGTTTTTTAGACAACATATGAACATTAGACTAACTTTAATATGATATTCTTGGAGTAAATTGTTGTCTCTAACTGAAAAAAAAGTTGATTGAAACAATCTCTTAAAGCTAGCTAATCGAAAAATGAGCATTAAGTTGTTCATTATATTCTGCAGTGCAAAAAAACGGCATTTGGCAATTCGTCGCAAGTAATTAATTCGTTTAACTAATTTTCTTACTGAACTAAATGCAATGCATACATCATTAGAAAGGTAAAAGAGTGCTCTTTTTAATTATAAAAAAAAATTTGGAAAAAAAACACTTTTTCGGCAAATTTACGCTTTTCATTTTGGTGTTACCATACGGTAACGCTGGGAAGTGCAGTGTACAGATTTTTTCCTTACATTTTAATCGCGTTTCGGTACCAAATTGCACCAAATTTGGTAAGGATGTAAAAAACCAACTTAAATGCATATTCTGTGAGTTTGGTTGAGATATCTCAGAAAACAAAATAGTTTTCCATACTAAAGGGGAATTTCACCCCGATTGTTCATGTGACAGTGCACTATATCATAAGATCTGACCAAATTTGGTATATATATCAAAGAGAAGCCCCCCTGTTGGATAAAGCTGTGTTTATTAGACTTTTTCGCAAATATTCGTATTTTTTAGTATTAAATAAGCCTGTACCCTGTTATTCCCAGCGTTACCATATGGTAACAGCCAAAAAAAATGGTCCTGTCGATTATCCTGACAAAGACGAATAAATAGAATGTCATTTTCAGCGGATTCATTTTCTGCATACTTTACTTTACTAAATAAATGAACACTTTTTTAATACAGTGCGTATGAGTGAATTCTGTCAAGCATCGTTCTTAGGTTAAACGCATCTCAGATGCTTCTCTCTAGTAGCATTTATTAAAAACGCAAATTATAAACAATAATATTATTCAAAATAGACAAATTTGTTGGTTGTTTTCACTTACGAAACCAAATGTCGCTCGTCAAAGTCACGAATTATGAAATGATATCAAAAATTATATCCCGTTGTCACGCAGAGTGTGACAAGAGTTATAGATACGACTCGAATTATTAAATCTGAATCTGAAACTGAGAGCCGACAAACTGAAACTATTTGCACACTGCCTTTTTCAACATTGGCTGTCGCCAGAAGTTTTGGCAGCTGCGGTTTGGCAACCGTTATGCTTTAACTAAATTGCGGTACTTGTGGATAGTGGGCTGGGGCTGGGGGTGGTTGTGGCATGTGTTTGTGCGTGTCCGTGTGTGTGTGTGTGTGTGTGTTTCATGCAACGCTGGGCGCACAAACACTCAAGCAATTAAAACTACAAATTCTAGAAAACTTTTTGCATTAGTTTTGTGTTGATGATGCACACGTAGTCGCTGCGGCGACTGAAATTAGCAGCAGCATCAAGAATGCAGTAGCTGAGCACACACTCACAAACACGCGCGCGTGTGTGTGTCTAATGCGGCGCGTCAGCGCTAAGTGTCGTGGTTTCAAAATGGCGCTCGACTTACCTCGACCCGACCCGACCCGAGTTGTGCACTGTACATACACATAATTGGGGTCCACTGTTTTTTCGGCTCGCCAATCTACTGTTGCTGGCTTTTGTCTTTTTTAAGATAGATCTGTCCATTTCAAAGCTACTTTAGTCGGCAAAGATATATATCGGTTAAAATACAATAAAACTATAATAATTTAAGCTTTCGGAAAAGTGTCAACGGGAAAATAAGAAGAAAGTGACGGAAGGCATGCAAAAAAATTGACAGTGAAGGCAAACAAATTTGTTTTCCAGCTTTGTTCAGCTATGCCAAAGTTATGACGTTTCAAAGATCTGTGAAAGTGTCAACCGGAAGGTATGGAGAACATGGATTAGACCAAAGGCATGGAGAAATTGACAGTGAAGGCACAAAAATTATGTTTTCCACTTTTGATGCAGTATCAAATTAGAGGTCAAAAGAAGATAAAATTGACATTCCGCGAGGAAATTCGTTCAGTTTTGACAAAGTTACGACGTTTCAAAGATCTGTTGAAGTGTCAACCGGAAGGTATGGAGAACATGGATTAGACCAAAGGCATGGAGAAATTGACAGTTAAGGCACAAAAATTATGTTTTCCACTTTTGATGCAGTATTAAATTAGAGGTGAACAGAATATTAAATTGACAATCCGCGCGGAAATTGGTTCAGTTTTGACAAAGTTACGACGTTTCAAAGATCTGTTGAAGTGTCAACCGGAAGGTATGGAGAACATGGATTAGACCAAAGGCATGGATAAATTGACAGTTAAGGCAAAAAAATTATGTTTTCCACTTTTGATGCAGTATTAAATTAGAGGTGAACAGAATATTAAATTGACAATCCGCGCGGAAATCGGTTCAGTTTTGACAAAGTTATGACGTTTCAAAGATCTGTGGAAGTGTCAACCGGAAGGTATGGAGAACATGGATTAGACCAAAGGCATGGAGAAATTGACAGTTAAGGCACAAAAATTATGTTTTCCACTTTTGATGCAGTATCAAATTAGAGGTCAAAAGAAGATAAAATTGACATTCCGCGCGGAAATTGGTTCGGTTTTGACAAATTTATGACGTTTCAAAGATCTGTTGAAGTGTCAACCGGAAGGTAAGGAGAACATGCATTAGACCAAAGGCATGGAGAAATTGACAGTTAAGGCACAAAAATTATGTTTTCCACTTTTGATGCAGTATTAAATTAGAGGTGAACAGAATATTAAATTGACAATCCGCGCGGAAATCGGTTCAGTTTTGACAAAGTTATGACGTTTCAAAGATCTGTGGAAGTGTCAACCGGAAGGTATGGAGAACATGGATTAGACCAAAGGCATGGAGAAATTGACAGTTAAGGCACAAAAATTATGTTTTCCACTTTTGATGCAGTATCAAATTAGAGGTCAAAAGAAGATAAAATTGACATTCCGCGCGGAAATTGGTTCGGTTTTGACAAATTTATGACGTTTCAAAGATTTGAGGAAGTGTCAACCGGAAGGTATGGAGAACAGGGATTAGACCGAAGGCATGGAAAAAATTGACAGTGAAGGCAAAAAAATTATGTTTTCCACTTTTGATGCAGTATCAAATTAGAGGTCGAAAGAAGATAAAATTGACATTCCGCGAAGAAATTGGTTCAGTTTTGACAAAGTTATGACGTTTCAAAGATCGGAGGAAGTGTCAACCGGAAGGTATGGAGAACATGGATTAGACCGAAAGCATGGAAAAATTGACAGTGAAGGCACAAAAATAATGTGTTCCACTTTTGATGCAGTATCAAATTAGAGGTCGAAAGAAGATAAAATTGACATTCCGCGAAGAAATTGGTTCAGTTTTGACAAAGTTATGACGTTTCAAAGATTTGAGGAAGTGTCAACCGGAAGGTATGGAGAACATGGATTAGACCGAAGGCATGGAGAAAATTGACAGTGAAGGCACAAAAATTATGTATTCCACTTTTGATGCAGTATCAAATTAGAGGTCGAAAGAAGATAAAATTGACATTCCGCGAAGAAATTGGTTCAGTTTTGACAAAGTTATGACGTTTCAAAGATCGGAGGAAATGTCAACCGGAAGGTATGGAGAACAGGGATTAGACCGAAAGCATGGTAAAAATTGACAGTGAAGGTAAAAAAATTATGTTTTCCACTTTTGATGCAGTATCAAATTAGAGGTCGAAAGAAGATAAAATTGACATTCCGCGAAGAAATTGGTTCAGTTTTGACAAAGTTATGACGTTTCAAAGATTTGAGGAAGTGTCAACCGGAAGGTATGGAGAACATGGATTAGACCGAAGGCATGGAGAAAATTGACAATGAAGGCACAAAAATTATGTTTTCCACTTTTGATGCAGTATCAAATTAGAGGTCGAAAGAAGATAAAATTGACATTCCGCGAAGAAATTGGTTCAGTTTTGACAAAGTTATGACGTTTCAAAGATCGGAAGGTATGGAGAACATGGATTAGACCAAAGGCATGGAGAAATTGACAGTTAAGGCACAAAAATTATGTTTTCCACTTTTGATGCAGTATAAAATTAGAGGTCCAAAGAAGATAAAATTGATATTCCGCGAGGAAATTCATTCAGTTTTGACAAAGATATGACGTTTCAAAGATCTGTTGAAGTGTCAACCGGAAGGTATGGAGAACATGGATTAGACCAAAGGCATGGAGAAATTGACAGTTAAGGCACAAAAATGATGTTTTCCACTTTTGATACAGTATTAAATTAGAGGTGAACAGAATATTAAATTGACAATCCGCGCGGAAATCGGTTCAGTTTTGACAAAGCTATGACGTTTCAGAGATCTGTTGAAGTGCCAACCGGAATGTATGGAGAACATGGATTAGACCAAAGGCATGGAGAAATTGACAGTTAAGGCACAAAAATGATGTTTTCCACTTTTGATACAGTATTAAATTAGAGGTGAACAGAATATTAAATTGACAATCCGCGCGGAAATCGGTTCAGTTTTGACAAAGTTATGACGTTTCAAAGATCTGAGGAAGTGTCAACCGAAAGGTATGGAGAACATTCCGCGAAGAAATTGGTTCAGTTTTGACAAAGTTATGACGTTTCAAAGATTTGAGGAAGTGTCAACCGGAAGGTATGGAGAACATGGATTAGACCGAAGGCATGGAGAAAATTGACAGTGAAGGCACAAAAATTATGTTTTCCACTTTTGATACAGTATTAAATTAGAGGTGAACAGAATATTAAATTGACAATCCGCGCGGAAATCGGTTCAGTTTTGACAAAGTTATGACGTTTCAAAGATCTGAGGAAGTGTCAACCGAAAGGTATGGAGAACATGGATTAGACCGAAAGCATGGAAAAAATTGACAGTGAAGGCAAAAAAATTATGTTTTCCACTTTTGATGCAGTATCAAATTAGAGGTCGAAAGAAGATAAAATTGACATTCCGCGAAGAAATTGGTTCAGTTTTGACAAAGTTATGACGTTTCAAAGATTTGAGGAAGTGTCAACCGGAAGGTATGGAGAACATGGATTAGACCGAAGGCATGGAGAAAATTGACAGTGAAGGCACAAAAATTATGTTTTCCACTTTTGATGCAGTATCAAATTAGAGGTCGAAAGAAGATAAAATTGACATTCCGCGAAGAAATTGGTTCAGTTTTGACAAAGTTATGACGTTTCAAAGATCGGAGGAAGTGTCAACCGGAAGGTATGGAGAACATGGATTTGACCAAAGGCATGGAGAAATTGACAGTTAAGGCACAAAAATTATGTTTTCCACTTTTGATGCAGTATCAAATTAGAGGTCCAAAGAAGATAAAATTGACATTCCGCGAGGAAATTGGTTCAGTTTTGACAAAGTTATGACGTTTCACAGATCTGTTGAAGTGTCAACCGGAAGGTATGGAGAACATGGATTAGACCAAAGGCATGGAGAAATTGACAGTTAAGGCACAAAAATGATGTTTTCCACTTTTGATACAGTATTAAATTAGAGGTGAACAGAATATTAAATTGACAATCCGCGAGGAAATTGGTTTAGTTTTGACAAAGTTACGACGTTTCAAAGATCTGTTGAAGTGTCAACCGGAAGGTATGGAGAACATGGATTAGACCAAAGCCATGGAGAAATTGACAGTTAAGGCACAAAAATTATGTTTTCCACTTTTGATGCAGTATTAAATTAGAGGTGAACAGAATATTAAATTGACAATCCGCGCGGAAATTGGTTCAGTTTTGACAAAGTTACGTCGTTTCAAAGATCTGTTGAAGTGTCAACCGGAAGGTATGGAGAACATGGATTAGACCAAAGGCATGGAGAAATTGACAGTTAAGGCACAAAAATTATGTTTTCCACTTTTGATGCAGTATTAAATTAGAGGTGAACAGAATATTAAATTGACAATCCGCGCGGAAATCGGTTCAGTTTTGACAAAGTTATGACGTTTCAAAGATCTGTGGAAGTGTCAACCGGAAGGTATGGAGAACATGGATTAGACCAAAGGCATGGAGAAATTGACAGTTAAGGCATAAAAATTATGTTTTCCACTTTTGATGCAGTATCAAATTAGAGGTCAAAAGAAGATAAAATTGACATTCCGCGAGGAAATTGGTTCAGTTTTGACAAAGTTATGACGTTTTAAAGATCTGAGGAAGCGTCAACCGGAAGGTATGGAGAACAGGGATTAGACCGAAGGCATGGAAAAAATTGACAGAGAAGGCAAAAAAATTATGTTTTCCACTTTTGATGCAGTATCAAATTAGAGGTCAAAAGAAGATAAAATTTACATTCCGCGAAGAAATCGGTGCAGTTTTGACAAAGCTATGACGGTTCGAAAATCTGAAGAAGTGTCAACGGTAAGGTATGGAGAACATGGATTGAGCCGAAGGCATGGAAAAAATTGTCAGTGAAGGCAAAAAAATTATATATTCCAATTTTCAATTTCCAATCAAATCAGACGTCAAAAGAAGATTTATTTGAATCGGTTAAGTATTGACAAAGTTATGACGGTTTGAATATCTTAAAAGGTTTCAACAGGAAGGTATGGAGAAGATGGATTACACCGAAGTATCAGATGTAGTATCAAATTAGAGGTCAAAAGAAGATAAATTTGTCATTCCACTAGGAAATCGGTTAAATTTGCACACAACTATGACGGTTTGAAGCTGTGAAAAAGTGAACTCGGCAAATTATTGAGAAACAGAACAATGACTGCATTTTTATGAAAATTTAAACTACAGCTGAGTTGTTGGCTTCACTGTTCCTCGCTGATTTGCTGATTTTTGATCAGCTCAATGTCTTTGGATCAACAGCTTTGGAGGGAGTCACAAATAACAAGCGTTGGACACAAAATGACGACAAGGCAACTAACCACTTGGCATCATGTCAATCTATAGTATAGTATATGTATACGTGTAGTATAGGATATTGAGCAAATGACATTTTGACGACTGGACACGAACAAAGCTATGTCAACGATACAAACTGTTGTCAACGGGAGTCGGGATACGGGATTCAGGACTCGTACGTGGATGTACCTCAAATTGGGTGGGGGGGGGTGACTTTGTTCAATTTCAATTAAGCTAATTAGATACAGGTAAACATAATTGCCGAAACTAATTTACGTTTCTGCCGCATTGAATTTGGTCAGCTCAACGATAGCCGACGATTTTCGTGGTCGACAAATTTAAGGATTAGCTCAAGAAGAGACAAAATAAATTAGTTTAATTTCAACAAAGTCACTTTTGCCGGGCTGTTTCGATTTTTGTGCAATTTTGTTTGATAACAGTTGATACTCAGTGTATATAAATGACAGACATTTATAACTTTTGGTCACCTAGGCAAGTTGATAGATACAAAAATTATATTAATTATTATTTTCCGATAACGACTGCATTTGAAATGGTAAATGCTTAAAGTTTAAATGACTTTTACTTATTTGTGTTGCATTATGCGCTTGCATGAGACTTTCAGATTTTCAACAACAAATTTTATTGCCATTTACAGTTTTAATTTCCTCCGCGGAAATTCATTTCGAAATGAGACCGATATTACTTGAGGCAGAAAAGCAGACATCAGTAAATACAGCTATCGAGGCGTTAAAGGTTAGGTAAAAGGTAGGTAAAAAACCCGAGGCATAAAACATGAGTTGCACTTTCCTGAACTTAACTGGCTACTTAAAAAGACATTTGCTCAATGTGTTGCTAATTTGATAAAGTATCATCCCAGCAATGCGCAATCATACGCACAGAATATTTTATATATTTGAATGTAATCAAAGTTGCGATTACAAGCTATACTAAGTTTTGAGATCAAAGATAAAGTAATGCTTGATTTAAAATAATTTCATAAAATTAAATTAAATAATTAATGAAAAATCGCTGACATATGCATAACTCAATTAGACCATTGCCAATTTATTAACATTTTTAGAATTCTAACTGCAGAACACGGATGATTCGCCCAGCTATAACTCCCTTGACTTTCTTCATGTCCACTCACTTCCGTTTTCGTTTGGTGTCATGGCAATATTTACGTTATCATTTTTCCAGCATTTATTTTGCTAGTCACGTTCCTCTTGCTGACTGTCGATAAAAACAAAACGAAAGATCTAAGAGGGCGTCTCATCTTTTTCAGTCACTCAGTTTGTCGGTTGAATTGCACCCGTCTCGGAACAGCTAACTAAATATTTAGGTAAATTTAATAATCTATTATTAATATTGATTTCTGTTATTAATAATGGCAATTCGTGTACGACATTTACAAGTACTGTGAATGAATTTGATGCTAATAGAAATTCAACTTGAAAATATTGCTGAGGCTAATAAGAACAATTTTCATTTGTGGCTTAATTCTAAATTGCAATTTCTCTCTGGTGTGCAAAACACACCGTAAAATGGCAAACTAATTTAAAAGTGTAATGGAATTAACTAGAATTTCGACAGTTTCTTTTGCGTGCATTCGGCAATGATTTGGAGAAGGAGATAAGTGGAGCAAACAGGGCACACAATATGCAAAATTGGCAGTCAGTTCGATAGATACACTAACAGACAGACAGACAGGCAGACAGTTCAGTTGGCGTGTCGAACGTTACAGCTTCTTAAAAGTGGCATTTAAACTGCAACTGAAATTGAATCACTTCTCGTACAACACACGACCATATACCCATCCCAATTCCCGCTTCTTTTCAACTTCTTACATGGCGCGCCGTGATAATTTAATTTACTTTCAAACTCACTTTTAGAAATTTTTTTATCGCGTTTCCGACTTGATTTTGTGCATTTTTCTTCTGTTTAAGGCAGTCTATTGTTGGAATGAGAAGTACTGACGGAACGGGAGTGAACTGGACTCTATTATGTCCACCCGGCTGTCTGGTGACTGCCTGCCTTCGTCTGGGAGTTCTTTTTTGGAGCAGACCTCCGCTATATGCCAGCACAAAGTGGGATTTTCACAAAAATTGCATTGTTTTCTCCTCTGGGTTTGGTTTCGTTTGGTTTGCTCTTTAGGAACTACCTTTTGTTGTGTTTTGCTTTCCATAGAGAGCTTTTTCAGCATTGGGCAGTTGACTGAATTCTAATTGCTCTGATCCTTCATTCTATTGGCGTGGAGGCGGTACACAATTATTTCCATTTTAGTTGATTTAACTTCTCTGCACATGATAATAAGTTGGGCTCAGAGTTCAATAATTTAAATACGTTTGTAGATTCATCTTTACCACTCATTGGTATATAAGTTTATCATTTTAATGAATTAAGACACGAACAAATTCGAATTCCCTCTGCAAAGGCACAATTTAGTATCTCTACTTCTAATACTTTATGTATTTTAAATATTATGAGAAGCTCAGATACGTGACTCTCATTACAACCAGTTGAGGATCTCATTTTTGCATAAGGAACAAAAAAGAATCAAATAATTGAAGCCACTTTCTAGCAATTGATATTCGATAGAAATTTTAGAATATTAAATTTGGCAACTTTTCTAGAACTTAATTCATGTAAAACCTAATCTGTTTTCGTGTACTTTTGAGGAAGATTTCTTATTAAATTATCTACTGTTTACACTCTGTGCCCATTGGAAGTGGGGTAAAATGCAACTACTTGGACAGTAGAAAAACATACATAGGCAGTTATTAAAGTAGTTCAGCTTTAAATTCTATTAATTCTGAAACTGAGCTTGCTTCTCGTTCTCACGGATACGACGCATAATGATAACCCCTGAATTTCCCGTTACCAGAAAGGAAGAGCGGAGGGAAGGGGGCTTCACAAGGGGAAAGCGGGACAAACAAGAGAGGCCTAACGAGAAAGCAGCTTTTGTGCGCTATAGTACAGTAAACTCAACAAGCAGCAACTGGCAAATAATGTCAACGAGCGTGCATGCAATGGTAATAGGTAATAGAAAGAGGCAGTATGCCCCACGAGAATGTGAGTCATCAGGAAACAGCAAAAACAACAACAGAAGTGGCCCAGCCAGAGACAAATACGAGTACTCGTGTTTGTAAGTCCCTCATCCTGAATCGATGGCATTCGATGATAAGCGGCGCTAATTCGAGCGATTTCTGCAATTGCACGGCTTTCAATCTACAGAAACAAGTTCTCATCAAGATTTTATAAATGCATGGTACATATAAT
The DNA here is from genome assembly GCF_004354385.1 of Drosophila innubila. NCBI lineage: Eukaryota > Metazoa > Arthropoda > Insecta > Diptera > Drosophilidae > Drosophila > Drosophila innubila. Next base: position 32,402,705 of record NW_022995380.1, read on the forward strand.
GTGTGTGGTTTCTCAGCAATAACATTTGCGGCTTCAAATTTAAATGTTAAGAGTGCTATCGAAAGGCGCAAATTGGTTAAAGGGGAGAGTATGGGAGTTCGAAGAAGGGGGGGCGGGTCGGCGACGAAGGCAGAAAAAAATATGAGCTAACTCAATGGCATGCCATATAATATTTTATGCTGATAAATTGCCTTTTTTATTACATTTGCTTTTGAGTGAAAACATTTTCTTGTTGGCGCTGGGCAGGTCAACGGTCCTGCTCAGAAATATATCAGTGCACAAGAAAAAGGCTAAACCAAGACCAGACAGTCAAGCAGAAACAGGCACAGGAGCAGGGAGAGGAACAGGGAGAGGACCAGTGGAAAGACCAGGGAGAGGTCCAGGAAAGGACCAGTCATACGAGTACGAGTAGAGCGTAAAGTGTAAAAAATTCAACTGATGGGGGAATTGATGTTATTTGGTTTGGTTTCTGTGAGTGACTGGGAGACTAGGAGACTAGGCACCCACATTTCGGTTGCCCGGATCGTTTGTTATGTTGCTGATGTTTGATTATTATGTTTGATGGCATTTGGGAGCTGATGCTCGATGGGGTGGGTACAACTGCAAACTGGGCTACGAAAGCTTTGATGAATGATTTGGCACTTTGCTGCAGGCAGCTAGTGTTACTTGAAACTGTCCGTCCGGCTTACAAGTAATGGCAAAAAGTTGAACAACAACAACAACTTGTCGCACATTAAGTGCGTTTCAGAATCGCAGCAAAGACTGAATTTTCCTTATTGTTCGACATTTGAAATGCAAAAAACGCTGCATTGCATTTTATTTCCCATTTCACTTAAAATAAAATAAAACAAAACAAATTCCGACTACAAACGCCGCAATATCCACTTTCAATTTAATTTACATGCCAAACGCCACAAAAAAGTGCAAAAGCAAATGAACAACGACAGTTGCAAAAATAACAAAGTCTCAACTGTCCTTCATCCCGTCTCCCTTTTGTTGATCCCTTTTGGTCGGTGCTACTTAAAACTAACTTTTCAGCTATTTTAAATAGAACAAGTGACAATTGCTCAAAATGGTTCGACTTGATAATACCCTCTTCCATTCTTTATCCATTATTAATTTGCTATTATTACATTCTGGTTGCTTGATACAAGAGCAGTCCCATTTTAAGTGAACGATTGAAATTGGTTAAGACTAACTTAAAGAGAAGTTGACTGTCGACCAAGCTGAAATTACAATGGGCGCGGTCCGTGACAATCAATTACAGAGTCAGTTAAAATGGCGATTCTCAATCTGCATTTAAAAGCCCTTCAAATATGCATTGCGGTGGGTGATACCTTTGGCAGTCAGCCCATCCGAGAACTGAGAATTGACACCAGCTGCAACTGCATTCAATTAAAACAACTTTTTACACCCCAGGCAGACTCCAAGGAAATAATACCCTTTATAATCGGTCGATAAACGGCAATAACAGCAGTACTATTAACAAATTTGAGTTTTACGGAGTAAAATACGTAATTAAATCATTAATTTTTTTAAACACGAGTAGATAAAGTCAAAACATTAATTTAAATATAAAGTCATTCTAGGAATTTGTTTGAGAATGAGTAGATTTAACAATATTTTTTAATTACAGTGTCTTAAAATAAAATATATTGCATTACACCAGTGTTAAAGAGGATTACATTATAATTTTATTTCATGCAATTTATTCATTGAATGGCATTCTAGTTGAGATGCTAACTTAGACTTCTCAGGCGTATAATATCTATCATACAATTATAATATATCTATGCAATATTCTTAGGCTTGCTAAAAACATTTACTTCACAGTTTTTGAATGCGAGAGTTTCCGCGGTGAGCTCAAGAAAGGCGGAAGTGAAGTTGCTGTTGTCGTGCTCTATCAGTATATCAGCTACAACATCTGCTTATGCTACTCATACTTGCCTAAATCTGATGGCTAATCAAAATCAATAGGAAATCACTTAAATGATGAGAGCAACTAACAAATTGTCTGGTTTAAAGGTCTAGCAGGATCAATTTGTGACAGTTGTAATTAAAGCTAACATAGCAGATTCGATGACACTCGCATTTAAGTGCCAAGGTATATTTAGCTTGCATTACTGAAAATGAAAATACAAGTTTTCAAACCATAAATAAATTTTAAGATTTAGTACCAAAGGTACTAAAAATGGCAATTTATCAAAATAAAATATTATATGGCATGCCATTGATTTTTTCCATAGCCAATTTTACAGTCAACTTCATATATCGTCATTAATATAAAACTACTTACATTTGATTCTGAGACGTTACGTATTTATTTAAAACCTTCATAAGTTAACTAAAATTGATTCGGTTTTCAAGCGAATTGCCATTGTTATCAGTCCATGTTATCGCTTGGCACTAGTCTCAGAAAGATTCTTTAAATGACTTTTGAGCTATCGCCTATTTTCTCAAATGAAATGGTTTTATTTCCGCTCCTGTAAGGACTTTCGTCACTTTTATCAGATAAATGCTATCTGTGTACAGTGTCTTTTTTTTTTTATTATTAGTTACTTACAGATTAGTGTGGGTAACAGATGATACTGGCGTCATATGCTCATGTCCTATATATGCCTGTGAAATTAATATATGAAATTTCATCAAAAGCATGCAACCAAAATAGGGTACATGAACTAAACTTAAAATTATTAAAAATTGTTCGATACATAATAAGAGCAATAAAACATAATTTTTTACCCCGTATAATTTGGTGGTATCATTTTAATTCAGAGAGATGGGTGGGTTTTGATTAAGAAAAAAATACCCTTCGATGACTCCCCAATTTTTTGATGCCAATCGAAAGAGTTCATCCTGACGAACCTAACGACACATGTCCTGGCAAAATGCGCCAAGATTAGCCAAACAAGAGTTATTTTTGTTTATTTTTTATTTATTTATTTATTGATAAAATGTAGTGTAATGTAATGTAGATAAAAAGTTCGGTACATTTACCTATCTTAAATGATAAATAATGAATTCAATGAGAAATACGCGTATTGACGACGGATCGAGGTGAGCAGGTTGTGTTTTGACTGAGTTCGTGCACTTGTAGATTGTGGGCGAGCGTTCTTCATAGACCTGCAAAAATACAGATACAGAACAAATAGTCATTGCTTTTCGTATGCCTTCACAGAATCAATTGAAAAAAATTTAATGACGTAAGCAGCGATGTTGAAATTTCGTTAAAGCCTGTCAAAAATGCACTCAATCACTGCAGACGGCAGTTCGCGCTAGTGACGAAAGCAACACGAAGGGTGCGAAAGACGACTAGCAATATATACAGCTAATTTGAAAAATTTGCTATGGCTGTCCGATCAGATCGAGTTGTATATCGATCGAAAGGTTTAGTCCTAACTTACAAAATGACATACTAAAACTTTTTCTAATTCACCTGGGTCATGAGATACGGGGGTGCAAGTGGAAGGGCAAAAATTTCAATGATTGCAGCTAATAGGGCTGTTGAGCCCTTTTGGTTAAATTTTTTATTTTTAAAAATTCGTATTAAAAATACGGGTCGATTGATACCTTGATCACTCAAATCCGATAACTGGTTAAAAAGTTATATAAATTTAAAATTTTTAGTGAACTTCTCAAAATGAAATGTTTGTCAGTTAGTTTGTCTGTTTGTATCAAAGCGCTAAAAATGCTAAGATGTAATGATGGGGATCTATTCCATTTAAAAAATCTAGAAATGTTTGTTCTACGACTATTCGAAAAAACCGCTAGATTAGCGGGAAAACGCAAAATCCCGCTAAAATTAAACAACAGTTTCCAAACCATAGAAGCTACAATGTTCCATATATCATTGGAAAGGTTTGTTTGAGGGCTTTTAGGCGTACCTTTAAAATTTTTTTCTAAAGTACTCAGGTAACATTTTACAGGTGAAATAAAGTATTTTAGCTTTCATTTTGGCGATTTTGGAGTTTGGAATTTTCCTTGATTTCTTACTTTTACATTTACCTTAAATGATACAACGCCACTGTTAATTCTAAATGCAAGCTCATATCCGGTACTGTTTACCGAAAAGCGTACAATGTGACACGACCTTGATTTAAATGTTTATCACTATACGGGAGAACAAAACGTGAGAGAGGTAACATTGGCAGCAACAACTACAGCAACAAAGTATGCGTATTATGTTAAAACACAAACTTTCACTGTTATAATTTTGTTTACCTGACTTTCTTGGTGACAACAAAACAGAATCCTGCAACCTACCAAATATATAAAAATATACATACGAATGGCGGATTAATGCACATGAATATATAACAAGTAGTAATGGTTATCTATGGAAGCTATACATTATAGACGTTTGATCCAAAAATAAAAACAAACTTTATCCAGGAGCCTATATACCAAGTTTCAAGTTTTTAGCTCTTATACTCGTAGTTAAAACAGACGGACAGTATACGTATTTGTCTGTCCACCTGATGGTCGGACCCACAACATGAAAGTGGCGTGCAATGTAGGCGTGCCTCGGGCAGTATGTGTGTGTGTGAGTGTGTGCGCGCGCGTGTGTGTGATTTGTGTAAGTGGTACTGAATGTGACGAGTGGTTTGTGTATGTGATCATAATCCGAAAAACGTAAAAATTCCAAAAACACTTCATGTGTGAAGCACTTTTCACATGCGATTTGTGTTGCAAGTCATCCTGGGACATTATTTAAAGGTGACAGGCGACACGAGATCTCCACTCTGTACTCGTAGCAATAGCAGCAGAAAACTACATTTAAAATTGCATGCCTCGGCCTGAGTGCCACACGGTTGGGAATGGAGATGGGGATTGGGATGGAAAATGGAAGACGAAGAGGTTGCAGCTGAGCCAGGTAGTGCATTTTAGAGTTCACAAAGGTCACTTAGTCAACTAGCAGCCGTCAAGGCAAGAGGGTGGCTTGACTGAATGCGAACTCTCTGTAGTACGAGTATGTACTACCGCTGCCGTCCCTACCGGCCTTTGGCTGCTCAACTTGACTGAAGTCGTCTGTCTGACCTCCTGTCTAGAAATGTTTACGCCAGGTTCTGGTTCTTAAAAGACTGCCATTGGCCAAAATCTTTAAGCCGAACGCATGTTTTTAAGATTTGGATATTTAAAATGTTTATGCAAATGCATTGTTTAATTAACATTTCATTGTTCATCTGAGGCAGTCAGGAAACTGAAATTATTAATGAAATCTCATTAGAATATGCAATCCAAATGGTTGGCAATACTGGCAATTTTAAGTCAAACCGGCAATATTTGCCAACTGACTGTTATTAATGTTTGTCAAGGCCATACTTACGTTTGCTTGTCCCACGTTGTCCTTGTCAAAGAGACCACACCTGGTCTGTCAGTTGATTAAATAGTATTTTCATAAATATATGCTCACGGCAGCCAATATCGAATAGAGTTTCTGAAAGATGGTTAATTAACAAGAAAAATGCGAGTAATTTTTTATGCTATTATGAAGATTTCTTTGGTTTATGAATTTTGTGTTCTCCAAAACAATATTTCATAATCTCTTCGTAGCGATGCTATCGAAAGGGTATAGTTTTATAAATATTATGCCATTCAAAGTCATCAAGTTATCGAGTCGTATATTTCCCCAAATCAATGTTTAACATATCCTCTCATATGTGTGCCGGGATTTGTGGGTTTGGGTTTGGGTCTCGGGTAAACATGTGGCAACTAATAAAATGTTTATGTGCTCGTACCAAAAAAAAAAGGATTGAAAAGCAATAAAATGGTGAAAGCACGCACAGAAGTCGTAAGTCGTAAGTCGAAGAGTGACCCAGCGATATTAAGCCTTTGATATTTGTTTGATATTTAATTTATGTACTAAATTTACGATATTTACAAAATTAAAATCAACTCAAAGATTGCTGATGGCGTATTTACAAGGCCTTTGGAGTTGCCAATTTTCCTTATTTGCCGCAATTCAAAAGCATACAAAGTTTCCCAATCACGTAACTTTTTACTCAAATTTTCCAAACTCGACAAACTAATGTTACATTTCTTCATAATGGTGCCGATTGTAGTCGTTGATTGTTGTTGTTGATTGATAGAGCTAACTTAAGCTTATTACGAATTCCCTGCTCACACTATAAGCCACAAATTGCGATTATTAACTTTAATTTCAGCTTCTGCACTCCCTTATTTGTAAGCAGTTTGAATTGCATTGGAATTTTAAAGAGTTATATAGCCCAACCCGACAAGTTTATATTAAATGTTTGTGTGAGTTGTTTATTAAAAAAACTACTGTCTACTACGGTGATTAAATTGTACTGGGCAGCTTACAATCATGCCTCAGCCCCTGTGGAAAACAGAAAAATTGTTGTAATAATGTGCTTGAACGCAACACTAACCAGGCCAACGAACAAAAACGGAACGTGGTCAGCAAGTTCAAACTAATTATGTTAAAAGCTTTTCATCGTGCCACGCTGCAAATAAGTGAGCTGTGAGTTGGCCCGTGACGTAACGAAACGGACGACAGGATCTGTTGTCGGCATCTAACCAAACATGAAGTCAACCATATTGTTTAGAACTCTGCTACATTTAAACAAAACAAAACAAAACACGCAGCATTTGTTAAACGCAACTAAAACCGCAGAAAAATGACTTGGCTCAAAGTCTGTGTCAGCAAAAGGCAACACCAACTACCAACTAAAAGTATTACTGCCAAAGCCATCAGCCATCAACCATTAGCCGTGCGGACATTGTCATTTGGGCCAAGACAATGTGCCGAGCTCAAATTGACTGCGACTAGCGACTTTGTTGAGCCTTATTAATGATTATCTTAAATTTAATTTTGGTTCTGTCGCTCTCCATGCACAATTTACTCGAATTTACAATAATTTTCATTCTTTAAATATACAAAATTTATATCAAATGAGATAGCTCTAAAATTAACAAAGCTATGTTAGCTATATTGTGTGAAAATTTCAGCCTCCGTCTGGGCTGTGCAATAATTAGTCAGTAAGTCAAGACACAGAGTTTAATGTATATAAGAAGATTTGAGTATGTAGAAAATTGTTCACATAATTTAAGGAAAAATAAAGATAAATTAACAAAAGGATTGACAAATTAAAAATAAAGTAAATATTTTATCTGAATAAAAGAACATTTTTTTGGGTTTTGCATTTTTTTTCCTGTGTTTGATTTATATTATTATTTTAGCCTCTGGCTTCTTGAACTGCTTTCACTTCATTAGTTTAAAGTCATACACAAAAGCAAATTTGTATACTTATTTTACTTGGGTTTCTTTGCCCGGACTTACAACTTTCAACTGCTGCAAAGTGGACAGAGTTGTTGCAGGGCCAAAATGCAAACAAAAGAATTCATTTTGCAGCACAAAAGAATTTCAATTGCAGTGCATACAAATTACTTAAAGTAAACTTTGTGCAACTTTCTCGTTCTTCTTTTTTTCTTTTTCTGATTTGTAGTAATTGTGCCACCATCCAGGATCCTACAATCTGCATACGAAGCTACATCTTAAGTTCCCACAAATTTCGAATGTTAAGTAAATTGCAACAGTCACTTAAACATTATTTGGCAACATGTTAATAAATGTTTTGTAGTTGTGGTTTTTGTAATAATTTGTAATTATAAAACTTAAATGTACTGCAGCAAACTCAGTGGAGTCTTTGACTGTGAGATTTTCATAAGTTGATCATCCTTACGTACATACTTAATAGTATGAATTAATTTAAACCATAGAGTACGTGTAATAAAACCAATTCAAATATGATATTAGATAAGCCGATAATTCCAATTGAAATCGTTCATCTTAAGACGAGTTTGATTATGTGCGAACTTTACAGCATTTGAGTGATTCTTTGCTTTTTGCTACATAATTCATTATGTCATTTTTGCCCAAACAACCACAATAACAACAACACCATTTCCAGCTCACAAGTTAGAAATTTGTGCTCAAATTAAATTAAGTTGTCACTTGCTCTATCCCACTTCACTTTTCACTTCTCATCTGCCCCCCTTTCACCCTTCCACCCATCCGCCCACTTCCCACTTCGAAAAGACTTGTCTGGGAGTACAACGTAAAAGTATAACACTCAGGCCACACAAAGTTTCTTAGCAAAGTGTCAAGTTTTAGTTGTCCAAATTATTTTTTGAAGTTTATTACAAGAAGGCGTGCGCGTGTGTCAGGATATGTTGTGTAGTGTAGCTGTGTGTAGTGTGTTGTGTGTAGTTCTGTATAGTACTCAACACACACACACGGATGACTGACCAGAATGCTGTCACAACTTTGCTGTAGTTTGAAATTATATCATCACATCGTTGGTGGGCATTCATTTGAGGCGCTTGTCTTGTCTTGGACTGGCCTGTGATGTCCTCTCCAGTCCTGTCCAGGACCTGATAAAAGTTTCTAAGTGTAAATTCAATAAGCCAACATTTTGCATAAATGGCGCAGGGACACGAAACTTTTATGACCGAAACTCTAAATGTTAATTTAATAACCCCTTCTATGCAGGTTCGCTTAAAAAACTTCAAATTAAATTACGCGCATCAAAAGACACGTTTGGAAATTTGTAATTTGGGATAGTGACATTATCGACAAATGTAATAATGTACAATTTAGAAACAGTCATCAGTAAAATCATCATGAATTGAAAGTTCGTTTGAATAAAAATTGGGATTCATATGGTTTCTTCTTGTGTAATGATGTAATTTAACCAGTTTTTCAGATCAAGCATCTTTCAATGTTTTATAGTAATGTTTAAAAGACAACTCAAATTAAAATATGGTCTCAGAAAAGACTGATAGTCGATTATTTTAATGCATTTTTTGAGACGCTGAAATAGAGTTTTTTTGCAATTATTGCGAAATTGTTTGGCAGTAACTTTAATGCGATCTCTGTATTGGTCTTTCACGTCCGCTTCGCATTAATCAACGCATTCATGCACAATTAATACACACGTTAATAACGCATCAACAGGCCATCACACTTTTCCCGCAGATTATCCACTTTTCACTCTCCACTTTCCGCTCACCACTCGCCAGTTTTCACGGCTGGCATTTCTCACTCATCCGCCCAGATAAAGATTGCAGAATGCCAATGAAAATAAAAATACAAAAATGCAACATTTCGTGTTTAATCATGCTTAAACGATAATTAAACAGAACTTTATATTTTATATACGAAATAAAATGTGACATCCAAAGAATCTCTCGAAATTTTTTTTTAATATTATACGATATTAATTAATTTATAAAAAGCATACCCTTTGTCAGGTATATATTAATGTGGTGCAAAGCATTAACCTTTACCAATATAAAGACTTACTTACAAAATTTTGTTGTTTTTTGACCCAAACTTGAATAAGCTTAAAGCGGAAAAAAGTAAGAACGCTACAGTCGAGAGTGCTCGACTGTTGGATGCCTAGCACCAAAGACCTTAGGTATCATACCACACTTGTATACTTCTTGAGTTATACTCTTATATACATACATGCGATCGATGCATCTTTTACTCTGAGGGTGTTCGTCCTTGTAGAAGCTGTAAAGTGAATCACTGTTGCCACCTAATGAATTTTACATTCTCTACTATATATCAGTATTGAGATTTGTTATAAACATAACAAACCGTCAATGAATATATTAGCATTCTTAAAATTAACACTGTTTTTTTTATTTTTATTTTATTCAATTTCACCACCATTCACAATATGCCCTTTCTAGGCGATTATTTCACAAGTTTCTATTCAATTTAATTATTAATTTGCTTAATATATTTTACAGTTATTTGGGTTTATATCTTTAAATCATTTCATTATCAACACATATCTTTAGATTCTTGCTAGTTTGCACATTTAATAAGTAATATTATAATTTGGTTTTGTATTGAAATGGATGCATTAAAATCCATGTTTTCTATATACTATGCTAAGTTTAAATGTGTTCTTAACAGTAATTTCGTTTTGAACTCGCTAGTATAGACACCACATTTAAAAATGTAGAGGTAATTAAACACAAATCATGATTAGAATTAAAAGTAATTAACTCCAATTAAAGTTAAACACACATATACAGACTTTCTTAATTTTATTTGAATACAAAGTATATTTAAATGTAATTACTAATTAATAAAATGCCAACACTGTTATCTAACGAGGCCTGAAGCTAATTGTCCCCACACTGTTGAGGTCATCAAGCAGAATCTCCGAAGACAAGGAATGTGCGATAGGTCGTTGGACGTCAGTGGAAGTGGAAGTTAACTGTGAACTGTGAACTAGACGACGGTCCATATGGCCAAGTCGGGCATGGCCACTGATTAGAAACGCTATTGTAGCCAATGCCATATACAATGGCGACAGGAAGGCGCCGCCATGACACCGTGGTGCTGCCGATGTGGAGAAATATGTGCTGAAGAAGTTTCTCATGCTTGAGCCGGAAGAGTGCGTAACTGCAGCAGGAAGAAAACCAAGAAGACACCCAAAAGGAAACAAACAATAAGGAAAGTGATGACAAAAACGGAAGTGAAAATGCATATATATGACTGGATCATTGGATTAAACCATGAATTTAAACGGTAACCGTTAATCGGTATTAACCGAAACCAAAACAAAACTTTTTATTGTAAAGCTGAAACTATGCATACCGAAATAACCGATTCATGTTTAATCTAAATTTGAGTTTTATTTATAATTAAAAAAAAAAAATTTCTTTAAAAGGATTTACTTTAAAAAAAAATATATCGTAATCGAAACATACAAGAGCCCGGCAAACACTACAAAACCGATATAACGGATGTTTGCTAACCAATAATGAAAAAAAAAATAAAAAACTCCCAAACCTATAACTAAAAGCCTCCAATAACTAAAATACTCGTATCGAAATGATGCCAGAGTACAAGTATATATCATAGGTGCAAACATACCTCTGGCGGGCACCGGATCCTTTTGCGGTGTGCCCAATTCGATTTCTTTGTACTCCTGATATAAATCGCCAACTTGTGCGGTGCAGCGTAGTACCAAGCCCCCCGGATTAGGCACAAATATGGGTCCACCATGGCTATATATTGAGTTCATGCCATAACCGCCATTATAGATGGCAGGGTTGACGCTGGAGAAATGCACACCCTGTAACTGCAGCTTCAGCGAAATGCGTGATGCAATCAGATTATCAATTGTTCGAATAAACTGAGACTCCGAACTTAAGATCTACAAAAAAACAGAAGAGACACATAAGAAAGGAAACAAAACATTGTATAGATATAAAGATAGATATAGAGATAGATGTAGTATAATTTGAGGGCTGTGCCTGTTTATTCAGCGCTTGCAAATGCATTTGCATATTTTAAGGCGCTCAGACAACGACAACAACAAAGATAGCGACAACATTTGGCAACGTTTACCCGTACCCTTACTCGTTCTCGTACCCGTTCCCGGCGTGCTCGTACCACTTTTGTTTGCTCGGACAAGGAAAAAGTTTTGCCAGCTAACATCTTGTCGCCTTTTGCAAGTTGGCACACAGTGCTGAAGACGCAGACACAGACACACACATACAGATACAGGCTCTGCCACATGTGCAGAATATCCAGGCTGCTCAGCCTGGTGGCCATTTCAGTATGCATGGAAATTATGTATCAAGGAACTTTATCTGTGTTAATGTAATGCAGCAAAAAGCAGGAGCAGAAGCAGGCGACTCGTCTCAAAGAACAACCCAAGAAAAATCCCAAGTAAAAAGCTTCTTACAATTGTGCACATTAGTCGCAACCCTTTAGAACGGCTCACTGGTGACTCACCACCATTGGCTAGCGTCAAATGACCTCATTGGTGAATTTAAAATTGGTATTTTATTGACGGTAATAACTTAACACCTTCTTTATTACGAATGACCAGTGAATTCATTGGTGAATTTAACATGGGAATGTCATTGGCGGTAATGTTCTGCATTACCAATCACCAGTGAATTCACCAAAATCCACAACAAACCAGCAACTAATTAACTGCTTAATTGCATTACTTCCTTTACAAAATTGCATAACGTATCGTTAGTGAACTCACTGCTTACTTTTGAATGGTAAAATCAGTACTAGATGGTAACGGATGGCGAGATGGGCACGACGATGAAAAGACCGACGACAAATTAATGAAAGTTTTGCTTGTTTTTCGACCAGCTTACACGTCATGGACGCGGGGCATCTTATCCTTTAATTTGAATTGTATTTCAATTAGAGCCTTCAATGCGTGTCCGAGTCCATGTTTATTTCAATTTTAGTATTGTGTGAGTCTGCTTGTGTGTGGCTGTGTGTGTGTAAATATTTGTCCATGTACGGCTGTGTCTGTGTCTGTGCCTATAAATGTGCTAAGTGTATTCTTCGTAAGTCCACTTTATTTGCGCCAGCTTAAAGATACTTGAAGTTGCAGCCAGCAGTTCTTTCATGCGAGAACTGCTTTTATGCTTAATGGCAGTTATTTAGTGCAGTTTACTGTAAAATTGTAGCCGACGTCATCCCTGGGAATGTATGCAACTGCCAGGGTATGAGACAGGATTTATACGTTCTAAAAGTTTTTTTGCCTTTGCGAGGATACAAAGTGTCTCGAATTTTGTAACGCATTACAAGAGCTTGCTGACATAAAAAAGTATGTAATATATACCAAATTAAGTCGATATATTATCAATTATCTGATTATGAGTAAAAACAAGTATCTGGGAGAAGTTTTTTGAATATGAAAGCTCCCGTGAAGCTTTACAGACACAAAAAAAACCTCTACACGAGGTAAAAGTCCAGTGACAAAAGCAATATCTAGCCTTAAAATATCTGATATCCAATTTTGAGACAAACAAAATTCAGTTTAATAGTTTTGCGTGATAACAGTTTTTAGCCCCATTAGCTGCAATCATTTAAATTTTTCCCCTCCCACCTACACTCCCATATCTCATTAACCAGGTGAGTTAGCAAAAGTTTAAGTACGCCATTTTGGAAGTTTGGACTAAACCTTCCGATCGGTATATAACTCGTTCTGATCGGACAGTCATAGGAAATTTTCCAAATTAGCTGTATATATTGCTACTCGCCTTTCGCACACTTCGTGCTGCTTTCGTCACTAGCGCGAACTGCCGTCCACAGTGATATTCTCCTAATTGACTTTGACTGTTGATTTTATCAATTTAATCCAATCAAAAAAAACAGAATAAACCACAGATTGAACTGCACATAGGTATTAATATATTTATGTGCACAATGAAACACATTCAAACATATGCAACTACTAGATTTTATATGCCTTGCTGATGATATTTGCAATTTGTCGTTTTTCTGAACACAATACATTGCAAGCGTATCGATAACAAATAAATTCTGGATGGCACTGCAATATCTTCGGGATGTTGCCAAAAACTTTTGCGCCAGAAAGCTGGCAGATGAGAAAAACTCACCGAGAAGAGAAGCTTTTTTCAATTTTCCGCTAAATTTAACAGGGCTCAAGTGCTATTTGTCTTCATTAATGGGTCATTGCAAATGCGCCTAGAAATTGGCAATGCTTACGAATTCTCGTATACTATGTTACGTTATAGTTAGGTTCGTTGGCCTCTCTACACAACGCTCTACACAACATCTCCACATTTTCAAGCCAAATGACATGCAGCAGTTATTAATTGGCAATTTACATGCCAAATGATTAATGTCTGGTCTGACGGAAGCAGCCAGCCGAAAACGAGAACGAAGATGGAGACGAAGATGGAGACGGAGCCGCAGCAGCCCTATCCCAGGACACATATGTCACGGCAAGGGTATAGGACTGAAACTGGGAGTGAGGGTATGAGTTGGAGTATTTGTGTGTGCTTTCCAAATTACTGATGTGGCTTTTTACCGCAAAAACTTTGTCAACATAAAGTTCTGCTCAGGTTCCAGATGCCGCTTCGACTGCTCCTTGGAATAGTACCTTTTTTCAAAGTTTAACCACCGTTCCTTACATGTCCTAGATACGGTATGAGTACGAGTATAGAATGTGCGTCTCTCCTTCGAGTATTTCTTCTTCTGCCTCATGTTGATTTGCACAGCATGAAATATTCATTTGTTTCCTGTGATCGGTAATTGCAATATATCTTCCTCCTGCGGTATCGTTTTCTACTCAATTTTAGTCAACGTCTGCCACATTTGCTTGGGACTTGGGGCTTGTTGCCACTTGCATATCCTACACGTTGGCATTGGCACTTGCCAAAAGCTCTTGCGTCTGACTTGGCATTGCTGATAACCTATTATTTCAATTCCGGGCAACAACGGGTTGTTATTGTTATTTCCAGTTATTCTGGCTGCTGCTATTTGGAGAAGCTGCCATTTCTAGTTATTGCGGTGCAAACGATTTGAATTCATTTATCATGTTTAATGTACACTTGCTCACGAGCTTCTTGAATGTTGCAACCATTTACAAAGGCATGACAACACCTTCAAAATGCCTGAGGGTAACTACAAAAAGTCAGGTTGAAGTTTACCATACGTCGGTTCCCTCTATCAGAAGGACCTATGCGGCTTTTTATTTTAAATGAAAATATAATAGGATTTCACAGATTAAATACAATACATCTATGTGCAGGAAATAAACTTTAATTAATCAGTAGATGTACGTACACTATTTAGTATTTAATCAAGGTAAGCCTATTCCATATTCAGATCTTATAAAACAGGGGCGAGCATAATGTCAGAATGTATGTGGCATGCAAATTCATAAAATTTTAAAATAAAGCACTGTTGCAATGTCAACGAGGGGCATTGAAAGAGAACAGGACATTCAGTCCAAGCGTCAGATTGCACAAAGCAATGAGGGATCCGACCCTCCTGATAAAAAAGATGGTACTTATTATATATGCTTTGGTCACAAGTTTGTTTTTAGAGAAACAAAATGAGTAAAATTGCGCATACGCCCATGAAAAGCGATAAGTATTTGGAAGCAGAGAAAATAGGGGAGCTATAAAAAGTTTTAAAATTATTTGAGCTTCTACATGATGCTTCGCGGTATCTTGAACACTTTTTTAAACATAGTCAATTTGCTAAAATCATAGCTTATGCAATATCGTCACTTACCACCATATTGTTGATTGTAAACTGGAGCTCTGCGCGTGGACGTGAAGGGGGTGTGCTGCAATTAGCACGCAGGACATCGCCGGGCTCATAACGCGTATGCTCCGTGTATAACTGAGGACGCTTGTCCGGCAGCTCTGTAAAAACAGAAAAATAATATACAGAATCAGTCAATAGAGGTTAAGTTTAAGCAGTTATCAAAATATTAATAGGCGAATACGCAATGCGGCATGGCTACTAAGATTTCAGTCCTTCAATCCCTCAACCAACAACGTCGACCGTCAGGACTACGCTCAACTTTTAATTAAGTCAACCAAGAACAAAGTCAAAAGCGAAAACGAAAGCAACAGCAACAGTAACAAAGAATCTAATGAAGAAAGTAATTTCCATGAAAAAGGGGCAACTTGAGAGATGTTTGCTCCTACCCCGTCCCCGTTCCCATCACCGTCCTCATCTACGGCATAGCTCAAGGCAACTCATTTTCTAATCCTTGCATACGCAATTCAACTGGCTTAGACTATTAAATCCAACTACTTCTTTGGCTGTTGCGGCTATCCACGATTTGACCTTCTTTGTTAACGTTTAGCTGCCATTGCATAGCTTTGCAGTTCTGCGTCAGTTCAACGTCAAAAGGTTCTTCTTAATGAGGGTCAGTAGTGGGGACAAGTTTCAAGTTTAATTTAGCAGCTGACCAGCCTACTTTACACTTTCACTTCACAGTGGGGATCGTTGCTTGACCTGTGTCATTAAGTTGTTAAGGCTTAAGCCCTGCAAATGTTGACCAACTACATATATACAAACTTTCCCTTAGGTTCGAGTGTGTGCTCTGGCTTTTTGGTTTCTTGTTGCGCCCAAATGCCGACTGGCATTGTGACTTAATAAATCCATGAATTAGCATAACTTGGTCTGAAACTGACAACAAATGTTACCGCCTCTTTTCATTAAGGCACTACGACAAATTGATTACTTATGCGCCATATTCACATTCACCTTCGCTTTTGTCTTTACGTCTTGGTTCGCAATCTAAACGCCATTTAAGCTCATTAACACACGATTAAATTCTTAAAATACTTGCTTCAATGTATATTTTTATTATTATTGTATTCGCTGGCAGTTTAGTTACGCGATCTTAAGAAACAACAAGTTTTTTCGTACTAATGGTTAATTTGCATTTGATTGTTTCTATGGCAGCTATAAGATAAAGTAATCCTTTGACCAAATTTGGTTAGGATGTAATATATAAATAAAATAAAAAATCTACAATTTAAAAGTTTGGTTGAGATTGCTCTAAAACCAACAAAGTTTTTTATACTAAGTAATTTGACCTTGAATTTGAATTTCAATGATCAGTCAGTGAGTCAGGACAAAGACTTTTATATACATAGACTGTGTTTGACCAATCGGTGCATTAAGTACCCAAGATAATTTTGTGCCCTTCATCTATGTTATTGCGTGTATACTTAACTTCAAAATTGTGAAACATACTTGTGCCATCGCAATGGCTTATCTTAAATTGATGTATTTATGTCTGTGAGAGTCATAGAAGTAACCAATTAAACACCGCAGCATTTAATGAAACAGGAATATCCAAGGCAGCACAGTACAGCGCACAAGTATCGTCCTTGAAATGCCTCGCCTCAAATTTAAAGCGAATGCTTGATCAAAGCTTTAATCCCCTGACGCCAGTTTAGCAAAAGCGGCCAATTAACCGAGCCAAATGCGGTGTTAAATGTATTGAGCTCGCAGCGAGAGACCAGACGGTCTGATGGTCTGACAGTTTGGCTGTCTGACTGGTTACATGTTGAGGTAATGGCCATTTAATAAAGGCAGCTAGAACACGCCAGACGCGCCGTCTTAATGTTTAATGCTGATAGCCGACCCAACCACCCTATCAACCTCAACGAACCAAATGCTGAATCATACCTAAATGCATGCATACATACACATATATACGATAATTGGCATACAAATCAGTTAGTTCAGAATCGAGCTGTTAGAGCGAATATCTTGAATATTTAATGTCAGACGAATAAAAAGATTAACTGATTTGCAAGCGATATACATATAATATGTACTAATATCACTCATACGCACTGTAAGCTAAACATAAATGACTGACTGAGTAGCGTAATACAACCATTTAATGCAATCTGAATGTTATCAATCCATTTAAGGGTTAGTTATGTAACTATGATTTTTTATTTACTATGACTTTTGCTTACATATTAGATGTCTAATTCTGTGACGTAGCAGAATCGTAGAATAGGCAAATAAGCCAGACATCAAAAACATAATAATCTTTCGGAAATAAAATCTAAATGAAGTATATCTGTCAAACGAAATGATTTGTGAATGGCGCAAATTCAAACACAAGTTGCTTGTCCACAAAAGTTTGAAAACACATCTGTTTTAGCCTTGGCGACTTCGGAAAATTATTTTAAGCTTGGAAAAAAGTTTTAGCTATGTGATTCGCCACAAATATTGGTACTTAATTAAGACATAGACAAGTGCCTTTGGAAATTTTTAAGAAAATTGAACATCATTTGATAATATAACTATACATGATAAAATATCTGACAATCGTTTATAACCAACTGATGGATTCAATAGAAAATATGTCCGACATGGACTCACTTTAAAGTACCCTCAATTATGAATATTCACTTACCAACAACCTGCATTGTGCCCAGCGCAGTAGCTGTAGAAAAAAGCGGTGCATCGGCGGTAACTTCACATGAAAAGTTGCCAGAAAGGCCAAAGCCCACATTGCGTATGAGAACTTGGGTGGCATTTGAGCTGGTTACCTATAGATCAACAAAATGAAAGATAACTAGAGTTAGTTAAGTATATTTTTAAAATTTAAATTTGAGATTAAGCGCAACGAATTTAAATTTTTTAATTTTAAAGTGTGTTAGGTTCATACAATTAAAATTTGTAATAAAAGAAAATGAAGCAACATTATAACATTAAACATTTCATCAATTTATTGAGTAGAGTCTCCCAACAAAAACTATTGATAAACTTGCAAGCATAAGCACAATAAATTGTTAAAATATTTTGACATACATATTCAGTGCAACTTTGGCAGACAAACAAAATTTCATTGACAGTCTGAGGCCGGATGAACTTTTTCAATAACCTAACCAAAGTTAAATTATCTGGCTTGACCCTCGGGCCTTTATTTCCAGCGGTCGCACAAAGACAAGAGCATATACTAAAAAATTTCAGACGCTACTCGCAAAAATTTAAATGAGAATATTTCGCAAATAACCGCGTCGATAGCGTCGTGGTATCCTGAATATTCAGGTGGAATTCAGGTGCAGGTGCAAGCCTTTGCATAAAGTGGCATTTTTCAATGGCCGCCAAAAACAATAAAACTTGCAAACTGAATATGCATGAGCGAAAAGTTATAAAATATACAATATAAATAAATGCAGTGTGCTCGCAATTAAGGATGTCAAAGTAACACCAGCCTCAGCCTGGATCAGGACCAGGACCTGCTGGTCAGATATTTATATATATGTATGTATATAAATATATATATATATACATATATTGAAAGAGCTTTTTGAAGCTTCCGCAACTTTGATAACTTGTTAACGTTTCTTCCGATGCACATTTTTTTTCAATACTCACATCAACGTGTATCCCAGGAAATGGAAACACTTTTGTGTTGGGAAACTCGCCGGGCGTATAGCGGTAGAACTCTAATTGACCACGATAGAACTTGGCCGAGTAGAGCGGAGCTCCCTCCAGATCGTACATGCAGCGTAGGACAACGTGTTGTCCTCGTCGAACAGCCGGCGGTTCAATGATTAGGTTCACATTTCGCAAGGAGCATTCAAACATCTCTGAAATTAAAAATATAAAAGCAATATATTATTGATTATAAATCTGACTTGGAATTATTTTTTTTTATTCTTTTCATTTTTGGAGCTAGATTTTAACACAACCGTTATAAAACAGATTTTTCTAAATGGCAGGGTAGAATTTGAGTGCACTTATTTTTCCAACTGTAGTTCTAGTTATGTGACAGGTCGACGAGTCTAACCATGGAGCCACAGGACCTCCCATTTATTAATAAATGCAATATAAATGAAATTGTCCAGTAAAAGTAGCTAATAAATAGTATGTACTCTCATTATCGGGTCTCAACATTTTCTCCTATATTTATTTACCAAAATTTTGAGTTAACACCTCTCACCTCGTCTGGGACAATCCGGCTAACCAAAAGAATGTTTGCACACCAAGTTTTATTAATTGCCAAACAATCAACGCTAATTTCTGGCTTTATGTCCGCCATTTGAAAGTCGTTTGTCAACAAATATGTAACATAATTTACAATGTTGTAGAGCGTTACGGGAATGTTTACAGTCACTGCAGAAAGGCAGGCACTCAAAATTGTTTATATCTTATTTGGGTCACATTTCATGCCGCTGTACACTTAAGAATAATGGCACATCATTTGCGGCTTTGTCGTGGTCCTCAGAGAGCCTTCGTCGCCTTCTTTGGGGACGGCGTGTGAATTTTTCCCACGACGAATAAAATAATATTGTTGTTGTTTCATAAACCAGCTGTGTGGTATAAATTCCCTTTGGGAGTTGTTTGCATACCGAGCTAAGGGCAACGTCTACATCTTTTTATTATTGCTCTACATGCAGCATAAATGATTTTCATTAAACATTTCTTATCCAGACGTTTGAATATTTCATTTTAGTTGGCCGATACACGTCTCGTCCTGAACTTCAAAATGTTTGTGGCATAAGCATTTGCACATGAAAATTGAAAACTAAAAAATGAGAATGAAAATGAAAATGTAGTCTTCTTGAAAATTGAAGTTGCAAAGTGTACTTGAATTCGAGTTCGAGTTAGAGACCGCAAACAACAAGAACCGCAAATATGCAGGTTGAGTAAAGCAACCGCAAATTTCTTGCGTATCGCTGGGTGAAGTTTGCTTGTTATTATTTGGATGGTAAGTGCTGCAAGAAATCATGCAACATACAACACACAACAGTTGCAGGCGCAGAAAGAACCATTGAATGTCTATAAATCTACACATACGATTACTAACTTACAGTAAGGATCAAAGTTTACTGAAAACTTACATATTTACTCGATTCGATTCGATTCGACTAAGTGCTCCCTTACAAGTTTTTTGAAGATAGACTCTTGCGATTTGTTTACATACACGGATTGAGGGCACCACGCCCTGGTCGCTGACCTCTGACCTCATACCTGTGCTATAGTTCGTTCAGCCACTGCTTAAAATATCAATGAAGTTCGCTTACAAGTTCCACCCACATTCTGTAAGATTTCCGCATAGTTTCTTATCCTGCAGTTGACAGTGTGACAATTTTTAATTATTGTTTTTCAGTCATAGCTGTTGTTAAATATTTTGATAAACATATCTTCAAACTTTTATGAAGGACGAATTAATTAAAATGAGGCAAACTTCATCACTTATAGTATATATATTGTACATACACGTACATAGAAGCTGGATACTCAAAAGAAATTTGTTGTTGCTGATATTCTTCTTGATTGCGTGAAATTGTTGCTGTCTACATATGTAGCATATTGATATGTATCGTGTACATCACATAAGCAAGAGCAACAACAACAAGAGCAACAACAGCAGTTGGGATAAATGGACCAGTATAAACCAAATGTGACTTCCCTGTTTCTATTGAGGTGTGCACAAAGACAACACTCCCTGCACGCTGTTTGTTGACAGAAGAAGCACACACTGAAGGACGCACATAAGTATGCAACATATAATGGAATTTCTAATAAGAGTTGCTGCAATTGTTGCTCGTACTTGGTCAGGTCAACAGCATTTAAGGCCCAGCACAGGCAGATGTAATCACTATAAACACCACTGAAGTTCTCTTGCTTACATTGTGTGGTGGGAAATAAGGATGCAGACAGCTATTTCACAGGAAACCTGGAACTTGCTATATCATGTTTACACATTCGAAACTGGAGTGCTCAAAGTAAGGCGCCTAACATCATACACTTAAACTGACCACATTCACAGACTTACACAGACAAAAAAAAACAATTTAATTAACATAATAACGCAAGAGTCAACACTCTAAGCTATAAATCAGAAGCCCTACCTAACATCGAAGTCATTTCACTTTTAATCAACTCCTTATATCGTAATTAGTACAAAACAACACTTTAAATTTGATTCTAAGAGGTTTCATTTTTTTGTAAAAAGTCATGTGAAATCGATCAAAAATTATGGCTTGTAAAGTTGCCAGGTCAAAGGTTGAACCAACTTTAAACTTCTATAACTTTATCAAAAGTGAACCGATTTTCAAACTAAATGTAACTTTTGGTCTGTTCCGGTTGGTTCCGATATCAATGTTAAGAGTCTCCCCTTTGGTATTTTGAAAATCTAAAATTTTAAATCTCAAATTGTCAATTTTAATCAACTTCTTTTATCGTAATTATTATAAAACAGTGCTTTAAATTTGATTCTGAGTAGTTTTATTATCCTGTAAAAAATCATGGCAAATTGGACAAAAATGTTGACTTGTAAATTGGTTAGATCCTAATTTTGGCCAATTTCGCCAATTATATGATAAATTAAAGCGAACAATTATCCATTAAATTATTAAAATTAATTTTAACTGTTATTATTTTTAATTATTTTATAAAATAAAACCAAAACAGTCCAAATGTTTCCAATATTCATGTTGCTTAGTATAATGCTTTGTGATACGTAGAGGCATATGGAGAATGCCCGTTGGTCTTTTTCCAGTTAAGAGTAATTTAATCCACTTTGTTGACTGACCCAACCATCTCATCTCATGTCTGAAACACATCAACATAATAACAGAAAAAGCTCACGCCAACATAATTTGTCTTGTTGTTTTTTATGGGATTGGCCCAACGCACACCTCAAAAAATATCGGATTTTCACTCAAGTTCAGTTATGAAAGACAATTAAGAACTAACTATTCTGTGTTTATGTTTGTATCAGCGAAATAAGTTGTAAGCAGTGTTAGTTAAGGGTCACTAACTAATTAATTGGTAACAAGACTGTGCAACTTACATACAAATATGTATTACTATACTTCAGCTGATTTTTGGGCAAATGACTGCGGCCTTTAATATCTAGTAATTTGCATAGCTTTTTAGACGGTTAATATGAGTTTAGAAAAATCAAATCCAGAGCCACTTGAGTGACCACTAAACATTCTCGAAGGCGACACCCGTGCAAAGTAAATAATTACAAATATAAATGCGATAAATGAAAAAATAATATGTAGCAAAATTCAATCTAAATGTGGTGTTCTCTGAGTAGCGTGTGAGTGGAAGATGATGAAGTAACACAACGCAGTCCACAACTCCTACAACTTCCACAAATGCCACCTAGAATCCTTATGTTGCTCGTTTGTCGCTTGTCTCATGATAGTCTCTCTTTGCACAGAAGAGCTAAGCAAATAAAACAAAAGGGATAACAGCGTAAATATTGTGAAACAGACAAGGGATTTGCACACACACACAAGGCACACACCCAACACCCAAGTTTATATAAAAATAAACACAACACACAAATACGAGCGTGTACCTCTATATTTGTGTGCAGACACTCGACTGTATCTGTATCTGTATCTTCACTCTATCTGTAAATGTATCTGTATGTGCCGGTGACATTGTATTGCATACGAGTACAACACGCACGCTTGTTTATTATTTTTCTATATTTTTCTATTTGCCAGTTTTCATTTGCCGCGTTTATACGTTTCAGCCTTACGTTATGTGCGAGTTTAAGTACTCATACTATACATACAAATACACAAGAACATGTACACTCAGAGAAACGACTTGTTTTTGTGCTTGTATGTACCAAGTTTATCTTTTTCTTTAACAGCCGCCACTTGTCTCCATTCATTTGTACACTTGAATGTTTAGAACGAGTGCGACAAAGACGACGACGATGACGACGACTCAATTGAGGCAGACCAACAAACATTTTGTTATCTCGGCAAAAGCATCAATGGCGATTTTCGTTTCAATTCTACGAATTCTCTATGAATGGCAACTTTTTTCCATTTGTACCCATAGGTCTTCTTATCTTACATTCTGCATCGCAAATTGCTTGAAAACAGCATTCAGAGCCCGACACTAATGGAACTTTTTTAAAATGTTCATGTTGCCCACTATTGGTCAGCAACATCATTTCTAGACACATGCACTTAAAGCAACATCTACATATTTACAAACATTTTTCATGCATCTTGATTTTTATTTTGAAGAAAAAATAATAATTCCTTTTAAAGAAACAATAAAACTCAAGGAATAAATTTTATTTTATGAGCTTTTTTTAAATAATAATTATGGTCTAAATTGAATTAAGTTACTCTAGACCAATGATTTTCATTAAAGAAAAACGTAAAAATATAAATATAATCATTACTATGAAATTTTAGAACAAAACGTTTAAAAATTAAGGTCCCTGATTAATAAACTTAGAATAAACTTATATAAGTACCTAAAAAAACATTAATGATCTTTAAATTTGCTATTTTAAAAATCTATCAGCCAGCAAATAAAAATAAGATTAAATAAATAACTCTAGTGTCAGAAGCACTTATAATTAATCTGGGTTGTGCTTTCATTTAAAATATGACCAAGGCAGCATAAACGTAACGGTAGAACAAAAAGAAATAGGAGGATTGGCAGCAATGGGACATTTGTATTCGGAAATTTCAGTTTTGACAAATAAATCTATGCAAACCAGTGATGTGCCGCGTAGACTACACCATGTAGATTACACGATTGTCTACGTGTAAACAATTGAGTATCAACTATAAATTGTAAACGTGTAAACAATGTAAACAATGTCAACAATGCCGAAAATGTGAGAAGAGTGAGCTGGCGCACTCAAGGGAAAAATGTTATATAAAATTGTTGAATATAAATGAATTATATTCAATTAAAGTTGGGTAATTATCCACCTTTATTGTTTATTATTATAATATTATGGTACAGCATAATGGAGTTGTATTAAATGGTTTGAAATTACTTCGATTTTTCGAGTGACAGAAGTGAGCGAGAGAAGTAAGTCCGTGATTATGAGTAATTTAGTTCGTTCATTTGATGGAGATTTATGGAGTTTTAGGAGATTTTCGGGCTGTTTTGCTTTCTGTGTCACCCCTGATTATAGTGCATTTGAAACACATTGTCGAGCTTTATAAGAATTTTGAGTACAGGAACTATCGACATTATTAAAGGTGACAGATATATTAACTAAGAATACCAAAATTACTAAGAAATATATAATTTTATATAAATATAAGTTATATCTAACGTGTAAATTGATAAAATATTAATATTATAGATAGTTGCAATTGGGTGACACAATGCATTTAGCTTTTTGTTTTTAATTTTTTTTTAGCAAGGTTTTCAACAGCAAAAATCAACCAGCAGCATAGCCAAACCTATGAAGGATACTATTGTAGACATTGTTTATGCATTGTTTGCATTGTTGATGGATTGCTTACATTGTTTACGGATTGTTTACATCGTTTACGGATTGTCTACATTGTTTACGCATTGTCGTCACCATTGTGTAGACATTCAAAAATTACGCGTAATGGCACAACACTGTCTAAACTGGTTGGGGTTGTGAGGAAGTATATATTTCTATATTTCCTGCATTGTTAACGGTCATCACACAATTCAACTGAGTTTTTCTGCCACACGTTGTTTGTTTGGCATTTGGAAGTGAATTCACAAAAATATTCATAATTTTAATTAAATTATTCTGTAGCAGATAGCCTTGATCAATGATTGTATTTGCTGGATGCTTTTTTTTGTTACCAACTTACGAAACACTTTGTTTTTGTTGTCGTCCCTAAATTACACTGGAAATTTATCCTGGAGCCTTATTAGTTATTTGCATTGTGTGTGTGTGTGTGTGTGTGTGTGTGTGTGTATGTGTGTGTGTGTAAATGTGTTTATGCAAACACCCTGGCAACATTTGCGTTTTTGTTGTTGTTGTTGCCATTTTTGTTGCAGATTTATTGCTCACAGTAGTTTTCAGTGTTTTGCTTTTGTTTCGCTTTATTTTATTTTTATTTTCACTGTATGTTTCGGCAATTGTTTGAAGTTTACGGCGTTTTTGCTACGGCTGCTGCATTTTGCATACGGTTTGCACTTTGCGTTATTTTTGTTATTGTTTTTGTTCCATATTTATTTTGTTTATTTGGTTGTGCAATGGAAGTGGCAGCCAAAACATTTTTGTGTCGCAGTTGCCATTTTGTCGTTGTGATTTTATTCATTTTCATTTTTACTTTAGTTTTTTATTTTATTCATTTCTTTTATATATTGCTTTTGCAGCTTAATTAAACGTGAAATATTGAATTTCCAGTTGGTTGAAATGATCAGAGTGCGAGTATGCACCATATAAATATGGGATGAGACGCCTTCAATCAGCGTAAATATTAGAATACTACCAGTGAATATATCTAACAATCAAGTGGGCGGCATTTTACCCCTTTCGGGACTAAAAATGTGTAAAAATGTTTCTCGAAATAAAAGTCCGTCCCGAAGAGGCTTCAGAAATCCTTCATTTCCCCTTCGTTATTTTTGAGGCTAATAGTTATTAGAAAATCTGAATGGATTATAATTCGATCATTTAATAATTTCCTCTTTGTAAAATTTGATTGAGCCCTCGAAGATATAATTTCAGTGAATACGCATATATCCAATCAAAGCATCTTAATTCGTAAAGAAATTCCTTATGGCCTCAAACATATGCACTAATTGGCGTAATTATTTCAACTATTCAGGCAAACTTCCAAACTCGCAGATAGGAGTATTCGTATTCGCATTCGACCGAAGTCTTAGAGGCTTCCTCACACTAACGCACAACATTCCGACACTGCCAAATTGCGCTAATGATAAATAAATTATGTGCTGGCAGCCACACAAATGAGTCCTGCCAACCCCCTAAACCCTGTGTCCTATACCCTTCATAGAGCTGCAGGCTTTCAGGACAACCGCAAACAGAAAACAGAAAATAAATAAACTCGATGGCATTGCTGAAAGATAAGTATAATTCTGCCACAGGGTGGCTGGGAACAGGGTGACAAGAGGGAGGTATGGTTATAGTATTATACTGAGTGGATCTGGCAACACTAAAAGCCAAGCGAAAACTCGTTAATAAGGAAAATCTGTTGCTAATGTACAATGTATAAGTTAATTATGGCCACACAAATGTAAAAACGCACTTTTGATGCTGACAAGTTTTGCAGCTCCTCAAATTGAAATTGAAATTGAAATGGAAGTTGATGCTGAAATTGAAATTGAAGCTGACATTTGTTTGTGTGCATGATTGTAATTGTGCTTAAATATGATATTATTATTTTAATGTTAATATCCTAGTTATTTGCTTTGTTTGTTGTTTGTTTGGGATAATTGCGTTGCATGATAAATGCTTAATACAAACAAGTCGCCAGTGAAAACGGATTCATGACCAACAAGACTGACAGACAAACGGCAGACGGGCAAGACAATAACAATAGTTTACAAATTACATTAGGGTGCATATGTACATAAGGGTGCATCGATTATTCTTAGAAAAAATGCTAACCCAAACTGTTTTAATTGGACTTTGTTAAAGAACAATTGGTTCTTTGATTCTATGATATTTTGAAAGTCCTGATATGTAATCTTGACTGGATTGAACTATATATATGCTAATAAAAAAATACTTAAAAAAAAAAGTTTTTTTTTTAATCGAAAAGAGGTAACCAGTAATTTATTTTAGAATTATGGTTTCTTGGTGAAAGCATATTAGAATTAATCGTAGATTTCGAATTTGGGCTACAATTTTTCAATTTTTTTTTAGCCCATTCAAAACGATGCACCCTAATGTACATATAATAAATAGTCGCTGACGCCGGCTTCACTGAACAACTGAATATTTGGATTTTACGGCGATACTTATGCAATTTTTGTGTGCCGTGCATAATTTTGTCAAACACTGAGCAATTTAAAATTCACGCAGCGAAATTTTCATACTCGTTAAACGTAGATAACAATATTTTTTAAATTAGTTATCTGCGTATCAATATTATTTTGCAATTAAAATTTAATAATATTTGGTAAAAGGATTTTTAAATGCTATTTTAATTTAGTTTTCAGATTGGTCTCTCTATCCACCTATCCGCGCTCTCAGCACAGATATTTATTTGCATTTTATAGACATTGAATCTGGCTGACAATGTCAGTGAGCAATTTGTGTTTTTAGTGAACTCGTTTGACTGAACAAAATTATATAGGATGTCAAATTATAGTTGATTGTTTCGCTGTCCCCTGCCATATGGTCAAATCAATTAAAAACTGTGAAAATAAATTGCTAAGCGAAATGTTCACCAAAAATTCTACATAAAATTGTGGTATTGCTGCAAATAATTATTCAGCATTTGTCAATGAGTGTTATTTGTAGAAGATGTACTAAACTGATATAAAAAAGGGTTTGAAATCCAAATATTGGTCTCAAAACTAAGACCAAGTTCTTTTTAATATGATCAAAAGATTGGTCTTAATTTAAAACCATAATATTCAAGATAAATATGCTTGTTTTTAGAAGTTCGTCTTTTTTCAGTGTATATTTCTAAAATTAAAAGAAATGCTTGTATTGTTATCAGTTTGACCTTTAACATACTTCGTGATATTTTTAGAACAGCAATATTATCCACTTTATGCAAAAAAATTTCTTATCTATCCCAAAATATTAGGTCAAAACAGATCTCATAAGCTTTTCCAGTTTAACTATTTTTTTTGGCTTTTTACTTCAGCTATTTACTTCAGCTTTATCGCAATAGATTCTGCTCCTGAGCATTTTAATTTAAAACTATAACACACAAATCCTATTGAAATTCATTGCACAGATGCTCTAAAACAGTTGAAATGGTCCTTAAGCTCTTCATTAGCGACCACTTCGACATTCGAGCAATGAGCGGAGATTTTCCGATGCAATGCGGGAAATGAGGAGGAAAAATGAGCAGCATTTAGAGATGCAGGTGATTTCAATGCCGTTGTCGACACCGTGGAAAGGCCATTAAAAACTTTTTACAAGCATTTAGCATCTACATTAGCGCAACAGCAACAACAACAGCAGCAGCAGCAGTAGCAGCAGCAACAACAACAACAATAGCCATTGTGAGCCACTCACTGTAGCTCTGATTTCAAGTTCTATTTCGATTTCGCCACGCTCCCGGAGTGCCATTAACACTCCCCTCTCCACTTTATCTATCTATTTATCAGTCGATCGCTTGGTCGATCTATCGTTCGGTCTGTTTGATTGCCTGCCACATGCCACATGCCACATCGAGACTAGAAGCTCAAGGCTTTGACTTCCGTCTCCCTTCCCTTTTCAGCTTGTCAATCCTTTTAATGGTTTGCCGCTTTTAACGTCACTTCGTCACTCGCTCTCAAGTGGATTTCATCTACTTCGTAAATCTTGTGAACTATTGGCCCCTTCCTTATTGTAGATGTAGTTTTACTTGAATCTTATAACGGCAAAAGTGTTGTTTTAAATGTCACTACAACACTTCCTCTATCGTTATGTTATGGGTGGATAACTATTAAAATTCTATTCGAAATGTTTGTATATCTTTTCGGCTGCGAACTCATTAAGTTTAATATATCAATCTCTAACCATTAAAATATAATAAGTATTTATATTCTTTATTTAGCAACTTCTGAGTCGATCTTGCGATATCTATCTGTCTGTTCGTCTGTATAAACACATAGATTTCAGTGATTTTCAGAGCTAGAATAATTTTGAGTACACAGACGCCTATGAAACTGATCATTTGTATACACATCTTCTTAACACATTGAACTATTTATTATACTAATTAGAAAATAGTTAACTTAAAACTAAGCACCTAAAAAAATGTTAATTTGGCATAAATTGCATGTCATTCATCAACAAAAAAAATATTTTAAAAATTACTATAGAATTGCTATTGGAATTATTACGTTTAAGCTTAAAATAACTAGGAACCAAGTATAATTGTTTTTGATCAAACTTTTTACTAACAAAATCTAGTATAAGAGCAAATGCATATTATGTTAAGTATAATAAAATAACTTACCCAAAGTTGATAGTATGAGCATCAGACCAAATCCCAGCGAGATCCAACAACCAACTGATTGGGCGGCCCGTCCACTTGGCCTTTGGTATGGCTTTCGAGATTGGACCAACTTAAGTCCAAGTCCAAGTCCATGTCGCCTGATTGTATGAATAAGACGCTGTGTCATTTCGCTGGGCAGTTTGCGAACCAACATAATTTGTTTTGGGTTCGGGTTCCGGTTCGGGGTCGGAGTCGGGCAATACGGGTGCCGTTTAGTCGCAGTGGCAGACAGGCAACATTTTTGGCACATTCAATAAACACTTCAACTTCACACACTACGTTGTCTGTCTGTCCATCTGTCAAACAGAGCACAGAGACTGTTTACAGTTTGTGTTTAGGGAATATGAGAATTATTAATGCGCACTGTGGTGACTTCTGGACGAACTTCTTCAGTAGGCACTATAGCTGATTTTGCCTCAAAAGCACTCAAGAATATTTCTCTAAAAACTGATTTTCAAGTTAACACATTTTGTTGTTCAATTTCAATTTCAGTTTACAGTGCACATATCAATTTCCGGGCTTTATTAATGTCCATTTGGTCCATCTGGCCCTAGTCTTTCATTTTGCACATTGATATAATCCATTGAATTAAGTTTTATGTGTTTGTTTTGCTTTTCGGCTAATTGCCTCCTATTAATTTGTATGCATCCAGCTGTTGATGTCTATGTCGATGTCGATGTCGAAGAGGAAGAGCACTGCAAGTGTAAGTATAAACACTGATGTTTAATTATGGTAAACAATAAATAATTATACGCGCGACAAGGCGAATTGGCAGACGGACTGCCGGTTTCTAAAGTGTGCCTAGGGCAAGTTGACAACCGACTGACGACTGAAAATTGTTTGCTTCAGATTTCGTAGTCTGCTCGAAAAAAAACACACCCCAAACATTTGAGACTCGTAGGCGGGCAGCGATTCCAAAATTAGCACGCTAGCAATGTTGCACAACATGTGCGTTTGGCAACATTGTGTATAGACGCCCGCTCAACATGTTGCCAAAGTTAATACAATGTAGCCACAGTTGAAACAGGCTGTACAGTGTACACTGTACAACAGCACAGTGTGTAGGGGCTTGTGAAGCAAATATGGCAAGCAATATTAATAATAACAAGGTGACATCAAAAGGAATAAAATATTGGATTGTTTGTGTGTGCAAAACCAACAAAAGCAACATGCGCTTGTTCAAAAACAAATGTATTTTCTTTCATTTTCAACAATAATTAAGCTGCGGGCAAGTGCCAAGCACTTGAGATACTTGAGCCAGCTGCATGCGAATCTTTTCATGCAAATCTTCAATCTGCCTCCATTTTGAATACACTCACCACATTTAGTTTGTTTAAGCCTCAATTACTTTGCTACCCTCAGATTGACACCCGTCCACAAACAACAATGGCAACTTTTGTTTCACTAATTTAATGCATTGCCTCTACCTACACATAAAAAAAAATCCGGGGCTTTGAAATAAAATCAATTAGAACGGTAATATCGGATTTTCTTGAGCCAAGGACAATATACTTTACTCAAGCATGATTTCTCTAAGCTATATTTTTAGCATGACAAATTTTGTAAGTTTTTGATTTTGTCAATACAATTTCTTTACTCACTGTATGTATGTATGGCTATATTTTAGTTGGTACTTGGTCGCACTCACATCAAATTGTAATCTTTATTTTGCACACATGATGCAGTCTCTCGTTCTCTTTTCCTCTGCCTTTCTCTTTGTCTCCCTTTCTATCTGTCTGTCCGTCCGTCCGTCTGTCTGTCGGTCTGTCTGGCAATGGCAGTGACAGTGGCAATGAATGTCGATATGTCGTAACTGCAAGCTGCTCTCTCTACAGTGGCTGTTACAGTTGCTTGCACACCTCAATACATAAAATAAATGAGAATGTACACATACACAATTGTAAATATATTGGGTAGAAACAAACATTCATATATTCCACAACATGCCCATGCACTTAGCAATTTTATTATGCTATATATGTTCGTACTATACACAACCCCTTGACAAACGCAAAACGTGATATTTGGGAATTTATAAGAGTGTTTATTAGCCTGCCAGACAGCGTGTTGTTGTTTTGTTCCACTTTTAGTGATTCAATGAAAATGGAAACTGATAAAACTTAAAAAAAAATACACAGCACACAAATAAATGAAACCAGTACTAAAAGACTCTATAGTATATACAAGTATAAAATAGAGATACTTTTAATTACATCTATATGGAAAATAAATAATAAATACTTCTTGAATGAATCCAATATAATTTGAAACACACAATATTGTTGAAGCTACAAGAAAAAACGCGGCTCGAAGAGGAAAACGCATTCAATATTTCCATTTACTCTGTTACAATTTCGATTAAAAGTTTCGATAGATTTATCTGTCCCCATTGAATCTTTTATAAGGTATGTTGCACAGGGATAATTTTGGCATAATTTTGTTTTAGATATAATTTACAACCATTCTAGTAGAAGACAAGAATCTAGCCCAAGATGTATTTACTCGTAAGTTTACTTAATATTGTAGTCTAGCCTATCTATTTATTTGTTAACTTGTATTTGAGTGTCCGCCATATTTTCATAAAAGTTACATAAGTAATAGCTGGTAATTAATTGTTTTGACCTCCAGCCAGTTGTAACCTCAATTGAACTATTTGATTGACGTTTAACACTTAATACACATCATACACTGTGCGGAAACAATGCTGCGTTATATGAGGAACAATCGTCTATGGAAATAAGACGATAGTATTTACCGATACAATTGCGTATTGGTATATTTGCACATCTTAGAAACTGTAATTGAATACCTTTGAGTGTTACCCAGATTAAACTTTAATATATAGTATTTTTATACATTTTGAATTGTCTTTTATGCATAAGAAATCTTTGGTGAGTTTTTTTCTTGTTGTGCAGCTTAAATTTTCAGTCAATTCGGTTGCATAGTAAATTGGTAGAGTTTCCATTGAAGCACTAGAAAAAGACCATCAGAAAACATCAGACCAGCTCCAAAACAACCAGACCGAGGGCAACCACTTCAAAATAGCCTCAAAGCCCAAACAAATTTGCAACTTCTATGCGGATACACAAAATGTCGGTGTTCTAGATTTTAGCTCAAACATTGACAGTGGATGTACTATACTGTGGAATTTGAATTGGAAACACAATAACCATTAACCTTTTTATGGCTCCGGCACGCGCTTTTTAATAAATTGTTTACTTCCCATCTTTGGGGGTCGAAATAGGAAAACCATTGCTCCAATAAATTCTGATAATAAACATCGAGATTTTTGTCAGGTTTTCTGGCTTGCTGGCTGCTTATTTTTTGCGAGTATCTCGTCTGACTGATGTTTTGACAAATTTTTGAGTGCGACCAAAGAAAGTTATTTTCATTCAATTGAATTTCAGTGTTTGAAATTTAATTTCTTTTGTTGTCAATGACATAAACATAACGAGAACGCAGAAATGCCCCTTGCTCCCTTGGATTTCATCAAGTGCTTGCAGCTGGTACTCGTATTTTGTTGACAACAGGACAATGGAAAGCACGCTGGGTTATTTGGCTCACAAAATTGTACAATAACAACCCGCGAACAGAGAGCCCCGAGAGAAGCAGCGACAACAAACCACAAATATTACAATAACACAACGCTGACCCCGAAAAGTGATTCGTCAAAGGCGGAATTGGGATCTGGGAACTGGGAACTGAGGCTCTGGTACCGAAGCCGAAAGTACGAAACCGAAAGACCTCAAATGAATTACAAAAAATTGAATACTGTCACAATTTGAATGACGAACTTTTAAATGTACATGGCAAGCTTTAATAATTTCGGAGCTTATATTATAAGACACATAGCACAGTTAAGGATTACTCATCAGAAATGCAGTGCCTTTAAATTAACAGTTTTATTGCCTATTTGATTGCATTCTAAGATTTAAATTAATTTTATACAGGTAGCATGCTTTTATAATTTACACTCTAGCTGGTCTAACGTTTGAAAATCACAAGCGTAAAGTAAAGGTCGTAACGGTTTTCAGTATGCAGGGCTGTGAGGTATCAGTTATTGTGTGTCACAGCCGCATAAAACAATTGTTGTCGTTATACAATTCTGCACAGATGCTTGACCCAATAAGAAGTGAAGTACGACCTAGGAGTACGACCGAATAATACGACTGAGGAGTACGGACGACGGGTACTGTAAAACAAGCCACTTCATGCGCAACAAAACGGCAACCCGAGGAAACCATGCAACGAACCAAAGCAAAGAAGGCTAATAAGCAGCTATACAAAACAAAAATAAAAAAAAAGCACAGCTCTAGTTGAGAGTGCTCTACTAGAAAGTACTCTTTAACTTACAGCGATTCCAGAATTTACAATTTGTATCAGGGAATATTAACGGAAACGTTTACTAAAACTAACCGTTTCCTTATTATTAACGAAACTGAAACTGTAAATAAATAATGTAAATCAAATAAATTACTTTTTAATTCCTTACGATTCCGGGACAATTTTCCATAAATATTATTTCTTCTGTATGAAGGTGTTGTATTTTTCTTAAAACAAACAAAAATAATTATAATAATGAAGCTCAGATATGATTTTTTTTGTATTTTAGATTAGAAATATCTTTAAAACTTTGATAAATGATAATATTTGCAATGATTAAAAACATATTTCATCAAAAAAAATAATTTGGAATTATGTTAATGTTGAACAAAGTCTTTAAGCTCCAAAACTTGTTAGAATGATGCGTTGGAGAGAAATTAAGTCTTATCTACTCTGATTCGTGTAATGCAATCATTGTCAATGCCAATGCATTTGAAGTTAAGGGGCGAAAACACTTACTTAATGGAAATTACTTAAGGGCCGCTCTCGACAAGCTCCTCGAACACAATCGTCGGTAGGCCAAGCCGAGAGTTGAGCAATCACGTGCCGGGACGAAGCCCCTCAATCCGGCTCCGGCTCGGGGGAGATATGTAGAGGAAAGATGATGGCGATGGCGATGAAGCCACTTGAATGTGTCATGTCCTCTCGATTTTTACTAAAAATCATTTAACAGCAATGTGCTTGAAATGTGAGATATTCTCCAATACATGCAAACACAAATGCTTTCAATTGATTGAAGTCGTAACCAGGACAGGAGAGGATACACAGCATACAGGACAGACAACTGCTTAAATTTTTACTAGCTCGTTCCCAAAGCCAATATGACAGCACGTAATATGTACGTGTGACTTGCTTACATGTATATGTGTTGTGTTGTGTTTAGCTATTTCAAAATTGTTTAGCTCAATCAGAATCAGAGTCAGAATGGTATTGGCAATGCCCAGACAAACATCGTCATCATGAAGAGCCTTGATGTCAGTATCAAATCATACTTATCACGAGCCATGACATCTCCCGCCTCTCGTGGACTACAAGTAGCTTTAAAAGTGTTGAAAGCCAACTGTTGGCCAGATTCATAGCTGCTATGAGTATTCGCCAAGGTGTATTCACACATACACTTGCAGCTGTATGAATAAGAAATAGTTGAGTACAAGTCGAAGCCAGACCCTAGGATTGAGCAAAAGGCAAACAACAATACAGTTAAATATGAATTTATATTGCATGATAAATTTCACCTATGTTGTGTCAAAATTACAACCTACTTGGTCTTACCGTTTACCCTGCACAAATATAAGTCAGTCAGTTAGTCTGTAAGTCAGGACAATAGAAATTAATTATATGTCTGTTATAATACTGTTAACGGAACTATACTTCTAACAAGAAACATAGAATCATGGAGAAGTCTTTGCATATAAACTTATGACGTATGTGTAAAATTCAACATACAATCAAAAAATGCACCTCTACAGGTCGAAAACTTAATACATAAATAAAAAAAAAACATTAATAAATCATTGTCCAGTTCAAATAAAAATAATAAAAAAAAAAACCTCTCAAAGATGCTTGTAACATTTAAACAGAAAACAAAATAAAATTTGATATTTTCTCGCCAACATTTTTCTTTCATTTTATGTTGCGCGGAGTTGAGTTGAGTTAGTTAGCGTTGGCATTTGTCAGTCCGAGTATCCGACAGTGGCTGACAGGCAGACTTCCTTCACTTACAGTATCTTTGGGAGACAGTCAGAGTTCGAGTGGTCTGCAGTTTCTCCCAAACTTTAATAAGCTTCTGTTATATTTTAATACCCTGTACCTTAAATGTGCACTTAGGGTAGGGTTTTCATGTTGTTTAAAGAGAAAACTTGATAATGTCTAACAACCAAATTCGAATTTAAAATCTTTAAAAGTGTCTAAGCATAATGTGATAGGAAAACGGTAATTTAAAAATCAATTGTTTTTAATATATTTTACACTGAAAAAAAGAGCAACTAGTAATATGAAGAATAATCACCTAACATATTTTGTTCTCAAAATATAAACCAGTTTACTAATATGCAGAATAACAAACTAGAAGATTGCAGCTCTTTATATAAAAACAATAATCTTAAATTTTTAAAGAAAAACATATTAAAATGAAATGTTTATAAAAATACCAAGCCAAATAAAACAACAATAAAAATTATACCAAAGTTCTTATTTCTGGGACCAAAATCTTGTTTTTAGAACATATG
Organism: Drosophila innubila; assembly: GCF_004354385.1. NCBI lineage: Eukaryota > Metazoa > Arthropoda > Insecta > Diptera > Drosophilidae > Drosophila > Drosophila innubila. The sequence goes on from NW_022995380.1 coordinate 32,438,545, forward strand.
TTTTTTTTCAGTGTATTGCCATGGAAAATTTTTTTTTTTATTTCAGTACCAATTAGCGATGCAACAAGGGACCGTATGTTAGCTAAATTACCATATCCTAACCCTGATTCTGATGGCAATAATATTTGCTAAGTATAAAGACAAGCCTCCCATGCGTGTGTGTGTGTGTACGAGTGTGTATCTTAGAGTGTGTGTATTTGATAACTACAACGGCAGTTGCTTTGCTGTGGCTGGCAACAAGAACTTTTAAATGAGGGGGCTGCCGTTAAAATCTGCTGAAAATAGCATTACAAACTGCGAGTGTACTATACGTGTATATGTACATACTTACATTCATCAGCTGCCAATGTCTACTCATAGAATTAGCAGCTCCAAGCCCCACCGAATCATCGCCTCTCGCTCTCGCACTTTCTGGTTTGCCGTAGTGTTGTAAAATGTGACGATGCTCAAATGTCGAGCAGCTTGTCGAGCAGCTTGTTGCATACATTTCAGCGCACTAATTAAGGAAAATTTGCACGACAAACAACGTAAGCGCAGTGAGAGAGAGGGAGACATCGTTACTAACTGTTTTGCAATTTGTATCATTATATTTACCTTGCTTGAACATTTGCACAAATTGCAGTGCAAACAATTTAAGAAACAAAGCTAAGTAATTTTAAATGCAATGCCTTTAGCTAGAAAAATGTGTTGAGACATAAACTTTGATAAAAGCTTAAAAAAGCATTAATGCATTAGTCGAAAGTGCACGACATTGTTTTTTAAAACAATTGATTTTAATAAACCAAAGCCAGGCATATTTAAATTCAAATTTAAATAAATGTTAAAAAACAAATAAAAACACTTTCTTGACTAAATGTATATAGATTAAAAAACGAGCTAATTATTCATATTTATATAGTATATTCTAGTGAATAAATTAACTTTTTAACAATTACACTTAATAATTGTTTTGGAATAAGTAAGAATAACTAATACAAAATAATATACTGAATTATACATTTTCAGGTTGTCCACCTTAGGTTCTGAGTGCTGTAATACCACATTATAGCGATGCTACTAAAAAAGGGGTCAGCGAAAATAAAAACTGTTTTTTAGCAAATAATTCACTTTCATTAAGAGTACACAAAGAGTAAGCAGAAAGTGAGCAAAAATAAAGCAGCCTTACCACAACTTAATGAGTGCCTAAAACGTGCCACTGTCGCGATCCGCCCCGCCCCTTTCCGCCCCTCTCCACTCCGCCCCGCTCATTAAAAGTAACCAAACTGGCGGGTCCACAACAAAACACTACAACACAACAAATAGCGACCGCAACACATGAAAAGCAGGCAGGCAAAAAGGCAGCGGGTACTTTCAGTTTCGGGTGTCTCTCTCTGCCCCTCTCTCTCTTTCTCTCACCCTCCCTCTCTCTTCACATTACTGCCATCAACGCTAATGACAAAAGCGCGCAAAGTTTGCTTTTGCTTTGTGGGAGCAGCAGGGCGACTGACACTAAACATGGCCACAGGGTGTGTCCGGCCGACGAGCGCAAAAATCACAAAAGAGCATAAAATTAGCGAGCTATGACGCTTCAGCCTCTCTAGCTATGCGTACACTGACAAAAAAAGAGTTTCTTATATAAAGAACTTAGACGCTTGGTCAAACAAATGCGTCGAGAAAAAAATTCTTCAGTTTAAAAAGCACATTTTGGCTTTACGAACATTTCAAAGAAAATCAAATTCCAATTGACAAGATACAAAAAATTCTTATATTTTCATGACCACAAATAAAATAAATATTTTTTAACACTCAAAACAATAGAAATAAAAAACGGCAAGCTTATGATATTTTTTATTTTGATTTATTTACATTTTTTACGTCTTGCAACTTTTATAAAAATTCCTCCTTAATATATTTTTTTTTAGCTAGAATGGGATTATCCAACCGAAGCGGTGACTTTAGCGTGTCAAGTGACAAATATAGCTGAATATTTTCCAAGCAGGTTATGTTATTTATTCTTTTATGTTCTTGATATTAGAAGTTGGTAATGTTTTTTTCAATGTATCTTCCTCCGTGTCCCCCACAACCTCTGTACCTTGTGACGTTACTGTATTTTAAATTTTCCCAGGAATATTGCAGGAGAGAAGTAAAGAGGAGATCCAGGCAAGGCGAGCTTTTCCATGATGAATTCATCCCCATCACTTTACTTGTAGTAAAACTTGTGATTGTTGTTGATGTGGTTGTTGTGGTTGTTGCCTAATGCCACGGCTGCTTTTGAATGTCCTGATTTTTCACTGTGGTCGTCATCGTCGTTGTCATTGCCTCTGTCTTTGTTGTTGTTGTCATTGTCCCTGTTGATGTCGTTGTTTTTGTTGTCCTCGCACTTACACAAGCTGGTCATTAGCTGCGCCTGGCAGCAAATTATTTAGCTGGGTGTGGCACAAGTAACCATATTTTCGTTTTGGATCCACCACGGATGTTATTCTTTTTTTAGACATTTATGATAATCATCCGTGGGCACCGCTGAATGCCTGACCAAAAATATTCCTGATGGCCATTGGAGAACAAATTTTGGCGTGTGTTGTACCATAAGTTTACCATAGTCTCTGAGATAGGCATGAGATACTCTGGTTTGTTCAAATTTTCATGTCAAGTACTTAAACTACGGTTGTTGTCGTCGCTATCATATTCATAAGGGAGTCCCAGTGCAAATGAAAAAATATAAAAAATGCAGGGCAGTTGAAAAATATTTTTCATGTAGCTTGCTAAAAAATGTACGCAATTTGTATGTTTCTTAATGTAAAAACACAGTTTGTGGGTCATAGTAGCAGTCTCAGTAGCTTAGTGTGAGTCATAACGATAGTACATAAATAAAATACAGACATATTTAACAGTTGAGGTTGGGACATTATTTAAAAATAAAATACTAGGAAAGGCAAGGAAATAAGAATGTTTGTAAGCATGTTAATTCCAACACTATACAACAAGTTAAGCAAGATCTGCACTACGATAGGTTGTAGATGTATAGCTGTCAATGGTGATTATTTTATTAACTTCAAAATTTAATGTCTCGGTTTTTCAATTATACTCGTTTTACTAATCCAAGTCTTGTTTTCATAATTTTGTGATGAAATCATTTCTGATATAGCTATTTATTCCTTTGGAATTTAAACTATTAAATTATTTGTATAGGATATAAAATACAAATATATATGCAATATTATAATACCGGTAAGTCTTTGCCCAATGTTAAATTATAAGACACATTTATGGATTGCATTGCTAAAACTTTTTACTAATAAAAATGTAAATTTAATTGTTTCAAGATTTATTATATGAAAGTTGTGTGACACAAAAATGAAACTGCTGATTTGGAATATTTCGAGATACGGATAAAGGTACCTAGAAAATAATGCAGCCCTGCTTATAACATACATATATACTTGTAAATATGTACATATATCAACGAGGTGCACAATTCGATGGAATGTTTTATGTCTCACTCGGATGCCACGTGGAACAATTTTTATGTTCTGTTCTGTTCTGTTTGAAATTTATTATCGTTGCTAACAGTTTTTATGACTCTATTTGATGATTGTTTTGGCTTTGATTTTCGGTTGGTTTTCAGGCTTAGCATTTTTCTCGACTGTCCTTTTAAAGGTACTCAATGTCAAAATAATAAATAAAATTCGTTTGTCTGCGAATAGCAGCTTTGGGCTGTTGTATTTCGTCTGCTGTCAACGCTTATGATTAGCACTTTAAGAGCGCGGTTAAATTTTTACAGTGAGTGAAGAAAGTGTTTTGACATAATCAAAAATTTACACAATTTTCTTACAAAAGTATTTCTTGACTATCTGAATATCTATACTTAAAGATTTTAGCACGCCTACCTACGCTTCAATCAATGCACCGACCCATCTATCAGCTGTAAATAAGGCCAAGAGGGCGAAAAATTACGAAATTACGCCAAGAGCTGAAACTGTTAAGCCCTACTTGAGCATGCAAAAACTGTGTGCTAAATATTGTGTAGAATCCTGATTTAACGAATTCCCTAAGCTTTCCGGCAATAAAATAATTTAATTTAGGGCAAGCCGACAGGAAGTCGGTGGGATAAACTGGCTCCTCATTAAAACGTCAAGAGGCTCAAAAAATGCACAAATCTTCGCATAATTTAATAACGCCAAAATGTTAGCATCTCTATAGGTGCCTACGTGTCGCATAATAAAAACCTAGCTAGGAAAGAGGCAGGAAGCGAACACTTGACTCGGCTCAGTTGGCTAAAATTTAAGACAGCTAATTTATTAGATATGCGGCACATAAGCTGAAGTCAGCAGCTTAAGTATTTCAGCATTTAGTGCATTTAAGTTGAAATTAGAAACTGAAATTGTTTGCGAATCACGTAAGTTAGCATCGCTGGTGACGTAAGCAGGTTCTTACTAGTGCTGAAAATTCTACAAACAGCTGTATATATTGAATTTAAAAAATCGCCTTTATTTTTCTTGTCTTGAGTACTTAAAACCTTTATTCTTAATCTTATATTTGTAGTCTTGATAATCTTAAATTGTTTGATATTATTAGTAAGAATTTGAAATTGAAATGATTTGAAATTTTCTTAAAATCAAGAGGTGTTTTCTATTGATTTTGATTTCTGACAGTGTACAATAAGTATAAACAAACCAGCTAAGAACAGATCAAATACGAGTGTTGTATAAAAAACAAGACCACTTATTTCAAGTTGAAACGCAGAAATAAAGGATAGAGAAGTGGTACTCTTAAGTGCGAGAATTGTCTCCTCGATCGACTTACAAGTGCAATGCCAATTTGTGCACAAAAGATGATAAGGATTTATGTCAATTGAGAATTGCTTGCGATGTTTGAGTTTTCCAATATTTTTATAGATGACTTCATGTTGCTCAAGCTAAAATAAAGTGCCGCAAAACAGCTTAAGCATAGAAAATCGTAACTTTGATTTTCTTTTTTTTTTAAGTTTAAAAATGAAAGCTCTATAAAGTTGGCAAATTCAACTGTTTTTCAACTAATACTTACTTAATGTTACGCTTTAAACTTTAACTTTTCTCAATCGTTGCAACTTTGCACTTTGCCAACTAACGGCTACTTAACTTATTAATTTTCCGTATTAACAACAGTTTACAAGCGCCGCTCATTAAAATTGAATGAACTTTTTTTTAACGTAGCTATCAGAAAGCAATTTTATGGAATCCCGCCACGCCTCTAAAAACATCAACACAAAACTCACTTGAAAGTTGTAAAATTTTAACAAAAACAGCAAAAGCAACAGCAACAACAACAACCACAGCAACAAAAAACACCAAATGAAACACATGAACTTAGTAAAGAGTGAACAAAAAATGGCCTCAACCGGAAGTTTTTGTATACCTTGTAATTTAAGCGGCTATAGCAGTTAGAGGAATCCCTCTATATGTACCGGAAATAATATATAATTACAACTTTAAAAAGCTTTACACCAATTTCTTAATCATATATTTACTTCGTTATATAGAAAACACTAATCGCTACGAGTTGTATAAAGGAATACAAAACGTTTTTATATTCTCTATTAACTAATATTAATAGAATATTCCTATGTGATTGTGTACAGGGTACAAGACTAACAGCAAAAGTCAGCGCTATGAGGCTTAACAAGTTTTTTGTGTTTGCTGTAGTTGTTGCTGCTTTGTTGCTGTTTTTAGGCCGCCCTCACAGACACTAAGACACACAGAAACCGTAACTGATATACAAACAGACACACGAGGGACAACAAGAATAACAAGTAATCAGTTTGCGGTGTGTCCAGAAAATTTGGCTTGGGATTCCCCCGGAGCGAAACACTATGGCTCACTTCAAAAGATATAGGTTCTACAAATTTGTAACTTTCGAGCTACTCTATTTTATTTTAATCATCTATGTTATAGTGAAAGAAATTCAAACAAGAGGTCGTAATTCACAGTCAAAAACAAACATTTTGTTTTTTGGTTAACATTTAAATTTCTTTACCCCATTTTTAAAAAATTTAAAATATACAATTTTATTTTGATGTAATTTATATTTTTTAAAAACTTTTATATAACTGGATTGAAATCTTGAACCAAAATATTTTATTTTAAAAACCTATTCCATAACTACATAAAAAGCTATTCTTGCTCGAACCACATCAGGCGATAATTGATTTTTGCCACCTACTTTTGCCAAATGACCCACAGTGCGACGTCTACTTTGATAGAAATCATGCTGAGTTGTGAAACGTAAAATTGAATTTACTTTGTTGGGCTCTGCCGCTGCCGCTGCTTCTCAGTCTCTGCGTCTGCCCCTTTGCGCTTGTCCCGGTTGGTCAGTCGGTCGGTCGATCTCAGAGACGTTAGCACACTTTTCAGCAGTCGCTAACAGTTTTCGAGGGTTGCCACAAACCTTCAACTTACAGACTGGTCGCGTTCTTAAATCACTGGACGATTGGACGAGCTTTAAGACTTAAATATCATTCTTACGAGCTGTTTTCGCTTATCTCAGCATTAAAGTTGACTTTAACTTTCATTGCAATGCAATAGCAATACCAATTTGTGGTTGGCCCCTAATGTGGTTGCCTATTCGCAAAATTGAGATGTATACTCTTAGGTCCTCTGTCTACAATGTAGAACCTACATCAGAAAGGACGCCATCAGATTCCGCAACAACATGAAATTTGCTGTTCTCGTACACTCATTGGTTTTTGGTTTTATAACTAAGTTAATGATTTTGTTTTGGCTGTAAATTCAATGAATTTATAACGCATGTTGTCGGTGGGTATCTTTCATTTTAAGCTGCTTAAAGTAGCCACTGACTCGTAAGTGATATAGAATTAAATATTTTGTTGTTTTGCTTGCTAGATTGTTGTAATTTATACATGAGAATAAAGTGTACATGAAAATTTGTATTTTTAATCTGAAATTAGTGTTTATTTAAATGTAATCAGACATATAAATATAAATAATCAGAGTTAAGCCGTAATTAAAATGATATATTTTTATCCGAGAGGAGAGGTAACCTAAATAGTTGCTGAGATCGACTCGACTGTTGATAGTGATCAAGAATAAATTAACTTTACGGGGTATGTCACGCCCACTTAAGCCAGTTACATACAACAATTTTATTACACCCTTGGCCCAGAATATATATATGAATTATATATTGAAAATACACCAGAAGTAAGGGTACAGCTGTTAAATGGAAGCAGCTGGTGGTTGGGCAAATAAATAGCTGTGAAATTTTATAGCACACTTGATAATTTGCGCAATAAGTCCAAGTAACTAATCACCACATAAATAATCTTAAGAACAGGCACCACACACACAACACACATACCTACACACACTCACACCTAGTCCAAAATATTCAAATGTATTTGTACATATATGTCTGTGAAAGTCGACAATGAAAGGAGCATAAGGAGGGCGAAAATAAAAATAGAGATAACTTAAATTAAGAATGGGGATTCAGACGGATATGGGGAGTTTGAGAAGTGACGCAGATTGCGAAAGCTAAGCAACGAAACAAATAAAATCACCGAGTGTTCAACTCATGAAATTGAGAAGTCGGTCGAAAAGAACGTGAGCGAAATTTCCACTAACGAATGTTGACTTTACCAAAGTACTCAAATCAAATGAAAACAGCAGCAATAAACAATAGCGCAGGGCAGATCAAACAAATCAACAATCATTCTGCGAAACTTTGCAAATTGGTGAAGCCAAAAATACTCCTACTCGAACAACTTCCAAGCGCAAGTCCGAGGACAAGGCCAAATCCACGGTCAAACTATTTGAGCTTAATAAAATTTAATAAAAAATTGTTTTGCAACTTTTCCGTAAAATTTTAGCATTAAAGCAAAATAAACAAACAAATAAAACGTTCAAAAAACAAGCAGCACATAAGGAACCAATAAAATTAACTTGCTTAAGACACGAGCAGCTGAAACTGGCATCCTAATCATTCAGTCAGTCAGTCAGTTCAGTTCAGCAGGCGAGCAACAAGAGAAACAATAACAATACAAATATAGGTTAGACATATAGCACAGCTTTATAAGATTGCGTATACGCAGCATGAACCGACCGTTAACAGGCAACCCCACGGAAAAAATGCACATGTATACAATTTTATAATAATTCATTCGGCTTCAATATATGTAGATAAATAATATAATGTAAGAAGACAATAAAATGATTATTTACCAGCAATTCGATGTCTGGCTTAGGAGTTGGAAATTGGGCAGAAACTCTTTAAGAACGTATAAGATATTTATTGTAATAGAATTATTATTATTATTAGAAGTAACTATATCATTATGAATCGAATGTTATCACTTGTATTTGATTCCTCTAACTGCACGCACTGTATCACAATTTATCTCGAGACAAACACAGTGAGCGAGGCTGAAACTTTCACTGCCAAACCGACCGTTAAATTCAACGTTCGCCACACATCTACCAACTGATTTGCTCCCAACTAGTCGCATAGGCGAAGAGGCTGCAGTCAGGCAATCCGACAGATTGTGTCGTATCTCGTATCTCGCCGCATCCGAAGCAGCAGTCGCCTCGTTTCCAGGTCCTCGTGCGAATCTCTACAGCAAAAGGCCACACGAACTGTGCATAAGAGAATATTTTGAAAACTTTCTCTTGAATAGCACTCTTTTAATAACAAACATATTCACGCTACTTCGGATAAGAGAAATACAGTATTCGTAACATAGGAACGTATAACAGAATTGCACCTTAGAAGTATCAGCTATACTCTAATTATGCAAACTACGAAATGGAAAATCTTAATGTATTGCAAATAATTCAAATTTGTTCACTAAAAAAAATTTTTTTTTAATTTTAAAAAAATGTACGAAAATATGTTGGACACTGAGAACTATGTTTAATATTGTGTCCATAAATTTTGCTTATATTACTGCGCACGAGTAGTAAAATTTTAATAAAATACCAACGAATACTGGCCACAACACTGGCTGCTGCATATATTGGGATTGTGGTATATTATTCAAATTATTTTGAAACTTTATTCATTACATATTTTCTACAACACATATGTATAACTTAGGCTAAGGCGATCGACAAAAGAATATCGCCAAATACAAATATTTCTTTGCTAACTTTTCCGCTCTACCTACTGTAATTGGATGGAAAATCATTGCAATCATTAAAAATGGACAAGTAAAAGTATATAATTCAAGTCGATAGGAAGCAGCAGAAAAATAATTAAGTAATTAAACCCGTTGAAAATGGAACGCATATTGACTACAACTACAATTAACTTTGTATGCTAAGCACTTTTGATGCATGAAAAGAAACCTCTGACCTTGATCAGAGATCTGACCAACTTCAAACTTCCATAACTTTATCAAAACACAACCGATTTTCAAACGGATTGTCCCTTTGATCATTATTAAGCCTCTAACTTCACTCTGCATTAAAATTTTGTGTTAAAAAGTTTTTTCGGTCTGTTCCGGTGAGTACCGATATCAATGCTAAGGGTCCTCCCTTTGGAATTTTGAAAACTAAAAATTCTAAATCTGAAGTTTTTACTTTTAATCAACTCCTTATATCGTAACTAGTATCAAAAACACTTTAAATTTAATTCTGAGAGATTTAATTTTTTTGTAAAATATCTTGTGAAATCAATCAAAAATTATGGCTTGTAAAGTAGTTAGGTTAACGGTTGAACCAACTTCAAACTTCCATAACTTTATCAAAAGTGAACCGATTTTCAAACGGAATGTCATTTTGATCATGATTTGGCTATCAAATTCAATCTGCGTTCAAATTTAATTAATTTCGTGTAATACGATATTCTGTTCCGGTCCGTTCCGATATCAATGCAAAGGGTCCCCCCTTTGAAATTTTGAAAATTGAAAATTTTAAATCTCATGTTTTCACTTTTAATCAACTCCTTATATCGTAATTGGTATAAAACAACACTTTAAATTTGATTCTGAGAGGTTTCATTTTTTTGTAAAAAATCATGTGAAATCGATCAAAATATTTGGCTTGTAAAGTTGCCATGTCAAAGGTTGAACCAACTTCAAACTTCCATAACTTTATCAAAAGTGAACCGATTTTCAAACGGAATGTCATTTTGATCATGATTTGGCTATCAAATTCAATCTGCATTTAAATTTGATTAATTTTGTGTAAAAAGATATTTTCGGTCTGTTCCGGTCGATTCCGATATCAATGCTAAGGGTCCCCCCTTTGAAATTTTGAAAATTTGAAATTTTAAATCTCATGTTTTCACTTTTAATCAACTCCTTATATCGTAATTAGTATAAAACAACACTTTAAATTTGATTCTGAGAGGTTTCATTTTTTTTTAAAAAATCATGTGAAATCAATCAAAAAATTTGGCTTGTAAAGTTGCCAGGTCAAAGGTTGAACCAACTTCAAACTTCCATAACTTTATCAAAAGTGAACCGATTTTCAAACGGAATGTAATTTTGATCATGGTTTAGCCTCTAAATTCAATCTGCATTCAAATTTAATTAATTTCGTGTAATAGGATATTTTCGGTCTGTTCCGGTCCGTTCCGATATCAATGCAAAGGGTCCCCCCTTTGAAATTTTGAAAATTGAAAATTTTAAATCTCATGTTTTCACTTTTAATCAACTCCTTATAGCGTAATTGGTATAAAACAACACTTTAAATTTGATTCTGAGAGGTTTCATTTTTTTGTAAAAAATCATGTGAAATCGATCAAAAAAATTGGCTTGTAAAGTTGCCAGGTTAAAATTTGAACCAACTTCAAACTTCCATAACTTTATCAAAAGTGAACCGATTTTCAAACGGAATGTAATTTTGATCATGGTTTAGCCTCTTAATTCAATCTGCATCCAAATTTAATTAATTTCGTGTAATAGGATATTTTCGGTCTGTTCCGGTCCGTTCCGATATCAATGCAAAGGGTCCCCCCTTTGAAATTTTGAAAATTGAAAATTTTAAATCTCATGTTTTCACTTTTAATCAACTCCATATATCGTAATTAGTATAAAACAACACTTTAAATTTGATTCTGAGAGGTTTCATTTTTTTGTAAAAAATCATGTGAAATCGATCAAAATATTTGGCTTGTAAAGTTGCCAGGTCAAAGGTTGAACCAACTTCAAACTTCCATAACTTTATCAAAAGTGAACCGATTTTCAAACGGAATGTAATTTTGATCATGGTTTAGCCTCTTAATTCAATCTGCATTCAAATTTAATTAATTTCGTGTAATAGGATATTTTCGGTCTGTTCCGGTCCGTTCCGATATCAATGCAAAGGGTCCCCCCTTTGAAATTTTGAAAATTTTAAATTTTAAATCTCATGTTTTCACTTTTAATCAACTCCTTATATCGTAATTAGTATAAAACAACACTTTAAATTTGATTCTGAGAGGTTTCATTTTTTTTGTAAAAAATCATGTGAAATCGATCAAAAAATTTGGCTTGTAAAGTTGCCAGGTCAAAGGTTGAACCAACTTCAAACTTCCATAACTTTATCAAAAGTGAACCGATTGTCAAACGGAATGTCATTTTGATCATGGTTTAGCCTCTAAATTCAATCTGCATCCAAATTTAATTAATTTCGTGTAATAGGATATTTTCGGTCTGTTGCGGTCCGTTCCGATATCAATGCAAAGGGTCCCCCCTTTGAAATTTTGAAAATTGAAAATTTTAAATCTCATGTTTTCACTTTTAATCAACTCCTTATATCGTAATTAGTATAAAACAACACTTTAAATTTGATTCTGAGAGGTTTCATTTTTTTGTAAAAAATCATGTGAAATCGATCAAAAAATTTGGCTTGTAAAGTTGCCAGGTCAAAGGTTGAACCAACTTCAAACTTCCATAACTTTATCAAAAGTGAACCGATTTTCAAACGGAATGTAATTTTGATCATGGTTTAGCCTCTAAATTCAATCTGCATTCAAATTTAATTAATTTCGTGTAATAGGATATTTTCGGTCTGTTCCGGTCCGTTCCGATATCAATGCAAAGGGTCCCCCCTTTGAAATTTTGAAAATTTTAAATTTTAAATCTCATGTTTTCACTTTTAATCAACTCCTTATATCGTAATTAGTATAAAACAACACTTTAAATTTGATTCTGAGAGGTTTCATTTTTTTTGTAAAAAATCATGTGAAATCGATCAAAAATTTGGCTTGTAAAGTTGCCAGGTCAAAGGTTGAACCAACTTCAAACTTCCATAACTTTATCAAAAGTGAACCGATTGTCAAACGGAATGTCATTTTGATCATGGTTTAGCCTCTAAATTCAATCTGCATCCAAATTTAATTAATTTCGTGTAATAGGATATTTTCGGTCTGTTCCGGTCCGTTCCGATATCAATGCAAAGGGTCCCCCCTTTGAAATTTTGAAAATTGAAAATTTTAAATCTCATGTTTTCACTTTTAATCAACTCCTTATATCGTAATTAGTATAAAACAACACTTTAAATTTGATTCTGAGAGGTTTCATTTTTGTAAAAAATCATGTGAAATCGATCAAAAATTTGGCTTGTAAAGTTGCCAGGTCAAGGTTGAACCAACTTCAAACTTCCATAACTTTATCAAAAGTGAACCGATTGTCAAACGGAATGTCATTTTGATCATGGTTTAGCCTCTAAATTCAATCTGCATCCAAATTTAATTAATTTCGTGTAATAGGATATTTTCGGTCTGTTCCGGTCCGTTCCGATATCAATGCAAAGGGTCCCCCCTTTGAAATTTTGAAAATTGAAAATTTTAAATCTCATGTTTTCACTTTTAATCAACTCCTTATATCGTAATTAGTATAAAACAACACTTTAAATTTGATTCTGAGAGGTTTCATTTTTTTGTAAAAAATCATGTGAAATCGATCAAAATATTTGGCTTGTAAAGTTGCCAGGTCAAAGGTTGAACCAACTTCAAACTTCCATAACTTTATCAAAAGTGAACCGATTTTCAAACGGAATGTCATTTTGATCATGGTTTAGCCTCTAAATTCAATCTGCATCCAAATTTAATTAATTTCGTGTAATAGGATATTTTCGGTCTGTTCCGGTCCGTTCCGATATCAATGCAAAGGGTCCCCCCTTTGAAATTTTGAAAATTGAAAATTTTAAATCTCATGTTTTCACTTTTAATCAACTCCTTATATCGTAATTAGTATAAAACAACACTTTAAATTTGATTCTGAGAGGTTTCATTTTTTGTAAAAAATCATGTGAAATCGATCAAAAAATTTGGCTTGTAAAGTTGCCAGGTCAAAGGTTGAACCAACTTCAAACTTCCATAACTTTATCAAAAGTGAACCGATTTTCAAACGGAATGTAATTTTGATCATGGTTTAGCCTCTAAATTCAATCTGCATTCAAATTTAATTAATTTCGTGTAATAGGATATTTTCGGTCTGTTCCGGTCCGTTCCGATATCAATGCAAAGGTCCCCTTTGAAATTTTGAAAATTTTAAATTTTAAATCTCATGTTTTCACTTTTAATCAACTCCTTATATCGTAATTAGTATAAAACAACACTTTAAATTTGATTCTGAGAGGTTTCATTTTTTTGTAAAAAATCATGTAAAATCGATCAAAAATTTTGGCTTGTAAAGTTGTTAGGTCAAGGGTTGAACCATCTTCAAACTTCCATAGCTTTATCAAAAGTGAACCGAATTTCAAACGGAATGTCATTTTGCTCATGATTTGGCTTCAAATTCAATCTGCATTCAAATTTTAATATTTTTGTCAAGAGGTTTCATTTTTTTTGTAAAAATCATGTGAAATCAATCAAAAAATTTGACTTGTAAAGTTGTTAGGTCAAGGGTTGAACCAACTTCAAACTTCCATACCTTTGTCAAAAGTGAACCGATTTTGAAACGGAACGTCATTATGATCATTGTTTGGCCTCTTAATTCAATCTGCATTTAAATTTAAAATATTTCGTGTAAAAAGATATTTTCGGTCTGTTCCGGTTCGTTCCGATATCAATGCTAAGGGTCCCCCCTTTTAAATTACGAAAATTCAAAATTTTAAATTTCAAGTTTTCACTTTTAATCAGCTCCTTATATCGTTATTAGTATAAAACAACACTTTAAATTTGATTCTGAGAGGTTTCATTTTTTTGTAAAAAATCATGTAAAATCGATCAAAAATTTTGGCTTGTAAAGTTGTTAGGTCAAGGGTTGAACCATCTTCAAACTTCCATAGCTTTATCAAAAGTGAACCGAATTTCAAACGGAATGTCATTTTGCTCATGATTTGGCTTCCAAATTCAATCTGCATTCAAATTTTAATAGTTTTGTGTAAAAAGATATTTTCGGTCTGTTCCGTTCGATTTCGATATCAATGCTAAGGGTTCCCCCTTTGAAACTTTGAAAATTGAAAATTTTAAATGTCAAGTTTTCACTTTTAATCAACTCCTTGTAAAGTTGTTAGGTCAAAGGTTGAACCAACTTTGAGATTCCATAACTTTGTTAAAAATGATTTTCAAACAGAATGTCATTTTGATCATGGTTTTGCCTCATAATTCAATCTGCATTCAAATTTAATTTAAAGATATATTGTCGGTCTGTTCCGGTCCGTTCCGATATCAATTCAAAGGGTCCCCCCTTTGAAACTTTGAAAATTTTAAATCTCAAGTTTTTACTTTTAATCAACTCCTTATATCGTAATTAATATAAAACAACATTTTAAATTTGATTCTGAGAGGTTTAATTTTTTTTGTAAAAAATCATGTGAAATAGAACAAAAAAATTGGCTTGTAAAGTTGCTAGGTCAAAGGTTGGACCAACTTTTCAAAAGTGAACCGATTTTTAAACGAAATGTCATTTTGAACATGACTTGGCTTTTTAATTCATTCTGCATTCAAATTTAATTTCTTTCGGTTTACTCCCACATTATAAAGATTATAAAAATTTTGTGGGAACTGTATGAATATTTTCAAATAATTTACACGTATTCAACAGCCAAAAAAATTAAGCCAACAGACTGATCAAATTACTAAAGCTACTACAGGTTCATATGTGAATTTTGATTTAAGTTTTGCTGACTAATAAGCTAATGCACTTATCGCGCAATTGAAGCTGGATTAGGAAAAAAGGCACACATTCTCGGAATCCGAAATCGTTGCCACATAATTGAGGGATGAACAAGGCATTCTATATGTTGAGCAATGGGTCGGCCTATATATATATATATTTTTTATATCACCAGCTGAGCTGTATGCGGCATTCCAATGAGGTAGAAGTTGTTTACAATATAGAATCGATACATACAAGTATGATGGTGCATATATGTGGTTGTGTGTTACATATATCATAGCAAAGTGCACATCATGATTTTATTAAATGGACTCTGATGTATTTATTGTCCGGCAGCCACGTGACTTGTGAATTGATTTCATTAAACGTAAATAGTTTGAGTTCACAAAGCTTCGCTGCTCTGGCAACATTCAACATTCAACATTCAACTTGGCAACGTTGATTCAGCTTTTTCGCCATATTTCGCTACACATACTTATATAAAAATTTTCCTATGGCACTGTCCACATCGTACACCCATCTCTAAGTGTGTGTGTTTTTGTGGATTGACTTAAGGACAACTATCGTTAGCATCCATGGCCAATAGCAACAACGGGGAGAGTCAAGCATGGAATATCAATGCGGTCAACTGGATGACTAGCCAGCTAACTGAGCAGTCAGCTGGAGGAACTAGTTGACCAGTTCACCAATTGACTGGCAGGCTTAGGTCTCGCCTTTCTGCTGACCACAAATCGCAAAATTGTTTGGGCTTTGCTTGGGTTTATTTTGTACAAATAATGTTGATAAGGTCGCTGATTTAACGCACAAAACACAGATTAGCAACAGGAAAAATAAGAGTACGAGTATGTGCCACAATCAAGGAATATGTGGCCAAACTTGCAAATATGCATCCAGCTCAATTGTTCAATTAGTCCCACAACTAAGAAATACTCCATTTAAATCACGGATTGAAAACGTAATCGAAACCGTTACCTTTAACTAGTATTTAACGATTGAAATTGGTAAACGTAACTGCAATCGAACCGATATTTTGAGGCCAAAACCCTAAAAAAACCAGAAACCGTTACGAATCCCACAAACAAAGATTTGAGTAACCGAAAACTAAATACAAACATAACTGAAAACCTAACTTAAGCCGAAATTCGACTTGGTTAGATACTCCAATTTGAAGACAAATACACGTTTCGCTATTTTGCTGATACTTTTAATTTCGATCCTATACTGTTCCATGTAATGGAATGAAAAACATCTGGACTGTATTGACTTGAAATGACCATTTAAACTTATATACAATTTTTAAGAAAATTGAGTATAATTTGCGAAACCAACAAAGCTGGGTGGTAGTTTGCAATTTATTATTTCAGAAAGCAGAAGATTGGATCCGTCTATAAAGCCGAGCTCAGTAGCAGAACTTAAAACAGAAAGAGAGGTAGATATTCCTTTTATATTGTTCTGGTGTTGCTACTGCATTATTTGTAAGTTGTTGCCTTTTATAAATGTTATAAGCACTTACATGAGCCATTTGCATCATATTTCTGTTGTCATTTGTTGACATTTTGCTTCCTTTGTTACAGGGCGACATTCAAGTATGTGTGTATGCGTGTGTGTGAGTGTGTGTGTGTGTGTGTGTGTGGGTGTGAATATACGCTTCTTCGTTTGTCATGTTAGATGTATACTTAATGTGCAGTCATTATTTTCAAGAAACAAGCGCACAAACATCAGACAACAGGCAGCAGACAAGAGACAACAACAAAAACAACAACAACAAAAGGAAGAGTATAGCATGATGCAAAGGCACCATAAAAAATAAAAACGTTTTAGCATAGAAAGAAAGCCACCACGCCCACTTAATGTGAGCAAGCAGTTGAGAATTGGCTAACTGACTAACTGTCTAACTGGCTAGCTGACTTGCTGTCCGCTTGGCTATTAAGCTGCTTTATCATTACTTTTTTCAAGTGAGTTGACCAATTGTTTCAGCCTCGTTTTTTACTTTCGCCAATCACTCGTGGCATCCCTATTTAATTGTTTTGACGTTGAATGCATCTTGTACCTTCGCTGTTGTTGTTGTTGTTGGTAAAATCAAGCACATAATTTTAGATATTTATACGATATTTGCACTGACGAATAGAATTACCCGCCTTAAGTTCCAGTTAATCATTTTTATAAGAATAAAATATGAAAAATATTCGCATAATGTACTAAAAACTCAAGCATTATCCATTTTTAATTTAATTGGTAATCCTTACAAAGCAAATTTATGATACAACTTATAAAAAAAATGTTCTTTGTATTTTTTATGTTTTTTTTTTGAAGCTACTGCTGTAATGGAAGAGATTGCACAGTCCACTTGACAGTATTGTGCGGCAATTAACTAAATGACTGTCCCGACTCTTAGCTAATTTGGCATGGCGTCAAGCAGCCCAATGCAACGCCAAAATGGCGTCAACGCAGCGTCGCCATTTTGTTTTATTTCGTACGGCTAGCAATGGCGCCCAAAAGCCGTTTGTAATATTTTGCGTTTTTTCTCTTCTCGTTTTGTTTCTAGTTAAAAAGCTGCAACATTTCACGTAGCTCCCACGACATTTATTATCAATTATTTAAAGGGGCAATGACAAGCCGATTTATGATTATGGAAATCACAATTCCGCCGGTTATTAGGGTCCATATTGCTTATCTCGTCCGTCGCCAGAGTGGGTCTAGAGTCTCATACAGCGTTGCATTCGAGTTTTACACTTAAATAAACAACTTCCAGGCGGTTGTGGCTTGCACTTGTTTCGAATCCGGGTCCAGGTCTGGGTCCGGGTCCTGGCCCTGGTCCGGGTACTTGGCCTACTTTAGTGTCCGCAAACTGCTAACTGGCAAACACTACAGAAAACAACAAGTTGGGAGTGGAGTAAAGTGAAGTATGCACGCATAAATTGAACAATGCCTAGTACGAGTACCCCTACTGACTGCTATTCAAACATACATACAGACATGTGCGAAATAATAATGACAAGTGTGTACTTAATTGGATTCAAAATTAATTGCTATAATAATATTTTCATAGTATGTCTTTATTTAAAAAATTAGATAATAATTTAATTTTAATAATGTCGAAATGATCAAAAACAAAAGTGTTGAAACTCCATCATATTTTATATACAGAACTAACTTTATACTCATACCATAAATTTTTTAAACTGAATTTAAACTGCAGTAGGAATTGTCGAAACATTGTTTATTTATTTTATTATCCAGATGGATTTCGAATTATCCCAAAAAAAAACTTACCAAGATTACAAAATAAGGACATTGCGGTACATAAATTCTAATTGATCACTTTATTTTAATACTTTTTTTTGATCAAACTCCGCTATCACAAATGCTGTTATTATTTTGCACAGGTCTGTACATACTATGGCCTGTGACACGGCACAAAATGCGCCACATGTTACGGATGGAGGGATGAAAAGGTGGAGGGATGGAGGCAGGGAGGCATGGTGTCTGGGTGTCAGAGTGTTAGTGTGGCTTGGGGTTAACTTGCTTACTGTATTTTCACTACGCTTAATTCGCATAATTAATTTTGTTAGTAAACTTTGCGCTAATACATATTTTTCCACTGCTTATACTGTTGTTACACATGCTATTGTTATTGTTGTTGCTACTTTTCCGCCCACTCTCACACACACAGGCACGCACACGTATGCTGTTTATGTGCTTGCCATTTTATGTTTATTCATTGAATTTATGCCATTATCGTTGCCTACTTTGCGGCGTCAAACATGCCAAGCCTCTGCCATAAATGCAGGCGCAAGCCAGTGTAAGTTGTGTGTCTGTATGTGTGTCTATATGTTTTTCTGTATGTGTGAGTGACTGTCGTCCTCTGACTGCGTTTCCCCGCCATCACAGGTAATTGCATTCGTGTTTTGCACTTATAGCCATGCAGAGTTTGCCAGCTACTTCATGTTTAATACGAATACGAATACACAGAAAAAAAATCCGAGATTCTACTTGATTTAAGCACGATTTTTAATTTGATTTCAGTAAAAACAAATTCCAATACTAATTTGATTGCTCTGTTTGGGTGTTTCGGGGTCTTACACTTTTTAATAATTTTATTTTAACTACTCTAGTTAAATTTTACTTGGTTTAAAAAAAATAAATAAAACTATTTTGAGCTTCAAGGCTCTGTACTTTTCTTTTTTTTAAGTTTAGGCTTCTTTGACTTGTTAAATGTTGTCGTTGGTATTTTATCTGCATATTGTCTTAGATTAACATGATAATCCTGAATACTTGCTTAAGATATACATCCAAAAAATTTTGGAAATTAAAAATTGAAATTTGGAATGTTTTTTTTTGAGTGTGCCAATACAGTCAGTTAACATGGCGTGTGTGTGTGTGTGTGTGTGTGTTACAGACAGCAGCATAATGGTGGGTGGTAAGCGTTTATTTACTTTATTCCTGCATATTTGCATGCAGGTCAAAATGTGCGTGATTTATTTACGTATGTGTACGAGTGTATGTGTGCGGGTGTGTGTTGTGTGTGTGTGTGTGTGTGAGCTGCTGTTATACCTGGTATGGAGCTGGAAATTGTCTGTTAGCTGCTATTGCTCTGTTGTTTAATCAACCATCAAGTATACGCAGTCCTCGGCCATTTGGTCGCTTTAAACTTAACACCAATATCATTATCAGAACCGAGCAGCCGCTCTGAATAGCAAACAGGTAGATTTGATAGCAGAAGCAATCGACTTTATGTCTTAGCATTACATTAATTTAGATAGAAGAATATAAGTGGGTACACTACCTCGAAGTCGATCACACTCCATGACTCGCATATATTAGTATAGTGCTAAGTTCAATCCAACACAAAGCCATAATACTCTCTACATGGGTATAATTATTTGAAATGAATACCATTTTAACCGAATTAACAAAATGATTCAATTCAAATTTTAGCCCTTGAAGATTTTTATATTAATTAATATGGAAAATAACTGTCAAGTACTCAAACTTAATGAAGTTTGTTGCTTATTAACGCAGAAATTAGGCTAACATATGTATTTGTCTACATACTAATGCATTTCGTGTTTGCGTCACTAGTATTACATGTAAAATAAAACTGGAAACTTATTATTTAATTAACACAATTTGTTATAACGCTTATCTAGCTGCAGATATTTTAAACTGCTTTTTCATTTCTCCTAACATAAAGACTAAATTAATGTGATTGCCGCCCACCCTTAACCCTTATGTGTCTTGCAATTTGAATTGTCTTATAATTGCCATTTTGCTGTCACATTTAGCTGAATTAACATGTGCAGACATCTGACAATATAATTTAAAGTTGGTCATTGGCAGTTGGTTATAAGCCAAGACACGCCCACCGCTTCAGCGGCTCTAAAATCTCCCAATGGAAGTGTGTTTAATTAATGATTAGCTTTAAGCTGTGAGCTTGTGCAAATGCTGCCCATTAAATGCAGAACATAATGTTTAAGTTCAGGGCTGAGAGCTGTTGAAACGCAAAATCGGTTGAGTTTTGATACACATAAGATTTACAAGTTTTTGAAATGATGCCAAGGCGTATATGAAGTATATTAAATATATTAAATTAACAAAATTAAAATGTAGAATTAATTAAAAAGGCAAATCATGATAACAATGACATTGTCAAAGAGAAAATTTGTAGAAAATGGACAGTGATTGAATGCACGAAAAAAAAAGACATTGAGGGCAAAAAATTCGATTTTCCAATTTTGATGTAGAATTAAATTGGAGGTTAAAAGAAGATAACATTGATATTCGTTAAGTTTTCACATAGTTATTACGGTTTTTCTTAGGAACGAAATTTAAATGCAGATTTAATTTAGTGGTCAAATCATGATGAAAGTGAAAGCTCCTGCCAATTTTTTTTTATAGCGACAGGCTCGGATTGTGAGCATTTCATATACAAAATTTACGTTAACTATTTATAAGGAAAAGCCATTTATAATATGTGTATATAAACAAAAACCAACGTACTCACTAAAGACTTTTACTTTACCGAGTATAGCTGAGTTCCTTTATCATACAACTGCTTAATTTATAAAACTTTTTTTTAACTTTAGAGATTTCATAGTGTTTGTTGCAGTTTAAGTTTAAATACAGCAGATACCTAAAAGAGTAAAACATTTGGACAAGACATCTAATTAGTTGGACTTCAAAACGCAAGCATCTAAATTAACATTAATTACAACATAATAACTTTAAAATCGCAAAGACAAGTGCTTTAAAGACGCAACAACTTATTGTTAGGCTCTTAGCACTCAGCAGGCTTCCAACTTCCTGTTCAAACTAAAGCCAAGTTATCCGAACGTAGTGAAGTCCATGGTCGGCTAGTTGACTGGCCGCCTGGGGAGTAACAGTAACAACAATAACAGCAGCTAACACAAAAGCAAGAACACAACGCAGTAAGGGCAAAACATGATTAAGAGTGAAATATTTATTTGCAGCACTCTGAGGCGCGCCACGACAGCGCCAACAATTAGAGGCAAACTAACAAGAGAGTAGCACCAAGTCCAGCTCCATTCCCATTCCTTGGTCCATCCCCATCCCCATCCTCATCCCGCTGCTATATTCCACTCGAGCCTGGAGGCAATGGCAACACGACTTAAACATGTAAATGGATGAGCTAAGGTCGCAAGGTAAGAGGGAGCAATGATTTAATGGCTGCTAAAGCAGAAAAAGAGTAACAAGAAACAAGGAACAACATGTGCAGCAAGAAAGAATAAGAAACAGGAGTCACAAAAAAATCAAAGGTTAATTTAGTTATGCTACGACTTGCAACTGATTATAATTTACTATTTAATAATTCCCGACTCCCTCACTCACTCACTTTGGTTATAATTTGATACTCAAATAGATTCTGTCTGAAAAAAAGTTCAGTTTCAAAATTAATTTTAAGAAAAAATTTGATTTAAAAAGATTTTAAGTCGCATGTAAATTTGATTATGCAGATTTTGGGGTTATCAATTTTGATAATTGTTTAACAGACATTTAACTTTAAAAGATTAAAGGGATCTCATATCATCAGTATTAGGATAACTATGTCAAACCCCTTTTTACCAACCTCTAAATTGATTATGCATAAAACCATATTTTACTTTCAGCACTCAATAAAAAAAATTGTTGTAATTAAATTTTAAAAATGATTAATCTGGGCTTTTAACTTGTTGATAAAGTAACAACAAAGTAACAATAATGTGAATTTGATTATTGTTTAATATATAAATCGATTTTACTTACTTTTAGTGTGATTTTAATATAAAAATGTGTGTAAGGTATGCTTAATGGTATGCGTATTGTCACCAATACGAGTAGCAGCACGTTAAATTAGATTTTGATCAATTATTACACTCTAAAAACTGTCAGATCTATGGTAGATAAAAATACCCATAGAGAATGTTTGCCATGCAATGTGAAGATCTAATATTCCTCCTCTTCATCGAAGCCATAGCCATACTCATCATCATCCCCATCATCAGCACCCTTATTTAACATATCCTGCAGGGTCGCCTCAGTCTCTGCTTCGGCATCCGCATCAGCCTCATCGGCATCGGGATCAACATCCTCGTCCAATTCGTCTAAAAGAGTTTATATATAAGTACAAGATTCACTTAGTTGAAGCAAATGTATGTAGTCACCTGTTTCCAGCGCAATTGCTGGTTTAACATCCACTTCCTCCTTGGACTGACTCATAGATAGAGCTGCTTCGATCTTTGGACGTTTTCGACTGGGTCCTGGCATATCGTATGCCGGTGTGGCACGGCTCTTGCTCGTGATGGGAGTTTCATCTAAAATCACGGGTGTCTGCTTCAGTTCCTCCAAGGTTCTCGGTTTGGCCAGCTCGCCCGCAGACTCACCGTCCTCCGTAACCGTTGTCATGCCCTCAGTGAGAGTCTTTAAAATGTCGTAGTTAATTTTACTTGAGATTTTCTTCTCCTGCAGCATCTTTTCGATAGCCTCCCCGGCACTGGATGAAGGACCGATGACTTTTTTCCGTGGTTTGCGCTTCTTTTTCTCGGGTTTGCCTTCCTCGCGCTCCTTTGCCAGTCGTTCCTCGCGCTCCTTTTGCTCCCGTAAATACTCCGCATTTAAATTCTTCCACATGTCCAGCTTGGTCACTGCCTCCTGCTCTGTCAGCACATACTGATCCAGCTCATCATCGTTTAAGTCATCTGTAAAAAGCTCTGTTACCGCGGGTTGTTTAGCGCGCTCCACATCCTCAAGATCATTTTGGGTGACACGACAGATAGCTTCGATGTCAGGACGCAGTCCTTCGATGACAGCACTAGGCATGGCTCCCTGGGGCTTAGTCTCGTCTGTATTGTTCTCAATAATATCTTTGATCACCTCAGCATTCGATTGTTCGATGAATTGCCTTGATTCTTCCATTTCGAGCTCGCTATCTGTAATATTATTCTTCGACCTGCTTGAAGAACCAAATTCAGCCTGCTTGCCCTTGGTCAATTGGCGCATAATACTGCCACTATATTTGTCCAAATCTTTTTCCAAATGTGCATCAATCTGCATCTGCAGCTCCGTCAACTCGTGAATACCCATCTGTTTGTTGAGGCGAGGAGATATTTACGTTTTTATGATAATTCTTTGTGTAATTGTAATTGTAATTCTGCTTACATTTTGGATGAGCTCGCGATCCTTAATGCGCGCCGCCTTGAACGAGGGTGGATCCTGCTCACGCTCCAAGTCGACGGTCATGAACTCCTCCAGGGTCAAGCCTCCCGAGGGTGTTTCGGCAAACTCGGAAAGACGCTTGCGCAGTGTCGACTCGTGAATCTTCACCACACCGATGACATCTGTCAAGGTGCGGCTAAACTCGTGCATCCGTGCGGCGATCAGTAGTGCTATAAGTAGTCCGAATTTATTCGATATTTTATTTTAAATGGAAATGTAATTGTTTTTGATTTTGTAATTGATTATTTATTATATCAAAATATTGTCAAAAACGAGAGTTAAAGTTAATTTTAATATATAAAATAATTAATTTTACGCAATCTCCTGATCAAACCCAACTTTAATTTTTATCTAAGCTCAGCTCTGTGTAAATGCACAACAACAGGAAAAATAACAAACCTGCTCCGCAAAGTCCTGTAGGACGACGTCCCGAATGCATGCAATCCTTCTTCATGCGCTGAACAATCCGAAGTGCCGTCATAGAGACTTCGTGAGTCTTGGCGCCCAACTGTAGTCGATTCGCGAAGCGCATGATATACAGACAGGGATCTGCAAAAGATAACAAAATAATGCAATAAGGAACAGTTTAATTAAATGTTAACTGAGTCGAGCAGTAAGAGTTTTTGTACTTCGAAGCTCGAACTTCATTGCCATCGCAAAATGATAAATGATAACAAGTAGAAGAACTTGTTTAGTGACCTTCAAAGTGGCATTAACCAATGAAATTGAAAATACCCAATACTCTAGCCATGCGGCAGCAGACACTGTCGAAAAAACAAAAACAAAAGCAAAAACAAGCTTAAGCACATAAATATGTATGTATATATAATTCATTCAACTTTTACAATTCGCTGACATTGAGCACTGAAACAAGAGATAGCCACAAAAAAGAGAGGCAACAAGAGATCGCGATTTTATAGCATGCGATAGATTTTTGAGTCTTGGACTTGTTAACTTGAATGACAGATTTCCCACATGTGTTTACCAACAATTTATGCTGAACCTTATTTATTTTATTCTGTTCAAGTTTGATAAAATATTAGGCAGTTGTTGCCAAAGCAACGTGCAGTAAATAGTGACAAACGCGCAACCAATAAACAAATAAACTTTGAAGTAACTGGTACACTGGAAAATCGAAATGATGCGCAAAAAAAGAAGCGAAGAGCAAAAACACAAACACATACAAAGATGAAAACCAAATAAATATAGTACCACTACAATTAACATAAACAACCTTGCAACGATCTATGCCAAGTGAGACGGAGTAAATATTTGAAGTTCGTGTGACGGGGACCAGAGTTAAGTACTTCATGCACTCTAAGCCAGATTATAATTATCGTCAGCTATGGGTTTTAAATTTGCTGTAATCGATTTACAAATATTGCGAGAAACCTCATACGAGGTCCAAATATCTAATTAGGAATTACAAAAACAGAGAATAAAACTTTAAGAAACCAAAATAAGGTTAAAAAAGGAATCATAAATAAGAAAATTCAACTAAGAAACAAAAGTTTGAAAATAATATATATATATGGACGCTCCTCTGTTTTAGTTATTTATAAACAATTGAAAAAAATTTTATTACAGGTTTTTTGTTTCTAAAACTCAAAAAAAAATCGACCGATTTTTAATAAAATTATTTTTGATTCTGACTTTTCGTAAGTTTTTGCAAATTCGTTCTTAAAAATATTGGTTTTGGTTTTCTTGTTTTTATTTTTCGTATAAAATTTGGAGCTATTTGTTTAATTTTTCGACATTCGTGTGGGGATCATATTTAAAGTTGTTGCTCATTATGCGAAACACAAGAAGTGAGACCGCTAACAAAGTGGGGCAACTGCATTTATAGAGAGTTCAATCTGCGATACGAGTATCACATTAGCCTTTTTCTCCTTTTCTCCTCCTCTTGTTTTTCGATGCCACAACTTGACACACTGACAGTGGCAGCTGTTAAACGCCGACAGCAATTACAACCACAACAATCCCTTCCCCTCCTTCCCTTCCCTTGCCATTCTTGCTCGAAAGCTTATCACAAAGTCCATGAACAGTACTTGAAAAAATATTTATTAAACCCTAATGAATGCGCATATTTGAGGCAAGCGGCGATGCCTTAGTTCCCCTCTGTCCTCCCTTCTTCTTCTCAATCCTCCTGCCCACTCATTGAAAGCTCCTGCTCCTGCGAATGCTCCTACGAGTGCCGTTGAGTGTTCCACTTGAAAAATGATGCTGTTGTCGCTGCTGTTGGTTGCTGACTGCATTGACCCTCTTCTTTTGGTACCCACTGTACCCACTCATCTTCAGCAGCTGTTGCAGTTGCTGCTGCTCCCAACGTTTTGCCCACTTTTTGACGGTTGCCGGTTGCTCGCTGGACAATTATGGAGTGCCATTCTCGACGGGGTGGGAGGCGAGGTGGGCGGAGGGGGGAGTGGGAGGGCGTTCACGATATCTGCTGTTGCTAATGGTTTCTTAATGTCCCACTACTATCCGCCCAATGGCGCTTATTGCAGGAACTGCGGTACCCACTGAAATTATTATTATTTAAACTTTATTTTTGCGTTTGTCATGACAGCAATTATCATTTTAAGCATGCTACTCTTTCAGCTTCCTCTCCCCTCCCCTTACCCATAAAAACCCCTTTTTGTCTTAATGAAAAACACTTTGTTTCTCTTGTAAAATGTTCGTAATTTTGGTAAACGTTTTCAATAGCACGATTAACTATGCTTTGTAGTTTAATCGATATTTAATTTAGCCACGATTATAATTAATAATTAAGATCTGTCTTCGTAAACAAAAACGTAATTAATTTTATTTGTTCACTTGGCTACCTAAGAATATTTATTCTCATACTTATATTTGTGGCCTAGAAAAAATAAAAATTTATATCTTTTAAATAAGAAATTTTTAAACATTCTTTTTATCAGTGTACGTATTCGGTTTATGTTAAGTTATTGAACCTAATGAAAAAGCATTGAAAATAAAGCACTAAAGCTAACACCAGGCAAGAGTGGCACATAGATGGAATTAAAAAAGTAAACAAATCTCATTCACACTCCACAAATAATTACTAAATTTTCAACAAAAAACAATCAAAAAATCCCATGCGACTCACGAGTCAAATATCTCAAGGCTCTCTTGAGATCTGATCGTAGTCTCATCGTACTTCTCTCGCAGACACTCTCAGACACCTGAGCAACGACGTCAAGTGTTCGTCGTTTTCGAGTCACTACGAATTCGTTCGTTGACTCGCGAGCACGACGGCAGCAGCAAAATACAAAATACAAAACACAAGATACAATCGACGCGCATGCGCAAAAATCAGAAGTAAACATCTTTTATTTTCTTAGTAATTATTGTTTGTATTTGTTGTAAAAATAATAATAATTGTAAAGTGTGCGTTCTTATGTTGACATTTTTATTTATGTGTCGGCAAACCGGCAAGTTCGTGCAAAAAAACTACAAAATTAAAACTGCAATACAAAAAAAAAGAAATAAAATAACAACAATACATTAAGTGTGAAGTGAAGTCGTAATTTCACCGATAATATCTTATACTTATCTCGCAGCGCCCTTATAGATCCCATACTGACCCTTTCGCGCAAATTAATCGATTTTATGGCAATTTTTTGCTTAGAAAAAATTTAAGCAAATAAAATTAATAACAAATTAATTTTAATAAAAGCACAATTTTATGACAATGGACTATCTATCTAAATAAGTGATGAATTTTAGCCAGGTCTAAGCTTAATGTCACTCAGTTGAGCGTTAGCAACTATAGAAAGGTATATATATAAAGTATATATATATAAAAAGGGCTGATGTCAAGTCAAACAATATAAAATTTAAGCGCTGACAGCCGTTTAAAAGTTATGTAAGTCTGACGAGTACTCAAATCAGAAATAAGAATGCGACTATTCGAGTAACTAATTAAACTAACTAAACATCAATCCAAAACTATTATAACCAATTCATAAAAATGTTCATTCATAAGGAGAGTTCTGAACAACTCTTCAACTGTCAATTGTTAGTTTTTATTCATTTGGATGTGAATCAATAGTTAAAACTTGCTTGTCTTTATAATAAAAATTTAAAACTGATCAGATATGATTTTACAGTGAATTCAAAACGCGTAAAGCCCACACATTTATCTCTATTCTACACAAAAGATTGTGGAAGAAGAAAAAGTTTATTCTTTACTCCCTTGCCAATAACTGGTTAATATTCTAGTCGAGATGCGAGTGGCTAAAAGCTTGAATATTAATTTGAATGTTAATTAACACAAAAATATGACAAAAAGTCTTTTGAATAACGAATAAAGCGAAATCAAAATTTAGCAGAGAAACTCACAAAGAGTATAAATATAAATCATATATTTAAATATTAATAAATTGAGTAAAAATACAATCATGTAGCCAAGGTATTCGAAAGAACTTAAACTTTCAAACGTATTTGGAATAACACATTGTATTGATTTTAAGACTGATTCTTAGACTAGTTGCAAAAAACTATGAAATGTTTAAAAATTACGCAACAAAAAATTAAAGTCAGCAAGTCATTAGACAAAATGCAGCATGACTTACAAAAAAGATACATAGATACACGATGCATACAAAAGTAATTGCATATAAAGAAATATTAACAATTAAGAGTGCTCTGCTCAAAAGTATTCGATTTGTAGATACCTCGTGTCAATTAATAATTTCTTCTAAGTGTCTGTCCCTTTATGCTTCTAATATATTTTACTTGTTTTAGTTGGGAACGTGTCAAAAAACTTGAATTAATTTAGTATTTATTTTTTATATTTATTCAGAAATATGAAATTAGAATACAGCGACAGACAAGTCGAGATAATTTAAAAAAATATATCTGTATATGCCTATAACAACCATTTGCACAAATTCACTGGGTATAAAAACCAAGTAGATTGTTGTAAAGAAAAAACTGCACACTAATGTCTATAAAATTATCTGCAAATCAAAGAGTATAAACCGCATAGTCCAGTCGACAGTTGACGGCCCAAATGATTGCAAAACTTCCTAAGGGCACTCGAAACGAGGCATAAAATATCTAAATGTATCTAATCGACACACAACACACACTGGTGTATGAAATTCATAAAAGATTTACAAGATACTCAGAAAATGGAAATTAATTGACAATTGAGAATCTGCTGTACGTGGTTTTCATTATTAATATTAATTAGGTATACTAGACATAATGAAAATATTGCATAATATAGTTACTTTACCTTACAAAACTTTCGTTATTGTTTTTCGTTAGGCAGAATTTAGATATAACCCTATGGGCTGATAAAGATTGAATTCGTTTTATAAAATATATAAATAAGCTGACTTTTAACTGTATTGCGGTAATTCAACCCTGTTTCCTAGTAAAATTTGTCAATCAGCAAAAAGCGCAGCGGTTACGAAATTGGTTAAAAACAAAATAAAAGCATATGAGCGAGTGAAGAAGCAACAACAGCAAAGAAAAAAACTAAACAAAAACCGCGGTAAGCCATGAAAATGTCAACTCTTTACTTTGTTCTGCCCGTGTAATGAGGAAATTGAAAGTGTTTTGCCAGCTATATTTTGGGGTCACTTGGGTCTGTCCTCGCTCCATTGTTCCATCGCTCCACGCCTGTTATTTGTGGTCCGACTCGGAACCGCCGATGTGAGCCGACTTTGACAATTATAGAGGCAGTGAAACACCAAATGCAACAACAATCAATGTCAGATCAACAGTCAACAAATGCATAAACTAGGCAAGGGGCAAATTTTAAATGCGCATAGTCAAATCGGAGCACAAATAAAGCCTGATAAAGCAAATGGAAAAAGTACCTATAAAGACGAACACAAATTGCAGCTATAAGCAGTCTATAATCTGGTAAAATAAAAAGTCAAGGGACAATACAGAAAATCAATTAAAAAATAAAAATACATAAAAATAAATCTATATTTATAAATACAATATTAACACAAAGCACTACAATAGAAAAATCATAATCAGTTGTAGTGACTAGCACTTGAATTTATAAGGTATGATTATAGCGCTGGGAATCAAATCATATTAAAGAAATAAATAGATACTGACATAAACAGCTGATCTCTAAGATAATGTCCGGGAATAATCCCATGCCAAATTTCATTGATTTTGTTGATTTTCTCGGGGAGTCACCGGCTCAAAGCTGATTATCGGTAAGCACACCTGTCCAGACAGACAGACGTTAACATCATGAGTACGAGTACTACAAAAATTATTGTGGTGTGTTTTATGTCACGGCTTTGTTTCGTTTTGTTTTGGTTACGGACTTTGCATTGCAGGCAATTAAAAGTAACCGCTTGTATAATTTTCCAGACCTACAATATCATCCTATGTACACACATTTACATACAGTTGGTCAAGAAAGTGTTTTGATAATATGAAAAATTTAAAAAATTGTAAAAAGCATACCTTTTTTATAATTTTTTTTTTTTACTCTCGATTTGTGCATTTTTATTTGGTCAAAAGACTTTCTTGACTAACTGTATGTCTGCAGTGGTGCCAACCAGTATCTGTATCTGTATCTTTCGCGCAAACTTAGATAACAACTAATTTAGAGTGTGAAGGCCGAGAAAATTTCGTCGACTTCCTGTAGGTAATGAAAAGCGCCAAATGCGAGTGGAAATTAATATGGGAAGTGGGAACTGAAAATGGAATTGAAATTGGAACTGGAAGTGAAAGTGCAACATCGCTATCAACTAAAAAAATATAAATAAATCACCCATACCACGTAATACTAACTAACGATAACTATTTATCAAAATTTATTAGGAAATTAAAATTATAAAATAGAAAAATAATTTTTATTTTCGCTTTTTATTTTGAAAACGGAAAATAAGAGTTATCATATGATTTTCAAATAAAAATTGATATTTAATTATTATTTCATAATTTTATGAAAATGGAGAGTTGAAATATATTTTAATAATTGAAATATATTTTAATTCTGATTAGTTGTAGTGTAAAAACCGTGGGAGTCGGAGGCGGAGACGGAAGGGAGGAAACTAAGGAAATGTAAATGTACACTGATAGGAAAATTTTCTAATTTACAATTTGTTATAAATATTTACAATTTGTTATAAATATTTTGCGTTTAGTATGGGTTTAGTGTATTTAAAGTGTAAGCACTTTAAAAATAATTGAAATATTAATATATTCAATTTTAACTTAACTATATTCATATTAACTTTCTTTTTAGTTAATTTAAAGATATTATATTTGAATCTAACATATAGAATTAAATAAGTTGTTTTTGATTTTACTATTCGTTTTTTCTGTCAGTGTAAATATGCCAGAGGTGTTTGTGATGAGGCTACAAAGATGATCGAAGCATTTGCAAACCATCTGAGCAGTCATCTTGGACGTCATCTGTTCTACTGGGCGGCGATTACAACATCAACGCCTCCTCGGGGCCTTAATCTGCGTCTGTCCGAGATAGTTAACAAGATTCACGGTCCCCTCGAACGGGGCGTGAAAGTGCTGGATCATTTATTGACCCTCGAGGAGGACGACTTTACCGGACATTGGGGCAGCGCCTATGCGCACAGCTATGAGCCGGAATACGCTGTCCGTGTTAATGAAACTGAATCGGATACGGATACGGAAATTGAAAACGAGGAGCAGCCACCGCCGGAAGATCCACAACAACAACAACAACACCAACAACATTACAACAGTGAGTACTCGTATGCACGAACACGAAATTAAGCGGGCAATTAAAAACTGTTTTGGCACAAAGATCATCAATATCTGTACACTCGAAAAAAAAAAACAAATCAAGACTTCCGTACTTAAACAGCGAATACTCAAGTACTAACGATCTCAAAAGCTGTCCAACTTCGGAATTTCCAAAACTGAGCACAAAGATGTCATTTCAAGTTCGGTTTTCGCACGGCCGAAAATCTTAAGATAAGATTTTTCTGCGGTACCTTAAGTACGTTTTAAGATTATGTCAAGTACAAAAAAATAGAAAAATACTATTTTGAGTACACAAAAATCTGGAACTAGTTTCTAAATGTACTTCTTTCAATCTTGAAAAAAACTATTTAAAGTACACAAATATTTAAGCTAGTTTACTTGAATAATAATAAACTTGTTTGCTTCTGGAGGTATCTTAAAGAGGCTGACAGATTTTTATTTGTCATGGTCATATAAATTCCAACTAAGTTTGGTTAGAAATCTAAAGTTAACACCGATTTATACTTAAAATTTTAAATTTAAATTTTAGGAACAAAACGGTACTTAAACTTAACTATATATTTTTCGGAGTGTAGTTTAGTTTTCTGCTTGGTCCAAACGGCTTTAAAAACTGGATTTGTGTGTACATTTCTCAAAAATGTACAAATTTCTTGCTTGCTTGTATCTATGAGTGGGTATGAGTGATTGTATATGTGTGTGAGTGCAAAGAAATAAACAAACCTTCAGCGATGACAAGCAA
This sequence comes from Drosophila innubila, assembly GCF_004354385.1. Taxonomy (NCBI): domain Eukaryota; kingdom Metazoa; phylum Arthropoda; class Insecta; order Diptera; family Drosophilidae; genus Drosophila; species Drosophila innubila. The sequence continues at coordinate 32,470,749 of NW_022995380.1, forward strand.
CCAAATCAGTTTCAAGTTCATATTGATGGTCAAATTAAATGTGTACAGCTGATCAATAATTAATACCTAAGCTAAAATTCCAAATTTAAATTTAAAAGGTAATAACGGTTGCAAACTTGAATGGACAGATGCACAAGGCTATGGTAAAATGTAAATGTCACGTATATTTTATTATATGCGAGCACACTTTTGGCGTTTCCAATTGGCATGACGGAAATACATATTAGCCGCGTCGCATCAATGATATCAATGAGCAACGATCGCTCTAAAAAGCTTGTGAAACTGACGTTAATTCCAAACTGCTTAAAGACTAATTTAAATTCAAAACACACGCGCGCAACACAGCCTCGTGGCTATGAAACAAGTCAGTTCAGTGCATCAATGTTGTGGATGTTGTTTGTATTTGTGGACTGTGAATTGTCAATCGACCTACCACCACAGTCTTATCGCTACTATCGGAGTACCTATCAAAAGTGGCCAGCACTGACGGCCAAGCTGCCAGCACTGATAAAAATTTCAAATTTAAAAATGCAAAAAACTTAATAGAATATTAATAATTTGATGAAAATTAAAATTTAGAAAGTAGACAAAATTAAGGTTAACAATTTAATGAAGTTCGTCAGTCCTCGGGAAGAGAAGCTAGAAAAATTAATTCTAAAAAAAAATCAAAAAATCTAAGAATCAAATACTCTAGTACAAAAAAAAATAAAAAAAAAATCCGAAATTAAGTACAAAAATGAAAAACACCCAATTTCGGAAATGTACTTGTTTTTTAAGTACAAAAAATCAAACCAGATCGGGATATTTTGTAGGGTGACAGCCTTTGCACCGGGTGGCAATCTTCCACACATTGGATGGAAAAACAAATATTTTTCTGGCAAAAGTGCTCTATAAAAGTACAAAAGTAGTTATTTTTTGTTTTTGTTTTATGGAAATCAGCGTTCTGCAATTACTGTGCAATATACAAATAAAATACAAAACATTATCATGGCCAGCAGTAGCAATAACTTAAGTAATAATAGCAACAACAATAACAACGCCTTGAATCGCTTCTCATTGAAATCGAGCAACAAGCGAAATCAGGAATCAATGTCGCATTCTCAGCTAAACTCTGGTTGGATAAATGGTATGAATAAATAAATCAATCAATAAATTTAAAAGCAGTGAAGTCTCTCGTCCCCCTCCTCTTCTTTACATGCACCCTGTACCACCGTGTTATTGATTTTCCACAAAACATGCGACGACTATTTTTGTAAACAAACACAGATACATATACATGTATGTACACATATATATGTACACATATATGTATATATCTAGCTGAAGGCTACGAAGGAGCCATGCTACAGTTTAAGTTAGGTTCCTAGTTCATAACTTAAATCTAACTATTAATAATAATAATTATTTGTATGTATGTGTTGAAGTGGAAATTTGTTTATTGTTAATGTTAACTTGTTGATTCCTTATCAATAGATTGTGCTACAAAACATTCAAGAACTAAGGCCAACAAAAGAGAAACAATTAACAATTGCAATAAAAATTAATATTGTTAATGCATTTTGTATATTATTATCAATCAGGCTCTGTCTTAAAAATTTTACTTGTAATTCTTGTTGAATATTTAAAAAAATCCACTTTGCAGACCTTACTAAATTATTAATAAGCTAGGGCCTATAGCAAGCATACCCGACTGTCGGAGACCCCGTATTTACTATGGAAAAACCCGCGACTGGTAGCAATTAAAAAATAGTTAGATAGACTTACATAAATGCAATTTGGTTAAGATACCTCGAAAAAAAAATTCATACTCAAACATGATTTTCCCCCGATCGGTCCTATGGCAGCTATATGATTTCGTAGACCGATTTGATCTAATCTCGGACAGAATGTATTAGACTAACTTAAATGCGTATTGTATCCGTTTGGTTAAAATATGTCAAAAAACAAAAAAAATTCCCACTAACGCTTAATTTTTGACCGCTATGGGAACCATTTGATATAGTGATCCGATCCAAAAAAACAAAATAAACTTGATCTGCCTCAATATAGAGGAACCTCCATAGGTGTCTCTAGTTCAACTTCCAACTGTCCTAACTTTATCATTTTAATCATCATTAGGCATTTTAATTCATTCTGCATTTAAATTTTATTAAATTCTTAAAAAAAAAATATTTTTCTTTAGATTCTACTAGACATTGATTTCGATGCTAAGAGTCCCCCCTTTGAAATTACAAAAATTCAAAATTTTAAATCTCAAGTTTTCACTTTTAATCAACTTCTTACATAGTAATTAGTATAAAACAACACTTTAAACTTGATTCTGAAACCATTCAATTTTTTGTAAAAAATCATGTGAAATTGAACAAAAATTTTGACTTGTAATGTGGCTAAATTTGCAGTCTGACCAACTTCAAACTGTCATAACTTGATCAAAACTAAACCGATTGTTAAGCGGAATTCCATTTTGATCATAATTTGGCATTTTAATTCATTCTGCATTTAAATTTTATTAAATTAAAAAAAAAAATATTTTTCTTTAGATTCTACTAGACATTGATTTCGATGCTAAGGGTCCCCCCTTTGAAATTTCGAAAATTCAAAATTTTAAATCTCAAGTTTTCACTTATAATCAACTCCTTATATCATAATTAGTGTAAAACAACACTTTAAACTTGATTCTGAGGCCTTTAATTTTTTTCTAAAAAATCATGTGAAATTGAACAAATATTTGGACTTGTAAAGTGATTAAGTCCGAAGTCTGCCCAATTTCAAACTGTCATAACTTGATCAAAACAGAACCGAGTATTTAGCGGAATGCAATTTTTATCATGATTTGACCTCTAAATACATTCTGCATTCAAATATTTTTACATTCGTTTAATAAAAGTTTTGTACCCTAGGTCTGTTTATTTTGATGTCAAATTGATTATAAAAACACATCTTAAAATTTTAAAATGTTTCAAAACTGATTTGATATACCGTTACGTACCGGTACTGACACCGGAACCGAAAGAGAAAAACTGAAATATAACCTTTTACCGAAATAGTTATTTCGAAACGTAGCGGAACCAAAACCGCAACCAATATTTGTTTCGGTTTGATTCCCAGATATATATACATTTTATGGGCTTCTTTTAACAAACTTAATAATAATATTCAACATTTAAATAAATATTTTGATATTTTGATAAATTCTGAATTGCAGTGGAAACGCTTAACAATGGCAACGGACTCTTGCACTCGCCCCCACACAATCATCAGCAGCACCAGCAACAACCACAACGCGGCGCCACACACACCTCTCCAGTTGCAGGGTCGAGTTCAGGAAGTGCAGCTGATCACAATATTCAAATAACCCAACCGATAAGTGCACCAACCTCGCCGTTAGCATCGCCAGTTGCTCTCAATTGCAGCCACAGTGGCGGCAGCAATAGTGGTGGCACCACATTCTGTCTACCTTCTAGCTCAACGGATGCAGCAGCAACAAATGCCACAACGTCCGCAGTCAACGTCAACAGCGGCAGCGGGTCATATGTGTGTGCAGCTGGCAGTAACAGCAACAACAGTTATGCCGCCGTCGGCGCCTCCAATGCAATTGACACCGCCGATCCCAATTGGCAGGCGAGCAAGGCGACGGTGCTGGAGCGGAATGCGGCCATGTTCAACAACGAACTCCTCTCGGATGTCCGGTTCATTGTGGGCAGTGACTTTGGTACGAATGTCCAAAAAATAACTCATATAACAAAAATTTAGAAATGAAAACTCAATTTGGAAATAAAAATAAGGAAATCAATATTAGGAAATAAAAATGCAATAAAAGCTTCAATTTATTTTTCGACGTATGATTTGACTAGCGATGTAAGACCTTAACATAGTTCCTAATATTGACTTTTCCTAATTTTTATCTTCCTAATAACATTATTCTTAAGTTTGGCCTTTCCTTATTTTTGACTTATAAATTTTTGTCTTCCAAATTTTTGTTATCCTAATTTTAGTACTCAGAATATTTGTTTTTGGTAAATTTACTAATATATATCTTTTTTTCTTAATTGAAAGGTTTTTTTTTAGCTAGTTTTTGTACTAATTGAAAAAAAAAAAAACCTAAAATATTTCAAAATTGTTTGATATAATTAATTTTTGCAATGTAATTCCGTAGATTTCGATCCGATTCAAACTATTCCCGCACACAAGTACATACTTGCCACAGGCAGCTCGGTTTTCTATGCCATGTTTTACGGCGGATTGGCGGAGAACAAGGAGGAGATCAAAGTGCCCGATGTAGAGCCCACAGCTTTTCTCACATTGTTAAGGTTAGTGCCAAGTGTTTGGTCAAGATCAACAAATAAAGTAACAATAATTCAATTGCTTTCACTTAATTCTAGGTATCTATATTGTGATGAAATCAAACTGGAGCCGGAGCATATTTTGGCCACATTGTATGCTGCCAAGAAATATATTGTGCCACATTTGGCGCGTGCTTGCGTCAACTATCTGGAAGTCAAGCTGACGGCAAAAAACGCCTGCCTACTTCTCAGTCAATCGCGTCTGTTCGAGGAGCCCGAACTGATGCAGCGTTGCTGGGAAGTGATCGATGCCCAGGCCGAGATGGCGGTTAAGTCCGAGGACTTTGTAGACATTGACCTAAAGACATTCGAGTCAATCCTCTCCCGAGAGACCCTCAATTGCAAGGAGATCCATTTATTTGAGGCCGCTCTCAATTGGGCGATGAATGCATGCGAGAAGATGAGCATCGATGAGACGTCGGCAAACAAACGACGGGTTTTGGGACAGGCTCTACACATGATACGCATACCGACTATGACACTGGAGGAGTTTGCCAATGGGGTAGCCCAGACTGGCATGCTCACATCCCAGGAAACAATTGATATGTTCTTACACTTTACGGCCAAAGAGAAGCCCAATCTCAGTTTTCCGACGCGATCGCGTGCAGGTCTCAAAACTCAAGTTTGCCATCGTTTTCAATCCTGTGCATATCGTTCAAACCAGTGGCGATATCGAGGTCGATGTGATTCCATACAATTCTCAGTGGATAGAAGGTGCGTAAGAAAGTAAAAATCAAATCTTAGTAAATACATAAATAAGCGTACTTTTCTCTTATAGAATCTTTATTGTGGGCTTTGGGTTATACGGCTCCTCCACTGGTGCGGCCAACTACAATGTGAAGATTGAATTGAAGCGTTTGGGTCGCACTCTAGCCGAGAACGACACCAAATTCTTTTCAGACGGTTCAAGCAATACTTTTCACGTTTTCTTTGAGAATCCCATACAAATCGAACCAGAATGTTATTATACTGCCTCAGTAATACTCGATGGCAATGAATTAAGCTTCTTTGGCCAGGAGGGAATGTCCGAAGTGCTAATGGGCAATGTCACATTCCAATTCCAGTGCTCCTCAGAGAGTACAAATGGCACTGGCGTCCAGGGCGGTCAAATTCCTGAATTGATCTTCTATGGACCAACTACAGCTACGGGTCTAAACTCGCCCACAAACTCAATAGGCGCTAACTTAATCGGAACAATGCCAGTGGTTGCCAATGTCAGTGTCACTGGATCATCAGCTGAGTCCGGGAGTAACAATGCCAACAATCCTATAGATGAATTGTTGCCATCTCATAATAGTACCGCGACCAGCAGCGATGGAAGCAACACCTGATGCAACATCTACTATCGACAACAACAACAACAACAGCAACAGAAAAGACCAATACAACAACTACAACACACACAAAATAGAAACTCATGGGTTTTCAGTGCAATACAACAAAACAAATTGGAGTTTTAAAAACGCGATATTATTATACACAATATAAATATATATGTATATGTAGTTTTATACACATACCTATACCATCATAATACAGTAGAATGCTCTAGATTTTTTAGTACATAGATCTATATGTGCATACATAAATGCATACATATAACGCCTGTTGGTAAATGCATACAAGCAAGTTTTAAAAACTAAAAGAAGTAAACCCAAAGAGATTGAAATTACTTATAAATATTTAAATCAATACTGGTCAGCTATTTTGTAGACTCAAGCTTATGCTTTGCAAACCTGAAATGTTGCCAGATTCAAATTCAGGTAAATAAAGACACTTTCAATAAGCAATTGAACACCAGGCAATCAGTCAGTATAAGGATAACTAAAAACATACTTTTTTGCCAGCATATACTAATCATATATATAGATTGAGATACAGATGCAGATATACAACATATGTATACACACTTTAAGAATATATAGAGGCATGTTAAAGTATGCATACGAATTTGAAAAAGCCATGTTAAACATATAATATACAATATATAAAGTTGGGAATCTGCCAAGCCCTCAAACTACATATAATATTCATTTATGATCAAACAAATTCTCTCTACCTTGTACTGTTCAATTAAAGAAAAATTTATTTTTAATTGGTTCTTTATATATACAATTGATTTTTCTAATATTTTAAAGCTGCGATACGCAACAATACATTTATATTTTTTTTTTTTAGAATTGTACTGATTTTTGATTTTCAAATAAAACCAACGTTTCTTTAATGAGCATTAAGTTAAAGTTATCTCATAAAGAAAAGAATCACACATTAACAAAACCTATAACTGTATACTTATTTGTGGTAAAAATCTACTTGAAGTATGTAAAGTTAAAAACGAATACCCGCAAAATAAAATAATGATTATTTTTGTTTCGTTTTACTTTTAATTAAAAAAAAAGTCAACTTATAATGGACCTTGAAAAAAATGATTCGCACCAAAATCTTAATATATGTGCAACCTCTGCATGATACTTAAGTTTCTGATTTCTTTAACGATACTCATTAGTTTTGAGCAAGGAAATCAATAAAGATTACGGTTTCGGGTCTAATACGTACGAAAATAACTTATTTGGTTTCGGTATCAGTACCGGTACGTAACGGTACACCACATCCATTTTGAAACGTTTTAAAGTTATAAGGTGTCGTTTTATTATAATTATGACATCGAAGTAAATATCTAGATGCCAAACTATGATCAAAATGGCATATCGCTCGAAAAATGGTTTACGTTTGATGTAGGTTTGAAATTTGTCGAACCTTTGACCTAACAACTTTGCAAGACAAAGTTTTTGTTCAATTTGGCATAATATTTTACAAGAAAATTTAAGGCCTAAGAATCAAGTTTAAGGTGTCGTTTTATACTAATAACGATATAAGGAGTTGAATAAAAGTAAAAGCTTGAGATTTAAAGTTTTAAATTTTTAAAATTTCAAAGGGAGGACCCCTAGCATTTGTATCAAAGCCGACCGGAACAGACCAAAAATATTTTTGTACACAAAATTTATTAAATTTGAATGCAGAATGAATTTTAAAGCCAAACCATGATCAAAATAACATTCCACTTGAAAATCGGGTCATTTTTTTCAAGTTGTATAGAGAACTCCAATTTTATTTTTATATTTCAAAATTTCAATATTTAATATCGCTAAATTAATATATAAAAATAACGTTATATCGTGTAGAAATATTATTTGCTTTAAGTAGATAAATAAACTAATTAATTAATAAATAAATAGATGAATAGAAATATGATTTAAAAAAATTTTACTCACCCACGGATGGTATATTGATGCACAGGGCATGAGATAGCTTCAGATAGGTGCGTCCCAGTTCGTAGGAACAGATTTGCTGAACATCGCTAATGTCGATAAGTAGATCTATAAAGGGAGAAGAGTAAATGAGTTAAATAGGTACTCATTTGAGAGGGGGAGGGGGGCACTTACGTGAGGTCCCCTCGGTGCGACAGGTCATGTAGACGCAGGCGGCGTAGATGTGGGTGCTCTTGCGGCCACGGGTTAAGTGTCGGTTCAAGGCCATCTTGAAGAAGTTCAAGGCGGTATCCGCGTAGTGTTGCGTCAACTGCAGCTGCTGGCAGAGCAGCGTGATATCCTTCTTGGCCTTCTTAATTGTCACCTCACGAGACTCTGTGCCGGATCCCACTTGGAATTTGCCATAGCCGTAGTTGGTTGCTCCGCCGGAGGATTCGGCGGAAACAAACTGACCGATGGCGGCGGCACCGTGGCCCATCTCTTCAAACTGGACCTCGGAGACAATCAGTGAGTCCTCCAACACAGAGCCACAATTCATGCATACTATTTTAAATAAATCGAAACATTGTTTATTATTATTCGAATACCATGCGACATTTCTCTTACCGCGATCACCGCGCGCATTATCCTCCTCGATCTCATTGGAGCCGCAGTTGCGACACTTTAATCCGCTAGACATGATTTCAGAATCAGAATAATAAAAACAAACACTTATTTCCTTAATTGATCATGATTTAATTTAAATTAAAAAGAATGTTGCACGCGACTTGACAGTACGCTAAAACACCAAACAATAAACAGCTGTTTTGTAGTTCAATTTGCCGAGCAAGTTTACTCGCTCATTTTAATGTGCCGCTCAACTGAACTAAAGAACCAAAGAACACTCGCTCATATTAATTAACCGTTCATATGAACTTATTCAGAACGAAACTATACAACTCAACTGATAAGGTAAGTACGCTGACAAAGTATGTAAAGCAAAATGTCGCCAAATTTATAATAGAAGCACTCGTAAATTGAAATATATATCTCGTTGTATGGGCTGCTTATAGTCTAACAAGAAATAAGTAAATAATAAATGAATGAATTAATAAGTAGATTTATAATAAAATAAATAAATACAAGAACATAATTTGTTGACTGGTAGAATTTTGAGCTGCATACCAAGCGTAGAAATAATGCATCACTGTAAAAAGAATTTGACAATTTTCCAGCACTTGACAACAGCTGTCGGAATAAAGAACAAGAGAATTGACTAGTAAGCCAGGCGGCATTTAAAACATTGTAAATTTGTTAATCATCATATATAGATCATAATTAATCTTATGAATATGGCTGACGGCGACAGTGCATTGGCTAAAAGTGGAGGAGGAGGAGGGGCGAAGCCAACAGCCGGAATGCAGATAATTCCCGGAGAGATGGTAGCATCGATTGAGGAAATCGTGATGATCGATCCCGAATGCTATGAACTCGATCTGAATCATCGTCGCATCGATAAACTGGAGAATTTCGAGCCTCTCATTAACATAGAGCGATTGTATCTGCGATGGAATCTCATCAAGAAGATTGAGAACTTGGAAACACTAAAGAAACTGGTGGAGCTGGAACTTTACGATAATCAAATTTCGAAAATTGAGAATCTAGATGAACTGGAGAATCTGGAAATTTTGGATCTGAGCTTCAATCGTCTGACCAAAATCGAGAACTTGGATAATCTGCTCAAATTGGAGAAACTGTATTTTGTGGCCAATAAACTCAATTTTATTGAGAATCTTGGAATGTTGACCAATCTAACAATGCTGGAATTGGGAGACAACAAGTTGAAGAAAATTGAGAATCTCGAGACGTTGGTAAACTTGCGACAGCTTTTTCTAGGCAAAAACAAAATTGCAAAAATCGAAAATCTCGATAAGTTGGTCAATCTGGAGATACTAAGTCTGCAAGCCAATCGAATTATTAAAATTGAAAATTTGGAGAAACTGGTTAATTTAAAAGAGTTGTACATATCAGAGAATGGCATTGAAACTATTGAGAATCTGTGTGAGAACAAAAGTTTGGATACACTCGATCTATCCAAGAATCGATTGAAGACGATCGGCAACTTGGAGACACTCGATCAATTGGAGGAAATCTGGTTGAATGACAACGGCATTGACAACTGGAAGAACCTCGAAGTCCTCAAATCGAACAAATCATTGCAGACCATCTATCTGGAACACAATCCGGTGGCCACCGACATCCGATATCGGTCCAAATTGCGAGACATTTTGCCGCACTTGCAGAAAATCGATGCCACATTGTGTGTGATGCCCGGGGGAAACCCGGCGTAACCTACTGCAGATGGAGAGATGGAAAGTCCATAATTAAATGCATTATGCGTCTTAAAATAAATATTTAAACATTTACAAATGACTTAGATATTTTCAATCCATTTAAAATAGCTTGTTTTATTTCAACATTTGGTTTTCTTTATAAATCACGTTATCTTTCTATCTGTTATTTTAGATTTATTTGAAATAAATAACAGATGCAATTTAAAATAAATGTTCAAACATTTAAAAGTGTCTCAGACGCTTTAATCTATTAAAAATATTTTGTTTTCTTTATAAATCACGTTGTTTTTAAAATCTTTAATATATATTTATTTTAAAGATGCAATTTAAAATAAATACTTTAAAATTTCTTAGAAACCTTTAATGTATTTCAAAATTTTCTTTAAAAATTATGTTGTTTTGGCCTCTATCAATGATTGTGGGCTCCTCAAATATTAATAGCATAATAGTCGGATACCTTAACCTGGTGCGGACCACCATAGAAATCCAGTACGAATATATTTTGAATGTCCAACTCACACAGGTAGAAATTATGTTCTGAAATACCAGAATAACATTATAAATTGGTACTAAATTATTTTTCTAAATATTACCTTTAATCCAATTTTTCGCTGGGGGATGGCGAGCTATAAATACGTCAAGAGCAGAGTTATAACTTGGCGAATTCTTTGAGAGCTGTCAAAATAATGATAGTTATTTTTACAAAGTTTACTAATCCGTTATTAGTTAGCCGACAGACCTTTTTCACTTGACCACTGATCATAGTTCGGGCACATGTGGGCTCCATCGGATCTTTCTTAGCATTTGTACAATTTAAGGTTTGTTCATCCGTAAACATAAAGGAAACTTTGTTATTGCTTTGCCAGTCCATTCCCGTAAAATCCAAGTCGGTTAGCAGAAAGCGAATTATTCCCGTGGAGATAAAACTTGCATTATTGTCATCAATTGATATAATATTAACCATAGGATAGTCTTTTACAACTTCGTTTGTTGAAATCGTGCCAACCGAGGCCCAATTGGCACTATGTACCAATTCCCGAGCAATCTTGGCGTGATTCAGTTCCAATTCCTGCTTAAACTCGGCGATAATTTGAGCATCCCGAAGAGCCGAGTAAGCCAGAGTATTGCCAGCAACTGACAAACTGGCGAACACTAAGAGCAATAACATATTGACCTACGAAAACCATTAATAAAATCAGGGATTGCAATTAATAACTAGTTTAATTATTGAAATTAATTTAACTCTCTTTTTCGCATTTAGATTTTGTTTACAAATCATAATACAGCTCTAAATTTCAATTTTAATAATCAAAAAAAAAATAATTTTGTGATAAACATTAAAAAAAAAAACTATAAATAAAACTTTCACTTCGAAAACTTTTTAACCAAGTTGCTTACATCGCAGATCTAAAAACTTGCACGATGTGTGGCTCAATACTTTTCATAGAATACATCACATGCCCTTATAGGAAAAATATAACTAAAATAAAAATTTAAAAATAACTTTGATTTTTTATATTTAAAATTGAGAATAAGAGTTAGTTGCTTAATTTTTATAAAAAATGATATATAATAATTATTTTTTTATTATAATATCTAATTAATTTTAATAAATATAATAATATTTATTTTCTAATTTTTTTAATAAGAAATTATAATCGTTTCGGTCTCTAAACAAAAAAAAATGTGGTTCAATAAGTTTGGGAAAGATAGAAAGACAGGTCTCACTTAAAGACATTTGTTATCACAGCCATAATATAAATATAATATGTATGTAAAGCAGTTGATTGCATCGCATTATAAAGAACAAAGAGCAGTACACAAACTGACGGACTCGTTCACTTTTATTAATAGATATTTATTTTTTTAAGTTACATTTCCTACATTCCACATTAAATTTCTTACCTTCTGTTTATCTATCATTAATAGAGAATTAAAACTATTGTCTTGTGTTGTCTTCTTTTCTGGATGTCGTTGTTGTGCGTTGCTTTTCCTCTTTCAGACTGACTTTCAGAATTGCCTTTGCACCTTTGTTATCGCGCTAACAGAGAAGAGAGTCTACATTTGTTTACTCTCCCTCTCCCTTCCTCTTACTCTCTCTGCTTTAACACACACACACATGCATAGTCAAACATACGAGTATGTGCTTTAGCACAAGAGCTTATAAGCTCGATTTTTTCAACTGTTATTTAACAATGAATCTTAGCATTTTGTTTATTCTTTAAATGTATTGGTATGCTTTGGAAAATCATAACATTTGAGTTGTCCAGGATTTGGTAATCTATGGATTTATAGCTTTTACTTATATTTCAAATAAATTCAACTTATGAATTTTTCTTGTGGTTATCTCAACTTTTCTTTTTTTTGCTCTTTTTTCCATTATCTTAGCACATATATTACACATATATAGCACGTATATTAATATCATTATATCATATGTAATGTTATAAGTATATTACAGTGAAACTATAAAGTCCATTCGGAATGGGGTGTCGGTTCTTTTTGTAAGATATGTTAGCTTTTTGGGTTATAACATGATGGTTGTGGTTTAATATCAAATTTCAGGTAGCTCTTTAGATTTCCTGAGTGAACTGTATAACAGAGTCACTTAAGATCGGAAGAAATGCAAGATGATGGAGCTTCACAAGTGGAAAGCTATAAAAGCTGAAGTTAATTCGGACTTTTAAAATATAGCATTCAAGACGGTGTTAATCAATGATTAAAATAATGCTGTGCTGCGCACCGTGATATTTATCACGTTATATACTATTTAGGATGTTTATGTGTGAATTTTTATATAATATTTCTCATATATAATATTTATGTACTTATATTTTGCTCAAGTTTTGTAAACGTTTACATTAACTATTTCTATTTTTGTTACATTAACTTTGTCGAATTATGCTCACTTTAAAAATATTAATGTTTATTAAAATTTTTGTTTTTATATATATTTAGCTGATGTAGCTAACACCAAATTAAATATCAATACATATTGTTTTCAAATTATGAGCTTTTGAAAATTTTACCACATAACCACAAATGTGTGTAGTTCAAGTTTGTCTTCGTTGATTTAGATTTATATATATTTGCTTATTTATTTAACGTCCATTTACGTTGCCCAATTCTATGTTAAAAAACGTAAATTTTCGTATACAAAGTAAATCAAATGATGATAAATACACTTTAAACTGTTTGATGCAGTAATACATTCAATATAAATTTTTACTTGCGTGCTTTATATGGGACTTATATGTTATCAGACATTTAACGGACTGAATTTTCAAAGTATACACTTTTCGAAAAAAAAAAAAACGTACGAAATCCCAATATTTATTCAAAAAATTCATATATTTAACACACACATATTGACAGTACATTAAATTTGTATTATTTCGACTAGATAACACCAATTTTTTAACATACATAAAATGCATGTGCGAATAATAATTTACGTTAAGTATATATATATATATTTTATATACTTGATTTGCGCGAAAGTAGCAAAGTTTGTTACGTTAAGTACATAAATATGTATGTCTACATGCATTTATTATTGATAAAGTGCATCATTTCAACGAGCACTTTAATATGAGTTATAATACTTGCTCAAAGCGCTCAGAAAGTGTACAATTTCAACTCGATTTTAATAAAATTACTTTAATACTCTTTTTTTATGTTATATATATATATTTTTTTTTGTAGCTTATGTATGTTCGTTTATATTTATTTGTATATACTTTTTTCTCATACAATTCCTTGGCGCTTGCGTTTACTTTTGGGTGGTTTATGAACATTTCATTTAGCTACACCTTATGACAATTAATTTGTTTATGCCTTTAAAAATGAAACAATTGAATACAATTTTGATAAAATCAATTTGTATGACTAGTTTGGAAACAGTCAAGTAAAACTTTCTCGATAAGGACAAAACTATACAGTGACTCTCAGCTTCTTTTACCCACGAACCTTAGGTTCTATTTTATTATTTATTGGGATAGAGGTATTAATGATTATGATAATTAATGATAATGATAATTATTTTAATTAATTCTTAAGCTTAAGCAAAATATGAAAGTAATTTTTTAAAATTGATTATATTATTTTACAAATCTTAAACGAGTTTATCTTTTAATGGGAAAGAAACTTTAATAAAATTTAAAGATATATTAATCAACACATTATATCTGGAAATTGTAAATAAATTTGTCTTTAAATGGGAAAGATATATAATTAAAATTAAAACACTGTTTTTTTTAATTAACGTTAAATTTTAAGCAAAAAAATGTAGTATAATTTTTTATATGCATTATATCTGAATTTAGCTGGGAGCCACTGTATATTGCTAAGCAGCTTGCAAGTGAAATTTTAACAAATTAACTTAAAAATAAAGTAAAGTTAAATCGGAACAGTTTAACAATACGCGGGACATTGGTATACGATTTATTAAAGCTATTATTTGCCAGTCAACGCACTCCAGTCGGGTCGGTTCGGGTTAGGTTGGGTCGGGGGCAAGGGGTTATGGGATAGAGCCAGGAAGGGAGTTAGTTATTGATCGATTCCTTAGTCTGTTCCATCTGGTTGCCCTGCGTCTGCTTTACCGTCTTCAGCTCGTACTGATAGTAACAATCGCTGCCCACGAAAACGGTTCGCCAGACGCCATCGACATCTCACATTTGCCGGTAGGGTGAGTGCATTTTGAGCCACTGTAGAACCAAAGAGGGACCGCCGGCTTGAATCTCCGGCGGAATGGTGCCAAGTGGGCATTTGTCAATGTTTAAGTATTTCAGATTCTGACAGAGTGCCAACTCAAATGGTAACTTCTCCAAGCTCGGATTCTGATTTATATAGAGGTTCTCTAGGCTCTCCAGCGAACCAATTTCCTCTGGCAGAAACTGCAAATTGTTCTCGCTGACGGACAGATGTGTGAGGTTGCTCAAGTGTCCAATACTCCGTGGCAACATTGTAATCTGATTCGTTTGCAAAATGAGCCGCTGAAGTTCGTGCAAAAGGCCAATTTCATGGGGCAAGATTTCGATGCGATTCTCTTCCAGATCCAAGATTCGCAGCTTGCGCAAATTACCAATTGTGTTGGGTATCTTCTTAAGCATGTTGTTAGACAGTATGAGGATTTCTAAGTTCTGCAAGTTCATGATGTCATCTGGTAATTTCTGTAGTGCATTTGTGGCCAAGTTAAGCTCCACCATGTTCACCCAGGTGCCCACATCCAGGGGCAAAGCGGTCAGCATGTTCTCCTTCATATTCAGCTTGGTTAAGCCCTTGGCTCGCGAGAATATACCATAGGGTATTTTGTCAATTCGATTGTGCTCCAGATTAATGCTATACACATTGGTAAACTGAGCTGGTCCACCGGTGGGATAGCTGGTGAATTGATTTCGAGACAATGTGATGGTTGTTAATGCGCTCAGACTGGCTAGAATGCCATCCGGCAACTGTGTAATACCATTACCCTCTACATTAAACTCGTCCATGCTCTTGCAGTTCCTAAGTGAAACAGGTACGCAGTTCAAGCGATTATAGCGCAATCCTAAGCGTACTAGACACTTGAGATTACCAATACTATTGGGTATATCCAGCAGCTCATTATGCTGCAAATCCAATGCACTAAGGTTCACACAATTGCCAATATCCTCCGGTAAGTGCTCCAAATGATTGTGCGATACATCCAGCGTGGTCAGATTAACAAGAGCACCGATTGCACTGCCCAACTCTTTGATCTTGTTCTCACGCAGACTCAGCATTGTTAGATTGACCAACTGACGCAGTTCATCGGCCACGGCCGTAATTCTGTTGAAGCGCAGATACAACGTGGTCAATGAGCGCAGTTTATATATGACCGGTGGAATTTCAGCCAACTTGTTGTGTCTCAAATCCAGAACTTTCAGTTGTGTGCAATTCCTCAACGATTCCGGCAGCGATGTCAGTGAATTCTCATTTAATGCCAGATTACGCAGATTTACTAGACACCCAATTTCCGTGGGCAGCTGACCAATTTTATTGCTGTACAGGTAGAGCTCGGTAAGATGGACGCATTCTCTAACTGTATTGGGAAGCACAGTTATTGAAGATTTGCTGAGATCCAAACGCTTAATACCTAAAATGAAACCAGATGTTCATAAATAGAGTATATATTTCTTTCCCTATACGAATGTCGAAAAATATTACTCGAAACACGAAAATTGCGAAATAATAATAAGGAGAACAAAACCAGAATCCATTTAAATCAGAAATACAAATTTGAAAACCAAAATTAGAAATTATGTTATTAAAAAATAAAAATTGTAATGAGGAAACAAAAATATTGGAAAGACAAATATTGGGAAAAGTCAAAATTCAAAATATTTTGTTCAAAATATTACTCAGAAAAATTTGAAAATAAAAATTTGGGTAAACTTAACTAGAAAGCATTTAATTTGGAAATATAATTTAGGAATTAAGTCATAAGGAAATTTAAAATAATTTTGATTTTGTCTTTGACTATTTTCCTACTAGCAAATAGACCTAACATTTCGTCGAATCATTCATCATAATATCAATATGGTCTTCATAAGCTTAACATATTTTTTTATTACTAATTATCCGCATACCTTCATCACGGCAACGTTGCAATGCCTTTATAACATCTTGATCCGCCTGAATATTTTTCACGATCTTTTTCGTCGTGGGTTTGGGTTTGTTTGATTCCGGATGCTTAACCGTCACCATCTTAGGACGCGTCTCGGGCGGCATTATTGTTGTTGTTGTGGTTGTAGTGTTGTTTTCGTAGTGTGGTGTTTGACTGATTAAATTTCCTCCGCTGGGTAAATTTCCTTCGCCACCGTTGATTGTAGATGGGTCCGATGTACCTCCTCCTCCTCCGCCTCCACCAAAGCAATGGGTAACCTCAGACAGATTGCTCCCGTTGTTATCGATATGCCCCGTAGACGATAGCGATGTATTCGATGCCGTTGCACCAGCAGAGGAACACAAATTCATAATTTTGCCCAGTCTTGCGGTCGTCGGCGACAATATGTTGCCCAGAAGTAATCCAAAGCGACAACAACAACAAGAACAATAACAAAGATGTCGACCACAACAACAGCGGCCAAAGCCAAAGGAACTCGTTGCTTTTGCCTGTAACGATTCAATAAATTAGCAAATTAAATGTAACGATTGAATTAATCAATAAATTAAAAGAACAATTTAATTCAATTAAAATTTTTAACTGATGGTAAGTTTCATAATTATCTATAATGCCGGTCTTATCGCAAAAAAGAAAAATAAAGAAACACAAAATTTTGATGTATTTACCAGTAAAAATTAGATTGGGGTCTCACTAGGTATTTGGATGTAAAACAATATTTGGTCAATACTGTGATCACAATTTGAAACAGCCCGCTATTTATTTTTTTTTTAGCTTTTATTCCCAAGTTTTGGCGGGAAAGAGCAGGCTGTGAATTATTCCGCCGTCAGAAGCAGCCACGCGTACTAAAATCAGTTGATACTGCGGCCTAGGCAAGCATCAACTGAGAGAGCCACATAAATATGTAATCCCGAGTTGCTAAGGATAACGCCTGTCTGCGGACATTGCTACGATACACTTCTACAAATATACCGGCAACACATTAGAACGGTCACAAAACTTCGTAAGGAGAAACAAGAGGCAGCCGGCCGAAACTATTCCCTTCATGGTGCAAGGCGCTACTCATCTGAGCCCACCGAGTATGGACATTTACCTGGCGGGCACTACAGGAGGGTGAAGAGGAAAAAGCTAATGTATCTATATTATTTAGTTAAATGGTAAAAGTTTAATGTTAATATTATAAGTTGTTTAATATAAATCTTTTCTTAAATTAGATGAAATAATGAAAAAAAACTTAAATATAAGACTTTTGTTATATTGGATGAAATAATGAAAAAAAAATGTTAAATACCTTTTGTATATTAGATGAAATAATGAAAAAAAAAGTTAAATATCTTTTCTTATATTAGATGAAATAATGAAATAAAAATGTTAAATATCTTTTGTTATATTAGATGAAATAATGAATTCTTATATTAGGTAAAATAATAAAATTATGTGTAATAATGCAGCATAACGAATGATTGTATGATTTGTTTAAAGTTGTAGATTTGCATACCCTGCGTCCATTGAAAAAGGGTATTTTGTATTTGGCAGAATGTATGTAACAGGCAAAAGGAGACGTGGAGGATTTCAGAGACCATAAGAGCTAGAGGCTTCAATTTTGGTATGTAGGTTCCTAGATACCGTACGTAGATCAAGTTTGTTTCTATTTTTGGATCAGACCTCTATAACATATAGCTGTCATAGGAACGATAGGTCAAAAAGGAAGTTTGTGTATGAAAAAGTAGTTTGTTTATGTTTATCTTAGCCAAACTGATAGAATATGCATTTTACCTAGTTTTGTCCATCCTGACCGAAGTTGGTTCTAATTGGACCACTATATCAGATAGCTGTCATAGGACCGATCGGGCGAAAATCAAGTCCTAAAATGAAAAACTTTTTTGTTTTTTGAGATATTCTAACCAAACTCATGGAATATACATTTAAGGTGGTGTTATAATATCTGGCCAAATTTGGTTTAGATCGGTTTCCTACATGCTATAGCTGCCATAAGAACAATCGGTCGAAGAATCAGCTTTCAGTAAAGAGAACCTGGGCACAGGGTATCGTACTGTCGTGCGTTTCTTAAATACCAGATGATGGGCTAAAATTTCAAAGCAGAATTTAAATGGCAAAGACAACAACGCCTGAAGATCTTAGTTATAGTAAAATTGTATACAATTAAATCAAATTATTGCGGTATGCAATGTCATATTCTTATGCTAAAACGTGAATAGTGGCGCTTTGTGTAAACCAAATGATTCCCAGCAAGCCTTTTTTAATCACTTCAAAATGAGTCTTTTTCGAGTCGACTTATCTTATTTAGAGAAGACTCGAAAACGACTCATGCATATGCTCAAAAGTGATTTATTTTTTTTAATGATATAATGAAATATACTCGAAAATAGCTCAAAGCTGATTAAATAAACGGGTTAAGACTCATATTAAAGAGTTGCGGATAGAGTACCATTTTCTTTCGACGAAATGTATTTATGATCAGAAAACGAGCGCACTTACGATTATGAGGCCTTGAAAAAGACTACAATTTGATATAAAAACAAACCTAATAGACCTCTGTTCTTTTTTTAAGTACGGGGTCTAAAAATGCTTGCTGGGTATTATGTGATAAGAAGGCAACAAACTACAACAACAACAATTTTTGACAAATTCTGATTCATAGCAACAAAAATTGCATTGCTTCTTCAATCTGCCTTGATAATTAGGGGCACTCATTTTAATTGTATGTAAATTCTGCGAAAATTCTACAAAAAAATTTCTGTGGGACGGAAACAACAAAAAAAACAGTGAAATGTAGAGAGGGTGAAATTTGTTTTTTTATAAGGCTTCTTCATAACAGGTGAAGCTCTTAAAGCGTGTCATAAGAAACAGCTCGGAACTTGAATCTTGTCTTAAAAAAGCTTATCTAAATTGATGTACATATATGTATATTGACATTTTCTTTTTATCACATATGTTTTCAAGTAATATTTTTTGTATTACTTTCTCAAAATCACTGTGATTTCGAAATCACATGCTCATCTCTAATACCTCGTCGCACATACACAAATAACAACAACAAAACATAACACTTACGAGTTTAGGTCAAAAAGCCATTGAAAACAATAGTGTTGTCTCTGCAACTTCTTTTTGATTTTGTAATAACAAACAAATAATTAATACGACAGCCACGAACTGAGCAAATAAATATTATGTGAAAGATTCTCAACGCCACTGATTTCTGATATAAAGAACCAGTGCTGCCAACTATTTAGAGGAAAAAAAAGTTATTTCTGGCTGGAAAGCATCCGATAAATCGCTGAAATTGTGATGAGAATAATAGCTAGAAAACTAGCACCGGCCGAGACCGAGTCGGCACAGCTGATTTACAAATGTAGTAGCAGTGCTGCAATCAACAAAGAAACTTTATTTAACTTAATTTAGAATTAAAAATATTCATTATATTGTTAATTTTTTGACAAATTATTGTTAAAAAAAAAAAAAATATTTAAATTGCGCCCCGTTTGTAATCAATTATCGGTTTGTTTCGTTTTACGAGAAGTTTTGCGTAGTATGCAATAGATGTCGCTAACGCGACGATTCGTTATTTTGAAGTGCGGCTTTTTTCAAATATATAAAATTGTTTCTGATATAAAGAACTTATATTAACAGCGATATTCAAAAAAAGAATTGATGGCTCAGATAATGACGATACGATAATAAGATAAATTATTCTCTTCTATAAAATATAAAAGTATTAATTTATGGACAGTCATTGCAAATTTTCCAAATTAGCTGTATATATTGCTAGTCGCCTTTCGCACCCTTCGTGCTGCTTTCGTCACTAGCGCGAACTTCCGTCCGCAGTGATTTTTGATATTTAAAAATTACAAGTGTATATTCATTGTTGTTTTTATATCGCTTGGTTCGATCGAACTGTAGTTCATTTTATTGGACATTTGCTAGATTGCAATTGAAACAAACACACTTTGCATCAGCATACAAATTAACGTAAACGTCGCAGTTTAAGCAATGACAGGTTTTTTTTGTAGATCTTTAACCCTCTTCATCCATTTGGTGTCATTTAAGTTTTTTGTGGGCTAGATCTAGGTTTTTGTTATAGCTATTTAGTAGCAGGAAAACATTAAGTAAAACAAAGAGTTTTAACAAAAAAAATGTAAATTAATTTAAGAAATTTTGAAAACCGTAGAGCAAATACTAAAATATTTATATCAAATTTAAAGTCATTAAATATATATATTATGGTGAGAAAAATTGTTTAGAAGTTTTTTGTTGTCAAACCACTTTCTTCACCAACTGTATGTCGCAAACGTATGTATGTGTATAGCTGTATGTACATTGTACAATGTGCAGGTGTACATGCATAGCTCACTCATGTGCATATGTACAAATATGGGCTTATGGTGGTCATATGATTGGGTTTTTCGAAGCTGTTTAATTATGACGTGTAAAATGACGAGTTTAAAGTGTATGTACAAACTTTCAAGCATTTTATTGAATCAAAAATAAGATGCACAATAAATTAATTACCAATTAAAATAACTAACCTGTTTATTTGCCCATTACTCAAGGAGCTGTTGGTAATAAGTACGCTTCCCTTTTTGTGCTCCGTTGCTGGAATTTTGCCTACTCACAAACTCACTTTGACTTTTTATGTTATGTCTATGTACGTATGTATATATGTAACACTTGTCCCTACACTTAAATGCTTATGCTAACGTTCTGTAATTGTATTTTGATTACTGTGTGCAACGACGAAGACCGTAAATCAATTGAACTTTAAAAAATGTATTTGAAAACTATGGAAATTTGCTTTAAAATTTAATAATCGCTATTTCAGTTGTGACGTGATGATACTACAGTTTACCCAGAGGGCTATACATAAAAACAGCAGTTTAAGAACATATACATATGTACTTCCTGGCGATTATTTGCAACGCATGCGCTGTGGTGGGTTGTGGCGGCACCTAGCGCCGGTTTTGTTTCTGTTGCAACCTTGTCATTTCTAGAGCTCCAAATTTCGAAGCTCTTCATTGCTAATAAATTCGCATGCTCGCTGCGATATGATCCGGTAATCTTTAAAATACAATAAATGTATGTTATTTATCGGACTTAGCTATTTGCTGTGACTTGACTTACCCTTCTGATACTTGCAGTTGTACATCCGCATCACACAACTACTGGCAAATGTCCTCAAGCATCCGTTATAGAGAGCACAAACCACACGATAACTTGTTGGACACACATCGTGACATTTGTGGGGCACTGTAAAGATTAAGGATCGCAAAATTAAGTACTTTATTTATTAAAATTATTTTTAACTTTCTTGTTCAATTGAACTTCCCAAAACTCCATATATTCTTTTCTGTTTTTTATATTAAACGTTAAGTTTTTAAAATACAACAACTGATAATGTTAAAATTTTAATGTAATCTATTTGAAGCACTGAGTAACCTTGCGAAGTATGTAACTGTCCATAAATAATACCAACTCCAGCTAGCAATAACATTACAACAAGTTTAATGTCAAAACTTAGTGCAGTTTTCATTTCGAGTGTCTGACTTGATCGTTTACTGCACTTTTTGTAACAACATTTATATTGAACAAATCATATGAAAACATTCTTGTTAAATATTCATATTTTAACTCTGCTTATTTGTTTTCGAGAATTGTGTCAATATTATTTTAATTTATAAAAATACTTGTATCTGGCAACTGCTGGCGATTGTTCATATACTTTACAGAATTTGTAGACCGGATATATTTAAGCATAGGCACATATTGACACATATGAACTCTGAATTCCTGGCATTGACTTATTTTATCAAATAATTAATTTTTTCATTCCAAGTCCATTTAATAATACCAAATGCTTTCTACTTTATAGTTATTTTGAAATATATATCTGATTTTGGCTTGTTTTTTGAGCTTTCCATTTACTATTTTAATTTTAAGCTTAAGCTCAAATTTGTAATCTGATTTCCCTCTGTCGAATTTTAATAAGTAAATAAATAAACAAAATTGCAATTGTTAAATAGTTCTGTACTTAGTAGTTATAAGTTTGACTAATGTTATTTGTTTACAATAAAAAAAATATGATTTACTGTCGAAAGAATCAGATAATCGTAACTGTGTGTTGTCTATTACTTCTAAAAAAACACAAAAATTCATTATTTTGTACACATAGGGAATAGATCCGACCTTGAATTTGGGAAATATTATTATTTACAATGTTTATAGCTGCTGCAGTGCGCGCCAAATTTGAAATAAAAGTCAATGTTAAATTTTATGAGATTTTTAAAGCGGAAAATGTTAAGTTTTTTTTTTTTACAATGATAATAAGCAGATACTTATTATATATATGTGTGAGGAATCGGAAATATTAATAATTAAATTAATTATTTTGCTTTTAGTGTTCGGCAAAGATGCAAAAGTAATGCTGCAAAATTTTCGCTTTTCCTCTCATACAATTTCATGCATAGCAATCAGCTTCTGCCCGACTATATTGAAAATTGTGACGTCATAAGGAATTTTGCCATGCAAAAATACATATTTATATATTAACACAATTATATTTTAATCTAATTGTATATATGTATATACATAAATTAATCATCAACAATTTCATTACATGATATCCATAATACTTTTGCTACTATATGTACTATGTACTATTTCGTACTGGCTTGTGCGCGCCTTGCATATAAACGTATACATCCTGTCTCGCTCGCACGTTCGATTTGCCATGCAAATGTAATTATTGAATTAAATGTAATTCCGAAATATCTTCTCTATTTATGGGTCAATCGCTTTGAGATTTGCAGGGTCGTTTAATAGACTTACTTCCCACCTGATGGTTCAGTTAAGGAGTGATATCTTAAAAATTGCGCCTGTAAATCATTTTGTGCGATTTGTGGGCGAAGGGGCGTGGCATCCAAAATTGGAACCAAACTTGACCTGCGTATGGTATCCAGGAACCTAAATAAAAAGTCTCTCTCTTTGAAGTCTCTAGCTCTTATAGTCTCTGAGATCGACGCGTTCAAACAGACGGACAGACGGACGGACAGACAGACGGACAGACAGACAGACGGACAGGGCTAGATCGACTCGGCTGTTGATCCTGATCAAGAAGATATATACTTTATGAGGTCTGCCACGCCTCCACCTGCCTGTTACATACATTCCAAACGCATTATATCCTTTTCCCCCATTTTCAATGGGCTCAGAGTATAAAAAATGAAAGTTGAAAACCTCCACTCAAGATGAAACAGACTTTGTTAATATTATTATACGAGCTCCTATTTTTCATGCCCACTCAAGTCTCAGTTCAAGATCGCGTGCTGCGAGTTTCATTGAAGGCTTACGAAAAGCCCATACGCAGTCAGCTATCGAACAGTTTTTTGACCTCAAACATGCTTTAGATTGTCCTGGAGAATCGCGAAATATTTTATATTTGGCGAGACGATGTCGCATTACCAGCCAACATTTACCGGTACGACTATTGATATAAAACAAATCGATATATCGTGATATCAATTTTTGTAGAGTCTATATATAGATATACATATATGCATAACTCGTTAGCAAAGTCGATTAATAGACCTCAATTATATATTATATTATTACCACATATATCAGTTATTACTATATCACTTATTCACAAAAAATTTGCATATATGTGAATAAAAATACACTGATAAAAAAATTGGTTCTATAATGAAGATTTGGTGTAGAGCTGGAGAAAAATCGACTAAAATATCGATTCATCGATATTTTCGAAATTTTTGAAATCATCGATGATTTTTAAACCATAGACATCGATTTTTGATGGGAGCATTTTATAAGGCGTCATTTCAAAGTGTCATTCATGAGCGCAATTTTATAAGCGTGATTTTAAAAGCGTCAATTCACTGCTCAAAAAGTTTAGCAAAGCTATAGTTTGGTGGTGGTGTTCAGAGATTGTAGAAGTCAAGGACAGACAATAATGAAAATCCTTTAATTTTATTGCCATTTTATACCGAAATCCTTTGGCTAATTGAAATTGAAATTTGAAATGGAGCCAAAAAAAAAATATCGATGTTTAATCATCGATTTTTTTGGCTTAAAAAATTAAATCATCTAATTTGGTGTCAGATCTTATGAATTTTGGTCTAAAAAATGCGTTGAGAACATACAATTCTTATAGTTAGAGAAAACATTTTGATTTTAAGAAGATTTCTGTGAAGTACAATTCAGACAATTTCAGATTAACTGTTTTAGTAATAGTAATTTGGTCTCAAAAAACTCTTATTCAGGGGGGCCACACAAATCGAAACCAACCAAAAATGTTTTAAAATGTATTTAGATTTGAGAGACTTTCGGTTTGTTTCGTTTTCTGTGGAACTCCTGATTGATTTTAGAAGTTGTTTTTTTTTCTGTGTATAGATTTACATGTTAAAATATCAATATCTAGTTTTAATTTAATTTATTAACTTTACTAGGTACGACTTTCGATGGCATTGTGGGTCTAGGCTTCGGACAGATTGCTTGGAGTGACTCGACCCCTTTTCTTGAACTTTTATGTCAGCAGAGTCATTTGAAGCACTGCATTTTTTCTGTTTATCTACGGCACACAACCGGAGAGCTTTACGGTATTCCCGATACTGCACTATGTGCCGCTCTCGAAGCTTGGATACTGGCAGTTGGAGATGTCAGGTGTATTTGTTGGTAACAAGCAAATCGACGGTAAAGTTAATGCCATTTTAGACACGGGTACGTCACTGATTCTGATGCCGCAACGAGTCTTCGACAAGTTACAAGAAGCCATTGGGGCCAAGGTGGATAACAATAGTTATGTGGTAAGCTGTAAGCAAGCAGAGCTACCAGATGTTCAGCTCCATATAGGAGGTGAGAAGTTTGCACTCAGTCCTACAAACTATGTTGTTGAGTTGAAAACTTCAGAGCAAACGATTTGTACAACAGATTTGATCACTTAGGATATGGACTTGCAGATTAATATAAGTTACAGCAAAATAATATATGTATTTTAATATGCTCTTCAAGCAGAGAAAACAAATTTTACACACGGCGTTTATTCGTAACCCAGTTTGGCAAGTCGTTTTAAAAATTTCAAAGCCTCACGAGAAAATATCAGATATATTTTAGGAATTAATGAACTACTAATACCAACTTAATATTATAACGCTTTAGTTACAATCTAAGATCTTGCTACATTTATCGCCTGCTGTTAAGTTGCAAAACCTCTCGATCTTTAGGTTCAAAGGGCATAAGACTTAACATTTCAAAAATACGGGTAGTATTTTTTTATTTCAGTTTAGTGTTTGATATTTTTTTGTGATCCCGAATAAAGGATTAAATATATATGACCTAATTAGAATTAAATTTTTAATGTGTTTTTAGTAGAAAGCATTTTAATTGGATTTAGTTTATAATATGGATTTCTCAGTAAGCGAAAGAATCACACCTAACCTTAAGTATAAAAGCATCGCATTTGAACCGAGAGAGCATCAGTTGTCTTCCAACCAACAGTTAAGTCAAAAAATTTAATTTCAGTAAACCGTTCAACTTAATACAGTTACCAAAAATGGCTGCCACTTCCATCCTGCTACTGATTTGCTTTGTGTATGGTGTAGTAGCCCGTCCTCCCTTATCCTCCTATCTACCACCTGGTGAACTAGTGGTTGGACGCCCGGCTGTTCAAGGCTCGGTTGCACCAGAAGTAATCTCAGGCTCTTCAGCATCCAACTTACCACCAACTAAACGTGTGGTTAGTGGTCGCCCAGCAGTTCAAGCCTCTGGATCTTCTCTTTTGGTTTTAAGAGTACAGCAACCAATTGAATCTGGATCTCCAGCTAGACGTGTTGGTGGCCGTCCAGCTGCCCAAGTCTCTGGACCTGTTGCTTCGAGACCAATTTTACAGCCAGCAATTGCCCCTGGAATTGTTTCTAGGCCAATTTCAACATCCCGGGCTGATGGTTCACGCCCAATCACGAGCAGCCGTAAGAAAAGTAGCTACAAAGTTGGAGCTCCCGCTGCTTCTGGCTCCCGCACTGTTGGCTCTCACGCCCCCTACTAAATGCTCTCAATGAAATTTGTATTTACCTCAATAAATTTCGAAATGCTGACCCCACTACCCAAAAATATAGATACCAATAATCTCTACTTAATTTAATTTCTATAATTTCTTCAATAAAATCTAAAATCCAAAATTGCTTTATAAACACACAATTTAAAATAGTACTAATAAACATGCACATCTAAGAAGCTTTTAACTACTCTGCAGCTGCTTTCACCTCAGCTCACTGTTAAACAGAGAGATTTAAAAATATCTTTTATGCTTAATTTTTACCATTCATAAAAATCAAGGCCAGCTGGAGAATAATTTTGAATTGTAAAATATCTCGGTCAAAGGTCTGATCAACTTCAAACTGTCAAAAAGTGTTTAAAACTGAACCGATTTTTGAAGCGGAATCAATTGCAAACTTCCATAACTTTATCAAAAGTGAGCCGAATTTCAAACGGAATGTCATTTTGATCATGATTTGGCTTCCAAATTCAATCTGCATTCAAATCTAATTAATTTAATTTTAAAAGATATTTTCGGTCTGTTCCGGTCAGTACCGATATCAATGCTAAGGGTTGTCATTTTGATCATGATTTGGCTTCCAAAGTCAATCTGCATTCAAATTTAATTAATTTAATTTAAAAAGATATTTTCGGTCTGTTCCGATCGGTACCGGTATCAATGCTAAGGGCTACCCTTTGAAATTTTGAAAATTTAAAATCTCAAGTTTTCACTTTTAATCAACTCCTTATATCGTAATTAGTATAAAACAACACTTTAAATTTTATTTTTTAATTTTTTTGTAAAAAATCATGTGAAATCGATCAAAAATTATGGCTTGTAAAGTTGTTAAGTTAAAGACTGAACCAACTTCAATCTGTCGTAACTTGATCAAAACTGAACCGATTTTCAAACGAAATGTCGTTTTGATCATGGTTGGCATCTTTTACTTACCAAAACATAATGGATTGAGCACGATTAGGATCATGAGCAAATGCATGTATACCGCCAAAATAGAGTATGCATAGTTTAATGCAGCTCGACTGCAATTATTCTTATTACTTCTTACTTCTTACAATTTCTTTTCATACATTAATGTTATTTATTTTATCGACATTGTGTTAAAAATCTCTTTCAAAGTACATGAAAAGTAATAGAGTTAGTCAGAGTCAGTAGGTCGATATTTATTGAGGTTTTGATGCATCCCGATTCCATTGAGAACATTTAGTAGGGAGCGTGGGAGTCAAGAGTGCGGGGTCCTGAAGCAGCTGGAACTCCAACCTTGTAGCTACTTTGTTGACGGCCGATTGGGATGGGACGTAGTGATCCAGCCACAGAGGGTGAAATTGCCTGAGCTCCAGAGGCAATTGGTCGTTGTACAGATTGTGATGAAACAACAGATCTAGAGGCTTGAACCGCTGGACGGCCAACAACGACACGTTTAGCTGGAGTTGCAGGCGCAATTGGTTGTTGTACACTTGGTGCCAAAACTGTTGGTCCAGGGGCTTGAACAACTGGACGGCCAACAGCCGGGCGTCCACTCACTGCTCCACCAGGCGGCAAATATATGGATGCAGGAGAATGCGCTAAGACTCCAAATACCAAACAACTCAGCATGAGAATTAAAGTAGTTGTCATTTCTTCCTTTTTTGTATTGAAATTAATATTTTGAACAAATGACTTATTTTCTGATCGAGCGACAACTGATGCTGGCTTAAACCAAACTCAGAGATTTTATAGTTTCGAGTCCACAATATTGAATTAAAATAAATATTTAAAATTGTATAGAAACCTTAAGTAAACTTCATTACAAAGGCCATCTGTCAGGTAACACAGTAATAATTTGTTCAAAAAGATTAATCACATTAATTAACTGTAATAATTATCGAGCTACTTTTATATGGAATATATCCAGTTCTTCTTGTCAATCTAGTAACTAGGGATTTTTGACTCTTAATCCCAACAAGTTATAATTTTGAAATTTATGTTATCAGGATCAGCAGACGCGGATTTTTTATATAATTTTTAGTGATCCATTTCAAAAGAATTTTACAGGGGCTATACATCTGTAGCGATTTACCAACAACTTGATTGTTGATTCTGTATAAAAGTTGTTCAAATATCATTTAAGTACTTACAACAGAGTTAATTGAAGTGATACATACTTTGACCTAATGTTTTTGAGTGACAAATTGCCTGATAATACGCAATAATTATTATTAAGTATTAAGATGAAATATAGTCTCTTGACTTAATTTGTGCCCTCGGAACTATAAAATCTCTGGCTTTGGTTTAGGCCAGCATCAGTTGCCTCTCGAGAAGCGAATAAGTCCTTTGTTAAAAATATTATTTTCAATACAAAAAAAACAAGAAATGGGGACTACTTTAATTCTCATGCTGAGTTGTTTGGTGTTTGGAGTTATAGCGCATCCGTCCAGTAGCTCAAGCCCCTGGACCTGCAGTTTTGGCACCAAGTGTACAGCGACCCATTGCGCCTGCAACTCCAGCTAAACGTGTAGTTGTTGGCCGTCCAGCGGTTCAAGCCTCTAGACCTGTTGTTTCGTCACAATCTGTACAACGACCAATTGCCTCTGGAGCTCAGGCAATTTCATCCTCTGTGATTGGATCACTACGTCCGATCCCAATCGGACGTCAACAAAGCTGCTACAAGGTTGGAGTTCCAGCTGCTTCAGGACCCCGCACTGTTGACTGCCACGCTCCTTACTAAATGTATCTTCCAATGGAATCTGGATGCATCAAAACCTCAATAAATTTTGGTCGAAAGACCCCTTTCTCCACAGTTCAAGTATATGATTTAATGCAACCATTATAAGTTTAACAAAACGGTCAATTAAAATAATTGAATTAAAATTTGTGTAATTTAGTGACACCTTTGTAAATTAAAAAATTATGCTTATTTTATTAATTGAATTTTAAAATGTTCCCCACATCTGGAGATTCACAAATCAGGTATTTTAGCCAGTGCTAGTAACCAGTAATTCTAAATAATTTGTAATTCAATCGGTAATACGTTTTTAGTACAATAAACGTTGATCTATGTAGTCAGCAACTTTTAAATGCATTTACCACAACAACCATTGCTCAATCGCAGTGATAAAAGTAACAAATATCATTGTGCCAAAATTTGACATTTTTAAGCAATCGAAAAGTGAACGCAGCAAGTCTACATGCAGTGCGTTTGTAAATATCTTGAACATGTCAAGAATGCTTGCAAGGTTGTCTACAGTTGTTGTGGTAACTATTCAGCTGCACCAACTTAATTAAATTGGCTGCAACTCGGTGGCTTTTTTTTGGGTACAATGACTCACTTAATGATTGACCAAATTGAAGGTTCGATAATAATCAATTTTTGCAAAACAAGCTTTCTGTTAGTTTGTGAGATGTTCAGGCTAGCGATAAGAAAGCAAACAGCGATGTGTGTTAATAATTGCAAGCAAGAAATTTAGGAATATTGCTAATGAATTGCTCTACTTTAAAGCAGCGTGTAAATAATACATACCTGCAAACTTACAACAAGTTTAAGCAATCTGAAAAAAAAAACTTGTGGGCCGGTGCTACAGTCGAGCATACTCGACTGTCGGAGACCCCGTACTTCCTATGGCCAAAAAGTTTTTCATACTAAGACTTGATTTTCACCCGATCGGTCCTATGACAGTTATATAATATAGTGGTCCGATTCGAACCAACTTTGGACAGGATATATAAAACCAAGTTTAATGCATATAATATCATTTTGGTTACGATATCTCATAAAACAAAAAAGTTTTTCTTACTAAGACTTAATTTACGCCCGATCGGTCCTATGACAGCTATATGATATAGTCCGATATGGTCCGATTTGAACCAACTTTGGACAGGATATATAAAACCAAGTTATATGCTTATTGCATCAGTTTGGTTACAATATCTCTTAAAAAAAAGTTTTTCATACTAAAACTTGATGTTCGACCGATTGTTCCTATGGGCGCTATATGATAAAGTGGTCCGATTAAAAAAAGAAACAAGCTTGATCTGCCTGCAGTATTGAGGAATCTACATACCAAATTTGGTGTCACTAGCTTTTAAATTGTTCTTATAATTTGAATATGAAACTTTCTTTTTCGATTTGTGGGCGATAAAGGAGGCGTGGCCGAATTTTGAAATAAACTTGATCTGCTTGCAATAAAGAGGAACCTACATACCAAGTTTGGTGTCTCTAGCTCTTATAGTCTCTGAGATCTAGGTGTTCATACAGACGGACGGACAGACGGACATTGCTATATCGACTTGGCTAATGATGCTGATCAAGAATATATATACTTTATAGGGTCTGCCACGCCTCCTTCTGCCTGTTACGCACATATTCGTTAAAACAAACCCAATAGACCCCTGTACTTTTTTTTAAGCACGGGGTCTAATAACAAAATGCGGGACTGTAAAAACCTGGTCGATGATGTTGATCTTAATGCGCAGTAGCTTAAATAAAAGAACAGCAACACAGTACAAACGACTTTTTAAAAATGCGTACCTATAATCACAGGTACTCTGTGCCAAGAGTATACTAACTATTTGCAAAAGTATGTAACAGGGGGATGCGAGGCAATGTTATATCAATATTTTGTATTAAAATATTGTTCTTATTACATTGGTGCATGGTATGATACTGTCGCTCGAGCTCGAACTTTTTATTCTTTTGCACAGTAAAACCAGATTTTAACTAATATAAGCCATTCAATGCGTCATTTGAGTGGATTATTAGAGAAAAATGTTTTTTATTTTGCTTATTTAAATTTGATTTTGAGCTACAGATATTTTTTATCCACACATGCCTATTTACCATATATTAAACAATAAAAATGTGCTATATTCTTTAAATTTAAAAAAAATATTCTTTTTCTATGATTTAATAGCTTTCATATGATACTTAACATGACCCTCAAGGACGAATATAAGGGATCCTACCTTTTATTATTATGTAAATACACGGCTATGTTCACAAGGTAGTCAACTTAACATTTATATTTTTTATTTTTATCTTATAAATCTTATGTGTAACTTTTATAATAAAAATAAAAAATATAATTTTTTAATAAAATAATAAAATAATAATAAATCAAAGAATAAGTGTTATTTTGCAACTTTTAAATTAAAGTTTGAAAATAATTATTTAAATACACAAAATGGTGTAATGATTTTTCTCATTACATGCCAAATGTGAGCTGATACGAAAACAAAAGACTTGGGCAACAAACCTTATATGGCACATCACTGCACGAAAGCTACCACAGTAAACTCAACACACGTTGATAATGGCCATACTAGTTCACAGCTAAAATTTATACTCAAAGACGTCACATTTAAGGCCAAACACAAAGTTGAGCTCAGCGCTGCATCGACGAAGTTCGATGGCGCCGTTTGGTTTGGTTGTTTGTTCGTTTGTTTTGCCGGTCTCACTGGCAGCTGCTTGATTGTTGTTGGTCTGGTATCACGTTCGCTGTCGTTGTTGCTGCCGTTGTCGCCGTCGCTGCGCTGCTAACGTAGACGTTGATGTTGACGCAGCCACAGTCGTATTCCAGTCGGTAAGTTATTTGGTTTTGTGTGGCAGCATTGAGTCGGAGATTTCAGTTATTTGATGGACACACGCCGTGGCAGCTCGGTTTGAAGCTAACGGTACTGCTGGCTGTTTTTCATAGTGTGCACAAGGAAAAGAATCGATCAGCAAGTGCAGTGAATTACTGAAGTTGAAGAAATATAGTGAAACCCTTAAGCGATCGGATGCTAGAAAGAATTAAAGTAATCAAAAAACAAAAGACTTAAGCAACAAACTTGGAGGCGATTGCGCTTCGCAGTGGTCAAATTGTGGCAGCTGGCATGCTGCACCTAACTTGGCCAACTATCACTACAAATAATTAAGGCCAAGCCGAGAAACCATCATCATCACAACTGCGTGGGCTGTCGCAACGATTCACGTTCCACTTTATCGTTTATCGTCTCGCTGACCATAATTGGATTATATCGCAGCTGTAGTGTTCGCATGCGAAAACAAATTTGCAAATACGCATTTAAAAAAGTCATTAACAACTACATACAACGATCAATAGCCAAGTGACAACGTGCAACGTCAACAATATGATTTTAAGGTATGTTGCCTCGTTCAGTTCGTTGCGGTTACTTGAATGTACTTCTATCTTTTTTTCTGTGACGCACATGAGTTTACTTTTTTAATGGGACGTCAACTTTTCAAATTCTTCAAGTTAATTTCAAGCCGAACGTAAAACGTCTCTGCTGAATTCCATATAGAACAACGGACCCTAGTACAATATTTCTACTGGTTTTATGTATTGTTTGTATGTACTTTGTATATATGTACCTGCCGCTTCATTATGAAAACTTTCTGTTGACAGTTTACCGTTTCTTTTACATGTATGTGTCACTTGACTGGCGAGCTCTCATTCTCGGAGAAATTTCTGTATGCTCAACAGTGGCGTTAAATAAATAAAACATTTTAATGCCTGAGATTTGGTCTAGACGACAGTCTAAATTTTTAGTTCTACTTTTGAGCAACTGTGTTTTATTTTTTTTTACGCCTTTATTATATAACTACAACATTTGTGAATAATCAGCTTCAAAATATTAGTTTAAATTTTTACCTATGATTTTTTAAATATGATTAGTTAATTAAGATATCATTAATAGTTCAGCTGATTACCTTCAATTAAACATAACAACTTGGAAATCGTTTGTATTTGTTTATTTATTATATTACGACTCTAAGCTAAAAATTTTAATTTGAGCCTAAAATGATAAAAAAAATAACATTAAACATTTATAAGGCTTCGTTGCTCACACATATCGCTTTCCACACCTATTTATATTAACCTCGGTTTGACTTTATTTTATAAAAAGAAAATATTAGTAACAATGATATTGCTAGAATTGTGGTCTTTGATCTTTATAGCTTATCTTGAATTCAGAGATGGGTCGGAACTGAATTGTCTTTTTTCAAAGCCGGGTAGATTCCCTTATATTTTTTTTTATGTGATTCTACGGTACACATTGTATGAAAGCGGTTTGTGTCTCAAAGGTAATCATTAACTATAGAAAAAGGGTGGTAAACATTAAATAAGGATAGAGCTTAAGATTAGGTTAAACAGTAAGCGCACGCTCGTGAGGACATTAACATTGCAATTGCAAAGTTCAACTTGTGTTATATAATTGGCCAAATAGTTACCTGATGTTGAGATGTTGAAATGAATTTCATGTTTAACCAGTTCGTCTCCAGGCTGGCATCAAATGTCTGCGCCTACGTCTGCGTGTGCTCACTTTACTTTACTTTCTCCTTAAATGTAGAAGACAAGCTCTAACAGACAAAAGTGTAAAATGATGTTGATTTCCTGCTGCAACTGCTCTGCCGGTGCCGGACTGGACTTTATTAAAACTACAACTACAACTAAAGCTAAAACTAAAACTGGGCTGCATCTGCCGCGTGACTTGCCTGAGATCCGGTTTGTGTGAACACTTTAAAATGAAAATGTAATTGTGACTTTAGAGAGCGGGTAAAATGGCTTACACAGATGGCAAGAAATTGCAGAAGTGTACACATAGTCAGAAAAATCAGTGACATGTATGTAATACCGCTCATCGAGCTGAAATTGTGTCAAGGCTGAAGTTCTTCAGTGTGAAGTTGGTACACTGGAAATAAATCACAAATAAAGCCAATTCTAGTAGTTTAGCAAATAGTTGTTTTAAATTGTATTTTTACCACTTAAACAATTTTGAAAAACTATTCTAATTTTTAAATGGCATGATTTCTTGCAATTAGAATTATTTTAAATGTCGATAGAGGTATTAATAATGAGTATGTCCAATACATTAGTTGGACATCAATACTTTTCCAATTTTAACGTGCTGAATACAAGTACAACAACAATAGACATTGTAGCATTGGAAACTGTTTTTGAAATTATTCCTTTTTTACTTTTTGCATATAAGTTTCGCAACAGTTACTCGAATAATTCCAATTCACTGCCTATCGGCAGCATCTAAATTCGCATGGAACTCAAATCATGTGATTTTTTCTTCAATGCAGATATATTGGAGCGAATTGCTTGTTTGCCTGACATTGACGTGCTTTGAGTACTATCTTGACTTTTCGATTTTCAAAGTGAATGTTGGTCTGGTCCCACATTTACTTTTGATTTACAGACTGAATTATTTCATTTTTGGCATCAAACTATTTGTTACTGATGATGCTTTGTAATACCGCATTAAACAAAATTACCTGAAATCCTCATCACAGTTAAAAAATCGCTCCAAATATATGTGTCAAATAAATGTTATTTATATTTGTAAGTGAACCGTGAGAGTTGAATATGAATTGTGCAGCTGATCTCTTTAATTCGCTTATCAGGTGCGTGAATATAAATCATAAGATTTAAGTTTTACGTATAATATTTACTAAATTTTTAAAATTAATTAATGATAAATAATTTAAGAAACCAAAAAAAAATGTTTCAACATATTACGGAGTTTAGAGCATTGATTAAATGTACACATCAGTTGAGTCTTTTTAAGTAAAAGTTATTCATCACGGTAAAATGTGCTCATTTCAACACCGTCACTTGAATTGAAATTGCTATGTAGTAATGTATCTACATAAAACTATAAAGACAATACTGCGATATGTTGCAAGCAGAAACATCACAACAAAATGGAAAAATCAAAGCTTAACAAAAACCCTATGTGCTTGGCTCACCCCAGGGCCTAGACGATATGAGTCTTTTATGAATACTAGCTGAGATTGAGATTACGATGGGCATCATGCAAACATCATGCCACAACAATGGAAGCCACAACGTAACTAAGGCTTATTATATTATAGCTGGTATGGTGAAAACATATTCATTAGTGGAGTGCTCTAAAATTCAAATATTTGATTTCTGAAATATCGATATCTAGCCTGACATAAAATTTCAATTAGCACTTACGGATGGATGTTCTTCGCTTTACAACTGACTTCTGTCTCAGACATATTTTTAGGTTTGAAGATATACATTTCAAATAGGCTCGAGTCTGATCAAGAGTGTAGTTTCAACGGCGGCTGAGTTAAATAAATGCAGATTACTATTGAAAAATGGAAGGATTGTTATATAAGTTGAAGTTGTGCGTTGTATAAAAACTGTTAGCTGCGGACACCAACCAAATATAATTGACTTTTTCAGGCAGGTGTAAAATTAAACGTTGCGTGAATGTACAAAAATGTATTTTTTGTTTCGCTTTAAGCCCGGAGGACGTTGGGTATTTTTGACTATGCGTGAGCGCCTTTCATAAAAGCTGTCGCCCCGAAGGCGAGCAACAATTAATTGACTTACCCAGTGGTCTGGGTTTGCTGGTCGAATGCTGCCTCAATGCCTCAATGCATGCAATCAAGTCTCAGAGTATAGGCCAGTTCGAGTAACAGGCGTGACTGCGTAGGTGTCTGTCTTTTGCTGCATTCTAATTAATTCGGCTGGACAACATAAAGAAAAAGCAAGTGGTTCGAACAAGCAACTCATTGAGACATATTTATGAGCAACCTTGAACCAATTTGATTTGTGTTTCTTTCAAATGCGTTTTGTGAAAGTGGTTCGTAATTCAAAAAATTATATAATCACTAAGGGCACGAATAGTTTTCAGATAGTATTATCTTTTTTCAAGAGTGTGATTCGGAGTGTGTCATTAACGAAAATTTGCTGCAGCCCTACTTCCTTCTTAAATTACAAGAGAAACCGGCAAAAAGAGATGAAATCGTTATATCTTCGTAGTACCACGTTTCACTTGAAAATGAAATGAAAGACTTAAAAATTGAATGTATAATTGAAAGTGAAAGGATTTAAGTACGCCAATTTTGTCTATATAAAAGCGGCATAGGGTGATCTGCAGCTCTTCCATAAAATACTCAAAGCAACACAATTACCTGGCAAAGCTATACAAATAAACTACTTTCACTGATGTGGCATCTGTCAGTATTTACAATCAATGCCAATACTAATAATAAGTCTTTTACAATTGACAGAAAATATGTTTTCTTATAGCTGTGAAATAATTAATAATAACGTTTTCTTATAGCTGTAAAATATATAGTATAGTAATAACACTGTCCTATTGTCAAACATTTAACTTAATACCCGTTAACGCAAAGTTACTTGATTAAAAACAGGGTACGTAATTCTCTCAGCTATAACAAGCCAAATACAATATAACTTAAATAAAGTAATTATATATATGTTTCTGCTGTGGTTAATATAGTCTAGTTGCAGGGCTCTCCGGACAGATACTCATGCATAACAATTGACATAAGAATATATATGATAAAAGTAAAATAAACCTTATTTTTGTTTACAGAATATTATTTCTGGGCTTCTTGACCGCTGTTGCTGCACAGTATCATCATTTTGGACAGCAACTACAGTCTCCACATGGATCAGACTGTGCCCTGTTGCTGGCTGGACCGGGTCGTTCCTCAGTCTACGACTACAATGTGAATTTGTTTCGCGGAATGTTGTAAGTATGACGTACTAACGGCAACGAGTTGACAGCTAACTTTTTGTCTTAAAATTTAATTTGACGTGTCACTGCTGTTGTAATGGCTAAGTGCTAATTATTAACAGCACCATCATCAAAATAAAATTTTTTGTCTCAGAAAAGGTATTTTCTCTATTTAAGAAAAACGTCATAAAAATATAACTGTTGTAAAATTTAGAATAGATTTTAATTTGGAAAAATATTGTTCTTAAACATAAAAAGTATTACCCAAAACAAAAATGTTCAGGGTTAGGTATACTAAAAACTTATACTTTTAAAAAAACTAAAATATACCTTTGGGGTTTTTAGGGCAATTTACTAAAATTTAGTGAGAAAATCGACTGTTTTAGAGCGATTTTATGGTGAGATTTTGTAAAATCTATTTGAGGCATTCATTTATTTCTGTTGCATTTTAAATTTTCCATTGTGCACAAATTGGTAAAACTGCGGACATTTATTTTTTTTCACCGTACTTTAATTGGACACGGGTTTCACCAATTTTACAAATTACTTAAGGTATTTTTATATAGTTCGTTAATTTTTATATTCGATCGGAGTTAGTCATATTCGGCGCCTATAGTGATACTGACTGCCCCAGGTTGTACAAAGGTTTGATGGTACCATCTGTTAGTATCCAGATTAACTGAAAGATGATAAAAGCTAGATTGCATTCTAAGTACTAAGTATATTGTTTCATCTAAGCATACTGATATCGCCCTGTCGCACAGTCACTTCGAAGCGACGGCACTGAAAGTAGCACTCGGGTGGTGGTACCAGCAACCAGCGCTTGCTTCCTGCCAGTTGAGCTTGCCAAGAGGGTAATCGAACATTATCAATCTGTTTGTTACAAGATATTTAGTACTGCTTTTGTTTTTAATTGAAAATGTTACACCTACATGCATTTGAGCGCCCATTCCTGATGTTCCTATGAAAATCCAGTCAATAGCTTTGTTCTCGGAGTTATTGGGAAGAAAATAGGGTCTGTCATAATGTTTTCGAAATTCCTCGGCTATCTCAGCATGGCAATTGCTCCAGCCAAAGTACCAAGGAGCTTCACCCTCCACTAACTCGACACGGTCTTGTGGCATGTCCAGGGCCTCGTAGATGTCCTGGAATCCTGTTTTGTAGGGCAAAAACTGACATCGGCTTAATCGTTGCTTGCGCTTAGCTTTACGGTAAGCATTTTGAAAGTACCAGTAGCTAAAAATCTAAACTTAATTAACGTTAGAATGTATTTTCGTTAAATAAAGTTATACCCACTTTTGTCGCTGTCCAGTTTTGCGTTGCATCACTGACAATAACAGGGGCACCACTGTACGCATAATCAGCTTCAAACTTAGCTGGACTAAGGTCCCTAAGATGTGGCACACTTTTTACATTGGAACAAAAATCACATCGCTCCGGCGGGCGAAACAAGTAACTTAAAGATCGTGACACTGACAGAGCGCAACGCTACGAATGAGGAATGTAACATATTATAGCAGGGATCGCAAGCAATAATTTTTTTTTAATTATTAAAATAAGTTTTAGCTCTCTTTTCGATACAATTATGATATAATTTAATTCAATTATTAAATCTCAATTTTTATTTTTTAATCATTATGTAACTCTATGTGTCAATTTTGAAAAGAGTAAACCAAATTAAAAATTATTTCTTAATTATTGTAATAAAAATTAAAAATAACTTTATAAATAAAAAGTAAATGTAAAAATCTTTTGAACCAAGTGGGGAACTTTAAATATCTTAAAGCATTCACGATAAGTGACTTAATACCTTTTATATGATACATCACAGGACAAATATAACCAAAATACAAATTTAAAAAATAGCTTTTATTTTTCATTTTTTAAATACAAACATAAAAATATTAGTTATCGTTTATGTTTTTTATGAAGATTTCTGCTCTTATATGAAAAAATTTTATGAATCTCTAATTAAATATTTTCATATTTAAATACTACGCAATCTTCTGTTTTACATGTTTTTTTGCTGATTTTTCTCACCTGCCCCTGCAACTCAGTGTGGTAGTAGTTCAGCAAATATAGGGCTAGACTGAACCACCAAATACTTTTAGCCACCTTTATCAGGCTTGAAGTCCCACAGTTTCTGTGTCTCATCTCCTGAATTGTTGCACTCAACGAAGTTCGTTTGTGTTGCCTTAAAATTTTATTCAGCCTGTGACGTGCCTTCTCCATGTTGCTACGGCCAAGTCTTGTATCGAACTGAGCAAAAAAGCTACCAGCATGACGATTTCGAAGTAACTCACTGCTTAATGCGTTAGACTGTCAATAATGTGATTATCTGACAGTGCGCAAGCTGTGTGGCAGCTGCAGATGGTACATGGTTAGCATGTGAAAGGAACAAATTGCTATTACCAATAAATATCCTTATCTATGTCTTGCAGGAATCCATATAGCGGTGGTGCGGGCACTTGCATTACCTATGATGCCATCAATACGGCTTACATGGACGCACGCAAGCGTATACGTAAGTAAAAAGAAATTATATTTTTCAATATTTATGCAGAACAAAATAAAAGGTCAAAAGAAATCAGTAAGGATTTGACAAATTTATGGCAGTTTGCAAATGGGAAAGTATGGAGAAAATGGACAGTAAGGGTAAAAATATTATATTTTCCAAAATGGATGCACAATCAACTCACAGGTCAAAACAAGGTAAAATTGATATTTCGCGAGAAAATTGGTTCAGATTTGATAAAGACATGGCAGATTGAATGTTGTGACTGGTGTCAAAAGGAAGGTATGGAGAAAATGGACAGTGGTCGTCAATAAAATTATATTTTCCAGTTTTGATGTAGAATGAAAATAATGACAAAATTTGTATTCCCCATGGAAATCGCTTGAGATTTGACAAAGTTATAAAAGTTTGAAGTTGGTGAAAAGTATCAAGGGAAGAGTATGGGGCAGTGATCGAATGGAATAAATAGACAGTAAAGGAAGAAAAATTTAATTTTCCAATTTTGATGCAGAATGAAAATAGCGGATATTCCCCATGGAAATCGGTTGAGATTTGACAAAGTTATGAAAGTTTGAAGCTGGTGAAAAAGTGACAAGTGGAGAGTATGGAGAGATGGATAGTGATCGAACTATGGGAAAAATAGACAGTGAAGGAATAAAAATTGAATTTTCCAATTTTGATGCAGAATAAAAAAAGGGACCTATTACTGATAAAATTTATATTCCCCGAGAAAATTGGTTGAGATTTGACAAAGTTAAGAAAATTTGAAGATGATGAAAAAGTGTCAAGGGAAGAGTATGGAGAGAGGGGCAGTGATCGAACTATGGGAAAAATAGACAGTGAAGGAAGAAATATTGATTGTTCCAATTTTGATTCAGAATAAAAATAGGGACCAAATAATGATAAAATTGATATTCCGCAAGGAAATCGATTGAGATTTGACAAAGCTATGCTAGTTGAAAGTTCTGAGAAGTGTCAACGGGAAGTTATGGAAAAGTGGGCGGTGGCCGAAAGCATGAAAATATGGACAGTAACGCCAAAAAATTATGTATTTAAATTTTGATGCAGAATCAAATAAGATAAAATTGATATTTCGCAAGAAAATCGGTTAAGATTTGACAAAGTTATGGCAGTTTGAAATTTCTGAGAAGTGAAGTTTTTGAAAGTACTATCAATAGTTAACATATTTGGTTCTCCCCTACAGATGTGGCCCAACCAAAGTCTGACTGGAAGCCTGAGGAGTTGGCCACTGTTGGCGAACTTTTGCTCGACATTTCCATTCAGTTGGCACGCACGTAAGTAAATGCATCGCTAATGAACGATAGACGAATTTGAAAGTTATGTTGTCACGCCCATAGTCCTTTTAACTGATTTCCAAGTATTGTTTGGCATGGCACTTAAATCGTGCTGTCAAATGTATTATTTTGAGACTGGTCTCAAGGTTCTTAACAGACTTTTGCGACTGCCAATATACATTGAACTGGAATTGACAAATGCAGTATGAAGTTTTTTGTCGACTACTTTGTCTGAGATGGTAGTCACTTGAACCCTGTTGCGTTTAGCCCAGCATCAGACAGTGTATCCGAATCTACAACGACCAACTGGTGCAACTGCATTTTTTCTTGTCTACGTACATACATACATTTGTTAGTACTGTTGTATTTGTTGTACTCGCTGCGTTAAATGTAAATAAACATGAATTATGCAATGAAGCAACTTTCGGGATGGCAGAGATAGTGTACATATAGTGTGTAACTACTGCACACTAAAACTTAACAAGTAAGGCTGCGCAAGTCGAGTGTGCTCGAAAATAAAATACACTATTCACTGGTCTTAAATATTTAAATCAGATATTTACTTGAAGGATGACAAACATAAGTTGGTATACTATAGTTTTATAAACGAAAGTGCAAACCAACATTATTTGCACCTTATGTGGATAGATGTCAATTGTATTAAAATAATTTTATAGACAATTTTAAATGGGTACTGGATATGTTAAGAATGCAGCTGAAAATATAAAAGAGTATTACAAGTTTTGTAGTTTCGAATAGTACTAGTTTTTTGGCGGTAAGCAGGTTGGCAAGGCTGTGTGTGGATCATAGTAAATTTTGCAATTACAATCGCAGCTTGGGTCTTCGGCAGCATACATGACTTCCTCTTCCATTGCGATCAGCTCATCCGACACCAATGGCAAAACAAATACAAGTTTGTTTAGAAGATTGTCGACAATGCAATTAAAGTTGTATAATCTTGTGATTATGGCTTTTCAATACAATGCAGATTTTTAAGAAGAAACTCACAAGATCGATTCCCTAAAAACCTCTTAAGTTGGGAGAATGGGAGAAATGTAAAATTTGTAGCTTATTTAAAAGTTGATGTAAATATTGATTACTTTAACATTTTTCTTTTAGATAAATCTTTAGTAGCCGCTAGTGAAAGTAATGGAATTTTAATTAATTTAATTTAATGACTATAAATCTTTAGTTTCTTAATACTTTTCATTAATCTTACAAAATAACGCTAAATGTATAAATTAAGTTATATCTGACACTCTCATTAAATTAATTAATTTAAAATTTATTTTCAGGTACGGCTTATCTTATGAGGAAATCGAGAAGGGATTGCCTACAATTGACACTTCTAAAACGCTTATTCGTGAGGTCTGTCCCCCGTTCTTTGCGGGCGTTGAGTGTCGACCGGGAAAATATCGGCGCTTTGACGGCCTTTGTAATAACATTGATCATCCCACCTGGGGCGCTGCGAATTCTCCTTTCCAACGCCTCATCGGTCCGCTCTATGCAGATGGCATCAACGCACCCCGCATTTCGGTAACTGGCCGGGATTTGCCCTTTTCTCGCGTG
Organism: Drosophila innubila; assembly: GCF_004354385.1. NCBI lineage: Eukaryota > Metazoa > Arthropoda > Insecta > Diptera > Drosophilidae > Drosophila > Drosophila innubila. The sequence goes on from NW_022995380.1 coordinate 32,513,306, forward strand.
GTTTCGCGTACAATGCATCCGGATGATGGATATCACGATCACGCAGGCACGGTTATGGTCATTGCTTGGGGACAGTTCATGGATCACGACTTTACACTGACGGGCACGCCACTGGGTAGGTTGCACAGCAATATTATATTCATAATTCGAGCAACTTAAAATATTAAATCACTCTTAACGCAGATCCTGTCAATAGAAATGATCCGGAAGAGTGCTGTAAGCGTGCACTACACCAAAAGCATCCATATTGCAATGAGATACGCATCCCGGACGATGATTACTTTTATCGCTTATTTAATGTTAAGTGCATAGATTTCGTGCGGGGGTTTCCATCGCCCCGACCTGGCTGTCGCCTGGGTAAGTAAAACCTTAAATTTTTATACAAAAGCTATAACGTGATGTATCACATAAAAGGTTGTGAGCCACACATCGTATACGTTTTTAGATTTTGGAAGTACATCACTTGGTTCAAATATTTTAATAATTGAAAATAAGAGTTATACAATGATTATTAAATAAAAGTGGAAATTTAATTATTATTTCATGATTTTACCGAAAAACAGAGCTAAAACTAATTTTAATAATTAAAATAACTATTATTTGCAGTCCCTGCTTTTCACAAAACAATTTAATGTAATAATATATTTATTTAATTTTCCATCACCAGTAGCCTATGTGATCTTGATAATGTGCCTTATTCCATTCCAGGTTCCCGACAGCAGTTCAACACCTTGACTGGTGTTATTGATGCCAACACCGTTTATGGTGTAAAAGAATCTTTTGCACGCAAATTGCGAACTGGATATGGCGGTCTGATGCGAATGAATCCCGTATTTCAAGAATATGGTCTAAAGGATTTACTACCACTTAAACTAGATATACCCGACGAGGGCTGCACGCGACCCAATAAAAGCATGTACTGCTTTGAGGGCGGTGAGATTCGCGTTAACGAACAACTTGTATTGACGTGTATGCACACATTGATGGCACGAGAGCACAATCGACTCGCAACGGGACTGGCACACGTTAACCAACACTGGGATGACGAGACGCTTTTCCAGGAAGCGCGACGAATTAATATTGCCATAGTCCAGCACGTAACATTCAATGAGTTTCTGCCTATACTCCTAGGTAAAGAAGTAATGGAGAAGTTTGGTTTGGTATTGCAAAAAGATGGTTACTGGGATGGCTATGACCAAAATGTGAATCCTGGCATAATTGACTCCTTTGCTGGCGCCGCCTTTCGCTTTGGCCATTCTCTACTGCCCACTGCGGTAGAGCGATGGTCTAAGGCCCACAAATTTATTGCGTCCAAGCGTTTATCAGATCTAATCCGTCGTCCTTATGACTTGTATCGAGCTGGGGTGCTGGATGAATACTTTATGGGTCTAATGAATCAGGTGGCACAAGCCATGGACGACTCGATTACCCAGGAAGTTACCAATCATCTTTTTAAGAAGGAGGGTGCACGCTTCGGCATGGACTTGGTGTCATTCAATATGCAGCGTGGCCGTGAGTTTGGCATACCCGGCTATATGGAGTTCCGTAAGTTCTGCGGATTGCCAACCTCAAGCACATGGGATGAAATGTATGGCTCCATGCCGAATGAAACCGTTTTACGCTATGGCAGCATATTTGAGTAAGTACGGACTGGAAAGGAATGAAACCCAATATTTTCTTCACTAAACTTTTGACATTTTTAGAAATCCTGCTGACATTGATTTGTGGTCTGGCGGTGTGTCTGAAAAATCATTACCTGGTTCCATGTTGGGACCAACTTTTGCCTGTATTATTGCCACACAGATGAGTTACTTACGTCGCGGCGACCGCTTCTGGTATGAATTACCGAATCAGCCTTCGTCATTTACACCCGAACAGCTGCAGGAGATACGCAAAGCGAAGCTTTCACGTTTAATTTGCGATAATACCGATTTAATTGATACAGTGCAGATCTACCCCATGGTCTTGCCGGATCATGAAATGTAAATCAAATTCTTTTGTCTAACATTTGATTATTATTATTAATTTTATTACATTTTTCTAATAGCAATCCACGCGTGCCATGCAAGAGCGGCATTATACCCTCCATTGATCTAAGCAAGTGGGCAGACTTTGGCAGTCACGGCTTGGACCCGTCTGTATATGTAAGTAAAACTCGGAAATTATAGTCCAGTGCCCAAAGGGTACAGAGGCTTTTGAATTTGTTAAAATGTCTGTTCGTCCGTATAATAATTTTGAATAATTTGCGAATATTTGAGTACTGGGTATCTTACAGTCGAGCACCTCGATTTTAGCTTTTATACTTGTTTAATTTCGTTGTAAACAAAATATGTATGTGTATTTTTTTTATTTTCAGAACTACATTAACGAAATCCCCGACACAATTCTTAACTTCAGGAAGTAATGTTCATATGCTGAATTATTTTTATGCACACCGCACAAATTTGAAATTCTTATTCATACTTTTCCATATCCATTCTATTATTCTTTGCCATTTAGTCTCTTTAATCTACTTCTAGTCTCACATCGCTACCACAAAATTTCTGCTGTAAAAATGATTCTGAAAACAGTCAGTTTTAATTTCACACTGCCATTTTAATTAGATATTTCCAACATTTTCATGCATTATCCATAATTTCTGTATATATGTATTTTTTTAATATAGCAAAAATACAGGATAAGTTAATGAAGGTCATTCAAAACACCGAAGGCCTTATGTAATCATTAATTATATTTTGCTGTAGGTTTTATAAATGCAAAATATTTACCATTTAAATAAAATTGAAAAAGTCGATAACGATTTAATTGCTTGTGTTTATTCTTTAGTTATTAGTATAAAATTGTTTAATAATAAGAATTTCTTTGGTAATATTAGGCTAAACATATCAAAGATTTGAATCTTTGGATAAGTAGTTCAAGTTATAAAATTATTTAGAGCTATCCAGTTTCAGGGTACCATGGTCATCACCAAATCGTTCGATAAGCGATTTATACTAATGCGAACGTATATTAAATGCGTCTATTCAAGTGCATTGAGAAACGGAGCTATGGATCCAATGTCTTCACAGTCTGGTATGGCTTTGCCTTTGAACTTAAGGCAAGATTCGGCACACGTCTGGCCCTGAAAGTAATCCCCAAACATTTTCTTGCACTGAGCACAGTTGTTGAGGCAAATCTGTATGTAATCAATTCCGCTCATTGGATCTAAAAATCAGATAGGAATAAAATGAAAACTAATTGCTAATTGCTGATGTTGTGTCTAGGCTTACCGAATCTTTTGCCGTAGTGTCCAATGGAAGGGAGGGTATCCCCAAGCTGTAGCAGGCAAAATAGTGTTGTCATTGCAATGATAAGCATCATTAGGTTCTTATTGGTGCACATACTGATAATTATCAAAATATATATCAAACTGATGAATGTTATATGACCTCTTAATAAATTGGAATTGGAAGTTATGTAAAATAGCAATGCTCAGTTTGCGACCGTTAAGTGCCAAGTGCTATATTGAAATAATTAAGCTCTCGTTTGTCTTTTTATTTTATAGTCGACCCAAACGTATGTGCGAAAGCTTAACAAAGTCAAGAAGTCTGAAATAGCGACAGCGACAACAGCTGAAAGAGCGCTTTAAGCCGGTCTCAGATAGTCCGAGAGTGCGTCAGATAAAATTAAAAAAATAAAATAAAACGTTAATTTAAATACAAAAAAGTGGTAATTTGTTTTGCTCTCTCGTATGTTAATTACTTTTCTATTTAGAACAGATTATTTGTAATAGCTCAACAAGGATTTTAAAGTATTATATAAAATCTAGTTACTTTGGTTTTTTTTAATGTAAAAAATCCTTGTTACATACGAGCGTATACTTATAAATATTTATGATAAACGACAAACAAAGTCGACTATCAAAGTGTCAGAATAAATTGGACAATAATAACATAATAAAAAAATTAAAATTATTGGTGCAAAATTATTTTTATTTTAAAGGAGATATTCCATCGTAATAATAACTATTTTCATATTCAGAACTTATTTAAAAATATACATCTAATAAATTGGATTTTCCGCAAATACAACTATTAATACTTATCATTTTAGTTTTTAAAAGATTGAGAGTTCTTTCTTTTTAAGAGTCTTTAATATCAACAAAACCCCCACTTTTAGAAAGAAAGCTGATACACATTTTTAAGAAAATCGTACGGAAAGTAATAGCAGGAAGTATCAAGGAAAAGTACTCAGCCGAGTTGTAACCGATGTCATGCGCTAAAATTGTAATTAATGCAAATTTAATACAGCCAAGTTATTGGTCGCTTGATCGTTCATTAATTAGTGGGGCTGTAACTGCAGCTAAAATTATACAACGTAGAATTAAGTTGGTTGGACGAGTCCAGAGAAGCAGACAAGACAATAATAATAAGTTACACTCCAATAAAAATGCGTGAAATTCTTTTGTCCCAACCGGACACGCTACTGTCACAGGCAGAGACTGGTTTATCACCAATCACCAATCACCAATTTACGCTTTAAATACTATACTATAATATACACCGTGTCGGCGGTAGCATCCCTTTGTTTTGAGCACACTTTTAAAAATAAATTTATTCAGTTTGTGCTCAGAAATAAAAACAGTAATAATTATATATTTATTAATCAGTTTGTAAATCGTGGGAAAATTTATATTTATGTTAATTTCATTTCAAATAAATTATACGTTATTCAAGCGAATCGAAAACACGCGCCAGACATATGAGTAATTTAAGTGTTAAACGCAGTTTATACGTCACTCTGTCATTTTGTGGGCGTGACACCTGAACTGAACTGAACCGACAGTTGCTTATGTCTAATTAATTTGGTGACGTATGTACATAAGCAGTACTTGAGACTCACCGGTTCATTAAAAAAGCTGGATGCGGCTTCGCTGAATCGTGGGCGTGAATTTGTTGGTGAATTTCGAACGTTGACGATGGTTTTGTTTGCTGAAAACTGGTTCTAGTGCGACTGTTGTTGGAAAGCAAAGATCTTGGTGTATTTATATTTACTCGTATAACTTGACAGTTGTTGTCAGGGGCTCATTGGATTTGTTTGTTTGTTGTGCGCAAATTAATCACTTTATCTCAGTAACAAACACATAATTGAATATTAGCTTGCACGTAAGCAGAAACAGAAACAGAATCAGAAACTTACTTCCGCTGTCACTTTTCTTGAGTGGCTTTCACAGCGGTTACCAGCTTGATGTTACTTATCAAGTTTAATTGCGTTTCTTTCGTGAAACTGTGGAAGTGACTACGGGTTAAACAAATATGTGAAATAAAGCAGGAAATAAGAGGCTGGAGGAAATAATGCCCCAAGGAATTGAGGCCCCAAAAGAAGAAATGAAATGAGGCCCCAAATTTGGGGAATTATTTCATAATCAAATAATACCTAAATTTCAAGAATGAGAAAAGGCCCTCTCATCCTTCCCATGTTTTTAGTGGCCATTTTGACAAAAAGCTTGATCAATATTGTCCCGCAGTCAGCTTATTCCACCTGAATTAGCTCCGTGTGACTTCTCTCCTCTATTTGGAGCCATTTTTTTATTTAGAAACTTTTGGTATAAAACAACATTTAACTATAATTCCAAATAAAAAAATATATTGGACTCCAAATATTAGTTTGGGGGCCGTATTTCATTTCTTATTTTGGGGTCCTATTTCATAATAACACCCCAAATTTTATTAAAGATCGTTGTTGTTGTTTCCTGTATAATTTTTTGGGGCCTTATTTCATTTTTTTTCTGGTCATAATTTCATTGGGACCTTATTTCACAGGGCCAAAATAAGAAACTTGCCAAGCTCATAGGGTTGGCTTATAGGCATATAGGCTCCACGCGATCCTGTCTTGTGTGCATCCCTCCATTGAGTCTCCTTCGTCATTTAATTTATATAGTTTTAGAATTTGATATGTCCAGAAGGGTAATAATTTATTATAGGGCATAATAACTACTTTGATTTCAACGGACCTAGAAACTAAATGCCAATTGTTTATCTCACAAGTTATTATTATTAAGTAATGGAGATTTTTTCGTTGGTTATTATTTATTATTATATATTTTAATTATTATTTTATTGTTATTTAAATATTAAATAAATATTTACATGCAAACTTATGTTGAAGTTTGGAATAAAACTCTATAAATAAATTATTATTATTTCAAAGAGTTTACGTTTTGTTCAGTGTGTTTGATTTTAAAAGTAATGTTTTGATTTTTACGGGGTACTGAAACATTAATGCCCTAACACTTGTAGTATTCTAATTAATTTGTTATACATATAAAAAAACTGTCTTCAAATAGATAAGAAATATTTTTATTGGGATTGTCAGATTGGACTCACCGAGGTGTCACTTATCTTATTTTATTTATTTATTGTCTATATATAATAAAATGGAAAACACTTAAAAATTACAAAATGTTACCAAGAGGTTGATAATTCTTTCGTTTGAATTATGGTTAAATTAAAAAAAAACTGCTTGCAAGAACTGCTTTGTTTTTGCTGTGCACTGCTTGAGCCGATTCGATTATTTGTAATGCGACAACTCTGCTAGTAGAACAGAAATCACTTTAAATCTCCGCTAGGTGGCGCCACGAACTTGGTCCGCAATTAGTCTGTATTGCAAAACACAAATACGCCACCTATTTCTTTGATTTGGAACTGTTTTACATCAAAACTGACGATAACTTAATATAATGGGACTCAATCGAATGAACAATCATAGGCAGCGCCGTTGCGACGAAAAGTTGCTCCTGGGGAAAAGATTTTGTCGGCGCCCCCTCCACCCCCTACAATTCTTATTAGCAACACATTTTTTAAGCAAATAAACAAAACAAAGATAATTCCTTTAAAAACATATTAAATTGACAACCCCACTGTCAAAAATGTTTACTAAAATTAATTAAATGTTACTGCAATGAAAACTTATAACATGATAATTGGCTCGATAGTTAAATCAAATATTTTAGATTTCTTTGACTTTTTAAATGCTGAGTCGTTGCCATTTCATCCGCATATTGTCTGAATTTAACAGTAACATCCTGAATACATACTTTAAAAATAAATTATAAAAATAAGAATTTTAAACTTTAATTTTTATAACAGTTTGTTATTTCTAAAATTGTAAAATTGGTTTAAGGTCCCTCAAATTGAGGTATTAATTGTTAGATTTTATGAAAGCAAAATCATAAATTACTTTACCCATATTTGAAGATATTCGATTGATAGCAAACGGAGACTGCTAAGTTATCTTGTCCAATTGATGATCGTAAGTGGTTGAAATTTATTTGAAGTTTGCTAAATAAACGATGTGCTAATGCTGATGTGATGTGAATCGTTAAAAAATCGTTGTCAAATTCATTGTATGCTTTTCAAGCTCACTGTCCAATTTGGATTTAGTGTTAAAGTCCTGTTTATTAATTAAAATCATCAGAAACAATAAAAAGTGCATCAAATCTCAATTTTAGTTTCTAAATGATGGGGTCGATTGATTCTAAAAATGGAATTCGAAATGTAGCAATTTCTGGTATGTTTTTGCTATCATCTGTAGCCACATATTAAAATTGTTTTCGCACCTTTCGTTGTCTGATTTATTTAATTTCAGGCTCAACCCCTCAAATTTTTTTTAGTTCAAACTCTTTTTGAAATATCGGCGCCCCTAATATCTTAGCGCCCGGGGCGGTTGCCCCCCTTGCCCCTCTCGAAACGGCTCTAATCATGGGACAAAAACTGAATGAATGATATTAAAAATGGAGTTAAAGAAAAATTAATCTAAGTAGTTTATAATTTATTTATATATTTATTTTCTTTATATATGAACTTATTTAAAGCCGACTTAAAGCAGTCGACTGATGGGAAAAATTTAATAATCTATTTAAGTTAAAATACAATTACAAAATAAAAATTAAATTATAATGATATAGAATTTTTATTCATAGCTGGAAAAATAAAATTGTGAATTGGCTACAGATGAAAAAAAAAACATACTTGTCCTTGCTTGTAGTCGAGAAAATCGTTGCGAACTTAGAATTGAATGGAGTTTTAACAGTCTTGATTAACATTTTTATTAGATTCACATTATCTGATTGCTTTTAAATATGGGTCTAATTTCAAAACAAAGGGGTATATTATAAATTGTATTACATAAGGACAACTTGTTGTGTGAACGGAGGTTGGACTGTCAGCTCTAAATACTTACTCAACATGAAATCATTGAAATGCCGGCAATTAAAAAATAACGAGATAATTAAAAGCTACCCCGCAGTTATTTGCGAGTGTGTCCTTCGTGCACGTAGAACAACTTAAGTAGCGGCATTGTGTTAAGGCACCCGTTGAGGGTGCAGGTGCTTTGTGAGTTGTTTTCTGTTTGTGAGTTAATGCCAACCCATCTGTGAGGCTATGTAAATGTCTGTCTCAGAACTGTCAATCCTTTTACATCCTTTGCATAATGCTTCTTATTTATACCCTATTAAATTATATACATGTAACACAGCGAAGGAGGCGAAACACACCCTATAAATTATATATGTTCTTGATTAGTACACTGAAAACAATTACATATTGTGTTCTTAAAATTAGCTTATGTTAAGACCAAAATACTTAAAAAAATATAAAAATACAAATCTGATACTAAAATTATCTAATATCTTTATTAATTAAATATGTTATATTTTCATGTAAAATGTATCATGTTCCCATGGCGCTCTGGTTAGGGTCGCCGCTTCAGTTAAAAAAAAAGCGAAGGCTCAAATCACACTCTCACCAAGAAAAAACGAATTAAAGAGGATTATTTTTTAAAAATACCAAGCCTTTTTCTGACATGTTTATATAACAAAAAAAAAACAAAAATAAACCAATTATAAAATCAAAGCCGGCATTTTTTTCTATCTTAAGTATTTAAGAACAAAAATATAATATTAAGTGTATCAACAGCATCAACTTGTCTGTCAGTTTAATCACGTCAATCTCAGCAACTATAGGCAGCTAAATTTTTGTATTTGTATCCTATATTTTATTTTTAATAGCAGTCCGACATCAATTTCGACTCACGGCCACAGCTGCTTTATTGTTAGGTGTTGCCATTTTCGCCGCTTGTGATATTTACTGCTCGCATTGGTCAAAAGTAGTCTTGAAATTGCTTTGTAAAAGTTTCCCTGAGCTGAGCTGCATACTTTTTATTCGAGTTTTCACTTACCTTACGCCTTAATATGCTATTGTCGAGAGCATCTGTTATAGCAGAGCATTCCTGGCGTTGACCAGTCCTGGCTGAAGATGGCAATCTTAAAGCAACTAAGCTTAAAGTTACCTTAATGATTATAGCTGTGTGTCCCAGCACTGTCTACATTCGTGACTTTAATTGTTCTAATGTTATGCAGATTTTTGGTCTCAAATCTATCTTAAAACCTGTAGACTCAGTACTTCGGTAAAATGCACTGTATATGTAATGCGAATTATACATTCACGATGCACACTACATGACCTTACTCCGACAATGTGATGGAGAGATTTATTGCAAAGCATAAGTTAAATTAAACACACCAAAAATCTTTAGAGATTTTTTAATAAAATGATTTAAAGAATTTGATATTTTCGGAGCTTACAAAATGTCAGTGATTTCATATTTTTGATATACAATATGTATTTCCGAAGTCACGGAAGTCGACTGCCATATAATTATTTCAAAATTCAACTATCATTAGTAATGAGTAGTCGTGAATTTTTTGCAAAACTATATAAGTTAGGACTTTTTCGGAGAGTAGTTTTATGTGCGCACTTACAATACATAATCTTAAAAGAGCATTCAGGCATGTTCTAAAAATTTTCTTAAAAAAGCATAGAAAAAGCAATATTCTATGCCCCAAATTTATTGAATAAAATAAAATTGATTTTCATATAAAATAAAAATGACTATCAGGTGTGCTCTACAAATTTATAGCAGCGATAAAGCAACCGAAAAGCAATTGTTGGTGTTCCTGAAAAAAAGAAACCATTGCTTTCAATTTAGAGAGAAAATTAAAAGTTTGTTAGCACCCCCTGCACCCCCCTGCCTACGCCCTTGCATAAAGTCAATGATTCATTGTAAATGCAAGGTACTTGAAAATTCTTCTTGAGGGGAGCACATTTGACTGTCACAAAGGGAGACACGATGTCAATTGCCACGACAAAGTGTTAAGCAGGCAGACAAAGGGAGCCTGACATTTGTCTCACTCACTAACTTTCTGATTGGCAGACTTCTCTGAAGTAACAGCATCGGTTTAATTTTGCTCTTCTTTTTGGAAGTCTGGATGGCTTATCGCCATAGCTTAGATAACTTTTAATTTTTATAAAATGTTTGTGCAGCACTTTTGACTCATACTTAAAATGATTATAGAGTTTTAAGTAAATTATTTCTGTCGGTTGTTGACTTTGCTACGCTTAGCATCGCATTGGTTCGATTATCTGCAACTATTTATCTTATTTTAAATTTAATTCTTGTTTTGGTTTAAATTTTTCACGTTCTTAAATCTTGATTGTTCTTTGGTCTTCGCATTGGGTAAGAGCTCAGTCGGTACTGTAATATAAAGATCGCCCACTTGTCTTATAGATTTGCATGTCAAGCCCTTATCTAGGACTTCCTTGATTATTTTGTAGCACACGCTGCGTGGAAATTGTGTTTGATGGGATACATAATTACCCAGTTCATGAATTGAGATAGCACTTGAGGATTCGCTAAGGCCAGCCATTACAAGCTCATAGGAACCTTTGATGGTTTGATCATAGTAGATTAACGCCATAAGTATATGAAATAAAATAATGTGAATATACTAAGAAATGTGAACCGAATGTGTCATCCTTAACTAATTTGACACTAAAAACTTTAATGCTGTTTTACTCAATTAACTACGCTCAGAAAAATATGCCAACCCAAAATGAGATACAACCGTGCTTGAATTAAAACCGTTTTCTTTCTCTAAATATTTTAAGATTGCTGTGTACCAAAATCTTAAATTAAGTATAATCGATTTGATGAAAATTATGACTGTCGATTCTTATAAGAACTATCTAAACCAATAGTTCAATTTTAAGCATAGTCAGTATACATAATACCATGGATATAAAAAACTGTGAGTTTTGTTAAGATACCTCCAAAAACAACAAAGATATAAATACTTAACTAGCTAACGGTTTTTTTTTTTGTAAATAAATTAGTTTTCTTTTTCTGATTGAAGATAAATTAAAAATGATAATATTTTGTACTAAAATAAATTGCATTTTGTGTTATTTCATTTTGGTTTTGGTGTTCATTCTGATTGTGTAATAAACTGTAGGTTACCTAGTTGACAAATTAAGCTTAATGATAAGAACGTTTATAAAAGTTTGACCTTGTAGAGCCCTGCGACCAGTTTGCATAGAAACAAAAGGATATCGCTTGATGTTCTTCTAAATAAGAATATATACATTTTATGGGGTCTATCAAGCCTCCTTTTATGCGTGCACAAATTCCCTCATTCAAAATTTTTTATGAACAGTTCGTTAAACTGTCCGATATTAAACGCTTTTTAGCAGAAACACCCTTGCTTATCCCTTTTATACTTGGCTGACTAATTATAAAGACTCTGAATATATTATACATACTAGAAGTTTTATCTCAAATAGCTGCTTTAAATATCCGTTTATAAGCAACACGATGAAGAGAAATTTTGTCGATTACGAGATACTCTGACCCCGACCCTGAGTTACCTTAATTTGTATCTGCATTCACTTATATATAATCACATTAAGACACAAACAACAACTGTTTGATGTGATTTTAAAATGTATTCCATGCAAGACCGTTTTCGTTGCTCTATGTTATTAATTACTTGCCAATTAAAACGTATTATTATACCCTATTTACATAAAGTTTTATATCAAAAGGAGTTTAGAGTAAATAAAAGCCAGAAGCACCCATTTAGAAATCAATTCTGCTTATAGTTTCTTAGCATATTGTTGAAAACAGTTCTCAGCTTATCGTTTAGCTGAAGGTTATATTCACATTATTTTAATTTTTGCCCTTGAAATAAATTACTTAAAAATATTCTATATATTTTTCTTCATTTTGTAGGCTGTCGATGGCAGCTGCCCGATGCCGTGCCTGGCCACGCCCTTGACCATACAACAGTTGAAATCAGTGAATAACACCGGAACCGGTACCGGTACCGAAACTAACCGTTTCATTTTAAGTACCGGAACTGAAACCGAATGAAAATTCTCTGTCAAGAACCGTTTGTACCGGTACGGTTGTGGTAAAGTTGCTAGGTTAAAGAGTTGTCCAACTTCCAACTGTCATAACTTGATCAAAACTGAACCGATTTTTAAGCGGAATGTCATTTTAATCAATATTTGGCATTTTAATTCATTCTGCATGTAAATTTTATTAAATTCTTAAAAACAAATATTTTCCTCTAGATTCTACTAGATATTGATTTCGATGCTAAGGGTCCCCCCTTTGAAATTTCGAAAATTCAAAATTTTAAATCTGAAGTTTTCACTTATAATCAACTCCTTATATCGTAATTAGTATAAAACAACACTTTAAACTTGATTCTGAGACCTTTCATTTTTTTGTAAAAAATCATGTGAAATTGAACAAAAATTTGGACTTGTAAAGTGGCTAAATTCGCAGTCTGACCAACTTCAAACTGTCATAACTTGATCAAAGCTAAACCGATTGTTAAGCGGAATGCCATTTTGATCATGATTTGGCCTCTAAATACATTCTGCATTTAATTTTTTTTAAATTCTAAAAAAAAAATATTTTCCTCTAGATTCTACTAGATATTGATTTCGATGCAAAGGGTCCCCCCTTTGAAATTTCGAAAATTCAAAATTTTAGATCTCAAGTTTTCACTTATAATCAACTCCTTGTATCGTAATTAGTATAAAACAACACTTTAAACTTGATTCTGAGACCTTTAATTTTTTTGTAAAAAATCAAGTGAAATTGAACAAAAATTTGGACTTGTAAAGTGGCTAAATTCGCAGTCTGACCAACTTCAAACTGTCATAACTTGATCAAAACTAAAGCGATTGTTAAGCGGAATTCCATTTTGATCATGATTTGGCATTTTAATTCATTCTGCATTTAAATTTTATTAAATTTAAAAAAAAATATTTTTCTTTAGATTCTACTAGACATTGATTTCGAAGCTAAGGGTCCCCCCTTCGAAATTTCCAAAATTCAAAATTTTAAATCTCAAGTTTTTACATTTTATCAACTCCTCATATCGTAATTAGTATAAAACAATACTTTAAACTTGATTCTGAGACCTTTCATTTTTTTGTAAAAAATCAAGTGAAATTGAAAAAAAATTGGGACTTGTAAAGTGGCTAAATTCGCAGTCTGACCAACTTCAAACTGTCATAACTTGATCAAAACTAAACCGATTTTAAAACGGAGTTCCATTTTGATCATTATTTGGCATTTTAATTTATTCTGCATTTAAATTTTATTAAATTAAAAAAAAAATATTTTTCTTTAGATTCTACTAGACATTGATTTCGAAGCTTAGGTTCCCCCCTTTGAAATTTCGATTTTCAATTTTTCAATTTTGGAAAAATCATGTGAAATTAAACAAAATTTTGGACTTGTAAAGTGGCTAAATCCGCAGTCTGACCAACTTCAAACTGTCATAACTTGATCAAAACTAAACCGATTTTTAAACGGGGTTCCATTTTGATCATTATTTGGCATTTTAATTCATTCTGCATTTAAATTTTATTAAATTTAAAAAAAAAAATATTTTTCTTTAGATTCTACTAGACATTGATTTCGAAGCTAAGGGTCCCCCCTTTGAAATTTCGAAAATTCAAAATTTTAAATCTCAAGTTTTTACATTTTATCAACTCCTCATATCGTAATTAGTATAAAACAATACTTTAAACTTGATTCTGAGACCTTTCATTTTTTTGTAAAAAATCAAGTGAAATTGAAAAAAAATTGGGACTTGTAAAGTGGCTAAATCCGCAGTCTGACCAACTTCAAACTGTCATAACTTGATCAAAACTAAACCGATTTTTAAACGGGGTTCCATTTTGATCATTATTTGGCATTTTAATTCATTCTGCATTTAAATTTTATTAAATTTAAAAAAAAAATATTTTCTTAGATTCTACTAGACATTGATTTCGAAGCTAAGGGTCCCCCCTTTGAAATTTCCAAAATTGAAAATTTTAAATCTCAAGTTTTCACTTATAATCAACTCCTTATATCGTAATTAGTATAAAACAACACTTTAAACTTGATTCTGAGACCTTTCAGTTTTTTGTAAAAAATCATGTGAAATTGAACAAAAATTTGGACTTGTAAAGTGGCTAAATTCGCAGTCTGACCAACTTCAAACTGTCATAACTTGATCAAAACTAAACCGATTTTAAAACGGAGTTCCATTTTGATCATTATTTGGCATTTTAATTTATTCTGCATTTAAATTTTATTAAATTAAAAAAAAAAATATTTTTCTTTAGATTCTACTAGACATTGATTTCGAAGCTTAGGGTCCCCCCTTTGAAATTTCGATTTTCAATTTTTCAATTTTGGAAAAAATCATGTGAAATTAAACAAAAATTTGGACTTGTAAAGTGGCTAAATCCGCAGTCTGACCAACTTCAAACTGTCATAACTTGATCAAAACTAAACCGATTTTTAAACGGGGTTCCATTTTGATCATTATTTGGCATTTTAATTCATTCTGCATTTAAATTTTATTAAATTTAAAAAAAAAAATATTTTTCTTTAGATTCTACTAGACATTGATTTCGAAGCTAAGGGTCCCCCCTTTGAAATTTCCAAAATTCAAAATTTTAAATCTCAAGTTTTCACTTATAATCAACTCCTTATATCGTAATTAGTATAAAACAACACTTTAAACTTGATTCTGAGACCTTTCATTTTTTTGTAAAAAATCATGTGAAATTGAACAAAAATTTGGACTTGTAAAGTGGCTAAATTCGCAGTTTGACCAACTTCAAACTGTCATAACTTGATCAAAACTAAACCGATTTTAAAACGGAGTTCCATTTTGATCATTATTTGGCATTTTAATTTATTCTGCATTTAAATTTTATTAAATTAAAAAAAAAAAATATTTTTCTTTAGATTCTACTAGACATTGATTTCGAAGCTTAGGGTCCCCCCTTTGAAATTTCGAAAATTCAAAATTTTAAATCTCAAGTTTTCACTTATAATCAACTCCTTATATCATAATTAGTATAAAACAACACTTTAAACTTGATTCTGAGACCTTTCATTTTTTGTAAAAATCATGTGAAATTGAAAAAAATTTGACTTGTAAAGTGGCTAAATTCGCAGTCTGACCAACTTCAAACTGTCATAACTTGATCAAAACTAAACCGATTTTTAAACGGTTCATTTTGATCATTATTTGGCATTTTAATTCATTCTGCATTTAAATTTTATTAAATTTAAAAAAAAATATTTTCTTTAGATTCTACTAGACATTGATTTCGATGCTAAGGGTCCCCTTTGAAATTTCGAAAATTCAAAATTTTAAATCTCAAGTTTTACATTTTATCAACTCCTCATATCGTAATTAGTATAAAACAACACTTTAAACTTGATTCTGAGACCTTTCATTTTTTTGTAAAAAATCATGTGAAATTGAAAAAATTTGGACTTGTAAAGTGGCTAAATTCGCAGTCTGACCAACTTCAAACTGTCATAACTTGATCAAAACTAAACCGATTTTAAACGGAATTCATTTTGATCATTATTTGGCATTTTAATTTATTCTGCATTTAAATTTTATTAAATTAAAAAAAAAAATATTTTTCTTTAGATTCTACTAGACATTGATTTCGAAGCTTAGGGTCCCCCCTTTGAAATTTCGATTTTCAATTTTTCAATTTTTGGAAAAAATCATGTGAAATTAAACAAAATTTTGGACTTGTAAAGTGGCTAAATCCGCAGTCTGACCAACTTCAAACTGTCATAACTTGATCAAAACTAAACCGATTTTTAAACGGGGTTCCATTTTGATCATTATTTGGCATTTTAATTCATTCTGCATTTAAATTTTATTAAATTTAAAAAAAAAATATTTTTCTTTAGATTCTACTAGATATTGATTTCGATGCTAAGGGTCCCCTTTGAAATTTCAAAATTCAAAATTTTAAATCTCAAGTTTTCACTTTAATCAACTCCTTATATCGTAATTAGTATAAAACAACACTTTAAACTTGATTCTGAGACCTTTCATTTTTTGTAAAAAATCATGTGAAATTGAACAAAAATTTGACTTGTAAAGTGGCTAAATTCGCAGTCTGACCAACTTCAAACTGTCATAACTTGATCAAAACTAAACCGATTTTAAACGGAATTCATTTTGATCATTATTTGGCATTTTAATTCATTCTGCATTTAAATTTTATTAAATTTAAAAAAAAATATTTTCTTTCGATTCTACTAGATATTGATTTCGATGCTAAGGGTCCCCTTTGAAATTTCGAAAATTCAAAATTTTAAATCTCAAGTTTTACTTTTATCAACTCCTTATATCGTAATTAGTATAAAACAACACTTTAAACTTGATTCTGAGACCTTTCATTTTTTGTTAAAAATCATGTGAAATTGAACAAAATTTGACTTGTAAAGTGGCTAAATTCGCAGTCTGACCAACTTCAAACTGTCATAACTTGATCAAAACTGAACCGATTTTTAAGCGGAATGCCATTTTGATCATGATTTGGCCTCTAAATACATTCTGCATTAAATTTTTTTTAAATTCTAAAAAAAAAATATTTTCCTCTAGATTCTACTAGATATTGATTTCGAAGCTAAGGGTCCCCCCTTTGAAATTTCGAAAATTCAAAATTTTGAATCTCAAGTTTTCACTTATAATCAACTCCTTATATCATAATTAGTATAAAACAACACTTTAAACTTGATTCTGAGACCTTTCATTTTTTTGTAAAAAATCATGTGAAATTGAACAAAAATTTGGACTTGTAAAGTGGCTAAATTCGCAGTCTGACCAACTTCAAACTGTCATAACTTGATCAAAACTAAACCGATTTTAAAACGGAGTTCCATTTTGATCATTATTTGGCATTTTATTTCATTCTGCATTTAAATTTTATTAAATTAAAAAAAAAAAATATTTTTCTTTAGATTCTACTAGATATTGATTTCGAGCTAAGGGTCCCCTTTGAAATTTCGAAAATTCCAAATTTTAAATCTCAAGTTTTCACTTATAATCAACTCCTTATATCGTAATTAGTATAAAACAACACTTTAAACTTGATTCTGAGACCTTTCATTTTTTTGTTAAAAATCATGTGAAATTGAACAAAAATTTGGACTTGTAAAGTGGCTAAATTCGCAGTCTGACCAACTTCAAACTGTCATAACTTGATCAAAACTGAACCGATTTTTAAGCGGAATGCCATTTTGATCATGATTTGGCCTCTAAATACATTCTGCATTTAATTTTTTTTTTTATTCTAAAAAAAAAATATTTTCCTCTAGATTCTACTAGATATTGATTTCGAAGCTAAGGGTCCCCCCTCTGAAATTTCCAAAATTCAAAATTTTAAATCTCAAGTTTTCACTTATAATCAACTCCTTATATGGTAATTAGTATAAAACAACACTTTAAACTTGATTCTGAGACCTTTCATTTTTTTGTTAAAAATCATGTGAAATTGAACAAAAATTTGGACTTGTAAAGTGGCTAAATTCGCTGTCTGACCAACTTCAAACTGTCATAACTTGATCAAAACTAAAGCGATTGTTAAGCGGAATTCCATCTTGATCATTATTTGGCATTTTAATTCATTCTGCATTTAAATTTTATGAAATTAAAAAAAAAAAAATATTTTTCTTTAGATTCTACTAGACATTGATTTCGAAGCTAAGGGTCCCCCCTTTGAAATTTCGAAAATTCCAAATTTTAAATCTCAAGTTTTTACATTTTATCAACTCCTCATATCGTAATTAGTATAAAACAATACTTTAAACTTGATTCTGAGACCTTTCATTTTTTTGTAAAAAATCATGTGAAATTGAACAAAAATTTGGACTTGTAAAGTGGCTAAATCCGCAGTCTGACCAACTTCGAACTGTCATAACTTGATCAAAACTGAACCGATTTTTAAGCGGAATGCCATTTTGATCATGATTTGGCCTCTAAATACATTCTGCATTTAAATTTTTTTAAATTCAAAAAAAAAAAAATATTGCTCAAGATTCTACTAGACATTGATTTCGATGCTAAGGGTCCCCCCTTTGAAATTTCGAAAATTCAAAATTTTAAATCTTAAGTTTTCACTTATAATAAACTCCTTATATCGTAGTTAGTATAAAACAACACTTTAAACATAAATCTCAGACCTTTAAAAATTTCGAAAATTCAAAAAAACTGAAATATAACTTCTTACCAAAATAGTTTTTTTTTACGTACCGGAACCGAAACAGTAACCTATATTTGTTTCGTATTGATTTCCTCTTTGAAATGCTATCAGAAATAAATTACCTTGTTGATTAATTGATGTTGGGGCTCTACTTATATTCATTGCAATGAAAACTTTCAAGTAAACATCGAGCTAAGCCCACTGAAAAATATATTAGTTGGCCAAGAGTAATGCAAAGATAAATTCAATTACAGGTGACCCAGGTGAATTAGAAAAAGTTTTAGTATGCCATTTTGTAAGTTAGGACTAAACCTTTTGATCGGTATATAACTCGATCTGGTCGGACAGTCATAGCAAATTTTCCAAATTAGCTGTATATATTTCTAGTCGCCTTTCGCACCCTTCGTGCTGCTTTCGTCACTAGCGCGATCTACCGTTCGCAGTGATTTAAATATAATTTGCGTCACAATTCCACGCAAATTCTGTTCATAATCCAATGATTTGAGCTTTGCCATCTCCAAAATGCAATCCACGTAATCTATACGCGTGTCTTATCTCAAAAGTGGCATATTCAAATCAAGCAACATTAACATATTCTGCAGTTTTTCGTACTCGCGTGTCTCTATTCGTATGTCAGTGTGTGCGTGTCAGTGCTGCCATAAGTCGATAAGAAAAACAGGATAGACGGACTCCGGAAAAAGGACAAAATTAGGACAAATATTTTAAAAAAGGACAGAAAACCAGGACAAATCTCAAAATTTAAATTTTTTCATAGTTTTTAGGTACACACGAATAATACCATGCTTAAGTTTTTGTGTTGTTGCTGTTTTTGCCGCGATATTGTCAATTTTTGACAATGCTATGCTATGCTAAAAAATAAAAACAAAGAGTAAGAACCCAGAACAAAGAAAATATATGATTTAATTTTTTTTCGATACTTTTAAAAACTTGTAAATAGACATAAAAAAAAAGATAAATTGACAACGGATATTTATAATATTCGTTACTGCAAGTGTTAAATCACGATTCCCGAAATTTGGGAAAACTTTTTTTTATTCGTTTACAAGTAAATCGAGTCAACTTTAACATGTATGCCACTCACTTATTTTTTTTTTAATATAAAATATATATTTTAGGTGAATATTTAAAAGTAAAACAGAAATTAAAAAGGACAGATTTCCGGATAGGGGATGTTTCAGAAAAATTTAGGCAAATTCATTTTAAATAGGGACAAATCTGTCCGGGAAAAGGCCGCTATGGCAGCACTGGTGCGTGTGCGTTGGTTGGTGTATATTAACGCACACACACGCAGATACCAAAAATTGCAGCTCTCTTTTCACTGTCGCTGTGTGCTGTTCAACTAAGCATATCGACGTCAATAAATCATCCAATAATGTGCTGATGTTGATGCTGATGCAGTGCACAGGGCAAATGGCTCCGCTTGAGGCTGAAGCGGAGGTGAGTGAAGCAGGCTATAAGGGGCAGGCTATAAGGGCAGGGGCTATACGTCTGCTGAGCTAACTGCCATGTCTTTTGCCATTTCCGGAGTTACGTACGAGCTACTGTTGTTAGCTGAGTGCTTTTTGAGTCCCAGTCGAACTAACAGGAGAAGTTTGAAGTAGAAGATGGGTCGGAGTTCCAATCTCAGTCGGTGTAGCAGTGGTGCACTTGTATTTGCGGATTCATCCATCATAAAATACAAGAAGAGAATTGCAAAGATTGAATTTTATTCGGTTGCGGCTCTTTCAAACCATTTCGAGTTGCATATACTTGTATGTATGTGTGAATGCGGGTAGACACACGAGTACATGCATCAATCAATGCATCAATTTACTAAATGAAGCTTAGTATGTGCTCCGCCGGCAACTTAAAATGCTTCTACTGTTAAGTAGCAATCTTTTCGTGCAGAGCATATTCTAACATCAATATTGCTTTATGATATTATGAGTATATAACATAGCTGCTCACAACAGTCACCTCAGTGCTCTATCATAAATTAAGTGATTAAGTGACATTTTGCTTATGGCTGTGACAACAAAACTATATTGAGGTATACGTGTATATGACAATTTGGGCGTCTTATCATTTTATATTTAGTTACAGCATCAGCGATAGTCCTTTCCAGCAACAAAACCAAGAAAACTGATTTTAACTTTTACACTTTTATTTAATTTTATTTTTGCTATACCATTTAGCGTTAAATATGATTTTGGTATGCTTAAAGTAAGCACTCAAAAAAATGTCATATTAAATTTCCATATTCAATTTAATTAGTTTATGCTTACATATTTAATTTAAGTATTATAATATTTAAATATAATATTTTTTTAACTACGTATTTATTCATGACTACATAAATTCATGAAACATTAAACTCTTTGGTTTTACTATAAATTTACATATTAGCTTTACATTTTAGGAATCATTATGTTAAGTTATTATATTTTAATTTAACATGTTACCCATTTAAATCTCACATAAAACATCAAATCTAGTTGTATTTTTTAATACTATTAGTTTTTTTCTGTCAGTGTAGTGTTCTTATGAGTTTATCCAGGTTGGTCCCTCTTGTGCCTTGCGGTGCAAATGACGTTATTTAATGTAGATCCGCGGATGTTAATGCCATTTAAATGCACTGATTTGATTGAAGCCAATTCAAATTCTAACTGGCAAAGAGGCTCGCTTTAATATTCGTCCATACAATACAGGGAATTTAAGATTGATACATTTTCTTAATGATTCCCATTAGAAAGTTTACTATCTAACTGAGCAAATTACATGCGATATCGACCCATATACGTCCGTACTTCAACCGCCCCATAGAATGCGCAGTTTGTTTAATTAGAGTAAATAAATAAATCCAGACGAACGTTACACACACACGCCTCTTGCTGGTTTGCAATGCTTCAAGCGCTTTCATTTGGCCAGGCAAATAAAAGAGTCTATATATCCAAAAGTATCCTTTGACAACTGTTGTTGCGATTGATACCAAAATTATCAATAAGAAGCGAGATAAGTAAAGCTACATGTGAAGTACGTTTTAATATGCCTAATATAAGTATTTATTGTACTTATTGTATGCGTAGTAAAAAAGAAAGACATAATGATAGAGCTTCTATTACATTGCATAACTTCCACATTAATATTGGGTATATCGAATAGTTATTCAGTCGTTCTCTTCTTTAATATGAGGCAACGGGGGAAACTGTTCATTCATTGAACAAAGCAAGTAGCTGTGCCCAGTCCGACTACAAATTTCCGATTCCGGTATAATGCGATACACATTGCAAAAGCAGTCAAGTGTAAAAAGTCCCATTCAAGATATGTTGGTGTGTCTATTTCATCACTTTGTCCTTGTTTCTTCTCTTGTTTTGTTTTGTTTCTTTTGTTGTTTTTTTTACAGTATCTATACTATGATTGTGCTGAGTGCTGCTATGTGCATGTTCGGAGTACAGTTGTGTTTGATTTTCTTAAAATCGACCACCCGGATGACATTCGCTTTAATATGCTTTAACTCTGATTGTTCTTTTTAAAACAACGTTTATAGAGGAAAACTTTGGTGACACTATTGCATTTCTTTATATCCTTTCAATGGTACGGAAATAAGCAAATCGGATGATTAACTCTGCCAAAAAAGCTTTCAAAATATTTGTATGGGATTTGCGTAACTTATTAAGATACAAATACCGTACATTTTACACCACCTTATGTGTGAGTTGAACTTGTGGTAATTCAAATAATTACGACGCTCAGCTTTAGGCAAGCAGACACTGCAATTGCAATTGCCAGAATCACATTGCGGGTTGTATTCACTCCCTATCACCCTATGCAATGCAAAAGCACTTTATTTAAGTGAGTCCCTCATGAATAGCACTTGGCTGACTAGTGAGCGGGTCGGGGGTGTGGGGTGGGGGTTGCTTGACTGTTTGAATTTGCAACACTTCTTTATATTTTTTATTTATACCATGTCTTTATAATGTACGTAAAGGCCACCCCGAACTGGCTGTTGCATTCACAACTGTCCTACACTCAGAAAAAATATTACCCTCGCTTTAAAATTCGCTTTTGTTTTAATAATAATAAGAAAAATATATATTTACATATTTCTAATTTATAGAAAAAATTGCCCTAAAAAGCGTTTTTTTAGAAGTATAATTTCAAAAATATGAATAAACGTCTTTTTTTCTAAAGAATACATTGATTTTGCTTTCCAATAAAAGTGTTTTCTCAAGTATAGAGGGTAACGGTAACAATAAGAAAATATTTTCTAATTCTTCTGTAGTAAAATTTCTAAGACTTAGAAATATTTACCACGTTTATTTTAATTTCTGGATTTTAGAAATTAAGTTTCGATTGTTATGGATCCGAAGCCCTTTAAATCAGAAAAATTATATTTAACATTTCAGAAAGGATTAGCCTCATACGTATATTAAAGCAATATATTTTTTATTATAAAAGAACAATTCAAAGGCGACATTCTTAAATTTCAAGGTTAAAATATTTTTTTTCTGAGTGTACACTCTAACTTAATACCATCTGTGTATATGCGTATACACATACATAAGTGTTTGTATATATGTATGTGTGTATTAATGTATGTAGGTATATATGTATGAGCTCGTGTATATGAATATCAAATGGCTTAGGCGGCGGCTATTTGCCAAGACTGCGTCATCTAAAGTTGCCTCATTTTGCTGAATTTGCTGTTTGATTTGTCACGGAACCAAGAGACAGGCAAACACACATATATTTGTTTTCGATTTCAAGTGTTCTTGCTATGAAAATACATTGATTAATATTGCAAGGAATCGCACTCAAAAGGTGATTGAGAATATATAACTACACTAAAATAATTTTTGGTCATATCATCTGCAATTAATTCAATTTACTTAAGGTAAATTATATTTGCGTCGCTATAACCAGTTGAGAATTCTAAGGTGCGACAATGAAAAAGAAATATCCCAAAACGTACTTGTTTTTAGTACGAAACGTTTTTATTTTTAACTTCCTCTCAATCTTGAAAAAAACTATTTTAGGTACAAAAAAATCTTAAACTAGCTTATTACAAATAACTCAGTTGTTTCTGGAGGCATATTTACGAGACTCACGGATTATATATTTTTCACGGTCTTGTATATTCTGACTAAGTTTGGATAAAATCGGATTACTATTTCGGATAGCTGCCATAGGAATGTGAAGTCAGATTTCCAAATTAATGATCGATTCATACTTAATTCATGATTTTTAGTGCACAGCAATCTTAAATTTTTAAGAACGAAACGGTATAAATTCAAGTACGGTCGTATCTAATTTTGGAATGGCATATTTTTCTGAGTGTATATATGTATCTGCATTACAAGTAAATTTGAGCAATCGTGACATATGTACAGCTAACATTCAGCATTTTCAGGTTATGAATTTAAATGACATTGTTGTCATTGTCAATGTGGCTACTGCACCTACTGTTACTGTTTTATTGTTGTTGCAACGGACTTTATCCCTACGACACTCAAAGCTCATTTGTATAGACAAACAGTCAGCAGCTTTAGCTAATTGAAATCGATTTTAGCCGGCAATCATGGGCATTTGTATAAGTGCTGCCGTCGAGAATCATGGCAAGCATATACATAGAGATTTTCTTATACACTCATACACACACATGCACACAAATATATGTATATATATATACACTTCAGGTCAAGTGTATACATTACATCGATTTTGAAATTTTCGGTAACTAGAGAATACTGGTAGGGATTCCATGCATCTCATCTTGTCAGGTAACTAACTTGCAAAATAAATTGCAGTTGAATTAAAACCATTTTAACACAATGAGTAAGAAAAACCTTACCTGGAGTGTCACAAATATATTGAACAATTATATAAATTGGTCTAGTCGTTTTGAAGTGAAAAGTTTACTATTCAACTCCATTTTATATTTATTAAATCATTCTCTTTTCTTTATTTCATTTATATATATTTTCATTCTATTTGTTTATGCACACAAGTATATAAATACATACTAATTTAGATAAAGTACAAACATACCTTCAAATCGGATAGGGTATTTTATATAAATTTGATTAATATTATATTTTATGTAAATTAAACACCGTTACTTTTTGTTAAAGTCTTATTTAAATAATCTATGTTTATCAAAAAAGCAGACGTTAAAAGGATGTACAAAAATCACTTACAACTTTAAAATATTACCGCAGTGAGCGAACTTATACTTATATAGTCAATTAGTTTACATTCAGATTTGCATAGTCTTTAATTTGTATTAGCAAGATTCTAATGACTAATGATTAAGTAAATGCATTTAAATGCCACAGTTGAGTGTGTAATTGTATCGGTATCGATGTAATGATCTGTGGTATTTGCAACTGCCCAGTCTTTAAATTTACGTTTTGCGGAACTCCTGTTCCTTCTTCTCGTGATATCTAGAGGTCGCAGGCTGTTTAGTTTTTGCGGTTCAAGGCTCAAGGTTGGTAGACACTACAGCCATGCAACATATTTCAGTCAACCACTGAAGGTAGCGATATTATATGTAAGGTTAACTTACCTTGCTAATAGTGATGTAAGTTCTTCACGATCCATTTTCGCTAGCTGAGCCTCGCTGGTATTTTCCATCACGCGTTGCACTTCTAAGTCCAAAGCGCGTTGCTCTCGTTCAGACTCAACCTGGTCACCAAATTCGCGTGCATCATTAAATGCAACCGGTGGTCGAAAACCGCCTATCAAATCGCCGATCGTTATAGGGGCTATTGAAGCGTCCAACGATGCTGTGGTCGCTCCTCCACTGCCTACACTGTAAAGGCCAATAGAAAATAGTGTTTATCAAGTTGAAGTAATTAGCAATATATTTAATAACTTAATATAAAAGGGGTGCCACAGTCATCAAACCAACTAAAAAAAAGGAGGGCTCCGCCCCCAGCTCGCTTCGCTCGCGGTGAGGTGCGGCTACAGTCAAGCACGCTCGACAGTAGGCTACCCTGAACCCAAGTACTCTTTTATAAAAGTGCAACTAATTTTCTCACATAAAAATATAATATAATTAAAATTTTCTATCAATTCATGAGTTTTATTCTTATATAAAGAACTTAGTTTTTTTTTAGATTTATTTTTCTAGTACAGTTTAAAGTGGTCCTATTTTAACAAAATATATGAAATGAATATTGTTGATTTTAGAATTTGATCTTTTTTTCAGTGAGCCAAAAATGTATAGGATTTTGTTGGTTTAGATCTCTGTCGCAACAAAATATATGAAATTAATGTTCTTGATTCTTGAGCCAAAAATGTATAAGATTTTGTTGGTTTAGATCTCTGTCGCAACAAAATATATGAAATTAATGTTCTTTTAAATCTTTTCTTTGTTTTAGAATTAAATCTTTTATTTAGTGAAACAAAAATGTATATGATTTTGTAGGTTAGGATCCCTGTCGCACCCCCATAGTTTTTAATTGCTAAATTCAACTTGTATTTTTTTTTTTTTTTTTTATTTTCAATTCGGATTGGTTAGGGTTTAGGTACCTGAACTACCTGTTGTTACTATCAGGGCACTTTCGTCGCTCCAACGTTTGGTTGCCTAGCTGTGATGCATTCTTCCGGCTGCGTTGTACGGCGCTCCTACTCACTACTGCCATACCAACGTGTCGCGGTGTATTTAGTCTTCGCTCCAAAGCCGGCGATAACTGATCATTATTCGATTCTGTGCTTGAATCGGGCTGAAACATTTCTGAAAGAAAGCAGTCATTGCCGCAGATTGAGATATCAAAATTATGTTTAGGATCAGCCTTTAAGCCGAAACGAGTATCGGTTTCAGTAAGGGGTTTGGTTATGCTTTGGTTTCGGTCTATCGGTTATGCAAGATCTTTGTATATCGGTTTCGTAACGGTTAACAGTATTTTGTATATTTTGGTATGATTTCGGTACATAAAAAAAGTGTTCTTTTATATTAAAAAAGATTCATCTAATAAAATAAATATGATTTTATAACGATTATTAGACGTTAAAGTGTAATTGTAATAAATGCTTTATTGAACCGAAACAAAAATCGGTTAATAATCGGATATTACGTTTTTTTTTCCGGCTAGGGTCTTATTTACGGTTACCAATATTAATCAGTTAATACCGGTTAAGGATTACGGTTCTAATAATGGCTCTAATCTCTATTTAGAATACACACCAACAACAACGCGTCCATCACTTCCTCGAGTAGATTTGCAAGGAACTCGATAGGTAGGCATGTTCGAGAATTCCGTGTTGGGGCTTATGCTCGTGTCAGACTCAGAATCGGCCACCACTCCAGCACTACCGATTTTAGTGTGGCGGCCCACGCTTGATTTTTTCGAATGACCACACTGCGAACCAGCTACAATGGTCATAGATTTGCTCAGGGTAGATTCATCTTAAGATAAAAAATGAATACTTTAATTAATAAAATTAATTGTAAGACTCTTGATCGATAAAATTATAAAAAAATAATACAATTTAAACTTTAATTAAAATTCTTAAAATAACTCTAATTTGTACTTTGAAAATGTAATAAAATTCACCATTTGTGACTTAATACCTTTCATATGATACATCACATGCTCTTTTAGGACACATATAGCCATAATTAAATTGAAAAATAACTTTTATTTTTAATATTTATTATTTAAATGTTTCTTATTTCTTAATTTTAGTAATAATAAATTTTAATCGTTAATTTTCATTATTTAAATGTTTTTTATTTCTCAATTTTTGTATAAAAACATAAAACATCTTACCTTCGGTATTATAATTGCGCTGCTTGTACCAACTTGGCCTTTCCACCACATGTCCAAAGCTCGCGTTGGGTAGCAGCGGGTAGGCCGTTGCATTGAGATTCTCCCCTTCTGGGTGGCCAAATGTTTTGAATTGCATGGTGTAGTCATGTGGCGTTTGTCCCGCCAGACCACGTGTTGGTGTCTTCGCCGGTGCGCCAGTCCTTCCACCATTCACGCTAAACGTTGCGTATGGCGAAATCTCGTACATTTCTGAGTAAGTCACAAATTGACGTTTAATTGTTGGACCTGCAGCTGAACATGCTCTAAGTCTAATAACGACACTCACCCGACTCGTTACCTTTGTCCACTGTTTTAACCGGAGAGGCGCTGTAAACCTGCTGGTTGCGACGATTTTCTTGCTCCTCTTTGTAATCACTGGGTATCGCTCGAGACTCATACCCCTCAGCTATAGGGCCACAGAGTGTACTGCGGTGCTTAATAGTTAGTGCGCTGCAAGAAAATCCAAATCAATGAAACCATTATTTAGCCATTGCGCTAAAGAAAATAAAATTTAGGTTTTGTCGCTTTTTATCCCCTGATATCTGGATAACGTAAAGTACATTCAAGTTAATAAATGCTTTGGTTCTGATTAGCACCTAACAACTTTACTCAATAAAATAGTACTTACATAGTTATTATGGTTACTGTGATTATAACAATAACGATAAACGTTGCCAACCAATCACCGTTCGTTGGATTTGTTGCATTTATCAGATTGTCCATCAAATCGTATTCCGAAGCAATCACAGGAGGTGGTGAAATTGTGATGCCATCAATGCTCGTTGTACTGAAATGATAATGCTCCGTGGTTTTTCCGGCATCGTTGGTAGCCGAGATGCGCAGCTGATACCACTTAGCTGGCAGAAAGTCACAAAATATTAAATTTTCACGATTTTCCTCAGCGTTGGAAATATCCGATGTAACAACTGTCCAGCGTATGTCGCCTGGGATTCAAAAGAAAATCAGCAAAATAAAATCATTTTTTTCGGTCAAAAGGAAAGTATCATATTGTATATGGTTTGACAAAATATGTATTGAGTCAAAAAAAATTGTATTACTTATTGACATTGTTAAATAATTGTAAGGGTAAATGTATATTAAAGTGGTAAACTGCTTACATTTTTTAAATATCCAATTTAAATGTACAAAGTAGTAATCGATAATTGGGGTAATTTATGGCTCTATTTATTAATATTGTTATTAAAGCATAAGCCAGAATCTTAAAATCTCATATTTTATGTTACATTTAATATTTTTTTCAATTCAAATACATGTAAATTGTAATTTCTGTGAATAATCTTATATATGTTTTTTATAAACCATAAATACAAATACTTGATAAACTAAACTGAAGCTTTTAACGGTTAGATTTCAAAATCCCATGTAAACAAAAGAGTCACATAAATTTTTTTATTTATACATACGTTTACAATAATAAAATATATAAGGCGAATAGTTGGTAAAACAAGAGAGGACTATAACGCCGCCCCTGAAATAATTATTGTATAATGTTAACAAACCTAGTGGACGGTGCTCAATGGAGAAATGATGTATGGCACAACCGCCATTGTGCCAAGAAGACAACTTTAAATTTATGCACGTTGAATTTGTGGCAATTAGCTCATTGCCGTTTGGTGCTTGGGATGCTGTGTATAATGGAAATGAAAATAAATATTAAGTTAGGTAGAAGATCTTCAGAATGTCGCTTCGTTTCATTGCGAAATATTTTGAAAGTTAGTTGAAAATTTAATGCCTTTAA
Organism: Drosophila innubila; assembly: GCF_004354385.1. NCBI lineage: Eukaryota > Metazoa > Arthropoda > Insecta > Diptera > Drosophilidae > Drosophila > Drosophila innubila. The sequence continues at coordinate 32,542,288 of NW_022995380.1, forward strand.
ACTGTTCGTTCGTGCAAGTGTAAACATGTAAATCCATGAAGATATACCTTTTCCTTTAGTCCAGACATTAATTTCCTCGCTGGACGCACCAGTGGCAACCATATTATAAGCCGACATTTTTATAATGTACTGATTTCCACATTTCAAGCCAGTTATAGTGTAAGCGTTATTCTCCGGCAGCAGCTCAGTCTGTACCCAACTATCGCCGGATGCGTGATACGAAACCGTATAACCCTGCAGCGGTGCGCCACCATCCTCCGGCGCATCCCAACTGACACGAATGCTGTCAGCGGAAGCGTACTGCACGATGATTTGTGGTGCACTGGGGGGCTTCATAGCAATCATCTGATATTGTATTTCATCACCACCAAATAGATTGTTCGCCGTGCACGAATAATTTCCGGACAGACTGTCTTCAACGCCTTAGAAGCACGGGCAGCGACAAAAAATAATTATAATAATTTATTTTTATACATACTATATTTTTCGTTTTTATTACAAAAACTTAAAAAGAATTTTTATTTTTGATTTGCATTTGAAAAATTAAATATAAGACTAATGTTATGATACATAAATAAAAATTGAAATTTAAGATTTTTAACAATTTTATCGATATTTTTAATAATTAATTAATTAAAAAATCGAATTAAAATAATTTTTTTGTGATCCCTGCTCAATTTACATTTTAATCTATGTACTTACGGTGTATTTTCAAATTGCCCTCATTGGTGACCTCATAAAATGGACTGAAAGTAACAGGGCGATCACGGGTTAACCACCGTGCACGCGGCGTAGGGTTGCCAACAGCCATGCACTCAAGCACGAGCCTTGTGCCGACCGCTTTATGCACCACTTGACCAAATGAGGCAATGCGTGCAGGTGCTATAGTAAACAAACAACCATTTCAACCAGTTAGTTAAACAAAAGGCTGTTGAGGATTTTACGGTTAATTTGGTCAGCAATCCCCAACTAAATGCTAAAACTTATATAAATCAAAATTATAATAAATTGGCAATATTCTTTAATACAACTACAAATATACAAATTATTGAACAGATTTAAAGTGCAGCACCACCTACCTCGTGTATTTGTGGCCTGAGCGACCACAGATGTAGGCTCACCCTCGCCCACCGAAGTGGATGCGGAGACCCAAAACTCGTACATTTGATTCTCGGCAAGACTGCGCGCTTCAAATGTGACCGGATAGCCGTGCTCGTCCACTCGCACCAAGTGGGCTATTTACATGGTTGTGCAAATAATGGAAATAATTAGATACTTATATCTAAAGGTCAGCAAAACATTTAAAAACACAATCATAGATATAAGCTTTTCTGTCATGATATTCAGATTTGCTACTCACTTTTTGTTTGTCCCTTGCGACCCACCTCTCTTGCATACACAGTGTAATGAGATATAATTCCATTGCGATTCTTTGGCGGCAGCCATGAAATTAAAATTGAATCGGCTGTTAAGGCAGCAGCTTTAATAGCAGCAGGAGCATCCGGCACATCGTCGTCGGTTTGACAAAACAATGGCTGACTCGCTAGGCCATCGCCTGTAGATGTGTAAGCCAGAGCACGAATTGAATAGTTTGTGGCCTTGAGTAGTGTGTGCAGATAAGTTTCAAGGTTTGATGTGCGTTTAATTTCCATTTTGGTAGGGAAGTCAACTGCGAAATTGTAACAGAAAAACAATTCGATCTAACTTTAGCTTAAATGTTAATTTCAGCGAACTACTTTCAAATATTGTTAGATAAATAATATTCACAAGTTAGAGTTATAATTTAAGTAAATTAAAAAATGAAATAAAAACAGTATTAGATTATACTTACTTTGATGCTTTATTGGACGATATAAAATTTTATAGCCCTGTATGATGCCACCATGGAGTTGCAGAGGAGGCTCCAACCATGATATCTTTAGACTTTGCGATGATAATGCAGAGCAGGTTACATTTTGCGGAGCAGCCTCTGGCACTGCAAATATTAAATCGGTAACGAACAAAATAGATATAGAAACCAAATGTTTTTTTTTCTTTCATTAAAAATGGGTGATGAACAATTTTTAGCAAATATTTGCCATAATGCTCTTATTTGATTATTTTAAATAAAAAACAAAATACTTACCACCTTCTGCGGTAGTGCCCAAGATGGTTGCGCTCCAGGGCCCAGAGCCAAAACTGTTAAGAGCCTGTACAGTGACTGCATAGCGTGTGTACTTTCGCAGACCACGCAGAGTGGCTTTAGTGGTGGCCCAACCGTTGACAATTACTGACTTCAGGGAATTATTCACCACGCTTATATAATTAATATTTTGCTTCTCTTCGCTGCAATTAATAGTGTAACCAATAAGCTCTCCGTTCCACGATTTGCGGGGCGGTATCTGTAAGCGATTACAGATACATTTCCTGAAGAGTTTCGGCTCTCTCAGATTATTTAATTGCACCAACCTGCCAGATTATAATCAACTCGCTTTCCCCCCCAGTTTGCACCTGTACATTAGATGGAGCCTCTGTGGGCGCCTCCTCCTGTGTTTTCAGTACAATCGCATCCGTATAGGCGCTACGTTCTATCTCGTTGATGGCCTGCATGCGTATAAGAAAAGTCGTGGCTGGGGAGAGGCCTGCCACAATAGCATTTTCGCGTAGATCACTATCATAACTATTGAAAGCATAGAAATATTGCGAGATTAGTAGATTGTAACTAAGCCCAACCATTAAGTTTCCAGCAATTCCTTAAACGAATGACCAAATTAATAGATTAAAATTGCGAACACAAAACTAGGAAGCATTTTACTTGGAAATAAATATTTGGTCACCAAAATTCAGAATTCTGTTACTGGGAAATAAACATTTGGATAGATAAAAATTAGAAAACACCTTATTAAAAAATAAATATGAGGAAAATTGGTTTGCATATAAATACTGTGTACCTTGTGTAAAAATTCAATAAATCTTTTCAATTTTCACAATTCACAATTTTCCAATTGTGTTTTCCTAACTAATATTTCCTAATTTCAAGGCTGTAAACCTCCAAAATTTTGTTAAAGGTTCGGTTCGGCGGCTCACACCATAGAGCAAGACATCGGTTTGGTTCGCGAATTGGTTAATATACCCCCTGAACCCAAGGTTTGGGTTCGAACCTTGGTTTAATTTCATACAACAAAATATTTGTATCGTAAAACATTTTTCTCAAAATTTTTAACTAATTAAATTTTTTTTATAGAAATCAAATTTTGTTAATAATTTGAATTTATTTGAAGAGTTAAATATGACTTATTTTAATCCGAAGTCTCAAATAATTCGGTAATATTAGAAAACCATAAATGTAATTTTTTTTTTCGAGAGGAACCTTTAGTTCTAGAAAGCGGTTCGGTTTAGGTTCGGGCTCGCAAATTAAATAATTTCAAGGGTTCCGTTCATGATCCGGTTGAGGCTGTTTAAAAACCCGAACCGTCCAGTTCTACGAGATTCGGTTTAGAACCAGTTTGCAACGTTGCCTAATTTATTCCTCTTATTATTCCTTATTATGACTTTTCCTAATTTTTATTATATTAATTTAATTTATTAATTTATGGATCCTTTCTTTTCCTCCTTTTCTTACTCTAATATAATTTTATTTTTAGTTTTTGTTCTTTGGTTTTGTAATTCTTAAAAATATATACGATATTCGTTTGACGATCCGTTTTCAGCCATGAAAATAAAACATACCTGCGACTAATGCTCGTTGAAGGCAGAGTGACATTGATGACATTGTTAGTATTCCAGTTCCTACCTGCGGATCCTACCGCGAGTGACTGCATATACTTGAGCGGCTGATACTGTACCAAATAACTGAGCACTGGCGAATTACCATCGAAGGGACGCCTCCAGCTGAGTTTAACGGTGCGCGAACCTACTTCGAAAACCTCTAAATTAGACGGTGTATCAGGTCGCTCTTGAACGGCGAGAAAAATTATTTGCTCGGCACGTCCGTACGGATTTTCCGCTGAACAGCGATAAGCGCCCGAATCATGGCGTTCTGAGTGTGCAATAGTCAGCTGCGAATCCACACCTCTCTCGTTTTTCATCTCAGCAATGCTATAACGAAAGTTATTAAGATCAACGCGTCCATTGTTATGAGTCCAGACAATGCTGATGGGCTCGTCTCCCTTTGCCCGACAGTCCAATGTTATTGGGTCGTTACGACGCGAGCTAACATTTCGTTCGGACTGCTCAAATCGCGCTGGTTCTGTACAGAAAATAATTTATAAACTAAGCGTTAAAGAAAATTTAAATACAGCTACGAGGAAACCAGTTAAAATTCAAATTAAAAATTTACATTTCTATGTAATAAAAATAATAATAGAGTTAACCATGTAGTTTCAATTACCATTCACATGAATGCGTATTATCTTCTTTAGCCCAGTCCCAATTTCGTTGGTCGCTTGGCACATGTAGTAGCCTTCATCATTATCTGTAGCCAGGTTCAGTAGAAGCGAGTGATTACGCATACTCAATGATTTGAAGTCCTTGAAGGCTTTGCCTGTAGGAGACTCACTCATTTAACTAATTGCTACTCAAATTTAAATCCAACTCAGCTTATTAATAATCCAGTGCTTGACTCCGGTTGAGCCTACACGCTTAACTCATCCAATATAAATGAACTAAGGCCGTTGGCTTCGAGACAAAGCTGCTGGACATCAAATTGGCAAACTTACCCTGTCCTTTAAACCAAGTAATAGTTGGAATCGGATATCCTTCCGCCTCACAATTTATCGATATTGTGTTGCCCAACATAATGGAAGTATCCATGGGCTCATGGCTCCAACGTGGTGCCACTGAAACGTGAAAAGGAGTTGCATACAAAATGAAACAAATGAAAGCGCGCTAAGTAAACTGAAAAATTTACAACTCGCTGTGCACTGTGTACAAATGTGTTTGTGTATGGGTTATTGGGCTTTTGTGCTCTTGTGTTTTTGTGTGGCCTCGAAAAAGGTTAACTGCTGGCGCATCCGGAATACTAATACTGCGTGATTTATTTAAATATGTACACCAGATACCAAATAAGTGATCCAGCAGATTGGGTATCCAACACTTTTATCAACTTCTAATCAAATTTCGATGGCTAAGCCGACTTACCCCTCACTTGTAGGTCCGCTGTATAGTTCACCTTAGCTGCGGCATTGCTGGCGTAACACGTGTATTTGCCACTGTGTCTGGCGCTGATATCCTTGAACACTAACAGCGAATAAAATTCTTCTTTCTTTTCATTTATCTTGAAAATAAAAAACAAACACAGAAGTTTCGGCATTCCCATTAACAATGAAAATTATGCGAACTACAACGAAAGCTCGGTATCTCTGGACTGGCACTCACTTGCAGGCTACTAGGTAGAGTATGTTCATCTTTTTTCCAGCTGAAGTAGATTGGCATGTCACCCGACGATACCGCGCATGTAATTTGAGCGCGACCGCCTTCCTGAAGGTTTTTTGGAAACTTAAAAGGCTCAATGACTGGGGGACCTGAAATGCGATTAGTCCAAATTGCAGATATTTTTACGATATCCAGTTGAAACTAGATGAACTCACTGTTGACATTCAATTGCACATCCCGGCGTGCTTCTTCACCAGCTCGGCTGCGCACAATGCACGTGTAGATGCCCTGATCTCGACTAGGCTCTACATTCTTAATGACAAGTTGCCCGCCCTCATGCACTGAAGCCAGATTATAGTGTTGGCCTGAATCATAGGAATATTGACAATTAATTCAAAATATTAAGTTTAATTATTCAAATTAAAGAAAATTATTATATTTCAAGTTTTATATAGTTAAAACACAACTCGTATTTTTGATTTTATTGTAAAAATCCAAAGTTAAAGTTATTTTTTAATTATTATTATGCTTATATGGACTAGTAAGTAAGTACACCACTTGGTGCAAAAGATTTTTATTATTAGGAAAATTTTAAATTTTATTAAATAAATTGAAAAATAATTTGTATTAATTGATTATTATTATGCTATGATTTTTAATAATGAAATTGAAATATAATTATTTCTTCATAATATTACCGAAAAAGAGAGGTAAAATTAATTTGAACAATTGAAATAATAATTATTTGCGATATATGGCTTGCATTCATAGGGACTTACTTGTTGTTAGCTCCTGATGCGTCTTTTCCCAACGAATTTGTTCAATAGGGTAGCCTGCGAATGGACATCGCATAATTATGTCTTCGCCGGCAACGGCTTTTACGGCTCCAAGGGCTCGTACATACGGAGGTCCTACAAAATATATATCATACAAATAAGCAATTCCAAAAACAACATTTTGAAACACTTTTTCGGCAACCTCACTTAGACTTAAAACTGTGAGACAAGACAAGACAGACAGAAAGACCGACAAACAAGCGAACAAGGTAATTCTGATAAAGAACTTACATATATTTACTGGGTTATATTTCACAGTTTGTGGAAAAATAATAATTTACAAAGTTATTTGCAAAATGCAATTATATGGGAGGACGACCCTAATTATGCGCGGGTGCTGCATTAATAAACTCGTTGTGCAAATTGTAATATTCAAAATAAAACATCCTTTTCCAATGGTTTCTGACAAACCTTCTGAATAACTAGTGGGCCGGTGCTACAGTCGAGCATACTCGACTGTCGGAGACCCCGTATTTACTATGGCAAAAGATAAGAATGGAAAAAATTAAATGCGTATTCTATCAGATTGGTTACGACGTCTCATAAAAAATAAAAGATTTTCATACTAAGACTTGATTTTCGCCCGATCAATATTGCTATGACAGCTATATAATATATTTGAACCAACTTTGGTCAGGATACATAAAACTAAGTCAAATGCATATTATATCAGTTTGGTTACAATATCTTAAAAAACAAAAAAAAATTTCATACTAAGACTTGATCTTCGCCCGACTGGTCCTATGCCAGCTATATGAAATCGGGGTCCGACTTAAACCAACTTTGGTAAGGATGTATAAGACTAACTTAAGTGCATACTCTATAAATTTGGTTATGATATCTCATAAAAAAAAGTTTTTCATACAAAGACTTGATTTTCGCCCAATTGTTCCTATGGGCACTATATGATACAGTGGTTCGATCGAAAAAGAAACAAGCTTGATCTGTCTGCAATATAGAGGAATCTACATACCAAGTTTGTTCCTATGGGCACTATATGATACAGTGGTTCGATCGAAAAAGAAACAAGCTTGATCTGTCTGCAATATAGAGGAATCTACATACCAAGTTTGGTGTCACTAGCTTTTAAATTGGATATGAAATTTTCTATGTCGATAAAATGGGCCGAGAGGCCGAGTTCTGAAACAAACTTGATCTGCTTGCAATATAGAGGAACCTACATACCAAGTTTGGTGTCTCTAGCTCTTATAGTCTCTGAGATCTAGGCGCTCATACAGACGGACAGACAGACGGACATTACTATATCGCTATTGATGCTGATCAAGAATATATATACTTTATAGGGTCTGCCACGCCTCCTTCTGACTGTTACGCACATATTCCTTAAAACAAACTTAATAAGCCCCTGTGCTTTTTTTAAGTACGGGGTTTAATAATGGCTTGACAGATATTAATGTTGTATAACGTCTATATGTCTGTATACACGTGTAGAAGTAAAAATATGGTTCTTACGCTCAATCAATGGCATAGTCATAGGCTGTCGGAAGGCTGCCCATCCATATAGTATGAGCAAGTATTCACCAAATTTAAATTAGAGCATGAATAAATCGTCTTGCTGAGACGGAACCGATTACCGAAACTATTCGTTTCATTTTTAGTACCGGAACTGAAACCGTAACCGAATGAAAATTCTCTGTCAAGAACCGAATACCGAAACGTTTGAACCGATACGGTTGTGGTAAAGTTGCTAGGTCAAAGAGTTGTTCAACTTCTAACTGTCATTTTGATCACGATTTGGCCTCTAAATTCATTCTGTATTCAATTTTAGCTCATTTAGAAAATTTAATTATTTTCGACTAAAATTCGATTTTCTCTTTGAAATTTTGAAAGCTCGAAATTTTAAATCTCAAGTTTTCACTTTTAATCAACTCTTTTTATCGTAATTAGTATAAAACAACACTTTAAACTTGATTCTGAAACCTTTAATTTTTTTATAAAAAATTTTTAAATAATTGGATAAAAACTTTGACTTCAAACTGTCATAACTTAAGCAAAACTGAACCCATTTTCAAGCGGAATGTCATTTTGATCATGATTTGCCCTCTAAATACATTCTGCATTCAAATATTTTTTAATTAATCAAAAAAAATTGTTTGCCCTAGGTTTGTTTATTTCGTTTATTTATAATAAAAAGACATCTTAAAATTTTAAAATATTCAAAATTGATTTTCTGTACCGTTACGTACCGGTACTGATACCGGAACCGAAAGAAATAAACTGAAATAGAACCTTTTTACCTACATTTGTTTCAGTTTGATTCCCGAATATTTTTGTCACATCACATTTTTTCGTAAACCGGACTTTATGGGATTTTAGTTATCTTATAAATACCCACTAAATTTCAAGAACAATAAAAATCAGTCTTTGCATTGTCAAACAAAATTTGACGCGTAAAATTGTAAAACTTACCATAAACATTCAACCTGGCCGAATGCTCAATGTGGCCCATCGAATTGCTTGCAACACACCTATAAAGACCGCCATCGTCTGGGCGCACATGTGAAATGTTTAAATAACTTATTACATCACCAGTCATGTCGACAAATTGTCCAATAGCAAAGCGATGATGCAGGGACACATCCATAATGGGCTGCGAGTCCAGAAGCCAAGCGAACTGCAATGAGAAATGCATAATCAATAAAGAGCTCTTAAGAGCATAATCAGTCATTTATCTGAACATAAATTAAAAGGTCACATTCCCTTATATTGAATAATTTAAGTCATGAAAATGCATATTCAGAGCGTAAAAGGATTTCAACTTACTTGTGGCGACGGTGAGCCGTTAGCGGAACACTTAAGCGATATTAATGGGCCCGGGCGCACATTCTGCTCAATAAATGTGTAAATCAATTCAGGCACAGTGTCTGCAATGCGCATAGGTGTCTTATTAAAGGCATTCACACATACTTACATTGGCTCACAGCTTATTTGACACACTATATTTAAGTTGTTTTGTTTTTATTGCTTAATTCACTTAGAATTTGGAATATTTCAGAGTAGTGGGTAAAATAAACTGTGAGCCACTGTATGTCCTTTGAAACTTACCGCCCAACTTTAGCTCAGCCATGGCCTGCGCACTCGCTCGTTGGTTCTCCACGAGACATTGATAAACACCGCGATCGCGTCGTCCAACATTTTGTACCAGTAATGAACTCTTTGATAGGAATCGTATGCTGGCAAATGATAAAACTTCTTTAATAAACTACTAAAAGAAGTTTAAAGAACCCTGATTCTAAAATTACTGGGAATGGGTACGAAAATTCTTTACATAAGGTACTTAAAAAAAGAACAGGGATCTATTAAGTTTGTTTTAGGGATAATGTGAGTAACAGGCAGAAGAAGGCGTGGCAGACCCTATAAAGTATATATATTCTTGATCATCATCAATAGTCGAGTCGATATGACAATGTCCGTCTGTCCTGACGTCCTGACATCTATATGAACACCTAGATCTCAGAGACTATAAGAGCTAGAGACACCAAACTTGGTATGTAGGTTCCTCTATATTGCAAGCAGATCAAGTTTATTTTAAAATTCGGCCACGCCTCCTTTATCGCCTACAAATCGAAAAAAAATTCATATCCAAATTATAAGAACAATTTAAAAGCTAGTGACACCAAATTTGGTATGTAGATTCCTCAATACTGCAGGCAGATCAAGTTTGTTTCCTTTTTTTAATCGGACCACTATATTATATAGCGCCCATAGGAACGATGGGTCGAAAATCAAGTTTAAGTATGAAATATTGTAACCAAACTAATGCAATAAGCATATAACTTGGTTTTATATATCCTGTCCAAAGTTGGTTCAAATCAGATCACTATATCATATAGCTGTCATAGGACCGATCGGGCGAAAATCAAGTCTTAGTATGAAAGTCTTTTATGTTTTATGAGACATCGTAACCAATCTGATAGAATATACATTTAAGTTAACTAAATATTTTTTAATTTTTTCCATTATTAGTTTTTGCCATAGAAAGTACGGGGTCTCCGACAGTCGAGTAGGCTCGACTGTAGCACCGGCCCACTAGTTTAATTTCATTTTATTAACATATATTTAAATTTCAGGATATTTCACAATTTGGTCAAAATCGGGTTACTATATCATATAGCTGCAATAAGAACAATCGGGTTCAGATTCAACTTTAGTTAGCTTTTTTAGCTTAGCTTTTTTGTTTTTCGAGTTATCTCAACCAAACTCACAGATTGTGTATTTGAGACTGCCTGTTACACCCTGACCAAATTTGCCGAACATCGGGTAACTATATCATATAGCTGCCATTAGAACAATTGGATAGAAATGAACTCATAGTACGAAAATTATTTTTGTTTTTTGAGCTATCTCAACCGAACTCACAGAATATGACTTTTTTACTAAATGTTACACCCTGTTCAAATTTGGTCTAAATCGGATGACTATATAATATAGCTTCCATATGAACATCGGTTTCAAATTAACCTTTAATATAAAAAACTTTTTTAATTTTTTAAATTTCTTAACCAAACTCACAGATTCGCTTTTGCACGCCAAATATCGAAGTTTTTTGAAAAATCAAGCCGCGTGCATACAATTATTCGTTTCTTTTTACAAATTTATATTATATAATATACATTTGTTGCTACTTATAGCATTTGGCATGAAATTTCCAACAACAAAACATTTCAAATCTATTTCAAATAACTGATAACTGACAATAATTGCATCGTACGAACAGTAAAAAACGTAGTAGTCTGATTTGTAAAAGAAGGTATCATGTCATTTAGCAGGTACTGATCTATCAGGAGTAAAAAATAATAATAAACTGATAAAAACGTGCCGATTAAACCTAATGTTAGAAATAACGACCCTTTGCTCTTAAATGGCTGAAACTTCAGCTTTAATGCCATCATTTGCACAAATTATTCTTACCTATATTGTTTTTTTACGTACAAACACGTTAATGTGATTGGATTTCAGTATAAACCAATAAGTGCGGTGCACGGGTTACAGAATATTTTATAGATTAAAAATTGAGTGTCCGAATTATTAGGTTGTTCAAATTAACAAGTGTCCGAAATTTTGAAATAGTACAGTAATTTAGTTTTGCATTAAAGAAGTTTATTCAAGAAAAATAAAAGAAGTGCTCTTTTTTTCACACTTCAATTCCGCAAGGGAAGCGAGCCGGGGGTTGGTGAGCGAAGCGAGCAGGGGGCGGAGCCCCCTTGTCTTCAATAACTTGATATGATATGTGCAAGTGTGGCTTAAGATGTTAAGCCTCTGTCATTTAAATTTTTTTTGGATTTTTGTTGCGGGTTCGATTCCCGCCGGGGACAACTTTTTTTCATCTGATTTCTTAGCTGTTTTTAAATTTTTTTAAAATTATTATTTAATTTAAAATTTTTTTTTAAATTTATTATTTATAAATGTTATATTGACATATTATTTTGAATACATGCTTAATCATTTTATTTAAATTATTTTGTATTGACATTTATATAAATGTTATGCTAAAATTCTATGTAAATTGAATGTTTTATAAGTTTACTATGTAAATTTATGTTTTTAAGAAACTTATCTGTTAACTTTTTTTGATTCAAATATATTATTTAATTAAATTTTGAGCTTCAATTTTTCAATTTAATACAACATTGAACATGTAGTTTTAATTTAATCTCTGTTAAGGATTTACTTGTATGTAGGCTTATATATAAGAATTTAAGTTTATCTTAAATATTATTTAATTTTTAGAAGTGGCTGCTTTTGGATAGTAAGTACGGGGTCTCCGAGTCGAGTATGCTGGACTGTAGCACCGGCCGACTAGTTAAATTTAAAATAGTTTTGCCATCTGCATACATACAAACGGCTTATTTGTGTGCATCGGTTTAATCAGGCTAAATTTGTATTTCACTTTATTAACATAAGCATACAAAATTCTGCTTGATTTGTTATGCTGATTTGCCAGGACTCGTCTGTTTCGCTACTCGTATGTCCGAATTTCCCATATTCTCTCTCTATCTTTTCTCACACTCCGTGTGTCCTGCTTGACCACTGCTCTGGAGAATCTCCTAAGGCAACAGCTGGACAGCTCGCATGCAAACACAACATAAAGATACATAAACTTAAATGATGTTTACTCCAACAAGCTATTTGTTTTTGGGGCTAGCAAATTTGTATTTCAGCACCAATGGATATATGTACATACCTTGTTATTATACATATGTACATATATATTCAGCATACAGAATATATTGAGAACTTGGTTGTTTACAGGGGCATTATGCTGATTTTATGTAATTTGTATGAAATTATCAAGATGTTTCGATTTATTCAAGTGAGCCATGTGTACGTCCTCAGTTTCACAGCTTGATTCAAATACATTCTAGTGTAAGTATTAAATTCGTGTGCATATATATATACGTCTGCAATTTAACTACATTACTACTTGTCGATTAAAACATACCCTGCACAAAATGTGCTATGCCTGATAAAAGGTTCATAAAAACAATTGATTTTCACACTAAAATTTAGAAAAACTATAAGGCCGGTGCTACAATCGAGTATACTCGACTGTCGGAGACCCGTACTTACTATGGCAAAAAACTAATAATGAAAAAATTAAAAAATATTTAAACTTAAAATATTTAAACTTAAAACTTAAATGATGTTTACTCCAACAAGCTATTTGTTTTTTGGGGCTAGCAAATTTGTATTTCAGCACCAATGGATATATGTACATACCTTGTTATTATACATATGTACATATATATTCAGCATACAGAATATATTGAGAACTTGGTTGTTTACAGGGCATTATGCTGATTTTATGTAATTTGTATGAAATTATCAAGATGTTTCGATTTATTCAAGTGAGCCATGTGTACGTCCTCAGTTTCACAGCTTGATTCAAATACATTCTAGTGTAAGTATTAAATTCGTGTGCATACATATATATACGTCTGCAATTTAACTACATTACTACTTGTCGATTAAAACATACCCTGCACAAAATGTGCTATGCCTGATAAAAGGTTCATAAAAACAATTGATTTTCACACTAAAATTTAGAAAAACTATAAGGCCGGTGCTACAATCGAGTATACTCGACTGTCGGAGACCCCGTACTTACTATGGCAAAAACTAATAATGAAAAAAATTAAAAAATATTTAAACTTAAAATATTTAAACTTAAAACTTAAATGATGTTTACTCCAACAAGCTATTTGTTTTTGGGGCTAGCAAATTTGTATTTCAGCACCAATGGATATATGTACATACCTTGTTATTATACATATGTACATATATATTCAGCATACAGAATATATTGAGAACTTGGTTGTTTACAGGGGCATTATGCTGATTTTATGTAATTTGTATGAAATTATCAAGATGTTTCGATCTATTCAAGTGAGCCATGTGTACGTCCTCAGTTTCACAGCTTGATTCAAATACATTCTAGTGTAAGTATTAAATTCGTGTGCATACATATATATACGTCTGCAATTTAACTACATTACTACTTGTCGATTAAAACATACCATGCACAAAATGTGCTATGCCTGATAAAAGGTTCATAAAAACAATTGATTTTCACACTAAAATTTAGAAAAACTATAAGGCCGGTGCTACAATCGAGTATACTCGACTGTCGGAGACCCCGTACTTACTATGGCAAAAACTAATAATGAAAAAAATTAAAAAATATTTAGATTACTTAAATGTATATTTTATTAGATTGGTTACGATGTCTCATAAAACATAAAAGATTTTCATACTAAGACTTGATTTTCGAGCGATTGTTCCTAGGGGCGCTATATGATATAGTAGTCCGATTTGAACCAACTTTGGACAATATATATAAAACCAAGTTATATGCATATTGCATCAGTTTGGTTACAATATCTCATTGGAAAAAAAAGTTTTTCATACTAGAACTTGATTTTCGACCGATTGTTCCTATGGGCGCTATATGGTATAGTGGCCCGATTTAAAAAAGAAACAAACTTGATCTGCCTGCAATATTAAGGAATCTACAGACCAAATTTGGTGTCACTTGGCTATTGATGCTGATCAAGAATATATACACTTTATAGGGTCTGCCACGCCTTCTTCTGCCTGTTACGCACATATTCGTTAAAACAAACCCAATAGACCCTGTACTTTTTTATGTAGGGGGTCTAAAAAGCGCCAAAACCACAACAAACATTCTGTAACGTTATTACATTTTAACAACTGCTTCCTCTTTCTGATTTACACAATAATTACGAGATCTCTCACAGTTTAGTTATTTCGACTGTGTTTTAAAACAGGAACATTGCAGTCCCCATCCAAATTTTTCTACTTGGCTTTGTAATCCTTATAAAAAGATAATGTTTGAAAAAGTCTTCGATTTTGTACTTACTTTTCTCGACCGGTGCCGAGTGAATTTTTTGCTTGCAGCGGTATGCCATTGTGCAACCAGCCAATGACATCGGTCGTCGAGCCAGTTGTCGAGCAATTGAAAATTGCCGTTCCGCCTGAATTGACAATTTGTACCTGCGGCAGTATGTGCACAGAAACAAACGTAGTTACACTGAGCCGAATTTCAATACGCTGCTCCCCAAACTGGTTGGATGCCTGGCAAACCTGCAAAGAATTTGCAAGTCAAAAATGTATTTTTACCTGTTAGAATACTTATATATTATGTATCAAAATCATAAAGTACATAGCAAGTATAAGTACGTGCAAAATACAATGCTACTGAGAGAAAATCAATTTTAAAGTGTAGGGTAAACTTACCCATTTGCCTGCATCATGCTCGTCAGTATTTTTAATAAATAACAACGTTCGCGAGATTATCAACCGTTGAGACGATGGTATAGGATAAAGCGCTGCAGAGTCTGAAACGCGATACCAGCTGCAATTAAAGTTTATTGTAAATTTGAGCATTAAATATATTTTAAATGTATTTATAAATTTGAAACAATCTTGATCTGCGTGGGGTATAAAGAAGTCTGTGAGTGAAAGTTTGGTATCTCTATCTCTTATAGTCATTGAGATCCTTTTGTTCATACGGATGGACAGACAGGCGGACAGAAGGACAGTGATACATAAATAAAAATTAATCATAATTATCCTGTGGCATTGCCCGTTTTATAACTCTGTTCTCGTCAGTGACGGCAATAGTACTCACGTGAATATGGGAAATGGATTGCCCTGAATATTGCAAGGCAAATGCACATCGTTACCACGTTCCACTTCAATTTCCATTACTGGTTTTTGACTGCTTCGCGGAGCCATTTTCTTGGTCAGCTCTGTAATGATTAATGTTATTAAGTGAATAGTTCCATCGCTCCCAATATTTCAACTTACGTTTCACCTGCAGCGTGAACTCATCACTACGTTGTCGGTCCCCATTCAGAGTATTAGTAACAAGACAGTTGAATTTTACCAGGCCATCTTCGGAGTGCACAGAACGAAAATACAGATCTCCGGTGGTAGCCAGAACCACGTAGCGACCCGCTGCAATAAAACCAATGCCAGGAGTCCTAGTTTATAAAATTGCGAACAACACAACCAACAAAGTAAAAAGAGAAAACCACAGGAAAAAAATAAAATCAAGGTTCTCACTGCGTGCTCGTAACGTTTTGCAATAAATGTCAACGCTACCAGCAATAGTAGCAACAGAACATCCCTAAGGACTCATTCTACTACAAAAGGAACAAAACAAGAAGTAAAAGCAAGACCAACAACAGATCGAATATATATAAATAAATTTCTGAAAATGGATAAACACCCACACAAGTACACTACAGGACTGACATATGTAAGTGTACGACTGCATGAATTAAATTGTGGCCACACTTACCAACATCCGATGACTCTGGTAGCAGTATGTCCTCGCCACGATGCCAACTGGCCACACGCACATAAGGTCGCACATATTCCGGTATGGCGCACTTAATCAATGCCGAATTTCCCAAATAAACTTCAGTATTTTCCACATGTACGTGAAACTGACGACGCAACACTGCAAAAAGTAAGAAATACATGAAAAAAAGGTTAAATAAATAACATATATCTAAGTCCTTTCGTTTTCTTGTTAATAATCATGATGTATTGAACAAAAATTTTGACTTTTATTTTGGTTAGGTCTAGATGCTGGCCAACTTCAATTTTTCACAATGTCACCTACTTTACTTTCTTGCTTACCTGCTTGCACCTGTACATTTCGACTTAATATTGTTCCAGCCTCATTACTAGCCCGACAACGGTATGTTGCCTCGTGTACATCCGTTCGATAATACTGCGCCAAAAATGGTGGAAAATGTAATGTACCGTTTCCAGACATTTTTCTGAAAATACGGTATTGTATTGCTTAAAAACATTTTATTTTTCATGTTTTCTGAAATAGCAGGCTAAACTACGTGTAAATAATGTACTCATTATCCTAACTTTCCCGATACCTTTCGAGAAATTCCTGACTGATTCCCGATTCTCGGTATTTTGTTTAATTGATAACTGCTTTAGAGTACCATTACTACTTTACTTTGATTTTTATGTTTTCACTTTTAATTTAAATTTTTAAATAAATTTTATTTTAATTTTTAGTTGAAATCAATGTTTAATTATTTTTATTTATTTTATGCTTTTAGTTCGTGTAAAAGAAGTACATTAAATCAAGCATAAAATAACACATGCCGTAGATTGAATAAGTAAGTGAATTGCCAGTATGATAATAGTACTACCCAAAATTAATTTGCCTGTAATCACTTACAGAATTGTGTACTTCACTAACTAGTCGTCAGAGACTTCTGCTGCATATTTACACCAGCTTACTGTAGCTCTTACATATTAACAAAAGCTTGTTGTAACGCATACGCACTGTTGTCGAAACCCTAAAAACTTACCTTAGTCCGGGTACCTGCGTTGCCACGGTGCCGTCTCGCAAGACCCAGGTAACCACAGGCGGCGGACTGCCATGTGCCATACAACTTACTTGTGCACCTGTGTCGTTGCCAAATAACAAGTGAGGAGGGGGCTCCTGAAGAAAGGAGGGCACACGTAATACGCCTGTTGCCTCGCCGGTCAAAGATAGCAACATCACATAAATAGCAATAGTCAATACACGTAGATGTAATATTGAATGTACAACATTATTGACTGCATAGAGAAAATATATGGAATACATTTGTATTATTCAATGCAAATATAGGCAAATTATTTAATTGTTATTTCAAATGGTGAGTTTTCTTAGTAACAATCAATCAATTTAGATTAAATGAAGTTTTAATTCATATGGTTATTACTAATGCATTGGTAAGTATTTTACTTATCATCGACAGTTTGTCAACTCTGTTCTCGTTGCTTCTCAAAGATACTAATTTTGAAGAATGACAGCAACAATAACAACAGCTGATTTAGTCAAAATAACAGAGAACTGCAATAATTTACCAACCTTTTTGGCTAAATCGAATCACTATTAAGCCCATTTCGTTGTATATATGTGGTATAAGCGATTCCATTTATGAATATGTACTGTATATTTGCAAGTAAAATCCTAGTATTTCTAGATTTTGTTGTTACACTCCGTAGTTATCCAGCTGTATAAGACATTTTATTTCAAAATGATTAATTTTCAATTTATTGATGTTCTTTATAATAATAGCAATTAGCTTGCTAAACTCATTCAGTTTATTGTGCACTGCGATTTCAGATCGGTCAGATTAAAACATAGCTTAAATTTTAAAAAATTTGTCTGCAGACTAGCTTCATTAGTACTTTCTTAACGAGCCGATGAAATTCATAAAATTATTCTCATTCAATTCGATGGTACATCACGTACTCACGGCAATGATAAACGACTCATTATAAATATTATTCAAAGTCGGCAAGTTCGACGGCCTGTCTACCAAGGTATAAGCCCCAACAAGAGTCACAAATATTTTTATATACCAACTGAGGGCCTCTTTATGCAGGTACATCATACACAGAGCCTAAACAAACCTCATAATTCAACTCAGTAAAGAATCGACACCATACCAATTGTGAAGAAGCATAAGGACACTTTAGAATCCT
Source organism: Drosophila innubila (assembly GCF_004354385.1). Classification (NCBI taxonomy): domain Eukaryota; kingdom Metazoa; phylum Arthropoda; class Insecta; order Diptera; family Drosophilidae; genus Drosophila; species Drosophila innubila. The sequence goes on from NW_022995380.1 coordinate 32,560,533, forward strand.
TTCATATTTACAACTTGACACCTTTTCACCGAGGACAACACTGAATACAGAACTTGCTCTGTTTCATGTGACTCTCACGTGTTCTTTGCATTTAATTGAGAATTTTAAATGATTTGTTTATTTTACTGTGTTTTATTGAAAATTTGCTGGAAGCGTTTTGCTTCTTTACTTAGCACTTAGATGGTGTCGTCTTCACAAAAAGTGTGTGTGAACCAGTCCGTTTTCGTCTATGTACGAGTATACGTGTATGTACTATTGTTTGCCTTTAATTTTTAATGAGTTGTTAAGCTCCACACTTCTGTGTGTCCCTTGTAACTGCTCCTGATTTTTAATAGACGAGAGTTGTTGGCTGACAATTTTGAATATATATGTCATATCCTTTGCTCTCGCAAGCATTCATTTATCAATGAATTTCACACTAAAACTGATATTAGTTATTGAGTTGCACTCACAATATAATTGCCTTAAATCGGAAGGTTTGTTATCTTCATTTTATTTAAAGATAATTTGCATATTTTTTATTTTTACTTTAAAGCTTAAAATAATAGTTGCAAAATCATTGGTCGCATTCACCAGGCAGGTTTGGTCCCTGATAATTTTTGTGATACCTATGATACTTCTGGTACCGTATCATGATACCAAATTTTATGTATCAGGTATGCATGTATCATAAAAAAAGGCTGCTATTTTGTGCTACTTTTCAGCTCCCGTCAGATTTTCTTAGCGAAATACATGAAATGCTTATCGAAAGTTTCCTTTGTTATCAATGTGCAATAGCAGCAGCAATTTTTCAATAACATATAATTTATTTTAATTTATTAGATAGTTTTACTTTAATTTCCTATCTGCGCTGTTCACAACTTTTATCATCGATAATTCGATTATCAGGTGTTGGCAGAAATAAGTATTAAAGCGTTCACCAGGAAGTATCACTAGCATAAAATTTGTGTGATACATGATCAGGAAGCATGATTTCTGGTGAATGCGACCAATGTCAACTAAAAATGAAAATTTAATTATTGAATTAAATTATTTCATAAATTTATCAAAAAGAAAGTTAAAATAAAGTTTAATAATTAAAATAATTGTTAGTTGCGATTCTTGGTAATACCATGGCGAGTTCGTAAAATGTATGCGAAGTACTCCGTTTAAGCAGCTTTAAGTTGTATTTCCCTAAAGTCTTAATACACATATTATACATATATAGCTTTAAGCGCAATATGACACAGTGAACAGCACCAAATGGTAACACACAAAGCTACGCAGCCCAGTTACATTTTCTTTCAAAGTAATCTGCAAGTGCAGGGAGATACCATGAGTACTTAAGTATTGGCCATGGCTGTTGCTAAACGCTTATGCATCCGCCGTAGCTTCCTGCTGAGGCGCAACGAACATTTTTCATCTTTTGTGCTGAGGAATTGGATCGTTGTAATATTTAGCATCTGAGTTGATTATTTTTCATATAATATAATTTTTCAACATAATAGTCGAAAGCAAAACATAACACCATACGAGGGTGTGACTCCTCGTATTAGCAAGGCTCTAAAATCTTCGTGAACCTAAATTAAACGGCAAAACTTTTTGTATACTCTGATGGTATCTTTCAGTGTAACACATGTATTTCGAACAAGAGTTTAAAGGTATTTTTCAGCAAAGAACCGACAATTTCCTGTTTGGCTTTCCCGCTTTTCACACGAAACTTTTAAGCAAAACAATCCATTTTCACACACACGTAGGCTAAAGTGTAACTCTCTGGCTAACTCACAGCACAATGATTCGAGTCGCCCGTCAAAGAGCATCCGCTACTGACATAGGACGAACGACAGCGTACTCATTAAGTGCAGCTTTTTGCACAAAAGTGGCTAGTGAAACAATGATAAGAGCCAGAAACGGGATCAAGCCTAATGGCAGGTGGCAGTTGACGGTTAGCGGATATGAAGAGGTGAAAAGCCACATAATTACGTTTTTCATCGCCACCCGTATAAGCAGTAAGGATATATTTCTGGTTATTTCATCGAGTTGTAAGGCAGCAACATTTAAAGTGTGCCTACAAATGTTTGGGAACCATTCTTTCTACTTAAAGTCAGTCCAAAGCAATTGTGTAAAGAAAATTGTAGTATAACAGCAATATAATGATGGCACGTATTTTTCTAAGCTATGAAAATTTTCTATTGTTGTTGCAGCAATGTCAGACTCCAGGAAGTCAATGGTTCATGGTGCTTCATTGTCACATTGACAAACCACCGGTCTTCCTGTCTTTCTTTTTTAATTTTTTATCTCTCTGTGTATTGTTGATAAGCCTTCAGAAAGTTATTGTTTCTGTTGGTTTCAGTTAATGTAAAGCTGACATAAATGTTTTGTTGCGGCAACTGTCGCAGACATAGGCGAAGTGTCAAGCAAATACAAATTTATCTAGTTACACGGGTGCATAGCCTTTAAAAATGTCTTAATTAGTTCACTCCAGCCAATAGCCGAGACCTATGATTATCGAAATTATTTTTCTTGTTTATCCTGATCAAATGATTCAACTCAATTATGGATTATTTAAACAACTATCCACATGTAACTAACTACATTCGCGTACACTTATGAACAACAATATTAATGCGAGATTCTAAAAAAAAGTAGCTGAAAAATCTTGCAAAGCGACACAAAGTGTAAGACTTTGCTGGAAACGTCTGTCGATAAGCGACCTTAAAATATTACCTCAAAATTAAATTATTTAAAAATCTAAAAATTTTTTCCAATAAATATAAAGCTTTGCACCTTAAAAAGGGCTGTTCATTATTTTGGTCTAGTAAGTTTACTAATTACATTGTTATGTGAATACCCTAAGTGAAATATTACAGAAATATGTTTAAAAAAATGTTGTGTTTTTTTAATTATACCCGTTACCTAATGTATGCATTGTTTATTATAGCTATTGATGAGCACTATAATTGGTGCTACGGTTGATTTGGATAGCTCTTCGTTATTTAGATATTTGCAATAACAAAATCATTCGCATGCTACAAAATCAAAAGTTATTTCCTCATTGAGCGGTTCAAACTTTGTTAAACAAGTAACTTGAAACCTAAAATATATATGAATAATATTTAAATTAAATATTATTACGAAATATTAGAATTAACTACATAAACTCTATGCTTTTACTATCACTGCGGACGGCAGTTCGCGCTAGTGACGAAAGCAGCACGAAGGGTGCGAAAGGCGACTAGCAGTAAATACAGCTTGGTTTTATGAGATACCTCAACCAAACTGATACAATATGCACTTAACTTGGTTTTATATATCCTGACCAAAGTTGGTTCAAATCGGACCACTAATTCATATAGCTGTCTTAGGACCGATCGGGTCAATGTTAAGTTTTAGTATGTAAAAACTTTTTTGTTTAATAAAATATTTTAACCAAATTGATAGCATATGCATTTAAGTTAGTTTTAAAAATCCTGACCAAAGCTGGTTCTAATGGAACCACTTTTTCATATAGTTTTCTTTATAATTAAAGATAAAAATTTTTTAACTATGAAAGAAATTCAACAACGTAATTTATATATTTAACTATCTGCCTGCAATAATGATAAAGTTACAATGTCAAAAGCAAAAGCAATTGCAAAAATTTCTGATATCCCACAAAAAAAAACCCTCTACACGAGGTAAAAGTCTAGTGACAAAAGCAATTTCCATCCCCAAAATTTCTGAAAAAAACGAACAAAATTCAGTTTAATCTAAAAATATTAAATAAAAATATAAATTAATAAAAAAAAGCGAAAATTGGCATTCGGCACTGGGCAATAAAATAATTTTTATGCGCACAGTGCACAATGCCAATTTTCGATTTTTAGACCCCGTACTTAAAAAAAGTACAGGGGTTTATTGGGTTTGTTTTAACGAATATGTGCGTAACATTCAGAAGGAGGCGTGGCAGACTCTATAATGTATATATATTCTTGATCAGCATCAACAGCCGAGTCGATAAAGCAATGTCCGTCTGTTCGTCTGTCTGTCTGTCCATCTGTATGAGCGCCTAGATCTCAGAGACTATAAGAGATAGAGACACCAAACTTGGTATGTAGGTTCCTCTATATTGCAAGCAGATCAAGTTTGCTTCAAAATTCGCCCACAAATCGAAAAAAAATATTTCATATCCAAATTATAAGAACATTATAAAAGCTAGTGACACGAAATGTCATGTTGGAATGTAGAATCCTCAATACTGCAGGCAGATCAAGTTTGTTTCTTTTTTGAATCGGACCACTATATTATATAGCGCCTATAGGAACAATCGGTCAAAAATCAAGTTTTAGTATGAAAAACTTTTTTGTTTTATGAGACATTTAAAGCAAACTGATACAATAAGCATATGACTTGGTTTTATATATCCTGTCCAAAGTTAATTCAAATCGGACCACTATATCATATAGCTGTCATAGGACCGATCGGGCGAAAATCAAGTCTTTGTATGAAAATCTTTTATGTTTTATGAGACATTGTAACCAATATGTTAGAATATGCATTTAAGTTAACTAAATATTTTTTAATTTTTTCAATTATTAGTTTTTGCCATAGTAAGTACGGGGTCTCCGACAGTCGAGTATGCGCGACTGTAGCACCGGCCGACTAGTTTTTTATTAATTTATATTTTTATTTAATATTTTTAGATTAAACTGAATTTTGTTCGTCACACAATTGGATATCAGAAATTTTGGGGCTAGAAATTGCTTTCGTCACTAGACTTTTACCTCGTGTAGAGGTTTTTTTGTGGTATTCCAATTAACTTTGTTTTGAGTAGTTATTTTCTTAAATTAAAGTATATTATATTCAAATTGATTACGTTTTTTGTATTAAAAATTTACTAAAATCGAACGAAACTAATTAGAATAAGAATAACAAATAGACAGACAAGCAAACGCGTATAATTTCGCTAAGCTGTTAATACAGATAATAAAAATGTAATGTTTATGTGATCGGAGAAGCCTCCATATGCCTGCTACATACATTTTTTTTCACTTTTTAATACGATGTATTCACTTTGTAATTAACAAAATTCAATAACTTTACCTCGATATTTTCGGAAAAATAACATGGCCGGTGTCAACTGAAGGTGTTTAATCCCAAAATCCTTTTATTATATTTGGCAGTACGCACAATTACTCAAACAACTTTACGCGCAAAATTGATTAGAGGAAACAAAACGTATTCCACAGACTGTAAATACATTCAACAAATTGCAAAAAAAATTATCAACTTATAAAATCCACAACTTTTATAAATATAATCATTTACAAATATTGCCCAAACGGAAGTCTATAATCTGTGGCTCTGTTAAATTGTTTTGCACTCTATTTCGACAGCCTACTCTATTTTATTTCACTACGATTGTTATATTGCAAGTTTTTCGGCCCGACACCATAAATGTTTTAACTCAAATCATACGTTTTTTATCTTCTCTTTTTAATTTTACAACCGATAACTTTCATTATTGTAATTAAGTAATCAATGTGTCATAGTTGTTACAGTTGTTTTTTTTCTCCCTTATTTATATTTTATTCTTTTCATAAACACTAAGGTATTTTTTTTAATCAATTGTCACTTTATTGAGAAACTACTTTTTAGAACGAACTTCTTAGACGGTTGCAGATTTTGTTGGTGTGCTAAGCGCCCAAATCATTTCATTATTTATTTATTTTTTCTTTAGTGTGTAGTTATAGTGTCTAGCGCTAAAACGGATCGATTGGAGACCAGAAAAGTCCACTTTTGTTACATTTTTTATGAGCACATTCGTTAAGACAAATAACCCGTAAAGTCAGTCAAACCCACGATAAGAACAAAATGCGGCCCGAAATACACATAAGGGATGTGTGTGACAAATGTCAGCACATGAAATGCTTCTGCATAGTTTTGGGCTTTAGTATATACTATACCCAAAACACAGACGAGCATAATGCTACAAATGCTAGCACTCACACATACACACTCGTTCATTTTGGTCTGGCCACTATCACCAATGGAACCTTTCCAGCCCCAAAGCGTCAAAATTGTTAGCATCCATTAATGATTTTTTTCATTAAATCCCAAAATAGTGCCTAAATCACGCAGTCGCACACATAGGCTGACCATTAGGCAGTTCATTTATATGTGTGTGTGTGAATGATTGTGTGCATATGTGCTTAACTAATCCTAATACTCTCAATGTCAATAACACACAAGCCTTATAATTTTGCCCGTTTAACACGTCCAAACAATTCGAAACGCCGGCAATGACTGAGCTTTAAAATAGCTCGCTGCTATGTCCTATACTGCCAGCGTCGCATCCTCAATTTCAGACAGACTGAGCAGCTGCGTCGACAACGACGTCAACGTCAGCGTCTGTCGTTTAGGATTATCTTCGTCGACTGCTGCCCTTCGGCGACCACTTCGTTGGCAGTGCTGCTACTGTATCCAAAAGTTGTGCTATTATTGAACACCGCATGCTGCGCTGCCAGCAGCAATATGAACGAAAGGCTTTTCAAATTCTCTTATTACCTTTCGTTCTCTTTGACATACATGTCTGAGTGTAGTAACTGTTACTTCTTTATTGTTGCATATACACTCCGCGTTTACTTCAAACGCTTTGAGTATTAACTAGTGGGCCGGTGCTACAGTCGAGCATACTCGACTGTCGGAGACCCCGTACAAAATATTTAGTTAACTTAAATGTATATTCTATCGGATTGGTTACGATGTCTCATAAAACATAAAAGATTTGCATACTAAGACTTGATTTACGCCCGATCGGTCCTATGACAGCTATATGATATAGTGGTCCGATTCAAACCAACTTTAGACAGGATATAAAAAATCAAGTTTAAAGAATATTCTATTAGTTTGGTTACGATATCTTATCAAACAAAAAAGTTGTTCATACCAAGACTTGATTTTACCCGATCGGTCCTAGGACAGCTATATGATATAGTGGTCCGATTCGAACCAACTTTGGACAGGACATATAAAACCAAGTTTAATGCATAGAATATCAGTTTGGTTACGATATCTCATAAAACAAAAAAAGTGTTTCTTACTAAGACTTGATTTACGCCCGATCGGTCCTATGACAGCTATATGATATAGTGGTCCGATTTGAACCAACTTTGGACAGGATATATAGAACCAAGTTATATGCTTATTGCATTAGTTTGGTTACAATATCTCATTAAACAAAAAAGTTTTTCATACCTAAACTTGATTATCGACCGATTGTTCCTATGGGCGCTATATAGTATAGTGGTCCGATTAAAAAAAGAAACAAACTTGATCTGCCTGCAGTATTGAAGATTCTACATTCCAACATGACATTTGGTGTCACTAGCTTTTAAATTGTTCTTACAATTTGGATATGAAATTTTTTTTTCGATTTGTGGGCGATAAAGGGGGCGTGGCCGAATTTTAAAATAAACTTGATCTGCTTGCAATATAGAGAAACCTACATACCAAGTTTGGTGTCTCTATCTCTCAGACAGACAGGCAGACAGACGGATATTGCTTTGCTATTGACTTGGCTATTGATGCTGATCAAGAATATATACACTTTATAGGGTCTGCCACGCCAGACAGACAGACAGACGGACAGACGGATATTGCTTTGCTATTGACTTGGCTATTGATGCTGATCAAGAATATATACACTTTATAGGGTCTGCCACGCCTCCTTCTGCCTGTTACGCAAATATTCGTTAAATCAAACCCAATAGACCCCTGTACATTTTTTTAAGTACGGGGCCTAAAAATTAAGGAAAATTAAGAGTTGGTTAGAAATATATTTACAAAAAGATTGACTATTTGATTTTGGTCTGATCATTTTAACAGAAGCTTTATGATCTCATAGGCTTATATAACCAAATTTTCATTAAAAAATACCACAGTCTTTGAAGTTAGTTGATATGTCTCAAAAACAGCAATGTTTTATTTAGTAATGGATGAGTAATCTAGCAAAATCGACGCAGCTCATTGACATGTTCAAAAGAATGTACCACACCTATAGTGCATGACACAATTCGTGAAAAAAGTACCAAGGAATACAAATTATATAATTTTTGGGAATGCAACGATCTGAGTTGTTACTTAATTTCAAAACAATTCCTCCAACATTGACGCTCATAGCACTACTACCACTATTGTCAAAGGAGCTTCATCCCCTCTGCTATCTCTGATATATATACGCATGAAACTACAAAAATGTTACACTCTTTGCAATTTATTTAAATTCACGGCAATTGCAATAGCACGTGTTGCATCTGTATACAGTTCTCTGACAGTTCTCTGACAAAGCGCTTGCGCGCTCTTTCGACGCCAGCAGCGAACATCGCTGCCAACGTCATTGACAGCAATCAAAAGCTGAAACCCTGACCTACGACAATCTAAGAAGTGAATCAAAGTGTGGAACACTGACAAGATTGATACATTTTTATATATATTTGAATTTTAATCTATGTATGCTATTGTATGTATACTATGTGCGTACGCGAAACTTTTCCTTTGTGTTCATAAGAGAACATTGAATAGCCCAGAGAACATAATACCGGTTAAAGGTTACGGTTTCGATTGCGGTTTCAATTCCTGGTTCCTGTCTCGACTATAGCCTTTCCGACAAGTTTAATTTTAATCACTATTGTTTGTAAATTATAAAAAAAAATAATAAATTTTGTCTAAAGCAACTGAATCATAATTATGCCCAATATTATTAGAAAATATGGTAATTTTTTTTTTTTAATAAATCAACTCATTTTATTAATATACCTCATAGTAAAATCTTTATGCTTCAGAGCGGACCTAGGAATTCATTTTAGACCCATAGTTTCTTGATGAAGTATTTTTGGAATTGATCGTAATTTTCGATTTCGATTTCTATATGTGAAGCTTATATTTCTTATATATGTATGTATAATTATAATTGAAATTTAACAAGAATTAATTAATTTTCTCACTATTTTTTTACAGCGATTTTTTAAGCCAACTTAGTGGCATGCACAATGTAAGCATAAAAAACAATTAAGTTTAAGTGACTAGTTAATTTCAAGTAAAAAGAAAATTTATATATATTAGATAACAATAAATGAACAACTAAATAAAGGAGAAAATGGTTGTGATGAGTGTGTTTTTAGTTTCAGATTTCAATTGCAACTCGAGTGGGCTGGGCCACTAGATACACAAATGTAGAACTGCATAGAGAACGCAACACAATGGAAGACACAACCAAAAACATAACAACAACAACAATTGTTGTCATTACATTTTCTGTCGTGCCGTGGGCCGAAACTTATGCCCGATTCTAAGCTCATTTTCGAACATTTTGCGACATGCTCGCTCAACATCCGCACTTTGGTCCATTGGGTGTCGTTGCTTGTCTGTTGACGGACGAGTGATGGCGCTATTTTCAAGTTTGTGTGGCGGTCTGGCAACACGCCATCTATCGGGAAAATACCAAACCAGTCTATCGATGCATTGCAGCGTGGGATGCAAACTAATTTATTCACCAACTCACCAACCCCCGGCTCGTTTCGCTCGCGGAATTGAAGCGTGAAAAAGAGGAGAACTTATTTTATATTTCTTAAATAAACTTCTTTAACGCTATTTTTTTATTTTCTCCATATATATATCTCTCAATCATCGCACTGTGTGTGCGTGATGTTCTTTTTATTTTCAATTTCCATAATTACAATTTGTGTGTGTACACGTGTGTGTGTCTTTTTTCTCCATATCTATATATCTCCACATCAGCGCACTGTGTGTGCGTGCGTGATGTTCTTTATTATTATTTTCAATTTCCATAATTATCAATTTGTGTGTGTGTGTGTGTCATTTTCTTATTTGTATTTAGGATTAACAATATTATTCTTATTTGTGTAATTGTACATATAGTTTAGGGTAAAAAACAATTAAAAAATTATAGTTTATATATACATACATTTTACATTTATAAATTACATTACATATTATTTTCAATTTTGGCTCTACAATGTATGCAATACATTTGTGCCGTGCATTTTCTGTGTGTGTGTGTGTGTAATTTACAATAGAATATTTTTTAATTATTATTAAGAAATATGACCACTTGATCAAATTAGCCTTAGCTTATTACAAAAATGGAAAGAAAAATGGAGAAATGGTTGCGTTTGGATATTCAAGTATTAATTTGAATTCCCTCAGCATCGGTTTGAACCAAAGAAACTGCAAGCATAGAGGGGGGGCAGGGGATTTAATAGAAAACACAAACAAAATATGAAGGGCATGTACTAATTTGTGATTAGTAGTTTTAAAATGTGTGTGTGTGTTTGATACGGAAGCCCGAAAAGACGCAATTATTATTTGAGTGGGCTGGGCCAATAAATGCACCCACTCATCAATCGCCATCGAGCATCCGCAAATTTCAATTGTAAATTGCAAATTGTTTTTGTATTGTTTGTTTTTTGTTTTGTTTGTTAGTTTGTTTGTAAAAAAAATCTAGAAAATTCCCCACCACAGCCTGCATACCTGGGTCAAACGCTGAAAAAATTCACTTGAATTTTGTGTAGTGTGCGGCATCAGTAAATTTATATGTATTATATTTACCATAAGCCAGCAGTTATTGAATGGTGTCATTAATTGACTGGAGGGAATTTGTACTTAAAAACTAAATTGTTTATTATTATGATGGGTGTGTGTAGGGGGGGGGAGTGGCATTGTAGCCATGGTTCAATTTGCGAGCCTCTGCAAACAATTTGCAACCAATAGATGCAGAGCCGCCGAAAATGCAAGGCAGACTCTGCGGTGTGCAATTGAGATTTGCAGAGACCGGCAAACGAAACCATTTGGCTAGTTTGGATATTATTGTTAAATAAATAAATTAAAAAATTTACAAATAAAAATGGGAATATTATATTATATTACGCATTTGGTTTAGTGTTGTTATTTTTTGCCCATTGTGCCTTCCCTCACTATTGTTTGACACGGGCAAACCAAATGGATTGGCCATTTTATAAAAAAGGGGGATTTAAAAATTTCAAATATGTGTTGTGATTATGTGTACTTAAAAATTGGTGTAATAATATGACATTTTTTTTTTTTTTTTCAGTCATGTTGTTGAATGTGTGTGTTGTTTTTTGTTTGTTTGTTTGTGTGTGTGTGTATTAAAAATACTTAAAAAATATAAAGTGTGTGTGTGTGTGTTTTTTGAGTGTGTGAATACTTAAAAATATATATATAAAATGTGTGTGCAAGTGTGTGTGTGTGTGTGTGTGATTTAACAAATAATTTTAATTGTTTTGTGTTTTGAATTGTGTGTGTTGTAGTTTTTAATAGAAGTAAAAAACTGCTTGCATGCATTAAAATATACAAGCACTGCTTGAAAGTGTAAAGCAGTTTGAACTGCATTAGCTGGATGGATGGCGCTGCTTGTTGGACGACATTGGGCGAGCGATGGCGCCAACCGTTTCAAGTTTGTCGCTCAAGTCATTTGATACTTGAGCTACAAAGCAAACTGAAAGTTGGCGGTTTTCGAAACGTTGCTAGCTGATTCTGCTGTTTTGATTGTTGTTGATTGCTGCTGCTGCTGTTGTTGTTTGCTGTTGCTGCTGTTTGAATGCTGCCGCTGCTACGACGACGACGACGACGACGTTGAAGACGTTGAAGACGTTGAGTGCGCCAGCACATGGACGCAACAGGCGTACGATTGGCTGGCTGGCGATGACGACAAGGACGACGACGACGATGATGACGACGACGACGATAATGGCGGCAGCAGCGGGCGAAACGGGCGAACGAGCGAACAGGCAGACGGACGACTGGCTGGCGAGAAACGAGCGATGGTCGAACGTCTGTGTGTGTGTGTGTGTGTGTGTGTGTGTGTGGGCCAGCACATTGATGTTAACAAAAATGGCCGGCTGGCAGGCAGGCACATCGATCATTGTATTGATCACTGTGTTGATCACTGCTGTTGTTGTTGTTGTTGTTGTTGATGTTGTTGATATTGTTGATGTTGTTGTTACTATGTAGAGTGCGCCAGCACATTGATGTAGAGAGATTTTGCAACATGTTGAGTGCAAATCTCTGCCGACTGGCTGACGGGAACTGGACAAGGTACAAATACCTTCGAGTACTATCAAGTACTGATTGATTGCGCCAGCACATTGAAGACACATCATAATATATATGTCTGGCTGGCTGCCGGGTGATGAAGTTGAACATTGTGTTCGGTGTGACGCTTGTGTGTTTGTGTGTGTGTGTGTGTGCCAGCACATATTGAGGGCACGATTGTAACATTTGTATACAATTTCCTGCTGGCCGGGCTGGCAGGCAGAAATTAACACACATTCAAATTGAAATATTTGTAGAGTGTGCCAGCACAAATTAAAAAGCTGGCTGGCAGGTGTCGAGTCCGGTAGAAAGTGTCGCCGCACGATGTTCGATGTATGTTGTTCGATGATTGACGTTGAAGAAGCTGAAGAAACCAGACGAATCGAATTCAGAGCTGGCCAGCAAAACAGCAAACAAACAAGCAAGCAAACAAACAAACGACGAGCGATGACAAAACGATGATGAGTTGTTGAGTTGTTGAGTGCGCCAGCGCATTGATGAAAAATCGATGCCGGCTGGCGGGCAGGAGAAGAACAGCTCGTGTGTGTGTCTGTGTGTGGGCCAGCACATTGAAGAATTTGCATTTTTAGAAAAATACAAAAAAGACAGGCGCACGGATTGCGCAACTGGCTGGCTGGCTGGCTGGCTGACTGGCTGGCTGGCTGGTTGACAGGAGCGTGTGTATGTGTGTGTGTTTGTGTGTGTATGTGTGTGTGTGTGCCATTAATGGCATATATTTGTAAAAAATGTACTTGCATTTGAAGAATGCATTTTGTTTAAAATAGTAAAATGATGAAAAATAATAAAATGATAATATAATAAAAAATGATAAAAAATAATAAAAATAATAAATAATTAATATTGTGCTTTATAGCACTTTATAATTGAGTAAAAAAAAAATCCATTCATTTATCGATATGGAAAATGGAAAAAAAATTTTACGTTATGATAAGGGTAAAAAATAGAATTTTAAATTGGCAAACGTGCATAAAAGTCAAAAACAGTGTTTAATGCGACTTGTTGTTGCTGTCAACTACTAGTTTATCAACCAGTAATCGCATTTGTGACATTTGTTGCCTCAATTCTAGGCTATGATTTTGCTCTTTAATCAAGAGTTCAGTTAGCAAAGTGATCTTTTCATTTTGAATGACAAAATTAGAGTTGTGTTGAGGGCAGCTCAGCAACAGCATCAACTTGCATATCAACATTTTGTTGTTGCTCATGTTGTTGCTGCTGCTGCTGCTGCTGTTATTGTTGTTGTTGTTGTTGCTGCTTTTTTTTTTTTTTTTTTTAACAATATGTGATAGCCTGTTGCAATATCACATATAATCGAGGCGAAACAATAACATACCAAATGGCGTACCATAAGAGCGGTATGTTTTGAATCAGAATCATCGCTTGCGCCCACGGTGGGGTCCACGCAATGCTTAAGGCGTCGAGGAGATTACATTGTCTTAGGATATGTAAGGCATTGCCTTCCATTTGATCAGTTCAAATAAATTTATTTGTCTATCGTAGGTGGCAGTAAGTCAGTTAACTCATTGGTGAAGGGCCATGTTGCCCAGGCTTTGTAAGTAGCATTATTGCATGGTATCTTAGGTATGCGTGCCATTACTTTTTCAGTTCGTATCAGTTACCTAGCGTAGGTTTGGACGGTAAGTCAAAAGACCCTTTGGCGACAAACTAATTTACCTAGACTGCACATGAGAATAAGACAGGGCTCCCAGTAATAAAATTAGTTCTTGTACTTCGGTTAGTTTATAAATCTATAAACTCTATGATGATGGACCTATTTGCTTAGGCTGCACATGCTAACAAGACAGAGCTCCTAATAACCAAACAAGCCAATTACCTAAAGTAAGTTTGGACGATAAGTCGGTAGACTCTTTGATCACGGGCTTAATTGCCTTTGCTGCAGATGTTGATAAGACAGTGCTCCTGGATGAAAAGTCAATAGACTCTATGATGATGGATCTATTCGCTTAGGCTGCACATGCTAACGAGACAGAGCTCCTAATAACCAAACAAGCCAATTACCTAGAGTAAGTTTGGACGATAAGTCGGTAGACTCTTTGATCACGGGCCTATTCGCCTTTTTTTTTTTTTTTTTTTTAACAATATGTGATAGCCTGTTGCAATATCACATATAATCGAGGCGAAACAATAACATACCAAATGGCGTACCATAAGAGCGGTATGTTTTGAATCAGAATCATCGCTTGCGCCACGGTGGGGTCCACGCAATGCTTAAGGCGTCGAGGAGATTACATTGTCCTAGGATATGTAAGGCATTGCCTTCCATTTGATCAGTTCAAATAAATTTATTTGTCTATCGTAGGTGGCAGTAAGTCAGTTAACTCATTGGTGAAGGGCCATGTTGCCCAGGCTTTGTAAGTAGCATTATTGCATGGTATCTTAGGTATGCGTGCCATTACTTTTTCAGTTCGTATCAGTTACCTAGCGTAGGTTTGGACGGTAAGTCAAAAGACCCTTTGGCGATAAACTAATTTACCTAGACTGCACATGAGAATAAGACAGGGCTCCCAGTAATAAAATTAGTTCTTGTACTTCGGTTAGTTTATAAATCTATAAACTCTATGATGATGGACCTATTTGCTTAGGCTGCACATGCTTACAAGACAGAGCTCTAATAACCAAACAAGCCAATTACCTAAAGTAAGTTTGGACGATAAGTCGGTAGACTCTTTGATCACGGGCTTAATTGCCTTTGCTGCAGATGTTGATAAGACAGTGCTCCTGGATGAAAAGTCAATAGACTCTATGATGATGGACCTATTCGCTTAGGCTGCACATGCTAACGAGACAGAGCTCCTAATAACCAAACAAGCCAATTACCTAGAGTAAGTTTGGACGATAAGTCGGTAGACTCTTTGATCACGGGCCTATTCGCCTTTGCTGCAGATGTTGATAAGACAGTGCTCCTGGATGAAAAGTCAATAGACTCTCTGATGATAGACCTATTTGCCTAGGCAGCACGTGCTAACGAGACAGAGCTCCTAGTAACCAAACAAGCCAATTACCTAAAGTAAGCTTGGACGGTAAGTCAGTAGACTCTTTGATGACGGGCCTATTAGAATTTGTTGCATATGTTGATAAGACAGTGCTCCTGGATGAAAAGTCAATAGACTCTCTGATGATGGACCTATTTGCCTAGGCAGCACATGCTAACGAGACAGAGCTCCTAGTAATTTCTCTTTTTAGCTATGCCGCTTTTGTAGCCTAGTTAATGTTAAGGCGGCGCTAAGCATAGCCGGGGATTTGTTTTTTGAGTTTCCAATAATTGCGAGCATTTGATTATTGGACATTGCAAATTGCTCATAGAATTATTAGATTTTTGTTAGTGTAGCTTCGGCGCAATATTGATGCTGGATTATGTCCACATATATGATGGTGGACGGGGGGCGCCTTGAGCCAACAATTGTGATTATCGGGGAGTATTACGGTCCTCTGAGAGTATCTTCTTGTTTGTGGAAATGTATGTTTTTTAGATTCCACGCTGCTCCAATGTCCAAAGAAATACAGCGTGGAGAGAAAACAAAAACATTTGTTTTGATCAATTGCATCTCGGCCCTCTCAGTGTGGCTGGGATGCTGGGTGAATAGAGTGCAGAATGTATTGTGCAGGTCAGGTCAGGAGTCGAATCGGTGTGCTGTTATGATGTGTGTGTTGTGTTGTGTGCTGTGATGCGATGCGATGTGCAGGTATGAGTGTGTTGAGATGGCCAGGCGATGCGCTGGCCGGGCGATGCGATGTGCAGGTATGAGTGTGTTGAGATGGCCAGGCGATGCGCTGGCCGGGCGATGCGATGTGCAGGTATGAGTGTGTTGAAGTGGCCAGGCGATGCGCTGGCCGGGCGATGCGATGTGCAGGTATGAGTGTGTTGAGATGGCCAGGCGATGCGCTGGCCGGGCGATGCGATGTGCAGACCAGACGATGCGCTGGCCGGGCGATGTGTTATTGTGTATATGTGCAGGTATGCGGGTGTGTGTGGTGAATGGGACAGCGAACGGCAGCGGCGGCGGTTATGTCGGCTGAAGACGGCCCGTACAAACGGACGGACGCTTGCTTGCTCGTTCGATGCTCGGCAGTCTGAATGTGTGCATGCGTGTGTGTGTGTGTGTGTGTGTTCTCTATGGGTGATAATAGAAAATTGATTAATTTCTCATTCAATGCGAGTTGGAAATTCATTGAGATTTATCAAGTCCGGTTGCTGGACATTGAAGACGCATGTGGTGACAAGTCCAGTGGTTGATGAGTATATCATGACGGCAATGATGCTCGGCACATGTGGATGACGTATCGTGGTTACGATCTTGTATGGCCGGTATATGGCTTCAATGATGACGACGGCCAGGTGTTGTTGTATGGGACGCAGAATGCGCAGATGACGATGACGGCGACGGATGGCATTATATTGTATGGCAAATACGTTTCCATTGCCACCGCTGAGATGTGTGTGATAAATGTAATTGTAGGTGTTATTGTTATTGTTGCTGTTGTTGCTGTTGCTGTTGTTGTTGTTGTTGTTGTTGTTGCCAGTTGTACTTCGGTCCAATACGAGTGTGCGGCGATGGACATGAATGCGGCGTGTAAAATTGTATCTCATGGTGCGCTTTGAGATTCGTTTGTTAAGCGTCGGCGATGACGATGCTACATGCTGCTGCTGCTGCTGCCGGCAGCGGCGGCGGCGACGGGCCACTGTGACGCGTGTGATGGTGAAGCTTAAATTGGCGGCAATATTGCGTAGACCGATGATGGACTTTGATATTGCTTGAAGGATGAGCTGTGTAGATGGACGATGGCATCGGCGGCGAATGAGTCGCTGCTGCTGCTGTTGTTGTCGTCGTCGCTGCTGTAGTCGCTTGTAGGCCATGTTGTTAAGCCGGCAACGAGGGGGGGGAGGAAGATGAAGGGAGAATAGAGAGAGATCTTCTTGTCTTTTATGGAATAGAGAAGAGAGTGAATGGTTATACAGTGTTTCATACTGAGATTTTTTGTCTACCTAAGTTAATTCAAATTTTGGTAATGGGAAAAAATTCCTGTTATTTGTGCAAAGAGCGCATTACATTTACTTATCAACTTGTGCTTGTTTGCTTTCATATATGAATATGGATATTGAAGAAGGGAGGAGAAGAAGAAGAAGAAGAATAAGCTATGTGAGTTGATTTGAGTTTTTTGTATATTATTTCCTATATGGGCGTTGAGCCAATGGCTGCAACGGATGCATAAGAAAGGCTAGCGGCAGCGGCGGCAGGAGCCATATTTGTTCGTGTTGTTGTTGTTGAAGTTGCTGTTGCAGTTGCAGTTGCTGTGACAACAGCGGCAGATTGAGGAGAAATTATTTTAAATATTTCATGCATTTGCTTTTGCATCTCAGCAATGACTTCTGAATGGCTTTTTAAAATGCGAGCTATCGAAGCCAGTTGACTAAACGATGACGATTGTGTTTGTCTTTCAGTCAGCGTCGGTGTCATACTCGTTGTTGTTATCGGTGTTGGTGTTGGTAATTGTGTGGTGACGTGCGTGTGTCTCTGTTGTTGTTTCTTGTGTGTGCGGGACATGGGCTGTGTCCGAGTTTGAGGGTTGATTTTTGTTAGCTGTTGTTGTAGCTGCTGCGGCTGCGGCTGCGACTGCGCATTTGCCTGTCGCTGTTGCTGCTGCTGCTGTTGTTGTGGATTTGAGTTTGAATTAGAATTCAATGTGGGCTGTTTGGTTCGCAACAGTTTGATGAGATATGGGCAACCGCGATAATTGGCCGTATGATCCCCATTGCAATTGCCACATTTGGCAGCCGTTTCACGCCCCTTTGTGCACTCTTTGGTCAAATGGGCGAGGCCGCATTTGACGCATACCGGTGTGCGATGGCAATAGTTTGCTGTGTGATTGAATTTTTGACAGCGTCGACACTGTACCATCGACTCGCTCCTGTGTCGCCATTCGACACGAATCGAGTAATGGCACAGTGTTTTCAATTCAAATATCTTGCCATTATTAATGGCATTCGGCTCGAGTTCAATAAAGTATAGGTTTGGTGTGTAGGTGCCAGTGCCGCTGGTATTTTTGTACACCGGCAAGTGTACACTGCGCACCGCAAAGCCTAATTTCAACAATTCACCCTTGACATTGTCGGCCGGTGTGGAACAGTGTATGCCCCTGATGGCAACACGAATTGAGCGCTCAATTTTCGGCTGATATGTGTGGTATTCAAGTTGCTCCCGTTCAAAGAGCTGTATTAGAGAGCGATAGATTGCGGGAGACTGCGGTGTGAAGCGTATCAAGTGTGGGCCACCAATTTTAATCACATACGTGTTGCGATCAATCGATTGATTGATTCTCCCTGTCAATTGCATAAAATCACCCTTGTACACAATCCATATTTGTGGTGATTTTGGTTGATTGGCCCGATTTGTGACACTGATTGCATCGGCATCGGTGCCTGTGCCTGTACCTCTACCTGTACCTGTACCTGTACTAGTATGAGTATTATTATTGGTAGTGTTTTTAGACCGAGTGTTGCTGGTGTTGCTGGTGTTATTATTGTTGTTGCCGCTAAGACCAAGTATGGCATTGGTCCTGATAACAGGGGCGGCAGGTAGGCGATTCGAATTTGAATCGGTATCAGAGTCGTCTTCATCATTATCATCATCATCAACATCGATGACGTAGTCGGTGTCATCGTCATCGTCATTACCAGTCGTAGTTGTGGTTGCTGTATCAGTGTCAAGTATGCGGTTCGATCGTTTTGTTCCTATCGATAAACGTCTAGAGGCGTCCAATTGTTCGGTACGCGAACTGTTTGACTTTGAGCGAGTCACCGCACGCGTATTGATGCGACGTGTATCGCTCAGATCTTGTTGATCGGGAAATGATTGCTTGAATTTTGAAACAATTGTCTTATAGCCCTGATGGTGATGACCATCACTGCCATTGCAACCGCTACCGCTACCAATAGCAATAGGAACGGAGGCAGAGACAGAGACAGGGACAGGGACAGGGGCAGGGGCAGGGGTAGGGGCAGTTAATATTTGAGACTGCGGCATCGACGGCAGCGAGTTTCCAATGTAATTGAATGTGGATGCTGTCGAGGCTGTTGAATATGCCGAACTCTGTTGGCTATTCAATTCGCCAAATGTGACATGAGTAACGCCCATATTGGCATCACGTTCATCGGTGTTGGCGTTAGTAGTAGCAGTAGTAGTAGTAGTAGTAGTACCATTACCACCACTGCCGCTATGATTGCCTGAAAGTGTGAGCGAAAGTGACTTGGTGAATTTTTGACGCTTTGCCGACGGCAAAACAGCAAATGTATTTTGACTACCTGCTACAGTTGCGGCTGTCATTGTTGTTGTTGTTGTTGTTATTGTTGTTGTTATTGTTGTAGTAGTAGCTGCTGGTGCTGGTGCTGGTGCAGCTAATATTCGGTTTGACGAATTGCAATTTGCCGACGGGAGAACGGCAACGACGGCGACAGCGGCGTCGTCAGAATTTGAATTGATGTTAGAGATGCCACACAAATTGGAAGCATAATCAATAGTTTGATTTAAAGTTTGAGTTTGATGATCAATTTGATCGGTTTGAGTGTTTAATAATTGATTAGCTTGTGTGATTTGAGTAGCATCCGCATCATCATCGTCCATAGGCATGGACATTGAATTCGAATTTGTTTCACATTTTGAAACAAAACCGGCGCCAGTGTTAGCAATCGATCTTTTCACCGATTGCGATTGCGATTGCGATTGAGAGTGAGAGTTGCTATCGAGTAGCTCAATTATGGCGTTTGCCTCATCCTCAGACTCACTATTCTGCAATAGATTGATGAGCTTGTGGACAGCATTTTGATTCATTGGCGATAGATTGCGAAGTATCTCTGATGCTGCCGATGATGATGATGATACAACAGAGACATCAGAGACATCGTCCGACTCACAGCAGCCGCCGCCGCCGCCGCCGCTGCCGTTGCTACCTGTATCGCTACAGTCATCTAACCCAACATTGCCAATATAGCCGCTGACAGCGCTGCCACCGCTGCCGCCAGCATTACTATTGTTGTTCGCATTTGCGTTTTGAGCGACTTGTTTTGATTGTTGATTATTCTTCTTCTTCTTCTTCTTATTGTTATTGTTGTTGTTATTGGCCATTATAAGAAAGTGAGGGGGAAACACTATTCAATTTGATTTGACTTGACTTGACTTGACTTGACTTGACTTGACTTGACTTGACTTGACTTGACTTGACTTGACTTGACTTGACTTGACCAATTTTAACGTTTGACAGCACAAAGAAGTAGGCAATTATTTTTGAATGAAATTTACTATACTGAGCATCATGGGCATATGTATGTATGTATATAAAAAATTATATAAAATAAATAGATATATATATATATAGACTGGACTGGACTGGAGCACAATTTTGAGTATGAACGTCTACATCCATGCATAAGTGGATATACACACATGAGATATATTTTTTTTTTTTTTTTTTTAACAATATGTGATAGCCTGTTGCAATATCACATATAATCGAGGCGAAACAATAACATACCAAATGGCGTACCATAAGAGCGGTATGTTTTGAATCAGAATCATCGCTTGCGCCCACGGTGGGGTCCACGCAATGCTTAAGGCGTCGAGGAGATTACATTGTCTTAGGATATGTAAGGCATTGCCTTCCATTTGATCAGTTCAAATAAATTTATTTGTCTATCGTAGGTGGCAGTAAGTCAGTTAACTCATTGGTGAAGGCCATGTTGCCCAGGCTTTATAAGTAGCATTATTGCATAGTATCTTAGGTATGCGTGCCATTACTTTTCAGTTCGTATCAGTTACCTAGCGTAGGTTTGGACGGTAAGTCAAAGACCCTTTGGCGATAAACTAATTTACCTAGACTGCACATGAGAATAAGACAGGGCTCCCAGTAATAAAATTAGTTCTTGTACTTCGGTTAGTTTATAAATCTATAAACTCTATGATGATGGACCTATTTGCTTAGGCTGCACATGCTAACAAGACAGAGCTCCTAATAACCAAACAAGCCAATTACCTAAAGTAAGTTTGGACGATAAGTCGGTAGACTCTTTGATCACGGGCTTAATTGCCTTTGCTGCAGATGTTGATAAGACAGTGCTCCTGGATGAAAAGTCAATAGACTCTATGATGATGGACCTATTCGCTTAGGCTGCACATGCTAACGAGACAGAGCTCCTAATAACCAAACAAGCCAATTACCTAGAGTAAGTTTGGACGATAAGTCGGTAGACTCTTTGATCACGGGCCTATTCGCCTTTGCTGCAAATGTTGATAAGACAGTGCTCCTGGATGAAAAGTCAATAGACTCTCTGATGATGGACCTATTTGCCTAGGCAGCACATGCTAACGAGACAGAGCTCCTAGTAACCAAACAAGCCAGTTACCTAAAGTAAGCTTGGACGGTAAGTCAGTAGACTCTTTGATGACGGGCCTATTCGCCTTTGTTGCATATGTTGATAAGACAGTGCTCCTGGATGAAAAGTCAATAGACTCTCTGATGATGGACCTATTTGCCTAGGCAGCACATGCTAACGAGACAGAGCTCCTAGTAACCAAACAAGCCAATTACCTAAAGTAAGCTTGGACGATAAGTCGGTAGACTCTTTGATCACGCCTATTCGCCTTTGCTGCAGATGTTGATAAGACAGTGCTCCAGGATGAAAAGTCAATAGACTCTCTGATGATGGGCCTATTTGCCTAGGCAGCACATGCTAACGAGACAGAGCTCCTAGTAACCAAACAAGCCAATTACCTAAAGTAAGCTTGGACGGTAAGTCAGTAGACTCTTTGATGACGGGCCTATTCGCCTTTGCTGCATATGTTGATAAGACAGTGCTCCTGGATGAAAAGTCAATAGACTCTCTGAAGATAGACCTATTTGCCTAGGCTGCACATGCTAACAAGACAGAGCTCCTAGTAGCCAAACAAGCCAATTACCTAAAGTAAGCTTGAACGATAAGTCAGTAGACTCTTTGATGATGGGCATATTAGCCTTTGCAAAGTATGTTTTAAGACAGAGCTCCTGGGTGAAAGGTCAATAGTTTCTCTGATGATGGACCTATTTGCCTATGCTGCGCATGCTAACAAGACCGAGCTCCCAGAAAACCAATCAAGCCAATTACCTAAAGTAGGCTTAGACAGAAAGTCAATAGACACACTGATGATGGGCCCATTTGCAAAGGCTAACAAGGCAGAGCTCCCAGAAGCCAGTTACCTAATGTTAGTTAGAACAGAAAGTCAAAAGACTCTTTGAAGATGGACCTGTTGCAAGGTAAGGGTACTTACACATGTACTACCCTACAAATCATACTTAACGAAGAAGAAGTCAGAAATCACTAATGACTACCAATGTAATTAGGCATTGCGCTGTCCTAGATAAAGAAAGCAGGGTGTTAGTAATCTACAGGCACGCATTGCTACAAAGTATTGAATAGACTGCATTAACAGGATACAGCAATAGTGTAACCACAAGCAGGCCGATCAAACCAAAGCATCAAATCATTAAATAGTATTTAAGCTCAAGCAGAAAGAAGTACAATTTAAAAGCGATCAAGTAAAATTTTTTTTTTTTTTTTTTAACAATATGTGATAGCCTGTTGCAATATCACATATAATCGAGGCGAAACAATAACATACCAAATGGCGTACCATAAGAGCGGTATGTTTTGGATCAGAATCATCGCTTGCGCCCACGGTGGGGTCCACGCAATGCTTAAGGCGTCGAGGAGATTACATTGTCTTAGGATATGTAAGGCATTGCCTTCCATTTGATCAGTTCAAATAAATTTATTTGTCTATCGTAGGTGGCAGTAAGTCAGTTAACTCATTGGTGAAGGGCCATGTTGCCCAGGCTTTATAAGTAGCATTATTGCATGGTATCTTAGGTATGCGTGCCATTACTTTTTCAGTTCGTATCAGTTACCTAGCGTAGGTTTGGACGGTAAGTCAAAAGACCCTTTGGCGATAAACTAATTTACCTAGACTGCACATGAGAATAAGACAGGGCTCCCAGTAATAAAATTAGTTCTTGTACTTCGGTTAGTTTATAAATCTATAAACTCTATGATGATGGACCTATTTGCTTAGGCTGCACATGCTAACAAGACAGAGCTCCTAATAACCAAACAAGCCAATTACCTAAAGTAAGTTTGGACGATAAGTCGGTAGACTCTTTGATCACGGGCTTAATTGCCTTTGCTGCAGATGTTGATAAGACAGTGCTCCTGGATGAAAAGTCAATAGACTCTATGATGATGGACCTATTCGCTGGGCTGCACATGCTAACGAGACAGAGCTCCTAATAACCAAACAAGCCAATTACCTAGAGTAAGTTTGGACGATAAGTCGGTAGACTCTTTGATCACGGGCCTATTCGCCTTTGCTGCAGATGTTGATAAGACAGTGCTCCTGGATGAAAAGTCAATAGACTCTCTGATGATGGACCTATTTGCCTAGGCAGCACATGCTAACGAGACAGAGCTCCTAGTAACCAAACAAGCCAGTAACCTAAAGTAAGCTTGGACGGTAAGTCAGTAGACTCTTTGATGACGGGCCTTTTCGCCTTTGTTGCATATGTTGATAAGACAGTGCTCCTGGATGAAAAGTCAATAGACTCTCTGATGATGGACCTATTTGCCTAGGCAGCACATGCTAACGAGACAGAGCTCCTAGTAACCAAACAAGCCAATTACCTAAAGTAAGCTTGGACGGTAAGTCAGTAGACTCTTTGATGACGGGCCTATTCGCCTTTGCTGCATATGTTGATAAGACAGTGCTCCTGGATGAAAAGTCAATAGACTCTCTGAAGATAGACCTATTTGCCTAGGCTGCACATGCTAACAAGACAGAGCTCCTAGTAGCCAAACAAGCCAATTACCTAAATTAAGCTTGAACGATAAGTCAGTAGACTCTTTGATGATGGGCATATTAGCCTTTGCAAAGTATGTTTTAAGACAGAGCTCCTGGGTGAAAGGTCAATAGTTTCTCTGATGATGGACCTATTTGCCTATGCTGCGCATGCTAACAAGACAGAGCTCCCAGAAAACCAATCAAGCCAATTACCTAAAGTAGGCTTAGACAGAAAGTCAATAGACACACTGATGATGGGCCCATTTGCCAAGGCTAACAAGGCAGAGCTCCCAGAAGCCAGTTACCTAATGTTAGTTAGAACAGAAAGTCAAAAGACTCTTTGAAGATGGACCTGTTGCAAGATAAGGGTACTTACACATGTACTACCCTACAAATCATACTTAACGAAGAAGAAGTCAGAAATCACTAATGACTACCAATGTAATTAGGCATTGCGCTGTCCTAGATAAAGAAAGCAGGGTGTTAGTAATCTACAGGCACGCATTGCTACAAAGTGAATAGACTGCATTAACAGGATACAGCAATAGTGTAACCACAAGCAGGCCGATCAAACCAAAGCATCAAATCATTAAATAGTATTTAAGCTCAAGCAGAAAGAAGTACAATTTAAAAGCGATCAAGTAAAATGAAATGCAATGTCAACAGAAGTCTCAGCTCAGCTCCAGCCCAAGCCCCAGCACAAAACAATTACAGCCATTGAAGGTCTGTCAAAATCAAGAAGCTTGGAAGTGCCACTGCCAGGCCCGGCACAATAAGACCTTTTTCGCCACTTAATATTAACGATTAAAATAAACACAGTATTTTGTATGTTAATTTATTAACTTAGAGCCAAATTTATTCAATTAAAGAATAGTTAGTAGTATAATTTTAGAATGTTGTGAACATTGAAAAGTAACTAATGTGGGGATGAGGATTAACTATTGATCCAACATTTATTGCAAGGATCGGGAAAACCCAGAAAAACCCAATCAGATCAAGAAATGAAGATTTAGATGATTAGAAGCTGAAAGAGAATAAGGGATAGCAAGACTGTGTATGACTGATAACCCAGACGTAACCAAAGCAAATATTAACTTAAGATACATGAGGATAGGGTTCTCAATATGCACCAGCCTATTGCATTGATACATATAAACATTGCGAAACAAAGCATACAAGTAGGAGGACCAAGGAAAAGGTCGGGTATGCTTTGGATCAGATACATCGCTTGCGCTACATGGAGACCACCCGTTGCTTAGGTTGTTTTGCCAAGGCGAGCACTTGCTTTAGTTTAAACAATCATTCAAAAGAAACAAGCCATCAATGACAGCAAGCACGAATTAAGCCAACAATTGCAGCCAACTCATAGTTGGTCAACGCTAAGGATTGGTTGATCAGCCTAAGGAATGCCTGTGGTACACTAGCAAAATGGAATACATCATAAACAACCTTGACTAGCATATGTGCATGAGGGTCAGCAGAGAATAAGCTATTTAATTAATAGATGTATTGGCAAGATAACTAGCTGCAAACCAATTAAAGATCAATCACTTACGAATTAATATCAAACTATAACTTACAGAAAAGCTGAAAATATAATATTAGGAATCAAGACTAACCAGAAAGCGCAGAAAACCCTAAAGTAGTATCTATTAGTGTTAGGAGTATTCTAAAAATGCAGAAAGAGCAGACTATACAGGTAGAAATGTGTTAATAGTGGCTAGAAATTTAGTTGTAAGCTAGCTAAAATCATTCATTCGCATATAAAAGATAAGTATTGTGATTAATAGCAGTAATTGAAGACAAACTATAACTTAGAGAAAAGCTGAACTAAAAATAATATTAATAAGCTAATCAGACTAACCAAAAGAGCGCAGAAGACACTAAAAGAAAGGTCTATTAGAGTTTAAAAATATTCTAATATTGGAAATGCAGAAAGAGCAGACTATACTAATAGGAGTGTGTTAAAAGTGGCTGGAAATTTAGTTGTAAGCTAGCTAAAAATCGTTCATTCGCAAATAAGATAAGTATTGTGGTTAATAGCAATAAATATAGACAAACTATTACTTAGAGAAAAGCTGAACTAAAAACAAGTCGGAAAGGCTACAGTCGAGATCCCAACAGTAGGATACCCGTTACTTAATATAAATATATATAAAAGTATTGTAAACAAATTTTTTTATTAGAAAAAATGTACTGTCGATATGAAGTAGACATCTGCATGAATGCATTCATTTTCTACACCATAGTACGGTACAGTAGTATAGTGTTGTTAAAATACTACTCATTTTTTGCTGTGCAGTATTTTCCAGTGTGAAGAATCGGACAACATTATACTGTTCTCTCTAGGTGAGAGCAGTAGAAATGTAGTACACTTCGTGATGAGTGCAATATTTGTCTCTGTTTCTACACGTTGTACATCATATACAAATATGAGTGTAGTGTCTTACAACGGTACAGTTGACTTTAAGATTTTGCAAGACGTAGACATGGATGGTAAAGAGAACGACCCAAGCGCAATAAATGCTAATGAAAGTGTAAGTTTTTGTCAAAATAAAATTATATATTACTTATTCATGTTGATTTATTAAAAAATGTGTTATTTTACTAGAAATTTGTGTTCGTTTCGCCTTTGTAATTGTCTTTTGCAAGGTAATGTATATATGTATGTTTTGTCTTTGTAAGTGTCTTTTGCAAGGTAGTGTATGTATGTTATAGTATATACATATGTATCGCTATCAACTTGGTTCAAGTATTTCATCATAATTGTTAATGTTAAACCAGTGTTCATCGTTGGATAGCTCAAATGCGGTGACACTTTTTAAGCAGTACGCAGCTAACATAAAAGCAAAATTATTGGCAAGATGAACTCAAGCCATCTCTAATCGAGGCCGGAGCAAAGTTTGGGGCACTTTTCTCGAAAAGTCGATGAGGCCGGCATAGAGAACCCTGATGTAGTGGTGTGCAATACATGCAAAATGTTTATAAATTTGATAAGAGCACATCGAATTTAGTGAAGCACAAATGCTACCTAATGGCGAATACACGTAAGCGCAGCCATCCTGAAGTTGATGCAGATGTGGAAACAAAAAAATGTGCATTAAGCTTGCAACTGAATGGACAATTAAGAATGGGCGATCTTTCAACATTATTGCCGACTCAGGACTCAAAAATATGGCCCAATTTTTTATATCTGTTGGTGCGAAGTTCGGGGAAAATATTAATGTAGAATCGTTATTGCCACATCCCACAACAATTTCACGGAACATCGGAGCTCTCTACGAATTTCATTTTAACGAAATAAAAAAAGAAATAGTGGATGGCACGAAATTCGGATACGGCATAACATCAGACATATGGACAGACGACTTCTACAAAATTTCATACATATCGTTGACGATACACTACGTCGCAGAAGGAACCCTTAAAATCGCTTGCTTGCAGTTAAATCAATGGAAGGAAAATCCTGTACCGGTAAGAACTATGAAATTTTATTGATTATTTGGGAATAAATTTTTAAAACCAAAACTTTGTAGGTGACAGAATCAAAGGCAAAATTGAAAACATTCTACGTGACTTCGGGTGTGATTTGCTAATGGATGAACCCATAATAGTCACCGACCGAGGCGCTAACATAAAGGCTGCATTTAGTGGACTAAACACTTTAAACTGTGTCAATCATTTAATTCACAATGTAATTGGCAGCTGTGGATGCGGTGCCAGAATTGAGAAGATGGTGATTCGTTGCAGCAAACTCGTAAAGTATTTTAAGAAGTCTGGTCAAAATTTCTTTTTAAAAACCACCTTAAAGAGCTACTGCCCAACACGTTGGAATACGATATTCCACCTGTTTAAATCCATCGAGTTGAACTGGATGGAATTATCCAACATATTAGTTGAAAAAAATGAAATTATTAGAATTCAGGAAATTAATTTAAATGATGTAAGCGCATTGGCAAACCTTCTGGCTCCTTTTGAAGAGTGTTCAAAGAAGCTTGAGGGTAAACTATCCAACATTACACCTTGTTATTCACATCAATAAGTTAAAAAAAATATCCGCGCCTAATGGTAACGATGTGGATATTGTAAAAAAATGCAAGCTTGCTCTTAGGTCAAGTTTAATTAATATAGTTCAGAGTAATTTAAAAATTTTCATAACATTGCCCTTTTTTTTGTTTCCGCCCACAAATAAGCTATCGCAATTTTCGGAATTAGAGAAGGAAGAAACATTAAAAGGTCTAGAAAAAATTATGATAGATTCGTTTTTAAAAAACAACACTGAACCAAATGATATTCCGTGCAACCCCGAAATAGATGATATTTTCGCTGACTATGCACAGCCTACAGAAAACAATACATATTCTATAATAGGCAATGAAACAGAACATTTCAAAATGTCCAAATTCTTTATAGTGCAGACTTTAATGTACTGAATTGGTGGGCAAACAATAAACAACAATTCCCCAACTTTTAAGGTTGCCTGCAAAATTTTAGCCGTTCCAGCGAGTAGCGCAGCATCCGAAAGAGCCTTTTCGGTTGCTAAAAACCTTATTAATAATAAGCGCTGCAAAATTGCAACCAATGATGATTTAGTCAATAAGATAATGGTTTTGCACTCGAATATAAACGTTTTGTACAATGATTCATTTTTAGAAATAAATTTATAAAAATAAAAACTATATTGACTATATTTTTCTTGGATAAGACAATCTGATTTTCTGACTATCATTTACAAAATAATGTTTTTGCACTCGAACATAGAAATTTTGTTTGAAGCGTCATCAATAACAACTCACTGTACAGTGAGTTTACTGCACAAAATAGTGTGCAGTAACAAAAACACACTTGTTTTAGTGTACTCATTAACTGCTGTACAGCAAGGGAGTGAGTGAGACGACCAGCTGTCGATACAGACAATTTATACAACACTCACTCACACCCATTTAAACTGTGCACAAAAAAGGTGTACAGGTTTTTATAATGAATGATTCTTTTGGCCATTTGGATGCATTCATGCAGATGTCTAATATGAAGTGGAAGTAACACACTACTTGCATAAATGCAAGGAGCATGATTTCAAGAGATGTTAATTTTTCATCCTCAGTACCGTTTCTGCTTGTTGAAACAATTTAAACTTAAAGTCATCATTGCGTGACTAGAAATAGTTGAGAATTTTAAGGGCAAAGAATGATAAAAGGTTTGAATGCCATATTGTGTTGCTGTTGTGACTTAGTTGAAACCTAATACAAAGATTTTAGGACAACTTTTAAATCTCTTTGGTTACCGCCACAATATACAATAATAACCCACAACACTTTTACTTAAGAACTTTGGCACGTTAATACTACTGTTCTACTTGTCCGATCTTTCGAATCTAGCGAACGGCCTTTCGCTATTTGCGGGATGGAGGGCGTGTCTTCAATTTGAAACAATCTTGATCTGCGTGATGTATATAGAAGTCTGTAGTGAAAGTTTGGTATCTCCATCTCTTATAGTCTCTGAGTTCCTTTTATTCATACGGACGGACGGACGAACAGACGGACAGACACACATGGCTATATTGACTCGGCTGTTGATGCTGATCAAGAATATATATACTTTATAGGGTCGGAGATGCCTCCTTCTCCTGTTATACATTCCAACGAACAAAATATACCCTTTGCTTATTTTTTTAAGTAACGTGTATAAATATTGTAACAGTAAAAATATAGTTTTTTTTTTTTTTTTTTTTTTTTTTTTTTTTAAAAGTGTGAGAGCGTGAGTGCGTACATGTGTGTGAGATGAGAGCAGAGCGTGAGGCGTTTGCCTATGGTGAGTACGGATTGAAAGTGTTCACCTACTGTAACTATCTTAAAGTTACTTATTGTAAACATTAATTTAATTTATTTAACAGAATTAAAACAGGGAAAGATACATCGCATTTTTTAGACGAATGGACAAATAAAACATTTACATTAACATTTATACAAAGACAAGGGTAAGTAAAATATTTGCTGGAATGGCAATGATGCTATACATGCATACATACATATGTGGTATGTGCATGTATTTATATTCTTCTTCTTATTCTTTTTTCATTTTCAGAAATTAATGGCAACAAATTGTAAAGTCAGGAGACTATTTTGCAATTAAAAATATTAAAATGGGTCCTAAAATGTAAGTATGAGCAGTAAAATTAACAATTATTTCCTCTATACAAATTCACTAATATTTGCTTCTTTTCAGATTATACAGGGCATAAAATAATAAAATTAAAATGCTGGCATACGAGCCGCAAATGGAAAACATACACGCTGGATGACTAACAAAATTTTTTCAAGGTGGTAAGTAATGTTAATAAAACATATTTTAAAGAAACTAAATGAATGATTCTTTTGTGTAAATTCTCTTTCAGCAGGTGCGTCAGGTGCATATTCTGCCGCCGTGGACGCCACATAGTTCACCAGTGGCGGCATATTGTGTGTGTAATTGCTGCGTTCTTCTTCTTCTTCGTGGACTATTTTTTTTTTTTTTTTTTTAACAATATGTGATAGCCTGTTGCAATATCACATATAATCGAGGCGAAACAATAACATACCAAATGGCGTACCATAAGAGCGGTATGTTTTGAATCAGAATCATCGCTTGCGCCCACGGTGGGGTCCACGCAATGCTTAAGGCGTCGAGGAGATTACATTGTCTTAGGATATAAGGCATTGCCTTCCATTTGAGCAGTTCAAATAAATTTATTTGTCTATCGTAGGTGGCAGTAAGTCAGTTAACTCATTGGTGAAGGGCCATGTTGCCCAGGCTTTGTAAGTAGCATTATTGCATGGTATCTTAGGTATGCGTGCCATTACTTTTTCAATTCGTATCAGTTACCTAGCGTAGGTTTGGACGGTAAGTCAAAAGACCCCTTGGCGATAAACTAATTTACCTAGACTGCACATGGAGAATAAGACAGGGCTCCCAGTAATAAAATTAGTTATTGTACTTCGGTTAGTTTATAAATCTATAAACTCTATGATGATAGACCTATTTGCTTAGGCTGCACATGCTAACAAGACAGAGCTCCTAAAAACCAAACAAGCCAATTACCTAAAGTAAGCTTGGACGATAAGTCGGTAGACTCTTTGATCACGGGCTAAATTGCCTTTGCTGCAGATGTTGATAAGACAGTGCTCCTGGATGAAAAGTCAATAGACTCTATGATGATGGACCTATTCGCTTAGGCTGCACATGCTAACGAGACAGAGCTCTAATAACCAAACAAGCCAATTACCTAGAGTAAGTTTGGACGATAAGTCGGTGACTCTTTGATCACGGGCCTATTCGCCTTTGCTGCAGATGTGATAAGACAGTGCTCCTGGATGAAAAGTCAATAGACTCTCTGATGATGGACCTATTTGCCTAGGCAGCACATGCTAACGAGACAGAGCTCCTAGTAACCAAACAAGCCAATTACCTAAAATAAAGCTTGGACGGTAAGTCAGTAGACTCTTTGATGACGGCCTATTCGCCTTGTTTGCATATGTTGATAAGACAGTGCTCCTGGATGAAAAGTCAATAGACTCTCTGATGATGGACCTATTTGCCTAGGCAGCACATGCTGAGACAGAGCCCTAGTAACCAAACAAGCCAATTACTAGAGTAAGTTTGGACGATAAGTCGGTAGACTCTTTGATCACGGGCCTATTCGCCTTTGCTGCAGATGTTGATAAGACAGTGCTCCTCTGATGATGGACTATTTGCCTAGGCAGCACATGCCTAACGAGACAGAGCTCCTAGTAACCAAACAAGCCAATTACCTAAAGTAAGCTTGGACGGTAAGTCAGTAGACTCTTTGATGACGGGCCTATTCTGCCTTTGCTGCATATGTTGATAAGACAGTGCTCTGGATGAAAGTCAATAGACTCTCTGAAGATGGACCTATTTGCCTAGGCTGCACATGCTAACAAGACAGAGCTCTAGTAGCCAAACAAGCCAATTACCTAAAGTAAGCTTGAACGATAAGTCAGTAGACTCTTTGATGAAGTGGGCCTATTAGCCTTTGCAAAGTATGTTTTAAGACAGACCTCCTGGGTGAAAGGTCAATAGACTTCTGATGATAAACCTATTGCCTGTGCTTTAACAACAAGACAGAGCTCAGAAACCAATCAAGCCAATTACCTAAAGTAGGCTGACAGAGAAAGTCAATAGACACACTGATGATGGGCCCATTTGCCAAGGCTAACAAAAGGCAGAGCTCCCAGAAGCCAGTTACCTAATGTAAGTTAGAACAGAAAGTCAAAGACTCTTTGAAGATGGACCTGTTGCAGATAAGGTACTTACACATGTACTACCTACAAATCATGTAACGAAGAAGAAGTCAGAAATAACTAATGACTACCAATGTAATTAGGCATTGCGCTGTCCTAGATAAAAAAGACTCTTTGAAGATGGACCTGTTGCAAGATAAAGGTACTTACACATGTACTACCACAAATCAACGAAGAAGAAGTCAGAAATCACAAATGACTACCAATGTAATTAGGCATTGCGCTGTCTAGATATAGAAAGCAGAGTGTTAGTTGTCTACAGGCACGCAAAGTATTGAATAGACAGCATTAACAGGATACAGAAATAGTGTAAACCACAAGCCGGCCGATCAAACCAAAGCATCAAACCATTAAATAAAAACATAATAGCATTTAAGCTCAAGCAGAAGTACAATTTAGAAACAACCAAGTAAAATGAAATGCAATGTCAACAGTCTCAGCTCAGCTCAGCCCAAGCCCCAGCACAAAACAATTCCAGCCATTGAGGTCTGTCAAAAAAATCAAGAAGCTTGAAGTGCCACTGCCAGGCCCGGTACAATAAGACCTTTTCGCCACTTAATATTAAACGATTAAAATAAACACAGTATTTTGTATGTTAATTTATTAACTTAGAGCCAAATTTATTCAATTAAAGAATAGTTAGTAGTATAATTTTTAGAATGTTGTGAACATTGAAAAATAACTAATGTGGGATGATTGATTGATCCAACATTTATTGCAAGGATCAGGAAAACCCAGAAAAACCCAATCAGATCAAGAAA